>NC_090927.1:404639155-405275681 GCF_040938575.1 Ambystoma mexicanum
TGAGAAGGCACTCCTGGCAACGGTGTGGGCATTAAAGAATTACCGCCCGTTTATCCAGGGGAACACATCATAGTGGAGACTCCACACCAGCCTCTGCAATATCTCCAAAGTGACAGAATCCAGGCCGGAAATGTGAGTAATTCCCAAATTACTTCCTGGATTCTGTCAATGCAAGGCTTTCCTGTGGAGGTCAGATATGGCCCAAAACAAGAAGAGTCCCCTCGCACACGGTCTGGCTGACTTGCATGATTGTGCCAGAGAAAACTGTCTCGAGGACGAGAGTCTAAAAATCAAGGACAACATGGAGGCATACCTCAATTCCCCACACAAAGTCTTCGAAGAAGACAAGTGTGAGGGAATGCCACTGTCTATGTGGATGGATGCTCTTACCATGTTGACAACAACGGGGAAAAAGAACTTGTGGCCGGCGTAGGGAATGCATGGGTGAATGAGACCCAGAACCCTCCGCTCGGTGCAATATTGGTCCCCGAAGTAGTCAAGTGGCAAAGTTGATGGCTGTGCATCAAGCCATCCTCACTGCGGTCCAACAACAACTCCACTAACTTGTCATAATCACTGATTCAGATTATGTACGGATTGCAAAACCAGAGGAATGTTATGTGCTAATAACAAACCCTTGAAACATGGGAAATTAATTCAAAACATTGATGATCTGGTCACCTCGAATGGGATGACCAACTACTGGAAAAAGATCAAGGGTCATTCCAAAGTAGAGGGACCAGACAAAACTGGAAATGACTTAGCTGATCAGCTGGCCAAAACCGGAGCCATCCAAGGGAATCTAATTGAGATTGAGTCCCTGTTGGGGGAAATCCAGGTCACTGCTATCACTAGGTCCCAGACTAATGCTCACAATGATCTCTCGACTGCACAATGGAGTAAGGAGACCCCAGATGCTGATTTGATTATGGCTCAGAAGGGGGATCCAATAATTGGTAAGTTTTATCAACACATTGAGGTCCCAGAGAACTTTCCCCTGACGGATACCGATTACATAGGGAAAGAGGACCTCAGAGTGTTGATGAAATGTCCAAAAATATTCTGAATCCAAGACGGTTTGTTGGTAAGGAGATCCCTAGCTGGCCATGATCAGTGGGTGGTCCCTACCTCATTCCGAAGCCTGATGTTAAGTCACGCCCATGATGCGGCCACAGCCGGTCATAGGGGGTTTCATACAACACTTGAAATCTTAAGAGAGGTTGCATACTGGCCACATATGGGGCAGGACCTCGACCAATACTTGAAGGGGTGTCTTGTGTTTGCACAATTTCAGCCAACATCCCTCACACACCGTGCGCCTCTCCAAAAGAGGGGGATGGCACTGCCATGGTCAGATTTGCAAGTCGATTTCATTGGGCCCATGATTCGCTCCTCTAGGGAGAACAAGTACATGTTGACTGTAACATACTTGTTTACTAAATGGGTGGAATGTCTCCCGGCCCCAAACTGCAAGGCAGAAACAGCAGCTGCCCTGATGATCAACCACATCTTTTTGCATTTTGGACTACCCCAAAGGATCGAGTCAGACAGAGGTAGCCATTTCACCAGCGAAGTAATGACAAAGATGTGGTGATACCTGGGGTTAAAAGGAAGCTACAAATTGCTTACCGGGTAGCCTCTAGTGGTGCAGTAGAGAGATATAATAGAACAATTGTGAGCATATTATAAAAGTTTGTGGCAGATTCTGGGCCAAGTTGGGATATTCAATTACCTCTTGTCCTAATGGCCATCAGATCTACCCCTTCATCTGCAACTAAAATGTCACCATTTGAGCTGATGACTGGACGAAGGATGGTGCTTCCCCAGCATCTGCTCTACAGGACCCAAGAGCAGACATTGATCAATGCCTCCACAACTCATGAGTATGTTGAAAATCTAAGAAAACACCTTCAACATGCTTTTTCCTATGCTCAGCGAAATCTAGAAAGATCAGCAGACAGCATGAAGACCCACTATGACTTAAAGACTACCAGAAAGGAATACAATGTAGGAGACCGGGTCTACTTATACAATTTCCAAAGGAAGCAGGCCAAACAGCGAAAATGTCTGCCTACCTGGAGGGGTCCTTTGGAATTGTAGACAAAATCTCACCAGTCGCCTACAAGATCTGCACTCCCAAAGGCAGTTTGGCAGAAGGGAAAGACAAGTGGGTCCATATTAATCAACTAAAGTGTTGCAATACTAGGCACACTCTGCAGCAACTGGAGGAGTCTTCTGGAACCCCAGATGGGGCCACTCCTGCTCCATAAAATTACAACTCTAAAATATTCCCTACATAGTCTATAAAATATAATAATAAAAATGTGTCCTGATTATCAAAATGTATGTGTCCGCCCCACTACATTAATAGTGGTGGGGAAATGTCTAGAAATGTGTTTTTGCTTTGTCATCCTAGGAGAGAGATAAACTATGGAGATGGAAACCAAGGAGGATTAGCAGGGGACCGGGAGGAAAGATTCGAGGGGCCCAGAGTATCGCTCAATACTAACATCAGGACTAGCGAGGAAAACCGAGTGATCCACCCCTGATGTAGGAAAAGATGGTGAACTTTGCCATTTGTGCAATCAGAAGAGATGAGGCTGACTACCCAGTCTTGCGAGTTTCCATTGATGGATGATCAACGCCAATCTCAAGAGGGGGGTTTGTGGGATGTTTCAACCCACTGGTCCAGGCCCTGTAACATTACTGTGCATTGCTGTTACCACCTCACTTACCTGTCAGAGGGGGCGCGGTTGTGGGTTCCGACGCGCCCCCTCCTGGCGTTGTTATCCCCGATACCGGTTGGGGGGATCGCGGCCATCCGCGGCACCCAGCATTTCCGGGGTTTCTGTGTCCCGGGGTCTGCGCATGCGTGGAAAGCCGCGTCTCGGTCTCCGCGCATGCGCAATCCACAAGCTTGCTTCCCAAGCCTCGTTCCGGACGCGGCGGCACTCGGGACAGCACGGCTTGCGTTCCAAGCCTCCTGAGTGCTGCCGGTCCTATTTAAGCAGCGAGATCTCGAAACTCAACGCGTCTCAACGCGGTTTGTTTTGCGGATCGTGTCCTCGCTCCTGAAGCCTTGCTGCTTCAGTTCCTTACCTGCCTCAGCCTGCCTTCCAGTCTTACCTGCCTCAGCCTGCCTTCCAGTCTTACCTGCCTCAGCCTGCCTTCCAGTCCTTACCTGCCTCAGCCTGCCTTCCAGTCCTTACCTGCCTCAGCCTGCCTTCCAGTCCTACCTGCCTCAGCCTGCCTTCCAGTCCTTACCTGCCTCAGCCTGCCTTCCAGTCCTACCTGCCTCAGCCTGCCTTCCAGTCCTTACCTGCCTCAGCCAGCCTTCCAGTCCTTACCTGCCTCCAATCTACTCTTCAGTCCTGCTCATCTGGCTCGCCTTCCAAGACCTGCCTGCCTCTTCCTTTCCGCCTACCTGCTGCCTCCAGATTGCGTCTTCTGTAATAAACTACTGCAATCAGTCTGCAATCCTACCTGGCATATTGTTACATTCTGCAAGAACAAGGAAGGTGCACTTTTGGGGCGTTGGGAGCTGGTCCACCTCTAACCCTGTTTACTTCAGGGAGAAGGGGTGCGCTGGTTTCTCGCGTTTCATAATCTACAATAACCTATCGGACAGCCTGGCGACCTCACCACGAACTACTACCGGAAGTCCAGGTACTCAGCGCCCTAGAGACGCCATCTTTAACAGATTGAGACGCCTGCCTTCCGATTCCGAGATGGACGAGACTCAAGAACTCCGGGAGGAGATGCGCGTTCTTCGGGCCGAAATGACAGCACTCCGCCAAGAGAACATTGGTCTAAGACAGATGATGTCACAATCCTCTGGAGGAACGTCTCAGGGAGAAGGGGCCATGTCCCAGACTACGCCCATCAAGTTTGACGGAGATCCGAGACGTGTAGCGGAGTTTTGTAATCATTGCAGAATACATTTTCTCTTCAGAGCCTCACATTTCAATTCCGATAAAGCCAAGATAGGATATATTTTGGGGAATTTGATCGGAAATGCCTTGGCTTGGGCCGTTCCGTTGGTGTCCACCAATAGCCCTATACTTAATGACTTTGCAGCTTTTGAAAAAGCATTTCTGGAAGTCTTTCAATCACCTAATTTGGCCTCCACTGCCCAGAACTTATTGATGGAACTGAAACAGGGTGCTACAGATATCATAGCTTACATTGGTCGTTTCCGTCAATTGGCAACCGACTCCCAATGGCCTGAGATAACCCAAAAGACTTTGTTCCGAAGAGGTCTACGAGAGGAGTACAAGGATGAATTATTACATATTCCTGAGCCTGATACCCTGCAACAATTAATTGAGCAAGTCTTGCGAATTGACCACAGATTGGCAGAACGGAAGGGTGAAAGAAGACGAGCTGAACGGCTGTTTACAAGACCACCCAACGCTCAAACTGGAAATTCCGGACCCTCGGACTCTGGCCCTGAACCCATGCAGTTGGGAGCCGTTAGGGGTCCGCTCTCGGAAGCTGAACGGAAACGCAGACGGAATTTAAGACTTTGCCTATACTGTGGGGCTGCTGGGCATTTCTTGGGTACTTGCCCTTTACGCCCACAAAGAAAGTCGGAAAACTAGTTGACCTGTCGTCAGTAGGAAGGGCAACGACAGGTCCAGATTCGTATTCAGTCCTTTCCAGTTCAGTCTCTTCATTGCAGCCCATGCAACCGGCAGTTTTATTGGTGGTGAGGATCAAGTTGTCATGGTTAAACAAGGAGACAGAGGTGCTGGGCTTACTGGATTGTGGAGCATCTGGGAACTATATTGATGAGACATTTGCAGTCTGCCAAGAAATACCCTTGTTTCCCCGGAGAAGTATCTTGCCCGTCGAGGTTATTGATGGAACTCCATTGTCTTCCGGTCCGATTCGTCAACAAACCATGTGTCTTCATATGCAGATCAAAGAACACGGGGAAAAGATCGTCTTGGATGTCATCAGATCACCCTCTTATCCCGTGGTCCTGGGTTTACCTTGGCTTCTTCACCACAATCCTACCATCAATTGGGGAGCTCGCCTTTTGGATTTCACCTCAGTTCTCTGCCTCCAGGACTGCTGTTTGGCCGGTGTGTCAAGGAAGGAGATTTCCTCCATACCCCTCACGAGGGGTACTGGCTGTCCTGAATTTTGTGCTCTATTGTCTGTTCCTCAGGAGTATGCTGAATTCCAGCCAGTGTTTTCTGAACCCAAAGACATACCATTACCACCTCATCGAACATTTGATTGTACCATTGAATTGGTACCGGGTTCAGTGATACCACATGGGAAGGTATACGCCTTGACCATTACTGAAAAGGCAGTTCTTCAAGACTATTTGTCAGACTGTATTAAGAAGGGTTATATCACTCCCTCGAAATCACCAGCCGGAATCCCACTATTCTTTGTGAAGAAGAAGGAAGGAACCCTACGACCCTGTATTGACTACCGTCAATTAAATGATATCACAAGAAAAGACAGGTATCCATTGCCTTTAATTCGAAGCATCATGGAGTCCCTTCGAACTGCTCAAGTGTTTACAAAGTTGGATTTACGAGGCGCTTATCACTTAATCCGAATTAAAGAGGGAGACGAGTGGAAGACGGCTTTTAAGACCCCTTTTGGGCATTACGAATACAGGGTTATGCCATTCGGATTATGTAATGCCCCGGCGGTCTTTCAGCGTTTCATGGACAGCATTTTTTGTGATTTAATCGGGATATCTGTTTGGGTGTACCTCGATGATATCCTTATTTTCTCTGTCTCTCTAAAACAACATGTGGAACATGTTCGAGAGGTGCTTCGACGTTTGTCCCAGAACCGCTTGTACGTGAAAGTTGAAAAGTGTTCTTTTCACCAGAAAAGAATGGAATTTCTGGGCTATGTGATCAGTGGCACTGGAATTTTCATGGATCCAGCCAAAGTACAAGCCATTCAGGATTGGACTCAACCTTCTGATGTAAAGTCCCTTCAACGGTTTTTGGGTTTTGCTAATTTTTATCAGCAATTTATACCCCATTTTTCCCAACTCACAGCTCCCTTAACCCAACTAACTAGCAGTAAAACACCTTTTTTCTGGGATACACAAGCCACCAAGGCTTTCAACGTCTTGAAACAGGCCTTTAGTACTGCTCCGATTTTGCGTCATCCCAATGACGAGATGCCATTCATTATCGAAGCCGACGCTTCCGACCTTGCGGTGGGAGCAGTCCTTTTACAAAGAGAACCAGAAACGGATGTGGAACACCCTGTGGCATATTTTTCCCGCAAGTTAACACCTAGCGAACAGAATTATGCAGTAATCGAGAAGGAATTGTTGGCAATAAAAGTTGCTTTCGAAGAGTGGAGACATCATCTCCTCGGAGGTCAGCATTCCGTGGAAGTACGTACTGACCACCGAAATTTGCAGTATTTGAAGTCCCTTCAGTGCAGAACCTCTCGTCAAGCCCGATGGGCCTTTTTTTTCTCTCATTATGACTGCCATATCACATACATTCCCAGTGTTCAGAATTTTAAGGCTGATGCCTTGTCTCGATCCTTGGAGGTAGAAGCAGGAAAGCAGTACAGAGAAGAGCCAATAATATCCCCAAAGCATTTCTTGTTCACTCTCTCACCCTATCTTCAGAAGATACTACAAGAAACAATATCCGATCCTGATCGGGAAAACCTCATGAAACGTCCACAGATTACTGAAGATAATGGACTGCTTTTCTTCCGGAACAGGCTATATGTTCCCACGACCAGTCTTCGAACTCTAGTGCTTCAGGGGTTTCACGACTCCCGAGTTGGTGGTCATAGGGGAATCGGGGCAACTCAAGAAATAATATCCAGACAGTTCTGGTGGCCTGGTTGGGCCAATGATGTGGAACGTTACGTAAAGAGTTGTCCTGTGTGTGCCCAGGTGAAAATTCCTAGGAAGAGGCCCCTGGGATTGCTTCATCCCACCGAGATTCCTCCATACCCTTGGCACACCATAGCGGTTGATTTCATTGTGGAACTTCCTCCATCTGAAGAATATACCTGTATCATGGTTGTAGTGGACTGTTTTTCCAAAGCAGCGCATTTTGTTCCCTTCTTTAAAATACCAACTGCTACTCAGATGGCATCAGCATTTCTTTTGGAGATATACAGGTTACACGGACTACCGCAAAAAATCATATCCGACCGAGGGTCTCAGTTCTTGTCATCATTTTGGCGTCAATTGTGCAGCCATCTCGGCATTCATCGTGCACTCAGTTCTGGATATCATCCTCACACCAACGGTCAGACAGAAAGGACTAACCAGACTCTGGAACAATATCTTTGCTGTTTTGCCAATGCCACTCAATCCAATTGGAAGTCTCACCTGGTTTTTGCTGAAGTCTCCTATAACAACACAGTCCATTCAGCTACGGGACTGAGTCCGTTTTTCTGTTTGTCTGGCTTACATCCTAGATTGGTACCCTTTTGTCCTGTACCTTCGAGTGTGGTTCCCTCTGCTGATTGGCTCATCACTTCCATTCAAGATCAACACTCTTTGGCTCGCAGTACTTTGGCAGAGGTCCAGACTCGGATGAAGAGACAGGCTGATAAGGGGAGGTCACCTGAACCTGCTTTTCAGGTGGGGGATTTAGTTTGGTTGTCCTCAAAACATCTTCCCATTCGCAATCTACCCACCAAATTGGCTCCCCGGTATTTTGGCCCTTTCAAGATCACTAAGCGTCTGTCTGCTGTGGCTTTCCGTTTGCAACTGCCTCAAACTTGGCGGGTGCATCCGGTTTTTCATGTCTCCTTGTTAAAGCCATACGTGGTGGACACATTTGGCCGATCTACTCCTCGTCCAGCGCCTGTTGTGATCCGGGGGTCTCCCGAATTTGAGGTACAGGAAATATGCGATTCTCGCATCAGGCGAGGGGTGTTGCAGTATTTGGTGGACTGGAAAGGCTACCCAGCCTGTGATAGAACTTGGGAACCACACAGTCATGTACATGCTCCCCGCCTGGTCCGAGATTTCTATCGCCGTTTTTCTTGGAAACCTGGGGCTTCTGGGCTTTCTGGGAGGGGGCAAAGTGTTACCACCTCACTTACCTGTCAGAGGGGGCGCGGTTGTGGGTTCCGACGCGCCCCCTCCTGGCGTTGTTATCCCCGATACCGGTTGGGGGGATCGCGGCCATCCGCGGCACCCAGCGTTTCCGGGGTTTCTGTGTCCCGGGGTCTGCGCATGCGCGGAAAGCCGCGTCTCGGTCTCCGCGCATGCGCAATCCACAAGCTTGCTTCCCAAGCCTCGTTCCGGACGCGGCGGCACTCGGGACAGCACGGCTTGCGTTCCAAGCCTCCTGAGTGCTGCCGGTCCAATTTAAGCAGCGAGATCTCGAAACTCAACGCGTCTCAACGCGGTTTGTTTTGCGGATCGTGTCCTCGCTCCTGAAGCCTTGCTGCTTCAGTTCCTTACCTGCCTCAGCCTGCCTTCCAGTCTTACCTGCCTCAGCCTGCCTTCCAGTCTTACCTGCCTCAGCCTGCCTTCCAGTCCTTACCTGCCTCAGCCTGCCTTCCAGTCCTTACCTGCCTCAGCCTGCCTTCCAGTCCTACCTGCCTCAGCCTGCCTTCCAGTCCTTACCTGCCTCAGCCTGCCTTCCAGTCCTACCTGCCTCAGCCTGCCTTCCAGTCCTTACCTGCCTCAGCCAGCCTTCCAGTCCTTACCTGCCTCCAATCTACTCTTCAGTCCTGCTCATCTGGCTCGCCTTCCAAGACCTGCCTGCCTCTTCCTTTCCGCCTACCTGCTGCCTCCAGATTGCGTCTTCTGTAATAAACTACTGCAATCAGTCTGCAATCCTACCTGGCATATTGTTACATTCTGCAAGAACAAGGAAGGTGCACTTTTGGGGCGTTGGGAGCTGGTCCACCTCTAACCCTGTTTACTTCAGGGAGAAGGGGTGCGCTGGTTTCTCGCGTTTCATAATCTACAATAACCTATCGGACAGCCTGGCGACCTCACCACGAACTACTACCGGAAGTCCAGGTACTCAGCGCCCTAGAGACGCCATCTTTAACAATTGCTAGCGGCATAAACATCAGAAATGGCCATCAGAAAGCATGCCACTCGCTAAAAATCACCAGAAAGTGCGCAGTAAAAACCTGAAAAATAGGCCGCCATCCACTTTTGCCTATCTCAGTGAACACAGGAGACCACTGCTAAAACCCATCATTTGGCTTCCCACAGAACAAAATCATTGCAAAAGAAACACAGAGCTGTTTTAAAAATCAGTTTTTTCCCTGGATGTCAAATTTGAAAAAAATCATGGCTCACAAACCACCTAAAAGATCCAACCTCCTTGTTGGGTGTTGACATTATTCTACTGCAAGAATCCACATAAACACAATGTCAGCAAGAATCATATGTCATCTGAACAAAATCAACTTTTAAAGATACTTGATGGAAAGAAATCTGTCAAAAATGGGTGCAGTACTGTTACTCGCCTCCGACAGGAGCTGGCGATCTCTAAATCTGACAGGAGAAACTTGTGTTTTCAAAGCTAAACATGTCACAGAAGGGATTTCCATCAAATGCATATAGAGTGCCACAAATTGATTTTCATGTGGAAAAATACTGGAATTAAAGATATGTTTGCTTATTTTAAATTTATAAATGTATTTTTTTTCACACGGATCTATGTCACAATTGACCAGAAGGTAACTTGATTTAGCTAAAACTCCCAAGAGGCTTTCTTTCCCTGAGAATCTCCCACCTTGTTCATTCCCACCAAAAGGAGAGGATTTCGCATTGGCATGTTAATCAGAAGTGGAGGAGATTTCCTCTGTTGCCCTGAGTAAGAAACAATGGGTTCCTTGAACTGAATAGGAATGCTAATACAGGTGTGACTGACAACAACTACTCTGGCAGGAAGACAAGCCATGTGACTCTCTGACTCAGCCCAGCTTTGGAGGCGGGCCAGACTGGAAATGTGGATTGAAGTGGGAGTAAATGTATGTTTTAGAAAAACGCTTATAGCAAATTGTACTGAACTGACAAAAATATGAAACTTATAGGTTGTTAAAATGAAAAATTCGCCCACAGTTTAAAACTAATCTGGAATCTGTGAAATGTTCTGAGACTGAACCCTGGAAATTATTCATATTCCAGCCATTGTGTTTATGTTAGGAACATGAAAAATTACAGGAATATTACCAGATGGGATGTGTATGCATGTATAAAAATAGGTGCAGAACTAACATTGAGAAACCCACCAAAAGTGCGAAAAAGTTGTCATTCATGAATTAAAGCTCGCAGAAAGATGAGGGTCGGACAGCAATGTACCTCAAGCAATCTGTCATGTAATTATGTATTATTAACAAGTTGTGCATCTTGGAAATAAGTTTTTAGAGGAAAATTGATTTCCTAAGTAAAAGCAAAGGGGAGGGATTTCCTTTGGACCATAAACACAGTGTCACTATGACACGTATGGCACACTGCTCCTGTCTCAAATCAGGAGAGTGGAAATTCTCTGACCTATCAGATCCTTAGAGGGTTGGGCATAGACAATCAGCCTCCCCACCCACTTTGGAAAATGAATAAATAGGGACTGTTGAGGACCCACGCACACACTTTCCACTCATCAACTGATTCCTTGGCAAAGCACCCTGCAGGAAGATCCAGGCTCCAGACATAGATCCAGAAACCAGACTCTAGAACTTTGAAGCAGAGAGGCCTAATCCAAAAAGCTGAACTCTTTTCAGCTGGCCTTCAGAATCTTAAGCAACCTGATTTTAACCCCTAAACTTCCAAGGGGCAACACAAAATCCAACAGCCTAGCTGAGCTGTTTTGCTTCTGGCTAAGAACCTCGGGCTAGAACCCAGATCCAGACCCATAGTGCAGAGCTGTACCCAGAACCAACCCGTCAGATCCAGTCCAAGAGGCTGCGCAGACCAGAGTGCCTTGCTGAGAGCAGAGTTCCGGTGCCCTGATCCTGTCCGGTGGCAAGTGAAGTCCAAACCTTTGACCAGATCTTTGACAGGTTCATTCCATTCTAAAGCCATAGGAGTGAGTATTTAGTCTGGAACTGTCCACAGCCATCTCTTAGTTTAAAGTAATCCTATTCAATCCGTTTCAAACCTATCCAGAACTGCATTATAGAATCTTGTGTCCATCCTGAATTCTTCTCATTATATAGTCTGTGATAATTGTAGCGATAATCATCTGTGCGCTGATATTTTCTGAAGAAAGTCAAGTGTCCTGGCGCACAACAATCAGAGTGTAAGGCGCCCTGTTCTGGTGGTTGTCCCATTGGGTATCTTGTACTTTCATAGCTCCTTAGTATAAGTCCATCTTGATTCCTAATCTTTAAAGTGCATCTTTCATTTTGAATCTTGACTCTGTTTCTGAAAAATTGACCTTCACAAAAACCTCTGTAACTTTTGAACCGCACGTCCTAAATGTCATTTTGAAGCTAACATCTTCAGCTTTCAAACAAACCCAAAACGACATTCCAATTCCTTATAGTTTTTCCATAATCGCGTTTCCCGCACGCGGAAAAGTTGCAACGATTTCGCATTTGGCTCAATTTCACCACATGTAAAAACAGCTATTTCTTGCTTTCAACTTCTGAATTTCGTTTTCCATCTGCTAATCATTCTATATTCGCTGGTAGTGTTGACCTGAGCCAATCCAAAGCAACTCTCACTAGTTCTGAATCCATTTAGTGAATTAAAATCAATTTTAGCATTTTCCCATTCATTGCAAATCACATTCAAAGCATTTTGACCTGTTTTAAAATCACACCTGTTTCTCTCTACTTGCTTGGGGGAAGTGGGATTGAAACTTCAATTGTTGATTATTATTCCTGATACCTGTGTGCTCTCATTCCATATCTCCACAGTGCATGTTGGGGGAGTGAGTAACAACAGGGGGAAAGAGTGATTACATTGTCTTTGGTTAAATTCATATCAAGTTTTATTTCTGTGTTGCATTTCTTCCTATCCTTGCAATCTCTTGAACCCATACAAAGTATTCTCTGCTACATGAATCTTCCTATTCCTACTCCTAATTGATTAAAGAGATTGTTGATATTGTAATATTACCCATTGCTGATCATTGTTCATATTCATAAGTGTGTTATTCAGATATTATTCATATTCATAAAAGTATAATCTATATATTGTTCAATTCTTCAAATAAATCTTTTAATTTGCAAAACAAACCAATTTCTTGGTTCAGTTAGACCGGGGGGATTCAAAGAGAGGGGCGTTATATAAGGGTACATAATCCAGAATTAAAAAAACGTTTGACATAAAAATATATAAATAAGGTTTTCCATTAGGCAACGGGCATTGATTTAGTAGGAGTGCTGGATTGAAATCATTTACAGATTGGGGGCTTGTGGCTGGGATTTCTGGATTAGAACTACCACTTGTGCAGCTTAATACAGTGTGCTAACTGACAGGATACATAAATCCTGGTGGGCTACTACGCTGTGTTACACTGTAAAAGCACCCCTCAAAAGGGAACGCTCTAAGGAAACGGTCTGTTTTGCAAAATAAAATAAAAAACTTCTGTAAGTCAGGAAGGAAATCAATATTTCCAAAATGGCAAAATTGGTAGACATCAAGATAGCTAGAGAACACCTTTTACATAAGTTATTTGTGAGAGGTGAGTGGACTGAGCAGGACCAGAATGTGTGGTTGCAGGCAATCACACAACAGATCACTGCAAATGGGTTAGATATCTGGAGAGATCAGGGTCCCTTACATGTGGCCCTGTGTGAACTATATATGGCCCCTAAGGCCAAGGATGAGCAAAATAAGATTTCCAAGATAGCGGCATATTTATATTTATCTATGGGAGCCATACAGGAAAAATATGCTGAAGGCCAATATCTGGCAAGTAGGCAACTAATGTCATTAGAAAAGGCCCAATCTGATCTGGACTCTTCTGAGCAGAGGCTGCAGAAGAGCCAGGAGTCAGAAAATGAAAGCAGGCAGTACATAATTAAAATAAAAGAGGATATGGGTATCCTGCAGCAGGAAAAGGCAGACTAGGATACCAGAATTCTGGCTTTGCAGAAGGAGTACCAAGAAGGTTTGGACTCTCTACTGCAGGGCCAGAAAAAGCTGGAGCAACAACTGGATTTCAACAGGGCATGCACGGAGCAGGTAGCTACCCTGCAAATCCACCTAGATAGAGAGAAGGCAGAGAGCAATAAATTGATTTTGAAAGACCTTTATACCCAGACAGAGTTTGATGAAGAGCGCCAGAAAGCTGGTGCCCTTCAAAGACAGAGGGATGAACTGGCGGCACAGAGGCAGGCTCTTGCGCAGGAAAGGGACACCTTAGGCCAGGAAGTCTGTTACTTAAAAGGGAAACTGGAAGAAAATCCCCTGGCCCTGCAGGGACTGGGTGACCTCCAAAAAGAGCATGATAGATTGTTAGAGCACACCAAGAGGGTGGAAGATACTCTGGCAAGAAAGGAGCAGGCCAGTAGGGACAGGACTCAGGCGGTAACCCTCCTGCAGCAAAGACTTGCCCAGTACTCAAAAGCAACCCAGTAAGCACAGAGAGAAAATTAGGCTGTCTGTGGGAATAATGACAAGCTCCACAGGCAGGTAGCCATGCAAGAGAGACTGATAGAGACTAGTAAGGCCTTGATTGAGGAACAGAAAGCTCAGGTTCTTGCATGGAAACGGAGCAGGGGCTGGTAGAGATGAGGTTCGCTGGGAAAGGGAAACACCTGAGCATAACCTCAGGAACCCTAGTACCAGAGCCCTTCATCTCTCCCAGTCCCTGGACTCTGCCACCCCCGTGACCACTGCCGCACATGAGCCCAGAGCCACGGGGATGGCAGATTACTATCCAGTCAGAAGTATGGGGCTCATAGGCCAGTACCTCCCAGGAATTGATGGGCGGACACCTGGGAATGGGTATACAAGTACTGTGAAGTTTAGTGGGAAACTCCAGGATGGTAGGCCCACTAAGGGCATCCTAAAAACCTCTGCCCAGCTAGGACAGTCGGGGGGCTACCTATCAAATCCGGGGAGCAAGGAGGAATCAGAAGACTCCTCTGAGCGCCCCAGGACACAGGAGACTAGGTCCCCACATTCTGCCAGCCATTCCCAGGCTCGCAGAATCTGGGAGAAGCTAGAAGATCAGACGGGCACCTCTGGGAGCAGTGCCTCTTAGTCAGAGGATGAATGGACCACGGTTACCCGAACTAAAAAGGCCAATAAGGCAAAAAGGGCCTTGCTTAAGGACCCCTTAAAACAAATCAAGGCAATAAGGAGTGTCATCAGCCCTTATCATAAGAACGCTAAGGATTCTGTTTGGAACACTTAGAGCTCTTTGAGCAGATGATGGAAACTTTCCATCTGAAAGACAGCAGTAGCTGCATTCAGTATGTGAAATGGACCTTTTCACCAGAATACTCCAGTTTCTTTGCGGGGCTGGAGGACCAAAATCATTCAAGATGGTCCACATATAGGGCGGCCATCTTGAAGCAATTTTCTTTTCACAGAAATCCCCAAGAGGCTCGCAAGGCAGCCTACAACTTGCAATGTGGGGAGGATCAGGCCCCACAAGAATTTGTGCAGGAGTTAAAGCGTGCCTTTGCGCAGACTACCAGAAGGGTGCACACGGACAGCAAAGAATTTGTTAATACTTTTTTCCACGCTCTACCAAAGTACATCATGACCCAGTTAGTGTGAGATTTTCATGAGAAAAGATCACTAGACTGGGTCATTGAACAGGCCACCCGGATCTATGAGGTGCAAAAGCCCATAGACAACAAGAATACTCAAAAAAGCCCCAAAACAACCAGCCCCCCTGCTGCTGCTAAGGTGGCAGAGGTAAAGGTTGCCTCCATTTTAGATTTGGAGATGGGGGGCATAAAAACGTGCCTGCACAACAGAATAATCCCAAGCCCAGGCTCGGGCAAGTCACAGACAGGGAGCCAAGGAGGTAGTCCCACCAATGGTATCCCTCACTCCCCTGACTATGTAAGTCCCCGCTAAAAGGGGAACAGACCCATCCTGGGTAATGTGTGGACTCCTCCAGCCCAAGGGGGGGATCCAACCAGGCACCTAACCCAGGGACTTCCCTCCTAACTTCCCCCAGGAGGGCAGAAACTTTCCAAATCCTGGACACAACTTCTTCCCCAGGTATCCACAAACTTTCATCCCCAAAATCATCCATCCTTCTTTCCTCAATTTCCTGAGCCCAGACAACCTAATCCGGGAGAGGGGAGGCTAGGAGTGGAGGGGTACCCAAATCTTCCCAACCCCGGGGTATTACCAGACAAGGGATAGCTACCCTTCCCGGGATCAGCCCAGGTGAGAAAATAGAACCCTGTATCAGCCTGAGCGGGTTTCACAGCTAGAGCGCCAGGTCCAAAATATGGCACAGGATCTGGGTTGCATGCTGAGGGCTCCTCAGAACCCTCAGGTGGATATGCCGGCACAGAATGCCTCCAACTCTGGACCTGGTGCTCCAGAACAATGACGGGGCAGCACCCCAACAACCCACCGGTTCCCAGGGAGGAGGCACAAGGGGAAGGGGGGTGTGAAGCCTTGGAGGAAGCTTCCTTCCCCACTTGTAAAAAGCCCCTGAAAACCCAGGAACCGGAAACAAAATCTCCTGTCCCTGAAAGCCTGCCACCCAAGGAGCAGAGAGGGGGGTAGGAGAAACAAAGGATCCAAACAGACCCATTTTGTGGAGGAGGTACAGATCTTCCAATTTGAAGGAGACTGGTACTCGGAGGATCCTGGGAAAAGGATCTTCTCCTTCAGAGAGGGGGGGACTCCTCCCAAAGAAAAATGGGTCTCAAATGATTCAAATCCAGACTGGGTAGATGTGGGGACTGAGCTAGCGCCGCCCATCATCCAATCCCAGAACCAACAACATGAAAATCCCCTGGTTCAAACCCATCCTGGTGACTGCCTCCAAAAAAAGGGGGTGGCCCAGAACCAGGGGAACTAAAAACTTCTCCCATCTCTAGTTGCCACCTTTTATTTTCAGATTCTCTAGACTCCCCACAGAATTCTGCCCAAATCTCTTCTCTCTCAATGTCCAAAACTAAAAAACTCACCCATCAGTTGTCCAAAAATGTACATTATCTTTGCCCCCTTGCGGAGAAGGAGGGAAGATACTATGCCCTGGTACAAATACAGGGGCAGGGTACAATTTTGGCACTGGTGGACACTGGATCCCAAGCTACCGTTTTGTCCAAAAAGGCATTTGATAAACTGAATTCAGGAAGGGGGGAGAATTATCAAATTCCTCTCACCTCTCTTCCTGGACAACTTCAGAACTTTGACGGGAAGGAAATTCCCATCGAGGGGACTGCGGATTTGGACATTAAAATTGGGCGACACAAGGTGAAGCACCCGGTCATAGTTGTGACTCCAGAGGGCATCCCGTGTTTACTGGGGAATGACCTCCTGCGAAGGTTGTCCCCCCTAATAGATTGCGTAAACAAGGTCCTCTGGACCCAGGCTAGCCGACCAATAAAATTGAAACAGAGTGTAAACCATGTTAGTTTAAACAGCACCTGCCACATGGTTGAACAAAAATCTGACCAAGTAGAAGTTCACTTCCAGAACAATCAAATTCCAGACGTGACAGTTATAGCCGTAGGACAACAGACTGGTGATGGGGGATCCTCTCTATTTCTGAAAATCAACCTTCCTTCCAGTCTAAGGTGGCATTCCACTCTGGAAGGAAACACTCTGAAATTCTTTACCAATCCAAAATTAGACATTCCTACTCCTATAGTCCAGAAAGATGAGAAATCAGCTGAGAGCCTGGCTGATATTCAGTAAATTGGAGAGCAGTTGTTCATCCCTGTTCAGTTAAATGAAGGGAAGGACTCTGTTCTCGCCCGAGTATGAGTGAACAATGGTAAGAGCTTCATCAGCGAAGCCATGTTCTGCCAACTCCCAAAAGATCCACCCATTCCCACCTTTAGACTGATAGACAAATGGGAAATGGACCTGGAAGCACCCAATTCCAAACATCTCCTGCCAAGCAGGTGTATGCTCAAAATCTGCATAGGCAACAAGAGCATAGTTCATAATTGTTGGGTCGTTAGAGACGTCACTGCCGCCTTTTACTTAGGCAGTGACATTCTCAATCGCTTTGCCATTAGTTTGGACCTAATAAACTTCAAAGCTTGGTCCCGATTAGCGGATAATCCCATGGGCTTTGATGATCCAGAGAAAGCATTTAGGTCAGCTCAACTGCTGCCTTATGCAGTTGAAATTCAGATTGGAGAGGAAGTCACCATCCCAGAAAGGACCCGGCAATTCTCCCTGGAAGTGAAAGTTAAAAAGAGGACAGAAATTGAAAAACCCTGATAATTATATTCATCTAAATACTTCTCTCCAACAGCAAGGTTTGGGGGCAAATCCAACACCATTAGTCAACAGAGAACATGACACCATTCCAATAGAGGTGGATAACAGTGACTTAAAGAGTATCACTCTAGCCGCCATTATTGGAATGGCGGTTGATGACCGACATTTTTCCATTGATTTAGGCAATGAACTGTTAGGACCAATCCCCAAGGACTGTTTGTTTTGACAGTGACAGTGATGAAAACACAACACCAGACAGGATCTTTACCCGGCATGGGGGGAACCTCCTGGTGTACACTTCCTGCCCTTATGGTAAGGAAGATGTGACTTGTGACTTCAGGAGGGATGAGGTGATTTTCCAGGTCCGTGAGGACTGCCTTCCCCACCTGAAGCCACCAGTCCAAATCAGCACTCTGGAAAAGAAAGTGGAAGCACTCCAGAAACTGAAAAACCCCACAACTCTGCGGGAACAAACGAGCCTCCTTGGACTGACAAATTGCAGCAGAAAGTTCATTGAAGGCTACGCAGAGATCACCAGACCCCTGATTCATCTTTTGAAGGGGGAGGTCAAGTGGGAATGGGGTCCAGCACAAGCCGAGGCAGTAAGACAACTCAAAAGAAGCCTCTCACAAGCGTCTTGCCTAGTTTACCCTGTCAGAAACAAGGAGTTCTTCTTGGAGACAGGGTTCTCTAATAGATGCTTGACTGCAGTATTATACCAAAAGCATGGCAAGGTCAATAAAATAATCTCCTATGCGAGTAAAACTTTATCTTCTGTAGAGGAAAAATTCAACGATTGTGATAAGGCACTCCTGGCAACGGTGTGGGCATTGAAGAATTACCGCCCGTTTATCCATGGGGAAGACATCATAGTGGAGACTCCACACCAGCCTCGGCAATATCTCCAATATCTCCCGGGCCGGAAATGTGAGTAATTCCCGAATTACTTCCTGGATTCTGTCAATGCAAGGCTTTCCTATGGAGGTCAGATATGGCCAAAACAAGAAGAGTCCCCTCGTGCAAGGTCTGGCTGACTTGCATGATTGTGCCAGAGAAAACTGTCTCGAGGACGAGAGCCTAAAAATCAAGGACAACATGGAGGCATACCTCAATTCCCCAGACAAAGTCTTTGAAGAAGACAAGTGTGAGGGAATGCCCACTGTCTATGTGGATGGATGCTCTTACCATGTTGGCAACAACGGGGAAAAAGAACTTGTGGCCGGCCTAGGGAATGCATGGGTGAATGAGGCCCCAGAACCCTCCACTGGGTACAAGATTGGTCCCCAAAGTAGTCAAGTGGCAGAGTTGATGGCTGTGCATCAAGCCATCCTCACTGCTGTCCAACATCAACTCCACGAACTGGTCATAATTACTGATTCGGATTATGTACGGAACGGGTTCGTGGAGCACCTGGTTAATTGGAAAACCAGAGGCATGTTATGTGCTAACAACAAACCCTTGAAACATGGGAAATTAATTCAAAACATTGATGATCTGGTCACCTCGAATGGGATGACCAACTACTGGAAAAAGATCAAGGGTCATTCCAAAGTAGAGGGACCAGACAAAACTGGTAATGATTTAGCTGATCAGCTGGCCAAAACCGGAGCCATCCAAGAGATCTAATTGAGATCAAGTCCCTGTTGGGGTAAATCCAGGTCACTGCTATCACTAGGTCCCAGACAAGTGCTCACAATGATCTCTCAACTGCGCAATGGAGTAAGGAGACCCCAGATGCTGATTTGATTATGGCTCAGAAGGGGGATCCAATAATTGGTAAGTTTTATCAACACATTGAGGACCCAGAGAACTTTACCCTGACGGATACCGATTACATAGGGAAAGAGGACCTCAGAGTGTTGATGAAATGTCCAAAAATGAATCAGTGGGTGGTCCCTACCTCATTCCAAAGCCTGATGTTAAGTCACACCCATGATGCGGCCACAGCCGGTCACAGGGGGTTTCATACACCACTTGAAATCTTAAGAGAGGTTGCATACTGGCCACACATGGGGCAGGACCTCGACCAATACTTGAAGGGGTGTCTTGTGTTTGCACAATTTCAGCCAACGTCCCTCACACCGTGCGCCTCTCCAAAAGAGGGGGATGACACTGCCATGGTCAGATTTGCAAGTCGATTTCATTGGGCCCGTGATTCGCTCCTCTAGGGGGAACAAGTACATGTTGACCGTAACATACTTGTTTACTAAATGGGTGGAATGTCTCCCGGCTCCAAACTGCAAGGCGGAAACCGCAGCTGCCCTGATGATCAACCACATCTTTTCGCATTTTGGACTACCCCAAAGAATCGAGTCAGACAGAGGTGGCCATTTCACCAGCGAAGTAATGACAAAGATGTGGAGATACTTGGGGCTAAAAGGAAGCTACATATTGCTTACCGGCTAGCCTCTAGTGTTGCAGTAGAGAGATATAATAGAACAATTGTGAGCATACTAAAAAAGTTTGTGGCAGATTTTGGGCCAAGTTGGGATATTTGATTATCTCTTGTCCTAATGGCCATCAGATCTACCCCTTCATCTGCAACTAAAATGTCACCATTTGAGCTGATGACTGGACGCAGGATGGTGCTTCCCCAGCATCTGCTCTACAGGACCCAAGAGCAGACATTGATCAATGCCTCCACAACTCATGAGTATGTTGAAAATCTAAGAAAACACCTTCAACATGCTTTTGCCTCTGCTCAGCAAAATCTAGAAAGATCAGCAGACAGCATGAAGACCCACTATGACTTAAAGACTACCAGAAAGGAATACAATGTAGGAGACCGGGTCTACTTATACAATTTCCAAAGGAACCAGGCCAAACAGCGAAAATGTCTGCCTACCTGGAGGGGTCCTTTGGAATTGTAGACAACATCTCACCAGTCGCCTACAAGATCCGCATTCCCAAAGGCAGTTTGGCAGAAGGGAAAGACAAGTGGATCCATATTAATCAACTAAAGTGTTGCCATACTAGGCACACTCTGCAGCAACTGAAGTAGTCTTCTGGAACCCCAGAGGGGGCCACTCCAGCTCCATAAAATTACAACTCTAAAATATTCCCTACATAGTCTATAAAATATAATAATAAAAATAAGCCCGGAGTCGATTAAAGGGCGGAGGCAAAGTCTGTTGTGAGTCTGTGGAGCTGTGGACCCCTGTGCTTCTCCCTGTGCTCCTCCTGTGTGGTTGTGGGCACCCGTGTGGTTCAGTAGCTTTGAACTGCCGACTTGGGAGAATAGCGAGCTGCAGCAACGTGCTATATACCATGGACAGTTATTGGGCTCTGTCCCCTTAACCAACACTACCTGATCTTTCAGCTGAGCTCTCGCAGCTGAGTTTGGAATCCAGCGCAACACGTGACACGTGACCTATCACGTGATTCAAACAGAAGGACAAAAAGCTTGCCGCGGCGCCCTTGCGCCGATAAGCCCGGAGTCGAGAAAAGGGCGGAGGCAAAGTCTGTTGTGAGTCTGTTTGGAGCTGTGTGGAGCGAGGGACCCCCTGTGGGTCTGGGGCAGCTGGGAGCGAGTATGAGTCTCTCCTCGCCAAAGGAGCTGTTAAATGCGCCGTCTACTCCAACATGCAAACTCGGAGCTGACTTAGAAGCGGTCGCACACTTGAATATAGACATGCCCAGGGTTTTGGAAGGCAAGAAATCAAAGGGAAAAGAGGGTTTGGGAGGGGCCGAAGACTTGGCTCCCAAGAAGGAAGACGTCAGAAGCCACCAGGAAAGTCTGAATCCCTCAGAAGCAGCAACCTGCAAGAACGTGGAGGAAGGTAGGATCTCTCTGTTACCTTTCCACTTTCCACCCTCCCCTCCCCACTTCTCTGATTCCATACCTGTGTCAGCTGACATGTCTTTTCAACCGGCGGTAGTACAAGGACCAATTGTGAGGATTCAAGTCATGTCAGTTGTAAAATCTAAAAGGGTGTCGCGACTTGTGAAGTCCCCGACGAGGGACCCACAGCAGACCAAAATAAAATGGCCGGCTGTGAAGAGAGAGGAGACCTTGTGTCCCGCGAGGGCGATTGAAGCCACACTGGGTCAGCTGGAAAAAGGAGGGGGGAGATTGGGGAATGCGGGGCCCTTACTCAGAAGTGCTCTGAAGGCTAATACCGGAGTGGGAACAGCTGAGATGCGGGAGAAGGAAAGGGCTACGGGTGGTGGAGTTGTTCCCTGTGATGCTTAAACAGTGGGGAAACTCCCGGATCACAAAGCCAATGATTTGATAAACCCCTGCAGGGTGATAGATGCTGGTAATGCAGCATCCATATCTCTGCATATTGATGTGACCAATGACTTGGCAACTGAAGCACAAACAAACATTTCATCAGAGGAAATAATAGCGGAGCAAGGAGCAGAGACGACTGATGAGCCCCCGCCGGCAGCTGATAAGGGGAGCGGTTGGGAAGGCTTGAATGAAATAGGGCAAAAAATACAGTCATCAAAAGAGGCGGGGGGGCCCATTGCCGAGACATACACAGAAGACCCATTTAAATTACGAGTACTAGAAGAAAATTCCTTGGAAAAACGCAACGCAATGGTCTCGCCTGCAAAGGATGATAGACTTCTGGAGCAAAGCCATATAACCAACCAAAAGGTGGAGATCACAGTGGAATTGCATTCAACTCCCAGGCAAACCCCAATCCGGAAGTTAAGAAATCCAAGCAAACCATCAATAAGTACGGATGATTCATTAGAAGAAATAACACCGACATATGATGCTCTAAATACAGATGATATAGCTGGAACCCTGAATGCCGCCCTATATGATCGCCTGCACCAGCTTTTGAAAAACAAGATGGACGAACGACAGATACAAATTCAATAACTGATAAGATGCCTGGAGAGAAAAATTTAAGTGGGGGAGATGAAATAATGTCAGAAATACAGAAAAGACCAGATAAGGAGCCCAAATCCATGAAGTGCAAGTCGGTAGATTAACTAAAAATGAAAACCACCCCTTTGAAAAGTGGAAAGGGTGGGAGATTGAAGCAGGGAAAGAAATCTCAAAAACAACAGTTCTGTAAAATACCACTGATTAACTTACCGAAATTTCAAGGCCAAAAGTCTGCCTATAAAATGACTTTATTAAATTTGACAAAGGCAGACTGTATACTGTATAAAAAGCCACTTTGGCCTTAAAGATTTAAAGGAAAGGCACACAGAGGAAGAAATATCTGACGCAGATTTACTAAACAGCGTTTTACATACGGATGACTATGATATCCCGCTAGATAAGGAGAGAGAGTGCATCAGTAGGCAGGACGCAAAGGAAGCCAACAATACGCCGGTTAGATGGCATTTTAAGAAACCGGCAGTTACACAGGTACTATCTAGTGGAAAACCGACCTCATCTACTACATCTCTATTGCAAATACATGTGGCCGAGACCCTCAGACCTGAAACATCTGCCACTAGTACCCAGACCCCTCTGGTTCTAATAGAACCAACGGCAACTGTAGTGAAAAGGGGAATCCCGCACCCTCTCTTGGGGCCAGCCCTTGGTGCTATAATCACTCCTAATCACCTTCCCACACAAGTAAGTTTATACGAAGCACAATGAACTCAGTCTGGAAGAAACCCAATCGCACAGAATATATGATGCGTGCATTTATTTCTATAATGTCTAATGAAACTAAGCAGCAATTTAAAATAATATGGGAATAAAAGTGCAAGCTGAATAATGCCAATTATCAGTCACAGATGAATATGCAATTATTTATCTTACGCTCCTAGAAAATGTAGATGATCAGGTCAGATCACACCCGGGACCCTCGCTGCTACAGGTCCCCGGCACTCCTCGAGAGAGAGGAAGGGAGGACTGGCCAAGGCCCCCACAGTCCTACACCAGAGCGGGGATGTGATACTAGGAGTCTCGGCCCAGATAGTGCATGGCTGGTCATCCAGGCGCTGTTCCTCTTCGTGCGCGCGTTTCACCAAACAGCCCAGGATGAGTCCCTCCCTTACTGGCCCAGATATAGTTCTCTTATTAGGGGCTGCACGTCAATCACTATGACGTACCAGCTCTTCGAGAAGCTTCTGGGCTCATCCTTCCGGGCAGTAAACAAGTTTTCGCCTGGAAAGTTACAAGACTGGAAACAGCCAGTCTTGGCTCTCAGGCTTCGTGCACGTTGTTTTGGGGAAGATCTGGCATTTCTGCGTTTTCAGTGCACCTGACTCGCAGAGCGAAGACGAACAAAGCTGTGCAAAGCTGTGCCTGGCTCCCAAGGGCTGCGTAGAGCTTCTTGCAAAGGCTAGATGTTTATGTCTTCATGAAGGACCTTCGCAGTTAACCCCTTACAAGCATGTGGGCTCACCCAGTTCGAGAGGCCTGGCTGATTTCAGCATTTTCTTCCATGCTTCGAATAAGCTCCAAAATACTCAAGATAGCTCAGTATGTTAGTGCAAGTGCAGGTTACTGCAAGCGCCTAGAAGCTTATCACGACATTCCACCCCTTTCGAAGTGAAACCTGAAAATGCTGACTCAGTTCCATGATTTAGAAGCATGTACGGTGTACTGTAGGCCGATTAAGCGTTTTTCTAGCACAGTCATTCTAGTATAAAGGACAGACATTCTGCGCAAGAGCCCAATGAAAATGATAAGAATGAATATTAGGAAAATCAGCAGCCACAGCAATGGATGCAGCATTATATTAAGCAGCTTAGTGGAGGAGGGAGACCATCCAGTGAATACATCCCACCAGTGGTGAGTAGTAACTGATTGTAGATGGTCAGCAGTTTTGATTAATTGGTTCCTGTCTATTATCAGCTTGCACTCTGCAGAAATAACTGAGGTAGCTAGCGTCTGGAAATCTTTCCAAGCAGTTTGGGCAAATTGTCTAATAGCTTGCAATGATTAGTAACTACACAATCTTTATGCTGATCTATTTGGAAAATGTCAGTCCCATTAATGTGGTATTGCATCCAGGTGCACTCCCCTGCTACGGGATGCATGCATGGGTCAGGAATCCTCCCCGTTTGGGGACGCACCCACCCCTGATCCCAGGGCATGCAGGTGTGACTGTGGATGGTGTGGTTTTGGCTGTCTAACCATTCCCCTCGTATTTGCGGCACCCACCAAGAACCATTGATTTTCATAGGCAGTACTATAAAAGGACACCATATTTCTAAAGCATAAGCGGTTCTACTAACTTGCATTAAAGCATGGCATGTGTTATTCATGCAATCAAAAGCAAGCGGTTTAATCCATATGTTTGCTGGTAACTGTAGCTCTGTGTGCCAGTGGGTTGAGGATAGTCGCGTCCCATTCGGAGCGGAAAGCCAGCACCTGCTGATTTAACAAAGTTTGCCATAAAATGCATCGTGTGTCTTTAGCAGTCTTGTTGACCTACCCTATGGCAGAAAAAATGTCTTCATAGCTAAAGTTCTGCCATTTCCATTGGTTGCCAATACTTGTAGCAGTGTTGCGCAGGGTAGGGCTTATCAATGGGCCCCACTGGGCCAGGAGTTTTATAGCGGCGCTGGCATCAGAACCCATAGTGGCTAACTTATTGCGCCCAGTTCTATGTCAAAAGCATTTAAAGCTCCTGTCCCCACCCCTGCAACCCCCGCAATCAATGAATCTACCCCCCTAGCCACATGCAGTTTGGTGATGGGCGATAGAAATTGACTCCATTTGTAGCAGCTTGGTAGTACTAAGGAAACATTGCCTCGTGATAAATCTATGTCTAAGTGCACCTCTGTAATGATAGACACGTGCATCACGTGTCTGCAGTTTGTGTTGTCTAACTACTGGAAAATCTAGCATGTTTACAGTTTCTACTTTGTGCGACTTCAAGAAAACCATTCTCCAAGTGGGATGCCTGCCATATACAATATCAGTTTTAGATACAAACACCATACTACCATCCGGCAGTGGCAGTTTCAACGTAAAATTGTATGAAATGCATTTGGTCAAGTTATAGTCCAAAAAATCTTGGCGAGTACACTCGCTGCAATTCTTGGGACAGAAGAAACATGAAACATCAAACACATTATTGGATCCATTCACTGAAGCACCGGTCATATGAGTCAGTGACAAAAGGTGTCCGACAATATGCCAATTTATCACTTTCGCAGTTCCATGTGGGTACTTATTTGTAGCGCTTTTCTCACAGGTTACGGGGCGGTTGTAGTTATCACGCAGGACTGGAGCATCAGATGTAGTGCATGCGATTCTCAGAGTCCATGTAGCGTCTTGCATCAACCCATTCTTTACAGAGAAAGCGTTTGCTTGGCAGGCCAGGAGCACCCACAGCAAGGTAAATCCCATCCCCTGTATACTGCTCAACGTTCGTGGTGTGAGCCTAGTAGCGGGAATATAAACAGGCATGTCAGAATCTTGCAAAAGTACAACATAAGTACTTCCAACACCTTGACTTAACACTTCCCCAGCCTCAGGTTTTTTGTTTGGATGGTGAACCCACACCTTTTTCCCCGTGCTACCGAAGCCTCCTTCCCCCCTCAGTGTAGTGTCTGGGGCTTGCTTACTTTCAACCACTAGGGGAACAACTGCTTGCTCACAAATCAATTGTGCAATTCGGTCATATTTGGTTAATGGTACTGCAGATGCACCAGTGTTATGTAAGAGTACTGAAACAGTCCCTCTATAGTCAGGATCAATCACACCTCCCAAAATGTCAATGCCTTTTTTCGCCAGGCTGGAACGTGCAGCAATGCGTCTATAAGTGCCAGCCGGCAATTTGATGTCAATACCCAGTGATATGGATTTAGTTTGCCCCGCTGGTATAACATCATCCTCACAGATAGATAGATCAAGCCCAATGCTGCCTGCAGTGGCTTGCACAGGCAGCTTTGCTTCTTTGTCGGTTTTCCACACAACAAGAGTCTTTGTGGATTCCACTTTCTCACTTGTCAGTCTCACAAAGGGTGTCTGGCGGTTTCCCAGCAGACGATTGTTCAGTTCAAACAGCGCTTGTGCCAGGTGTTTGGACCACCCCTTGAGAGTGTGAGTCTTAGTTAACTTCTTTATTTGTTGCTTGAGCAGCCCATTGCTGCGTTCCACCAGAGCAGAGGATTCTGGGTACCAGCTGATGTGCAGTGTCCATTTGATGCCTTGTTCTAACGCCCAGTCTTACACATTGTGTCCAGCAAAATGGCTGCCTTGGTCTGATTGGATTTCATCCGGGATGCCATAGTGCCTGATGAGGTATTCCATTCCTTGCGAGGTAGCCCGTTGATCTGCATGGGCGACTGGATAAGCTAACAGTAGTCCAGAGTATGTGTCTACCATAGTCAACACATAGTGCTTTCCATTCTCGGGCGGTTCAGGGCCAATGTAGTCAACTTGCCATACGCTAGCAGCTCTTTCACCTCTTCTCAAAGGGCCTTGAGGCTTCCTCTCCAGAGGGTAGTGCTTCATTTCACAGCACACGGAACATTGGGAGGCAGCTTGTCTGGCTTGATCCATGGTAATGGGCAATTGTCTCCTTTTAGCCCATTGATATGTTCCTGTTTGCCGTAGATGCCCTGAGGTTTGGAGTGCCCAGTCCGCCATTCCTTGCAATACGTCAGCTTCTTCAGGTGTTGTCACTGGGTGAATCTTTGCCATTTGATCCACTTCGTTGTTGAACAGGGCAGCCAGTGAGGTGTCAGGGGGCATGTGTGCATCGACATGCCCAATGTAGATGTTGCACCTCTCACCTTTGCACCACATCTCTTCCCAGATGTCCAGCCCTCCCCAGATCGGAGTGTTCTTGATCTGCCAGCCGTCTTTCTCCATGCCAGTGCCCAATGTGTCAGGCCTTGGTATGTGGCCCAACTGTCCGTGTACATGTATGCAGTCTCTGTCTCTTTCACCTGTTCAAATCACAGAGCCCACCGCCTGCAGTTCAGCATATTGACTGGATCCTCCCACACCTTCTCTCATTAGCAGTGTTTCTCGGTGGGGCTGGAATGCAACAGCTTGCCAGTGTCATTGCCCTTTATCATATTTTGCGGTGCCGTCCGTGAACCATGCAGACTTTTGTTCTTCCTCCGTCAATGAATCATAGGCGGGTGCAGCTTTGAAAGAAGATTCTGGCAGCGCCATAGGGGTGCTCGGTTCAGGCATCGCTTCTAAGTTCACTGCCTCCAGCATTTGTTCCTGCAGTCTGGAAACCCCTGTGCGGCCAGCTTTCGCACGTTGCTGTAAATACCATTTCCATTTGACATGAGTGGCGTCATGCGCTCTGCCACTTTTCCCGCTTGCAGCAGTGTAGCGCACCCAGCCCATGATCGGAATTTCTGTGCAAATTGTCACTGGTTGCTCGCTTGTGATTCTTTCAGTCTCGACTAGAGCCCAGTACACTGCAGCAACATGTTTCTCAAGCAGAGTGTATCTTGTCATAGGATCTGTGAGCTTTCTTGACCAGAAACCTTGCAGCACTCTTTTCTGTCCTTGCTTTTGCAACAAGCTCCACACAGCAATATCATTGTAGACAAGAATTTCCAGTTCAAACGGATCCGTTTTTGTCATGGGGCCCAGCGTGATGTAATTCTGCAAAGCGTCCTTATCCTGCTGAAAGACAGACTGTTGCTCTAGGCCCCATGTAAAATCATGTTTCTTTCTGGTGACTTTGTAGATTGGTTTCAGTATCAGGCTTAAGTGAGGTATGTGATTTCTCCAAAAACCCATTAACCCAATAAATCCTTGTGCCTCTTTTTTATCTGCTGGTGGAGCCATCTGCTGAACCATGTCAATTACAGGGTCGGGAATTTTCTTTACTGACCCAGACCAGATTGCACCTAAAAATTTCACCTCTTGAGCAGGCCCCTGTACCTTTTTTGGATTTATGCCCCACCCCCAGTCTTGCATGTGTGTGATGAACTTTTCAGCAGCTTTTTCTACATGTTCTTTCTCAGCACTGGTCAGCATGATGTCATCAATGTAATGAGCAAAATACACATCATCCAACTGCACCATCTTTAAGTCTCTGGAAATCAATCCATGACACAGAGTGGGGCTATGCAAATACCCCTGGGGCAATTTAGTAAAGGTAAATTGTCTGTCTCCCCAAGTGATAGCAAATTGGTCTTGTGGTTCAGTGTCAATATCAATGGAGAAAAATGCATTGGCCAGGTCAAGGACCACATGCCATTCACCCACTTCTTTAATAAGGTTTTCAATCAGAGTAATGATGTCTGGCACTGCCGCAGCTAAGGACGGCACCTTCTTATTCAAAATGCGGTAATCAATTGTCAGACGCCACGCCCCATCTGGGCGGCGGACAGGCCAGATAGGTGAGTTGAATGGACTGACTGCCGGACTCATTATGCCAGCTTTTACCAATGATTCAATAGTTTCACCGATCTCTTTATGTCCCCCTGGCAGCCTGTACTGTTTCACGCACACTGGCTCAGCAGGAGGAGGTAAATGCAAGGGGGACCATTTGGCATGCCCAACCACCACGGGGTTAACAACTCTCACATGGACTTTCCGATTGCCAAAAACAAATTCACCTTAATCTGTAGTCACACTTTTGCCTAACAACACATCTATGCCAAGGATATATTCGGTATATCTGCAATCAAGACATTTGCTGTGAAAGGCAATCCCTCGCCAATTGACATTTTTACATTAAAAGCTTTTGCAACAGTTTCTGCTCCCCCATAACCATTGACTAGAACTCTGGGACCAGATAATTTACTGGGATTGCCATTCAAAATGGTTACCTCAGCTCCTGTGTCTAATAGAGCCAAGACGTGTTTTACTTTCTCATCTAAATACAATGTAAGTAGCACAAAAGGGCGTCTGTCTCTGGGACTGGTTCTCTTTATTAACCGTACCTCAAAGACAGAGCCAGTCCTTCATTCAAAAATGGGGTCTGGGACCTGCCACCTGTTCTTTGCTAAATCAAGGTAACCGTTTGCTCGCACTTTAGGCTTCAACACCTCTCCGTCAGAGGGTGCAGAGGGCTTAGTTTTTCCTGATCCCTATTTCTCAATTTCTTCCATCTCTCAAGCAGCACAGGTGTGGGTTTACCATGTATCTCTTCCCTTGGAATTCCAGCTTTTAGCAGGTCCACCCACATTTGTCTGCGTGTGACCTCGATAGTGTCCGTTTTCTCTTTGGACTTTACATTTTTGCCACGCTTTTTCTCTGAGTCACCACTCGCAGCCACTAGGCATGCTGCTTTGCGCACATCCAGCCCTTCTAATTGCCCTAACAGAAGTGCCACTTCACCAATGGGGTTGCCTTGCGCTGGACCCAGCAGTGAAAGCAATGCTCCCTTCATATGGCTCGGAGCGTTTCTCAGCAAGCAAGCGCACATTCCAGCTGTAAATAACTCCATGTCAGGCCCTGCAAAATCTGTGCTGTACAGTGCACACTGTAAACCCATCTCTCTAAGCTGATCTGTTGCTTCTGTCATTGATCCCCAAATGCCGCAATTCTCTTCCATATCCATCGGACTCCCATACAAATTCAATAGGGCAGTCTGAAGCCAATTAAACAAGGAATGCAAGCCTTGCTGCCCGAGTGCACCGCGCACTATCGGCCCCAACATTACATTAGTAGTGAATGAACACATCTTTAACAGTTCTTCTGGAGTTAAGAAGATCGCATCGGCACCCGTATCCCACAAACAAAGATACCACTTCAGAAGTGCTTCACCTGTCTTTTGTCTGAATTATTTGGCAATATCTAAAAGTTCAGTCTGTGTATAATCGCGGACAATCCTAGTATTCTGAATGTTTGCACCGCCAGCTTGGCCTTTTGACTTGTTAGTGATTAACGGCCGCACTGGATAAACACATATCTTTGGGGCACATTCCAGCTCCTCTTCATCAGAGCAGTCTAAATCTGCAAGCCTGACTTCAACAGATTCATCCCAGTCAAATGTTTGTTCAGTTTCGCTGTCACTGACTTCACCCGACCATAAATTTGGATACCAGTTATCTTTCCTAATTAGTGTGCAAATCCTTATCTTTGACAGATTACCCCACCGCTGTCTGCGCTTGTGCGTGGCTACACGCACAGCTAAAGAGGCACACCTGTCCTCCATCTGATCGGCCCGCTTAATGGACGATTCAAGGGTCTCTCTCATAATTGTTTGTTTCTCCTGGAGCAGGGAAATCTCATCAGTTAATTTGCGAATCTGCGCATCTTTAAGCAATTCATTCTCATGCAACTTTCTGAGTGCCTGCAGGAATAACCAGCCTATGTTTCCTGCTGCTTTTAGCTCCCGTCTGCATTTCCCAAGCGGTAAACTCTCCAAGCACTCACCAATTACCGCCGGGGAAACATCATTTTCAAGCATGTCCCATGCCCTCGGTGCCGAGTACCAATGCAAAATGTCTGCCACACCCGACCAAGCATTTGATGCCGGCCATCCTGGAATGTGACAGAGTGCACTATCTCCCACATTGCATTCATTTTTTGCTTGTTTTTTCCAGAAAGGCATTGTGCTCGTAAATCCTGCAATCGACCACGCCAAATGTAGTGAAAAGGGGAATCCCGCATCCTCCCTTGGGGCCAGCCCTTGGTGCTATAATCACTCCTAATCAACTTCCCACACAAGTAAGTTTATACGAAGCACAATTAACTCAGTCTGGAAGAAACCCAATCACACAGAATATATGATGCTTGCATTTATTTCTATAATGTCTAATGAGAACTAATCAGCAATTTACAATAATATGGGAATAAAAGTGCAAGCTGAATAATGCCAATTATCAGTCACAGATGAATATGCAATTATTTATCTTACGCTCCTAGAAAATGTAGATGATCAGGTCAGATCACACACGGGACCCTCGCCGCTACATGTGCCCGGCACTCCTCGAGAGAGAGAGAGGAGCGGAGGACTGGCCAAGGCCCCCACAGTCCTACACCAGAGCGGGATGTGATGCTAGGAGTCTCGGCCCAGATAGTGCACGGCTGGTCGTCCAGGCGCTGTTCCTCTTTGTGCGTGCGTTTCACCAAACAGCCCAGGATGAGTCCCTCCCTTACTGGCCCAGGTATATTTCTCTAATTAGGGGCTGCACATCAATCACTATGACGTACCAGCTCTTCGAGAAGCTTCTGGGCTCATCCTTCTGGGCAGTAAACATGTTTTCGCCTGGAAAGTTACAAGACTGGAAACAGCCAGTCTTGGCTCCCAGGTTTCGTGCACGTTGTTTTGGGGAAGGTCTGGCATTTCTGCGTTATCAGTGCACCTGACTCGCAGAGCGAAGACGAGCAAAGCTGTGCAAAGCTGTTCCTGGCTCCCAAGGGCTGCGTAGAGCTTCTTGCAAAGGCTAGATGTTTATGTCTTCATGAAGGGCCTTCGCAGTTAACCCCTTACAAGCATGTGGGCTCACCCAGTTCGAGAGACCTGGCTGATTTCAGCATTTTCCTCCACGCTTCGAATAAGCTCCAATATACTCAAGATAGCTCAGTATGTTAGTGCAAGTGCAGGTTACTGCAAGCGCCTAGAAGCTTATCACGACAGCAAAAAAAAGAATGTCAGTTACAACGCAGACAACAGTATTATTACCTGAACCAAACCTTTTGAAAAGTATTACAGTCAGGATACAGACGGACATACATTTTAGTAAAAAAAATGAAAAGGATGCAATGGCAAAAAAACTAAATACAAATATAAAATCTCCACAAACAAAAATGCCTTCACAGAACAACACAGCAACTACAAGTAGAAGATGTAGTGAAAACACTTCAACTTCGAGTACAGACTCAACGCAAAAAATAAACCTAATGTCTATAATGTCGACAATAACCATAGCTCTAGCACCCTTCACAAAGCTATATGAGGCTTTAAATGACACAGCAAGGGACCAAACTTCTTTGATTGCCCTGATGAACATGAAATTAACCTATCTAGAAGGATATGTAATAGCAAAAGACGGGCTATCTAAAAGACAAGAAGAAGAATCAAGATAGAATGAGAAAGGAAGGATTTTACCTACAAACTCAGATCTGAAAAAGAAGAATGTGATAGAGGGTATAAAAAATGTATCCTCAAAAGAACCAAAAGGAAATATTAAAACTGCAGGAAAGGAGACCCAAGGGGGGTTGGAGATAAAGAACAAGCAGTTAAAACAACAGAAAGAAAAAATGGTCATGGTCCAGATGGGGAAAGAGAAAGAGGTAGGAAACAAAGCAAATTTTACATTTGGAATATTTGCCAACCAAAAATCAATTTTGAGTAACCAGCAGACGTTATTGAGTAAAGAGAGTTCTAACGGACAGTCTAAACCAGGGGTGCACAACTGATTTTGACAGAGGGCCGAAAGTACCTTACATGAGGGCTATAGTGGGCCGAAAGGTAAAAGTGGGTGGGGCGGTAGGCGGGACATGTCAGGAGGCTTTTTCAACCCCCAATCTGTATTAAACACATGGAAAAAGAATATGTTTTTGAGGGGTAACGATTTTTATTGCATTTCAAACTTACATTTTGTACTATACATTTTCCATTGTTATAATTTATTTCGATTTAGTTATTGTATATCATCTGTTTAATTAAATTATGTATATTTTATTGACCCTTGATTGGACAATCCGTTATTTTGAACTGCTATAGTTTGCTGTTTGGGTTGCCTAAGAGGAGTATGGCCTTCGTTGAGTCAGGTTTCCTCAAAAAAGCAAAAGATGTACATCTCCTAACTGTGCCTGTTTTAGCTTTATTATTGGGTTCACTCTTGGAGTGCAACACTATGCCCCATGGCTCCCATCCCCAACCAAACACTATGCCCCATGGCCCCCACACCCCCAAACAAACACTATGCCCCATGGCCCCGTTACCCCCAACCAAACACTATGCCCCATGGCCCCCTCACCCCCAACCAAACACTATGCCCCATGGCCCCCTCACGCCCAACCAAACACTATGCCCCATGGCTCCTACCCCCAACCAAACACTATGCCCCAGGGCCCCCTCACCCCCAACTAAACACTATGCCCCATGGCCCCCTCACCCCAAACCAAACACTATGCCCCATGGCTCCCATCCCCAACCAAACACTACGCCCCCTGTCCCTCACCCCCCAAGCAAACACTATGCCCCATGGCCCCCTCACCCCCAACCAAACACTATGCCCCATGGCCCCCTCACCCCCAACCAAACACTATGCCCCATGGCTCCCACCCCCAACCAAACATTATGCCCCATGGCCCTGTCACCCCCAACTAAACACTATGCCCCTTGGCTCCCTCCCCCAACCAAACATTATGCCCCCTGTCCCTCACCCCCCAAGCAAACACTATGCCCCCTGTCCCTCACCCCCAACCAAACACTATGCCCCCTGTCCCTCACCCCCAACCAAACACTATGTCCCATGGCCCCCTCACCCCATACCAAACACTATGCCCCATGGCTCCCACCCTCAACCAAACACTATGCCCCATGGCCCCCACGCCTCAAGCAAACACTATGCCCCCTGTCCCTCACCCCCAACCAAACACTATGCCCCATGGCCCCCTCACCCCCAACCAAACACTATGCCCAATGGCTCCCACCCCCAACCAAACACTATGCCCCATGGCCCCCTCACCCCCAACTAAACACTATGCCCCATGGCCCCCTCACCCCCAACCAAACACTATGCCCCATGGCTCCCGGCCCCAACCAAACACTATGCCCCCTGTCCCTCACCCCCCAAGCAAACACTATGCCCCATGGCCCCCTCACCCCCAACCAAACACTATGCCCCATGGCCCCCAACTAAACACTATGCCCCACGGCTCCCCTCACCCCCAACCAAACACTATGTCCCAAACACACTCAAGCATGCACCCATACAGACCCGAACCCCCATCCCCCAAATCAGCACACTCTCAAACATGCACCCATACAGACCCGAACCCCCCACCCCCCCAACTCAGCACACTCTCATACATGCACCCATACAGACCCGAACCTCCCACCCCCCAACTCACCACACACACTCTCAAACATGCACCCATACAGACCCGAACCCCCTACCCCCAACTCAGCACACACACTCTCAAGCATGCACCCATACAGACCCGAACCCCCCACCCCCAACTCAGCACACACACTCTCAAGCATGCACCCATACAGACCCGAACCCCCCGCCCCCCAACGCAGCACAAACATTCTCAAGCATGCACCCATACAGACCCGAACCCCCCAGCCCCCAACTCAGCACACACACTCAAGCATACACCATCCACCCATACAGACCCAAACCCCCCCAACTCAGCACATATACTCTCAAGCATGCACCCATACAGACCCAAACCCCCAATTCAGCACTCAAACTCTGGAGCATGCACCCATACATGCATCTCAACATACACAACACAAACACTCAAAAACAAACATTCATGCACATCCGACACGCCCCACCAGCCCCCATCTCAACATACACAACACAAACACTCAAAAACAAACATTCATACACATCCGATACGCCTCCCACCCCATCTCAACATACACAACACAAACACTCAAAAACAAACATTCATACACATCCAACACCCTCCCCCCTCCCCATCCCAACATGCACAACACAAACACTCAAAAACAAGCATTCATACACATCCGACACCCCCACCCCCATCTCAACATACACAACACAAACACTCAAAAACAAACATTCATACACATCCGACATGCCCCCCACCCCCCAATCTCAACATACACAACACAAACATACAGCAGAACAGACCCGACACACAAACACACAGACCACTTACCGGAGACGTGCTGGAAGGCAGGTAAGCTGGAACGCTGGCGAGGTAAGTGGAATCGTACTACGGCTGGCGTGGCAAGCAAGGCTGAAATGCCTTCCGGCATGAAGCCTTACTGGCCATGCCAGCCGTAGTGCTGGCTCTCCATTGGTGCAGCACACACGCACTACGCGCCTCGTAGGAGTGACGTGGTGCGTGTGTGCTGAGCCAATGACGGCCAGTGTTTTGTCCGGCCCAGAAGACAACAAAGACTTTCCTAATGGAGGGCGGCCGATGCTGCTTGTGGGCCGCCCTCCATTAGGAAAGTCTTTGTGCCTCACGGGCCGGAAAAAACAGCATGGCTGGCCGCAACTGGCCCTCGGCCCTTATGTTGTGCAGCCATGGTCTAAACAAATAAGAAAAAAAATCTGTACAGAGACAAATGCTAACAGGAAAATAAATAAAACCATCACTAATTGTAGCCAACCAGCTGATGAGACAATAGATTCAGGAAGTGACATATGTGAATGGAGTGTATATACAGTTGATGAATATGAAACAGAAAATAATGCATCTCCAAGATTCAAAAGAAAAGCAGTTATATTGGACCTCACCAACATGGAGATGGAACCTAAGAAGAAGGTCCGCATTATATAAGAGGAGCCCGTTGAGGCTCAAAAGGCTCAACTCAGATCAAAAGAAAATGAAGGAAAAAATCAAGAAGATAGGCTGTTTACAATAAGGAAAGGAAAATTAACTCCAGAGGAAGGCAAGCGGATACAGAAACGCATATCAGGTCGGAAAGAAGTCCAAAGAAAGAAAGAGGAGCAGAAAAAGGAAACATGGGTTACACCACCTAGAAATAAATCCAGGAATAACACGACTACAAACTCTTCCCTGGCAAGCCGTAAACGAAGGATGAGCAATGAGCAAAGGCAACGGACACCAAAAAAAGAGCAAATAGAAAAGTCATATCCGTTAAGAATACAAAGCTCCTGTATATTTCGTCTGAAATGAAAAAAAAGGTCAAAAGACGACTTGATTCTAAACAGGAACACAATTATCAGCCTAGTCAAGCAGATTCCAAGGCTATGAGACATCCAAAACTGAGATTTATGGATAGTAGAACCTTGTGAAACAGGGAGAAATGACAGTTCATGTTTACATATTAAGTCATAAGTTATTAAAATGATGCTCCAGCAACAAGCATCAAACTTTGATATCCTTGGATATGATTTACAAGAATCACAGACTCAGGCTGCAAGACCGGAGGATGAAAAAAATTTAACTTCTAACAAAATTCCAGGAAAAACCCAGAGTGGAAACCTAAAGACAAGGTGGAGGAATAGCGGAAACGAGCCAAATAAAAAGCAGCCAGCTACCAAGGAAAAAGAAAAGAAAACCAAACAAGGGAAAAGGGGAAGAGAAGATTCGGCCCGTAAGAATAACCATTGGTCCGTACAGCCACGAAGACACCTAGAACATTCTAAGAAGACGAGTACAAGTCCAAAAGGATATTGAGGAGAAGGATTTTCTTCCAGGGACAAATATAGCTCGGATTCGGCTGATGAACTATCATATAATGAAAGAAAGGAGAACAGACCAGAAAAGGGGAAAAAAGGTGTGTTCAATCCCGCAGCGGAAATTCTGAGGAGATCACCACCAAATTGGTCATGGAAATCGTCAGATATACACACAAAGAAACACAACTAGCAATCAGAAAGGCCGACCTGGATGTGCAGGATGACCAACTTGGAAAAGCATGTTCCTTAGTGACACAGGGAAAACTCTTCATAGATATGGCCTCTTGGAATACGCAAGGGTTTTGTCACCTAACTGCAAAGAGCAACGTTAATCTGGGGCAATGGGATTTATTATGTTTACAGGAGACATGGTTAACACAGAAACCGGAAATGGATGGATACTCAACATTTTGCCAAACCAGCGAAACAGGGACCGAAGGGGCGTCCTACAGCCGGCCTCCTTACAGCAATAAGAGCAGGCAGCGGTTTGGAGGTGACGGAACAGATGGACTCTCCCGATCAATTTCAAGTCCTAATAATATCCTAGAAATACATAGACATTAGGAGTATAGAAAAGGAAGATTAAATACTACTAATTAACACCTACTGGAACCCAGAAACAAGTGGGGACGAGCTATACCTGGAAAATATCATTATTATTCTAGATGAAGTCGCTGAAAACCAAGCTTGCGACCACACAATAATTACAAGGGATTTTAATGCAATATGCAAGAATATTGGAAACCAATGACCACACCTACCGAAATCCACACCAACCCTGAAAAGATGTGATAACCTCGAAAAAACTTTGGGCTCAAGAGACCTGCACAACCTGCACTGGTTATGATCAGATAAAAATTTGGAGATCCCTTCCTGGCAAAGACTGGAACAATCAGGGACATTAGACCACACATTTGTGTCGAAGGAGTTGCTGGGAATGACGGTCAGTTTTGCAATGGTAAGGACCTTAAATATTGACCATAATTTACAGCACACAAGATGGGTCAATCTACAGAAACCCCAACAGTTTCTTAACCATGATCTGGATGTGGACAGCAATGGTTCCAGGTTAAAACTGACGGAGAACGCAATTAAGCAAATTCCTGAAAAGTATTCTATCATAATGGAAGTTGAAGCCAATACAAAAAAAAGAAAGAGGGCCTCATTAGACGTTGTGCGGTAAAATCCGCAAATTACCGGCATGGCGCCCTTAACGTGTCCGCCCTCGCAGGAGGGCGCTAATGGCGTACCATTACGAGTACGCGGACACGAGCATTGTGCCATGCCGGTAATGCCCCTGCTGCCTTGCCGCTAAACTCCCCCAAAAGTCACTTACCGTCTTCCTCAACAGTGCAGATAGCACCTCCGCCTTGACGCAGCATGCAAATAGCGGTCACCGCTAATAGCGGTGACCGTTACATACCGGAACCGGAAAAAGCGTCATCGCACAGGAACGGGAAAGAGCACGGTGGCCATCTTTAAAAGCACAATCCATTGCCATCCTCTGCCCCTTGGTCCTGTTTGTGTTACCTTGCTGCTGAGATCCATTGCAACACTGTTACCATGCCCAAGGCACTGAAAAAAACCACAGACTGCCAGCGGAAGGAAAAGTTCTCTACTGAGGAGTCACTCATGCTGACTCAGACCTTATCGGACAATGCTGCAGTGGTCTTCGCAAATGACATGCGGCGGGAGACCCTCCTTAAGAAAAAGGCTATCTGGGACAAAGTGGCAATGAAAGTGAGTGCTGTGGGCAGCAGCACGCGCACTGTAGGTGAGTGCAGGAAAAGATGGGATGACCTGAGACTCTGGGTCAGAATGATCCTGGCAGAGAATCACAAGACTGCCACCGCTGGCGGATCTGGGTCGCCAATCAAGTTAAAGGAGTGGGAGGAGACATGCGCCAACCTCATCGGAGTCGAATGTATTGAGGGAATTGGGAGGATGGAGCATGGCGTGGCAGAGACCTCTGATGGAGGTAAGTGCACTGATGCAAGCATGCAATGTGAATGTACAGGTCCCCACAAATGTCCGCCCTGGATCACCTCATGGATGGCCAAACATCCACACATGCATCCCACCCTGCCCATGTCAGTGCCAGACACAAACACACACACATGCACACATCAACAGAGCCAAGTGCCACACACAACACTGCATGGATGAGCCACTGAAATGACACATCACCTGCATCCTTCACATGAAGTCCAAACGGCCCCAACTGAATTCATGATGCAGCCTGCATTGAGTACAATGAACCATAACCAATGACATCCCCCTTCTTGTCCCCGATAGGGTCACATACAGACAGCGAGGAGGCATCCCAGGCACCCCCTGTGCAGAAGAAAAAAAGACCACAGCCCAGCGAGGACGCCGTAACGACATCAAGTGGAAAAGGCTCAAGGCTCCATTTGCAGCATTCAAAACATTGTTTGAGCGCCACTGCCAGTGCCACGCCAAACCCTACTACCCCGCATCTGGAGGTTCACTCCCCCCCCAATCACAGCCACCGAGGGTCCACCCTCAGCTGCAGCCAGTTCGGCAGGAGAGGCGGCAGCCATTGCCCCATTGTCTGATGTGGATGAGCCTACAGATCTCAACCTGGCCATGCACACCCCAAGCCCTGCTCGAACCCCAGAGCCATCACCCCAACACACACTTGTCTCCAACGTCACTGGTGACGAGACCATGGAGGCCTTCAGTAGCCCCCCGGAGCCTACATCTGTACACCGGCCACTGCCCTTGACCTGGCCAGCATCATCCAGCGGCAACAGGCTCTCACTGTGCTGGTTGGTCAACGTGTCGAGGAGGCTGCCCGTCTCAGGGCGGAGCTCAGGGAGACATCCAGGCACTCCAGGGAGGGGATGGAGTCGTGCACAGACAGGCTGTGTGGGGGTCTCATACGCGTTCGGGAGGTGCTCACACGAATTGCGGACGCAATGGACCGCCAAATCCCACCACCACCAGCACCAGGACAGTCTGCCACCTCTTCGTCCACCAGTTCGCGGCAGACAAGCCCACTCAGAAGCCCTGCACGCACCACCAGGCACACCTCCAGCCAGCCCCCAAATGCTGGTCCTGCCAATGACCAATAGGGTGTGAATGTCCATTCCCCTGTGTGCATGCCTGGACGCAAACATTGTTGGAGACTCATGAGGGACAGTTGTGGGGGGTGGGGGGAAGGGTGTGATGGGACAGTTGTGGGGGGTGGGGGGAAGGGTGTGATGGGACAGTTGTGGGGGGTGAGGGGTAGGGTGGTGGGATGATTGGGGACTTGCACATTTTTCTGTTTCAGTTCATTAATACACTGTTGTTTGAGCAAAACACAGGCCTGGACTCCTTCATTGTGTATGTGCAATTTATTGACGCCAAGGTCCATTGTGAGCTAGCAAACAGACACCAGTGCATCACCAGCCATATACAGGTGACAGTACGAGTATATGGTACTCAGAAGATTTTGTTGATCAAATGCTGTCTCACAGCACGTCCCTCCTGGCCATCCCCTCTTGCATGACCTGCATCCCCTTCACCTCCATCCTCATCCCCATCATCATCCTCATCAGGTGCCTCCATTTCAATGTCTGGGGGCAGTGGCACATTCCGTCTGATACACATATTGTGCAGCATGACACATGCCATGGTGATCTTTGCCACCTTATCATGGCCATACAGGAGAACGCCATCAGACCTGCTAATGCATCTAAACCGTGACTTCAAAAGTCCAAAAGTCTGCTCGATCATGAGGCGGGTACGGGTATGTGCACGATTGTATTCTTCTTCGTGCCTGTTCTGTGGGTTCCGTACAGGTGTGAGGAGCCACCTCTTCAGGGGATAGCCGGCATCACCTATATGGGGGAAGGAATGGGGTCCTGTTACTTTTCAACACAAGTGTGGCCTGTTCATATCACATACTTTGACCTATCATTGGGATTCATGTACACAATCAACTGCATGAATGGAAATGGTCTGTGTAACTGCTTTGTGCAAAGGTGAGCGCAAGCCTGCAAGTAGACATGCCCCATTGAAGCCTCCAAAAGTAATTGACATGTTCTGGGTAAGGCCAGGTCATAGGTGTCCCTGTGGCCAGGCACATTTGGTACCACATTGGTGGTGTACTGTCCTTCCAACATTGCTGTTTCCATGCTGAGAGGCATCACTTCAGTGGTGCCATGGGTTCGTGGTGCATTGCCATGGCTAGGGGGTATCCCTTCGCATGCATCGAAGGGCACAATGCATTGTTGATGTTGTGCTGTAGAAATGCTGCATGACTTTGTTGACAGCATGGATGACATTTGTGTATTTCGTGGCGTGGAGTGTCGTGCAATGTGGATGAGGATTGATGTTTGATGTTACTAGAATTGGATTGTCAGCTGTGTTGTGTAGCATATACTTGCATGTCCGTTCATCTCAAGTACGTTGCTGCCCTCCCAGATGGACATTTGCGTACATCTGTATGTGCATTTGGGCGACAGACTACAGGCTACACCCAATTGGAGTATCTATCTACCCCCCCAAATGCACCCCCAGTTGGAGTATCTATCTACCCCCCCCCCCCCAATCACACTGCCATGTGCTTGGCCTGCTACTCACCAAGTAGCCATGAACGTTGTCCCATTTGTCGCTCCATGTAGCGGGGGATAGTTGAGTTCCGCAAGACCATGGAATCATGGGTAGATCCTGGAAATCGGGCACAGCAATGTGTGATTATCTTGTTGGCGTCACATACCATTTGGACATTGATGGAGTGGAATTGCTTCCTGTTTCGGTACACTACTTCATTGTGATGTGGGACGACCAATTCCATATGTGTACAGTCGATGGCTCCAATGCAACTTGGGATGCCTGTCAGTGAATAGAAGCCAACTTTGGTGTTTGCAATCTCCTGGGCAGTCTGTGGCATGGATATGTGTTCGGGTGCATGCTTCAGGAGGGCATCGAATACCTGGTTCAGTATACGTGAGAATACTGGTTGGGAGATGCCATGCATCTGCCCCACTGTATGCTGGTAGGTTCCTGTGGCCAGGAATTGGAGCACTGTCACCACCTTGAGTAGAGGGGGGATGGCAGTTCTGATGTCTATGAGGCTCACAATGTCGTTGTGTATCATGTCCACGATGCTGGTGATGGTGTCCCGGTCCAGACGGTACAGGGTGTGTATCTGCTCAGGTGTTAGGTTAAATGGACTGGCTCTGATCCGGGGAATTGTTGGGTGCCTCTGTGGTATGATTAGGTGGCGTGGTGGTGCTTGCTGTGCCTGTCTAGCCCTCCTCCTCCTCCTGCCTCTCCTCTGTGCTGCCTGTTGTTGTAGCAGCAGCGCTGCAATCAGGTCCTCCAGGCCATGGAATGCTGCCAGTATTGGAACCATCTTGGTGTGGGAAGGGGTGTGGGATGGGGTGTGGCGTGCTTCTTTTGAGCAGCCACAGTCTCCAATGCCTCCACCTGTGCTGATTTTGGCCACCTGTGGTAGGTGTTAACACTGCCTAGTTCTTTTAACGGGTGGTTCGCGATGGCGGTATTAGCGCCATGCCAGTAAGGGGTTTTGGGGGATTTACCATGCCGCTATTGCCATGTGCACTTGCCTTGTGATGGTGTGCTATTAGCAGCATGTCGTTATTTACGGGATGGCGGGTCGCGCGCACGCGGACTGACCGATATTAGTGGCACCGTACTTAGCGGTGCCGCTAATGGCGGTGAGCCGGGTCTAATCCGCATGGGCATTTAACGTTACCGGTATTCCATTACCGGTAACGTTAAATCCCTACCGCCATCCGTGTAATGAGGCCCAGAGAGGCTGGTGGACTATACACTTCTGCTAAAAAAATACATAATGACGGCAAAAAAAATCAAGGAGACCCCAAAGAACCATCTTCATGCCTATAACCAGGAATTAGTAATGAGAAGAAGAACGCTACGAAAATTAAAACAAATAGCAAACAGATTCGGTACACAACTGGCGCAAGAAAGCTGGAAAAACACCAATAGGAACTACAAATCCTGGATAATACAAACAAGGCACTCCCTATACCAGGCAGACTCGGAATGAATGTTAAAAACACTAAGTGAGAAAAAATCAAGAGATTTTTGGACCCTAATAAAGGGCACTATGACGTCCTGTACTATCGCATTACAAAACAGTGTGGGAGAAGCGAGTTGGATGTCCCATTTTTCCAATTTATATGCACCACTGCCCGTAACGGAGAGCGCTTGTCTGCACAAAAAGAAAAGGGGGAATGAGTCTCCATGGAATATTACAACAAAGGTAGAAGATATCCTAATGAAAATCAAAAAACTTAACAATTCAAGGGCCCGGGGCCTGATGTGATCACAAATAGTGACTTAAAACAACATCAAGAGATATGGGCTCCCTTTATTAGTAACATCTTTAAGAACTGCAACCAGGAACAAAACATACCAGCATCATGGAGAAAAGCTATAGTAGTCCCAATCTTTAAATGTGGAAATTGAAAGGATCCATGCCACTACCGCCCTATATCCTTATTGGATGTTATTGGGAAAATATACGGCGGGCTTGCCATGGATGCATTTCAAGCCTGGATTTGTAAAAAACGCAGGAACATCGACTAATATACTGACGTTGACAAGAATCAAAGCCAGGGCCATGCAGACCGGTCAACCCGTATATATGGCATTCGTTGACCTTGTACAGGCGTTTGACCAGGTCAACAGGGATATATTATGGGAAAAGCTGGAAGCTATGAAATGCCCTGTTTCTATTATGGGCCCGATTCAAACCTTGTATCAGGATACATCTATCAAAGTAAGGCTTGGGCAAGACGGATTACTGTCAAGGGAAATAGCTACCTTCAGAGGTGTGAAGCAAGGATGCCCTTTGGCTCCTGCATTGCATAACGTGTATATTGCTGACTACGCTGAGCATGAGAAGGAAACAAGATGCTTCCCTCCAACTATTAGTGGCGAAGAAATATCGCGCCTGTTATATGCAGACAACATCATCCTGCTTGATAACACTCCAGTAGGTCTGCAAAGACAGCTCACGAACTTGATCGCATATCTGAAGCGAAACAATCTAAAGCTGAATCCAGAAAAAATCAAGATAATGGCCTGGGAAGGCAATAAAAAAAAAGAGCCAAAACAAACAGAATTGGTTCGCGGACGGGCTAAAATTGGAAAAAGTAAGAGACTTCAAATACCTGGGAGTTATGATGTCCATCAGCGGGGCTGAAACTTCAATGCAAAATCTGCTATGGACAAAGGTAAAAACTTTAACCATACAAGCATGGATGATCGACAAAAAATAAGGGAAATGTTCACTATTGTCAGTAATCAACTTCTATAAAGAAAAGGTGGTACCTTCAATCCTTTACGGAGCGGGCGCAATGTTTCTAGTACCAGAAATATTGTGGTCTAAACTTGGGAGCTATTTCTGGAAGAAAGTCCTCAATTTGGCACAATCAACACCGGTGCCACTTCTAAGGAGAGAACTATGTCTTGTATCACTAAAAGCGATTCAGGAGAGAAATATGCTAATGCTATACCGAAAAGTCCAATTGGAGAATAAACCAAAATCATTGGAGTTGGTGAATAAAGAGATGACAACTGACAAGATCCATGCACTGAAAGACTGGAAGCTGAGAAAAATGAGCCTATTGAAAGATCTAGATGTCTCGGAAGAGACACTTGAAATAAACCCAGATAAAATATCAAAAAAACTCTGAAGCAGACTGGATCAGGACGGAAGATATAGCGCGATCATACAAGCTGATGAAAGACTTTCCAACGGTCCCGAAATAACTATATGACACAAGAAGCTATTTGAAAAAGTTCCCGGATAAAAGGCTGGCCAGAACATATCTGAGATTTCGGCTAAATCAACTACAAACTAATGAAATCCAATTCATAAGGAAATTGTCATAACACAACAAATGTAGATATTGCAAACTGGCGGATATAGTAAAAACTAGCCAACATCTTCTACTTGAATGTGAAGGTACAAGGACATCTAGATCTGTTTATCTAGGAAAAATAATGCAATCGTTCACTACTCTGACTGAGAATAACTGGTGGCAAGCCTTTAACGAAGGAGAAAATGCCAAAAGTGTGATAGCGGTGGCATCCTTCTTCGGAAATATTAAGCTGACAGCAACTTAAAGGGAATAGCAGGAACCTCTCTCTTGTCAAAGGTGTGATAAACCCTATCGAGGGAGAAGACTTCCTATGTGAAATTGTCTGAGTACGTCTTACAAAAACCTGAGTTAACACAACAACGTGAACATTGAGAAGTCTCCCAAGGGATTAAACAAATAACAGAAAGAAGATCGACAATATAAACTGGTTAAAGAGCCTTAGTACAACTAGGTTTATGTAAGGGACTTATCAGGACAGGCTGTGGTAACATCGGAAATGGTCGAAATGGATGACCTGGATTGGATTTCCGAATACTTAAGGTTGAAGGGGATTTTTACGGATACATTGGACTGTTTTTTATTTTATCTTTGAAAAAAAATTTGTAAAATTGAATCAAATAAAAATAAAAAAATAATAAAAATGTGTCCTGATTATCAAAATGTATGTGTCCGCCCCACTACATTAAAAGTGGTGGGGAAATGTCTAAAAATATGTTTTTGCTTTGTTATCCTAGGAGAGAGATAAATCATGGAGACAGAAACCAAGGAGGATTACCCGGGGACCGGGAGGAAAGATCCGAGGGGCCCAGAGAATCGCTCAATACTCACATCAGGACTAGTGAGGAGAACCGAGTGATCCACCCCTGATGGAGGAAAAGATGGTGAACTTTGCCATTTGTGAAATCAGAAGAGATGAGGCTGACATCCCAGTCTTGCGAGTTTCCATTGATGGACGGTCAATGCCAATCGCAAGAGGGGGGCTTGTGGGATGTTTTAACCCACTGGTACAGGCCCTGCAAAATTACTGTGCATTACTGGCGGCAGAAACCTCAGAAATGGCCGCCGGAAAGCATGCCGCTCGCTGAAAATCACCAGAAAGTGTGCAGTAAAAATCTGAAAAATAAGCCGCCATCCACTTTTACCTATCTCAGTGAACACAGGAGACCACTGCCAAAACCCATCATTTGGCTGCCCGCAGAGCAAAATCATTGCAAAAGAAACACAGAGCTGTTTTAAAAATCTGTTTTTCCCTGGCTGTCAAATATGAAAAAAATAATGGCTCACAAACCACCTAAAAGATCCAACCTCCTTCTTGGTTGTTCCACATTATTCCACTGCAAGAATCCACATAAATACAATGTCAACAAGAATCACATGTCATCAGAACAAAATCAACTTTTAAAGATACTTGATGGAAAGAAATCTGTCAAAAATGGGTGCAGTACCGTTACTCGCCTCTGACAGGCACTGGCGATCTCTAAATCTGACAGGAGAAACTTGCCACACATTGATTTTCATGTGGAAAAAGACTGGAATTAAAGATATGTTTGCTTATTTTAAATTTATAAATGTATTTTTTTTCACAAGGAACTATGTCACAATTGACCAGAAGGTAACTTGATTTAGCTAAAACTCCCAAGAGGCTTTCTTTCCCTGAGAATCTCCCACCTTGTTCATTCCCACCAAAAGGAGAGGATTTCGCATTGGCATGTTAATCAGAATGGAAGGCGATTTCCTCTGCTGCCCTGAGCAAGAAACAATGGGTTCCTTGAACTTAATAGGAATGCTAATTCGGGTGTGACTGACAACAACTACTCTGGCAGGAAGACAAGCCATGTGACCCTCTGACTCAGACCAGCTTTGGAGGCGGGCCATACTGGAAATGTGGATTGAAGTGGGACTAAATGTATGTTTTAGAAAAATGCTTATAGCAAATTGTACTGAACTGACAAAAATATGAAATGTATAGGTTGTTAAAATGAAAAATTCACCCACAGTTTAAAACTGTGAATCTGTGCAATGTTCTGAGACTGAACCCTGGACATTTTTCATATTCCAGCCATTGTGTTTATGTTAGGAACATGAAAAATTACAGGAATATGCCCAGATGGGATGTGTATGCATGCATAAATATTGGTGCAGAACTAACATTGGGAAACCCACCAAAAATGCGAAAAGGTTGTCATTTATGGACTAAAGCTCGCAGGAAGATGAGGGTTGGACAGCAACGTACCTCAAGCAATCTGTCATGTAATTATGTATTATTAACAAGTTGTGCATCTTGAAAATATATTTTTTGTGGAAAATAGATTTCCTAAGTAAAGGCAAAGGGGAGGGATTTCCTTTGGACCATAAACACAGTGTCACTCTGACACATATGACACACTGCTCCTGTCTCAAATCAGGAGAGGGGAAATTCTCTGACCTATCAGATCCTTAGAGGGTTGGGCATAGACAATCAGCCTCCCTACCCACTTTGGAAAATGGAGAAATAGGGACTGTTGAGGACACACACACACACACTTTCCACTCATCAACTGATTCCTTGGCGATGCACCCTGCAGGAAGATCCAGGCTCCAGACATAGATCCAGAAACCAGACTCTAGAACTTTGAAGCAGAGAGGCCTAATCCAAAAAGCTGAACTCTTTTCAGATGGCCTTCAGAATCTTAAGGAACCTGATTTTAACCTCTAAACTTCCAAGGGGGACCACAAAATCCAACAGCCTAGCTGAGCTGTTTTGCTTCTGGCCAAGAACCTCGGGCTAGAACCCAAATGCAGACCCATAGAGCAGAGCTGTACCCAGAACCATCCCGTCAGATCCAGTCCAAGAGGCTGCGCAGACCAGAGTGCCTTGCTGAGAGCAGAGTCCCGGTGCCCTGATCCTGTCTGGTGGCGAATGAAGTCCAAACGCTTGACCAGATCTTTGACGGGTCCATTCCATTCCAAAGCCATAGGAGTGAGTATTTAGTCTAGAACTGTCCACAGCCATCTCTTAGTTTAAAGTAATCCTATTCAATCCGTTTCAAACCTATCCAGAACTGCATTATAGAATCTTGTGTCCATCCTGAATTTTTCTCATTATATAGTCAGTGATAATTGTAGCGATAATCATCTGTGCGCTGATATTTTCTGAAGAAAGTCAAGTGTCCTGGCGCACAACAATCAGAGTGGAAGGCGCCCTGTTCTGGTGGTTGTCCCGTTGGGTATCTTGTACTTTCATAGCTCCTTAGTATAAGTCCATCTTGATTCCTAAAGCGCATCTTTCATTTTGAATCTTGACTCTGTTTCTGAAAAATCGACCTTCACAAAAACCTCTGCAACTTTTGAACCGCACGTCCTAAATGTAATTTTGAAGCTAACATCCTCAGTTTTCAAACGAACCCAAAACGACACTCCAATTCCTTATAGTTGTTCCGTAATCGCGTTTCCCGCACGTGGAAAAGTTGCAGCGATTTCACATTTGGCTCAATTTCACCACATGTAAAAACAGCTATTTCTTGCTTTCGACTTCTAAATTTCGTTTTCCATCTGCTAATCATTCTATATTCATTGCTAGTGTTAACCTGAGCCAATCCAAAGCAACTCTCACTAGTTCTGAATCCATTTAGCAAATTAAAATCAATTTTAGCATTTTCCCATTCATTGCAAATCACATTCAAAGCATTTTGACCTGTTTTTAAAAAAAATCACACCTGTTTCTCTCTGCTTGCTGGGGGGAAGTGGGATTGAAACTGCAATTGTTGATTATTATTCATGATACCTGTGTGCCCTCATTCCATATCTCCATAGTGCATGTTGGGGGGAGTGAGTAACAACAGGGGGAAAGAGTGATTACATTGTCTTTGGTTAAATTCATATCAAGTTTTATTTCTGTGCTGTATTTCTTCCTATCCTTGCAATCTCTTGAACCAATGCAAAGTATTCTCTGCTACATTAATCTTCCTATTCCTACTCCTAATTGATTAAAGAGATTGTTGATATTGTAATATTACCCACTGCTGATCATTGTTCATATTCATAAGTGTGATATTCAGATATTATTCATATTCATAAAAGTATAATCTATATATTGTTGAATTCTTCAAATAAATCTTTTAATTTGCAAAACAAACCTATTTCTTGGTTCAATGAGACCGGGGGGATTCATAGAGAAGGGCGTTATATAAGGGTACATCATCCAGAATTAAACAAACTTTTGACATAAAAATACTTAAATAAGGGTCCATTAGGCATCCCATACTAGGCATTGACTTAGTTGGAATGCCGGATTGAAATCACTTACAGCTTACCCGGTGATGCAGTCCCATTATAAAGAAGGTAAAGGGGAGAGCGGAAGACCCGGGGAGAGTGTCATTTCTAATATCAAGCAAAGAGACATTGACATATATGATAAACATGAATATAATAACTAGGGCAATCATCTTAGTGACAGTGAAAGGGACGAATGTAATGAAAGCCATGGTTATAATTATTCAAACAATAAGAATGAATACAAAGAGTTGACTGCATCTCTTACTCGTCCCAGTGAGAGGACCAGTAATCAAGAGAATCATTACTGGGGTCATCATACACATCCCAGTGAGAGAGCAACTGAACAAGAGACTGAGAATCATTACTGTGTACATCATAATCGTCCCTATGAGAGAGCAAGTGAACAAGAGAATTAGAATCATTGCAGTGGGCGTCATACTCGTCCCAGTGAGAGAGCAAGTGAACACGAGACTGAGAATCATTATTGGGATAATCATACTCGTCTTAGTGAGAGAACCGGTAGTCAAGAGAGTGATCATTATTACTGGGCTAATCCTACTTATCCCAGTAATACAACAAGTGAACAAGAAAGTGGAAATCATTACTGGATTCACCCTTCTCATCCCAGTGAGAGAATAAGTGAACAAGAAACTGTGAATCATTATCCTAAGTGTTATAAATGTCCTGGTGAGAGGAAGACTATTAAGAACTGTAACAATAAGAAGCGTAATCATATTTCTGAGAAAATAAATGTGATATCCAAGTAAGAGAGACTTTCAAGGACATTTTTCAGAAGCAAACTGCAGGAAACCCAACGGCATGGGCTAGAAAAAGCAATGATTTTAAGAAACCAGAAAAAGGGGAATCCAGGGAGTTGGAAAAATCCCCTCATAGAATTGAATGACTTTGCTAAGTACTATCTGAAGATTCTATATTAAGGCTGATGAAGAAAATTCAGGAGAAGGGAGTCATTCTCCTTGACTTTAGTTGTTTTTCCTAAGTGCTAGGGTCAGTATAGATTAGTTGTTGAACAGAGGACAGACTTTACTTTTGGACTTCACAATGGATGATGGCTACCCTGGTTAGTTGTGTTAAGCAGGGAAACCTATAGCTTAGGGACAATGAGGACTTTTTCTTACTATTTAAATAAAATATAGTTAAAAATGACAATTTCTGGTCTCTCGTTCTTCTGACTCACCACCCTATGTTAAGCTGTACTTGTGACTTTATGCTCACATATAAATCAGATGCATTTGCAGCCCAAGTGGCATATGTAATGCATTTCTCTTTTTTAACAAAACATGTGTTCTTGTTTGAAATTGTTGCGCTGCCTGTCGCTATGTGTTTTCAAAATAATGCAAGCACATTGCTCTAAGCTAATTATAACAAAGCAGAGAGACTATTTATTTTGGGAAACAATTTGCAAATGGGACAAGATTAGAAGATAACCAAGAACATCACTTATCTTGTGCTTGTTTCATAGAAACAAGTAAATCGATGTATAAAACCATCCAGGTTTGTTTGATTTTCAGTGAACACATCAGCCCCATTATACATTCTGAAAGGTTCTGTGATGTTCTGCATATTTCTACTTGTGCTGGAAGGGAGATGTCTGTCAAAGCAATAGTTGGAATGCACATTTGTGAAATGTATCTCGTTCATAGTTAACCAGAATGTTTAATTTGTGGCTGCAGGACTATGGTGCCTGGTTTGGAGTTTTGACCTGTTTAAATTCCAGGAATATAATGCGATTTATGACAGGGGTTCCTGGTTAGGCTGTTTTTCCTTGACTTGCAAGCTAATGAATAAATCTCCTCTCTTTACCATCACCCGAAATGAAGGCGTGAGTCTGGTTTCTCTGAAAGTTTTGGTACACTCTGGTTTCCGGAATAGTAGAAGGTTTGTGGATCCTAAACTATTTCTGGAATTTTGGTATAGGTAATGAGGAAAAGGGGATAATGAAACAGGACACGTCAAGTAATGGGAAACTATTTTGCTCAGAGTTAATTCGATCAATCGGGTCACACACAGAGCAAGTATCCCTTTGAACCTTTCAGTGCCACTCCATAGAGTCTAATTAAAGACCCCTCCCACCTCAGGAATGCTCAAGAGTGAAGTCACGGTGTGAGTGATAGAGTTGCAGTTCTTAGTGAGTAACTGGCACTAAAATGAAGAACAGGCATGGGTGAAAAACAGTCTAAGCAGGTGGAAGCCCAACCCAAGGGTACACCTGCTTACTGCATGTGTATTAACTACAACAGTGCTACAATAGAGTTTCTCGACATCTGACATGATATCTGGCACATTCTAATGCAGGGCAACCGACATTCTCAGTTACCAGTGAAAGGTACTTTTAATTTGGATAGGCCTGTGGCTTTAAGGTATTTATTTGATGCACAGAAAGGGAGGGTGAGTTCAAGACAATGGGGTACACATGCCGCGTGGTCAGAGGAGGCAACAACATGGCAGAATGCAATGAAGATAAGAGAGCTAAAAGACTTGAATGAACGGCTGAGAGGGCAGATTAGGTTTCTAAGGGGAAAAATGGCTTTTGAATCATCAACTCTACTATGCCCCCAAGTAATAGACATGAAACAGGAGGGGTGGCAGGATGAAGAGTCAGTTGAAAATATTGATTTCTTTACACGGTGACTCCTGGGGGAAAACAGCAGCCCCGAATCCCCCAGCACCAGCAATGGCTCTGGTACCTGTCATATGACCGCAAACAAGTGTCAGCATCAAGTGCAACAGTGCAGCCAGGATATAGCACCTCAGGTGTTCCTGGTTGTATACGTATGCACATTGCCACTTTCTCTTATATCCCCTTGGTGATGAGGGGCGACACACAATATGGGACAGATGCTGCACTGCTTCAGGCACCCGTTAGACATATACTGGGGCACCTGGCAGGAGAAGAGGAAGATCCCAGGTTGCTTACTAATCATGTTTGCCAAATTCCTGGGTATTTGCATAACTTGGCCAATGCCTTGGAAGAACCACAACGTTTAATTGAGGAGCTTTTTACTGTTACGCAATGTGATACTCCTGCTTAGACTGATTATGCCTCCAGAGGTTAGGCAGAGGTTGACACAACATGCTAATTGGCCAACGTAAAACCGAGACACTGGCGATGCCCCAGGACAAGCCAGGTATAGGTTGATCACTGCTATTCCTGAGATATGCCCACAAAAAAAGATTAGTGGTAAATCAGAAATTGCAAACAGGATAAGGGTGAATCATAGGTTGAATATTTGGACCATTTGAAGATAGTGTTCACTCAGCACTTGGGCATTACCAAACCTTATAAAAAAAAGCATAGGAAGCAATTGCTGTCTCCTTTGTCTATGGCTTGCTACCTAAGATACAAGCACAACTTTAAACGATGTGTATAGTCCGGCAAAATTAACCTTTATCGGAACTAGTGCTGGTGGCAAATTATTGTGTAGCATGAATAAAAGAAGGAAAATAGAAAAAGAAACTCATGACCCTTTAGTTGCAAAACTCGCAAGGGCAGACACATTTCCCTGAGGCTAGTACAGGGTTTTGTAAATCTTTTGGGGGTAGAGGAAGGGTCAGAGGAGCCACAAATTCATACCATTAAGGACAACAGGGACAGCAGGGAACAAAAATGTTGTTCCCATGGAAAGTAATTATTAATAATGAATGGGACACTGGAAATATTTATGCCCGTACAAACCCCGGTGGAATCATTTTCCTAATGCAAATGCGCAGACCCCTTTGTAAAGCCTAATGCGCCCATTTTCACTCCCAACAAACCACTACCACCCTGATTCAATGAGGATCCATTCTGACTCAGCCTGAGAGATATCTTCATTGTCAACCCCCTGGTCTGTTAGACCAAAAGGGTCAGTTTATTCAATGTGAGGTAGATGGGCAATCCATTCCCTGTTTGGTAGATACAGGTACTAGCAAACCCGCATTCTGACCAGAAAATGTCCACGTTGTCCCATCATCCTGAGAGACTGTGAAAGCAATAGGGATATCCAACCTTCCTGTGGTACACAAGGCCACAGAGCCCCTTATGGTTACTTTGAATCACTGACACACATGCGTTTCTTCTCCCTCAGCTCCCGTGAATCTTCGAGGAAGAGACCTGGAATGTAATCTGAATTGCACTACCTATGGTATCCCCGAAGAAGTATTTATTATTGTCCTCAGCAAAAATACTGGCGATGTTTTAGCAGCCCTCCAGATCTTGCCATATAAGCTGGTGTCTCCTGAGACAGTGGACTGGTCACAAGAACTAATAAATGCTGAGCCAGACTCCTTGTGGTCCTTCCATAGTAATTAGGTAGAATACATCCAAAACTCTAAACCTGTTAGAATCATAATTAACCACTCTAAGGGCCTCATCACGAGTTGAACGGTATCTCGGCTGTAATACCTCCCAACTGTAATTGCATTAGCACCAACCAGTCCGGCGCTATTAGCGTTGGATCACGGGTTGGCTGTTAATGATAAATCCCTATTCCCCATTGTGTCCATTGGATCCAATGGGACATTTTTTCGGAGCAAATACCATGCGCTAATACAGCCGCGGTAATTGTGCCAAAAACAGGGCACTAAATGGAATTTTCACCGCCAGAAAAAAGCATAGGTAAAACATCCCATTTAGCACCCAACTCGTGAAAGGGCCAGCCCTTAAATGCAGCAGTAATAACATTACCGCCGCATTTAAGGACTACCGCCCAACTCATGATGAGGCCCTAAGATGTTACCTTGTATTCCCCAGTACCCACTGAAACCAGAAGCAGAGAAAGTAATACCCCCTTTTATTGAGTCACTCAAGGATCGTGGTATTTGTATCCCTACTTCCAGCCCTTCCAACGATTCAATTTTATGTGTCAATAAGTCAGGAAGAAATACTTATGGATTTCAATAAGAACACAGGACAGTGAATTCTGTTGTTATTGCATTATTCCGTGGGGTGCTCAACTCGGCTACCATTTTATCCTGGATACCACCATCAGCCACACACTTCATTGTAGTGGATCCCTGTTCTGCTTTCTTCTCTACTCCCATATTTGAAAAAGCCAGTACTTCTTTGTATTTCCCATATGGGAATTCATTAAGTATTCAGTAAACGTTGATTAGGCTGCCCCAGGGGTACAGTGAGTCTGCTACCGTTTTCTCATCAACTTAAGAAATATCTAGATGACATTAATGTTCATGATGTATTGTTGGCATCCCCTTCACATTAAATGGAACATAGGGGTGTTTGGATCTCATTGGCCAACAAGAGTCATAAAGCTCCAAAGCACAAACTTCAATTATGTAGGGGAAATGTAAACTATTCGGGGCATGATATTGTAATGAGTCATAGAGTCATGCCTCCTCCAGAAAAGAGGCAGTGCATACAATTATATAACCACAAGCGCTTACACAGCTGAGAGCATTTTTGGGTATGGTGTGGTACTTAGACAATGGATTTAGGTTGTGCAGGGCCAGTAAAATTATTAAAATACCATACAAAGGCCAACACTATAGAACCTTTACAATTGTCTCTAGAGGCTGAAGAATCACGAAAAACATAAGTAGAATATTAGTTCAATCACCCACTTTAGGTTTACCCCATTACAAAAAGAAATGCATCTGGTATTGAAATGAAAGAAATGGGTTTGCTCTTGCAGTACTGATACAAATACAAGGGCACCATTGCACGCCCATTGCATACTACAGTACAGTGCACATTGAGTAGCATCAGGTATGACACCTCTCTTGCAGTCATTACCTTCAGCTGCTATAGCTGTGCAGCAGTGGGAACAAATTGTGTTAGGATAGTCTCTGGAAGTAGCTGTCCTCCACTCAATAGTGGTGGTGTTGCTCAAAACCAAAACACAACAGGTCTGTTTACCATACCAACAAGTATGAGATTCTACTGTTAAATTCTTCCAACATTACCACAATCTGATGTCCTGTGCTGAGTCCAGCATCCACACTTCCCACTCCACAGGATGGTAAACACATGAAACAGAACCCCATGACTGATATCCCCTTAACCCTCCCAGAACAATGTGACTGTTACTCTGCTAGATAATACAATGTTACTTTTGTGGATGGTCGTATTATCAAGATCCGACTCGCTGATTGGTGTCAGCATGTGCTGTATATGCCCCTGGAGAGGTAGTAAAAAGTGGTAAATTCCCCAGTATTACCATGGCACGGGTGGCTGAGCTTGCAGCACTTGCACGTGCTTGTAGCATGGTCTGAGTAGGCAAAGTACTCCCAAATAGTGGACAGGACTGAGCACACACAGGATTTTATAGGGATGCACAATGGGACTGCCTCCATCTTCTGCAGTCAAGAATGCTCGTATAAGTTTACACCTCACAGATGATAACCTGCTTGTTTATGTGAGATCCCCTATTTTTTCCATCAGTTCTCTCCACAATCAAGGAAATGAGACACTGGTCAAGTGCCCAGCGGAAGCCTGCAATTCTTGACAACTAGGAGATTTTATTCTAGTTAAAAATCATAAAAACAAGTCGGAACTGTCACACAGGTGGCATGGACCATTTCAAGTGTTGCTAATAGTGAACTCTACTGTCAAGGTAAAATAAATAGCTACTTGAATTCATGCAACTCGGTGTATTACTAGAAGGTGTCACCATAAAGATGAGTTATAGACTAGTTATAAGCTCAGTGACTGTGAGACGTTGCTGCCATTGTGCAATCCTAACTGGCTGTAAACAGAGATACATACTTTACCCATGCAAAGCCCTCCCAAAATGGTGTTTGGCGAAAGTTACATCCTAGCATTGGCTGTGGAGAATCAGGCTTTAACTCCGTCTCTATTTACTTACATCGAGACTTTGCCTAGTTTGATTAACCTTACTACTGCCACAGCAAACATGTCTGAGATAACACAATGTTCCAATCGAATGCCCTATTCTTTCATTGTTTTATATTTCAGGCAATAGATTGAGAAATGTAACAGAAAATTGGCTGGTTCCAAAATGGACCGGTATCCACAGACGTGATAAATTCTTTAAGCCAAATGTCCAGTGAGGTAGAAATAAGCAGAGTGGTAGATATCCCGGAGGGATTTCACACAGTGGCTGTTACAGGCAGGTGCAGTATAGAATTACAGGAACTGGAGTCAGAAAGGGATTTCATGACATTGCTGAAGGGTTCTGTTTTCTAATAACTACTTTAAGTTCTAGAAATACCACAAAGGTATTTAAGGATGCTTTTAATTTATCGCAGGTAATCTGCCAGTATAGAGGATATGGGCGTCCTCTGATCACACCATATAAAAATTGTAGTTACAAAGAGCACACACTGTGCAAGATATTACACAGTTTATAACAGCTGGGAAATCGCAAATCAAACAGAACAGTGGACAGGCACTGGTTGATGAGAGCTGACAAGAGGGTGTACAATGAACAATCGTTTTATAGGATGAGTACAATAGTTCAAGCATTTGATACTGTTACGGTTAGAATGTACATATTTTCCATTGTTCCCAGGACAGTCATTGGCTGTGTTATGTCATATCCTTTGTGCTGTGCATATGTTAGTGAAACATGATTGGAGCAGCCAGATCAACAATATCCCAAGCCATCACTCCCGTGTGGCACAACAGCAATTCGGATGAAACAATACTACAACAAAACTAGGGCAGGGGGACAAAACTAACCGTACCTCACTCTGTGGGACCGAATGAGCGGAGGAAGGTGGCAAACATAGGACCCTCATCGCAGCTGATGGATTCAGATGGCCAATCAAGGACCGAGGGAGGTCCGGGAGGCGGAAACCTACACTACAAACACACGGCTATGCTGGGGAAGCCCACGGGCAGCGTGGGGGGCACACAATCAGATAAAACAATACTACCACAAACCTACAGCAGGGGCCAGGACCAACCTTACCTCATGCTGTGGGACCGAAAGCACAGAGGAAGGTGGCAAACATAGGGTCCAGACCCTCGTTGCGGCTGATGGATTCAGATGGCCAATCAGGGACCGAGGGAGGTCCGGGAGGTGGAAACTGCACTACAAACACACGGCTATGCTGGGGAAGCACATGGGCAGCATGGGGGGGCGCACAATCAGATGAAACAATACTACCACAAAACTAGGGGAGGGGCCAAGACCAACCTGAGCTTGATAACCTGGAATAGATTCACATTTACAGATGTACAGGACTTCATTTCCTCTTGCTAACTCCTCCACCCAGCACCACCAAACCCCTGACTTTCCCCCCACCTCTGTTTCATTTCCCGAAGCCTTTTAAGTTGCTTTCTTCCCCATGAATCAGTCCAAACATGCCGGACTTCTCCAGAACATTACTGAAGATGTTTGGCTCTTAAAGAAAATTCAGGCTGGAAGAAAAACCAGCGTGGAACGAGCAAACCTGCGCCAATCTCACTAGGAGAGCATTCGACCAGGCTAAATCAGGAAAAACCCAACCAGCCCATATTTTGCCAATTGAACTTGGCATGTCATGCTTATGAATAACAACGGCATCAATAGGCAGCACATCAGCCCATCTACTGAAAGATTTGTGGGCATTGCAGGAACAGCCTACTAAAGAATTGTTGCGGCATCCTCCTGAGTGTCTTGGGCATCTTGAATTCAAGTGAGTGAACACCGGGGGCCACAGATGGTTCATTCCGATCTACTGATCACTACAGCTGAGAGCAGGTCTGATGACCAATTACAGTAATGGCACAGCATGCGGTCTATCTGGGCAGCATCCCTTTTTGGAGTTGCTGTCCAGTCGATAAGCTTTCCCCAGCATGCAGTCTGAGAGCATTTTTAATGAAGCCAGGGCTATTGCCTCTATCCACAGGAGAAGACTTGCATTGATGTATGTAGAACTAGAACAATTGGCATTTATAAAAAAATGAATGAGCACTTCATTGTGGAGGACTTTGGGGCTTTTAACACAGCCATCACACTAGCTCGGAAGACGATGATAATTTGTTTCTGGCCACTAGCACATGCACATGGAGCGGGGATGTTCTGTTTTCTACTAAAATGTTCACTTTTCTATATAAAAAATGCAACATTTTCAAATTGACTGTGTCATACTTCAGGGCCACAAGCGTAAGTGGTGACTAGGAAATTTGATGTCATTATCAATCGTTCTGGTGAAATGTAGTTGGCTCAGAAAAAGCTCTAAGCAGGAGGTTCACATTGAACAATAAATTCACACAGTCGAGCATGGAACATGTTGAGTTGAGAAGAACAATTTTCACAAGCCTCGTTGTAAAGCCCGGTATTGAGAACATGGCAGAATAAAATTAATTATAATGTGTACAAACAAAATCGGGGCCAGCTGCTAGTGGTGGACCTCAGCCCAATCTATTCACAGCCTGAGGCCTTAGGAGCAGAGTCAAGTGGTTTTGCCTGGCTCTACAAGGAAAGGGTGATCCGTTCCAGGACAAACATTTAGTATTTAAAGTTCCAAGAAATGGACACAACCATAATCCTGCAGCCCGTTTAATGGGCGGCCAGTGCTCTAATGACTGAGCCCTTTCTCTGGCTCATTTGTTACTTGGCCCACTCTAGTTCTGGACATTGAGCCAAGCCAAATACCAGGCTTTATGCAAGCGTGGGGTTTGCCCTCTATCGCTCGTTTCTACCTTCCAGCCAGACTGTGGTTACACCGCTGTACAGCTGACCTAGGTTCATAGGTGAAAATAGGAAGACTAAGCAATCAGAATTACTAATAATGGTGCACTGTATTCTTCCCTTTTGACATTATGTAGTGTATACCCCCATGGATAGGTACAGAAAGCATGGCAGTGTAGAGTGCTAAAGCATAGTGTACTACAAAAGGCCTTGAACAAGCACCTAGTCCATACAGTTTATGCACGGTGCATCAAGGGAAAGAATGCACAACAACTCTACACTCTGAAGATCTGGCACATAACAGAAGGCAATGAACAATCACATATTGTACATTCCTATGCATGGTTTAAAGGAAGGCAATTAGCAACTACCTATTGCAAACTTGTAAATGAATGGTGCAGAAAGCCAGGCACTGAACTAGGTTGTTCAGCCCTCAGCCATAGTGCATAAATGACGGCTTTGAATAACTAAGGAGTTTTCACATCCTAGGAATGTGCACAAAAGAGGCATGGAACAAGTGCACATCATACACTCGCCAGGGATGGTGCCTACAGGAAGACATTAAAGAAGAGTTGACCGCTCTGGAGAAAAGGTGCCGGTAACAACATATGCCAGCACCTTTGCGGACCAGCCAACTCCAAGCCTGCCGGTAGAGGTCTGATCTACCGGCAGGCCTGACCTGTCGGTAGATCAGACCCCTACCCGAAGATTAATGGCTGAATGACCGGCACCGTTAATAACGTTGCTAGTGATTCAGGCAACCCCATCTCATGGTGTCCTATGGGACACCGTGGAATGGGGAGTTACCTGCATCTGCACCGCCTGTAATATCCCGGTAACACAGGGGTATCGGGTGGTGGAGAAGGTACCGTAGTTCCCTGTGTCCCGCCGTAATTACCAGTGGTATACCTGGGAACATATAATGAACCCCCTAGTGTGCGCTCCCCCAACATGGCCCATAAAGGAAGGCTCTCAACAACTGCATACTGCACACGCTAATGACAAGTTGCATTAAGGAACACATTCCACAGCACATTCTGCAATCACACATGGCGCATGCAAGAAGACATTTAAGAAGGACATACTGTGCACTCCTATAACACGGTTCATAAAGGAAGGCCACTGACAAACTTCATAGTGTACAACATTCAGGCATGGTCCATACAGTAAAACATTACAATACGCAATATATATGATGCACACAGAGAATGGTGTACTAAAGAAGGCAATGTACCTCTGCACACTGCACTGTACGCTCTGAAGGCATGGTACAAACAGGAAAGCAATGCACACTCTCATGACACCATAAACAAAGGAAAGCACTGGATGAAGTTATGTTGCACTGTCTTCATGCATGGTGCATGCAGAAAGACATTGAACAACTACTTGGTGTACACTTAACACGCATGTGGTACAAAGGAAGGAATTAAACATTAGCAACTACATAGTGTACACTTAAAGAATATTGCATATTAGAAGGCATCAAACAATATATATTGTGCACTCTTCAGGCATGCCTCAATAAGGCATTGTTTCCTTTGTTAGCCTGTTGTGTAAAACCAATGGCCTCTGTGTCATATGAGATGGCCTTTATGATGATGATGATAATAAAAATAATAATAATAATAATAATAATAATAATAATAATAATAATAATAATAATAATAATAATATCTTTATTGTGATTTAGTTCTATTTGAACTTTACACAACATAAGACATAACAAAATAAGCAAAAACTATAGCTCGTACCATACCAAAAGCAAGCAGATAATCAAACAAGATCACACAACAAAATTCATTTGATAAAACAGAACAAAAGATGAAAATAAGAAATAATACAAAATACAAATACAAATGCTCAATAACCTTGTTTTAAACTTCCCCAAAACGAAGTATCATCCAATTGCAATTAAAATCGCAAATACAGACGAGAATAGCAAATGCTAGCACGGACTGTTCTGCAACCATCACATAAATCACAAAAATCAGCAACATGTCTCTCTAGGTGTAGGGTGAGAGTGAATTACCAAAGCAGAGAAAATGCAATAAATCACTTATAGCTCCATTGCAAATTCCTGTGGGGCTAATAAACCGTTGAGATGACCGTGTGTCAGGTCCTGAAGTTTCCTCCCTCTCTTCCTCCTCACCTGATTCTTCCACAAAGTCGTCTCCTTGACTCTTCTTCTTTCTCCTAATGTTCTTCGATACTTGTTTCCCTTTCCTTTCCTTCTTTTGAAGTAGGTAAGGTCTTTCTCCCTGGGATGCCAGCTTGGTGGTAGGGTAGACCCCAACAGAGTGGTCTCCCCGGGAGCTTGCCCAAAAATGACAGGGAAAAGCCTTCCGGCATAAAAACCCTGTAAATCCTGGCCGGAGATGTCAAGTCCGTAGGAGGTGTTGCTTCCACTGGTACAACCGGAAACCTTTCTCAGAATCAACGGTGCAAGTCCAAAGGAGTACGAGAGCCCGGAAGACAGCCACCAATACTGACTAGTCTGCAGCTGGGGAATACAGAATCCAAGTAGTCCATAGGGAGGTTGAATAGCCGGAAACCAGGACACAAGGAAGTAGGCAGGGCTGATAAATGCGAGGATAGATACAGGTAAGAGTGGGAGGAAAAGATGTAAATAGCAGGAAATGGAGATGAGGATAGGCCGACCCCGAAGGAGCGGATGGTGGGAAAAAGAGGATAGGAAAGGGAAGCCAAAAACAGGAACCACGCTGAAACAGCGTAACCCGGTGAGGGAAGAAAACAAGGAACAAAGATAAGAGAGAAAGGATCAGAAGAAAAGGCTAAGAAAAAACAAGTGAACAAAAGATTGTACCCTTACTGATAAAGGATCATATTATAAACAGTCTAATGACTGTGGGGGACAGAGATCAGTAGTTCAGCCTGTCCTGAGCAATTTTCAAAAGTTGGTCTTCTAAGTACGAGATCCAAGGAATGCATCTACAAGTAATAATCACTCACTGTATAGATGTTTAAAATCTTAAGACACAGTAATTTATTTTATGTTCATGTGAAGCATATAGTGCGTAGATGAAACATAATAGAAACTTAAAGTTTACATGTAGGAATTGATATTGACAAAAAAGAAAAAACAATTAACAATTGTGCAAGACAAAAATAACTTAATACACTATGCATCAAAAGCCGAGTTATGTATCAATTCATAATTCATTGACATAAGTAATGTTTAATTACTTCAGTAAATGCAGAAAGTGCTGTAGGTTTATGAAGTAGGGCAAACAAAAACCTATGAACTCGCCCTAGGTGGTTTCCTAACTCTAAACGCTAGGGTGCAGGTTAGTAATACCCCTTACTACCTAAAATGGTGAGTTAATCGAGTTTCACAGGTCCCATACAAATGGATTTAAACAGTGCATTTTTCTGTATATAACTATTTAAGTTGAACAGTAAATGTTCAGAAAAAAACAAGACCAGAGGACAAGGGGAAGAATGCCTGAACACTAGGATGGGACAGGAAGGAAAACACTGGACAGAAGCACAGCACAAGCGTGAAGCACGGAGGAATCCAAGGAGCAACGCGCTCTGCTGCTGCAGTCCTGGGTGTTTGTACGTGGTGGCGGCCACCTTGAAAACAACTAGACCGTTTCAGGAGGAACGGTCAGAAAGGGGATGGAGCTAGTAATGGCGCCGCCATTCCCCCCATAGCCTCCAGAAGGGCATGAGAGTATAACCCCTCTTCTTCGGTACTCCCCCAGGCTTGCCCGGATTCCTCCTATGGAAGTCTTTGAGGAGACAGGGGCATGGATATTAGACCTTGCTTCCCAAGTACGTCCTGCCTTTGAGTAGCCTTTCCAATGTACCAGATACTGAAGGACTCCCCTCCTGTATCTGGAGACTACCAGATAAGCTACCTCATATTCGTCCTCCTTAGGTGGAGTGGAGAACTCAGGCTTGGGAACTCTGCGTCTGTAAGGATCCTCTCGGTATTCCTTTAATAGGGAAGTGTGAAACACTGGGTGTATTCTCTTCATGCTTGCCGGTAGTCGGAGGCGGAAAGCCACTGGGTTGATCTGGTCTAATATTGGGAAAAGTCCAATATAACGGGGGGAGAAAACATTCCTCTTCTGATCCATAGAGGCAGGAATCTGGTGGACAACCATACTTGTGTATCCTTCTTCCAAGAAGGGTTAGGCTGTCTTTTCTGATCGGCGTAGATCTTGTAGCTCCTTCTACTTGCTTCCAGTTTGTCTTTAGCCACCTTGTGGGTCTCCTTAATGGTGTTCAATAAGTGTTCTATAGACGGGATCTTAGAAGAGGTAGATAACAGTAAGGGAAAGTGTCTGGGAAGGTAGCCATAGGTGCATAACAAAGGACTAATCCGTATGGTAGAATGAAGGGTGTTATTGTAAGCAAATTTTGCCATAGGAAGGCTATTGCTTCCCTGGTCCTGTTTGTGGCTATAGAAACAGGGTAAATATTGTTCTAAAGTGGCATTCAATCTATCAGTCTGACCATTACTTTGAGGGTGATACCCCGAAGAAAGAGCCCTTTGAATACCCATCTGATGGCATAATGAGGACGAAAAGGAGGACGTGAACTGAGATCCAAGATCAGATACGATGGTAAGAGGGAGGCTGTGCAGGTGAACAACATCCCTAAGAAAGATGGCAGCTGTCTGAGGGGCTGAAGGAAGTCCAGGCAAAGGGGAAAAATGGGCCAACTTTGAGAAAGTGTAAACCGTCATGATGATTGCTGTGAATCCTTCAGATATGGGAAGATCTATGATGAAATCCATAGAAATATGGATCCAGGGTTGAGAAGGAAGAGTCTCTTGTTGCAGCAATCCTACCGGTCTATTGGTGGAATGTTTAGCTAAGGCACATGTAGGGCAAGTGGAAATGTAAAGTGCCACATCCTTCTGCATTCCCAGCCACCAGAAGTATCGGGATAGAAGGTCATTGGTGGACTTCTGCCCCTTGTGGCCGGCCAAAGGAATATCATGACACCAGGACATTGCTTGGTCTTGAAGAGACTTGGTTGGCAAAAACAGGGCTTGTCCCTTCCTATAAAGGCCATCTTTTAGTTGAGGTGGATGCTTCAAATTCACAGAGAGCACTCCCGGAACAGAGCCTTCTCTGCCTTCTTGAAGAAAGGTGTTTAGAACTGCAATTACCTCCTTCTCAGCCAGTAGTCTTTCACCTCTGTATAGGAATTCCTTTCCTTCTTCTTTGCTGCGAGATAAAGCATCTGCTACTGTGTTTTCCCTGCCAGGTATGTAAGAGAGGGTAAAGTCGAACTGGGAAAAAAAAATACGCCCAGCGAGCATGGCGGGCGTTTCAACACTCCATCTGCTGAAGGACGCGAAGATTGCGATGATCAGTTCTTATCGAGAAGGGGTGTAATGCTCCCTGTAAAAGGTGTTGCCATTCCGAGCAAGCATGGCGTATGGCGAGCAACTCCTTCTCAATTACTGGATAATTCTGTTCGCGGTAAGAGTCCTGCAAAGGTGTGCAATAGGATGTTCTAACCCATCCTCTCCCTCCTGAAGAAGGACCGCCCCTATGGCACTATCGGAAGCATCAGATTCAAGAATGAATGGGCGGCTTTGATCAGGCTGTCTAAGAATGGGAGCCGTAGTAAACGCCTGTTTTAGTTAGGTAAATGCCATCTCTGCCTCTGCATTCCACAAGAATGGAACTCCCTTCTTGAGTAGGGCCGTAATGGCCAACACTTTTTTTTTTAAAGTTGGAAATGAACCTTCGGTAGTAGTTCGCCAGTCCTAAAAAACATTGAACTTCTTTGACAGTCTTGGGACTGGGCCACTTCAGGATCGCCGGAAACTTGGAAGGATCCATCTAAATCCCTTCTGCGGAAAGAATGAAACCCAGGTAGGCAATAGTGGAGACTTCAAACGCACTTTTTTCAGGTTTGGCGTAAATATGATTTTCTTGAAGACATGAAAGCACCTCCCGTACTTGCTTGCGGTTTTCGCTGGCTGAAGAAGAGTACACCAAAATGTCATCTAGATAGACCACTATGTTGACAAATAGTAGGTCAGAAAATAATTTGTCCATAAACCTCTGGAACATGGCAGGCACATTAACCAAGCCGAAGGGCATGACAGTGTACTCATAGTGGCCTAGGGGTGTGCGAAAGGCTGTTTTCCATTCATCGGCAGATCTAATGCGCAACAAATGGTAGGCTCCCCTAAGGTCCAGTTTTGTGAACATGGTAGCCCCCTGAACCGCTTCTAGTACATCATTTATCAGAGGCATCGGATAGCGGTCCTTGATGGTTTGTTGATTTAGGCCTCGATAGTCTATGCAAGGTCGTAGCTCAGATGACCCCTTCTTTGGAATGAAAAATAGTGAGGCTCCTGCAGGGGACTTAGATTCACGTATGAGTCCATGTTCCAGATTAGTTTCAAGGTAGTCTTTCAAAGCTAGTCGTTCAGGAATGGAAAGGGGATACATCCTACTAAAAGGAATGGAAGCTCCAGGAATGGTTTCAATTACACAGTCTTCAGCTCTGTGAGGAGGGAGGAGGTGATGAATCTTGTCTCCAAAAACTTTGGCGAAGTCGCGGTACTGGGTGGGTACAGAATTAACAATTACCAGAGATTTTGCGTGTTGGACACCCTGAAGTGGTTCAAAGGCAGGTCTTCCTAGGCAGTGATCTCTACAATAGGATGAAGCAAAAAACACAGTATTCTCAGACCAGTCAATAGAAGGTTTGTGACGACGAAGCCATGGCATCCCCAAGATTATGGGGAAATGGGCAGCCTTGATAAGATCGAAGACAAGTTCCTCTTGGTGAGAGAATATGGTCACCCCCATGGGGAATGTCTCCCACTCAATCGGTCCAGATGATAAAGGAGAACCATCAACGGCTTCTACTGGTACCGATCTCACTTTGCGTCGAATAGGGAGGGCATTTTCCCGGGCCCAACTGATGTCCAGAAAATTGCCAGCGGCCCCACAATCCAGCATGGCCAAGGCTTCCCATTCCCTACTGTCTGATGATAGTCTTACTTTGATCACCATGAGACGACTGTCTTCTGTATCTCTGGACACTCTGGAGGAATTACAGGGACTGATGACAATCACCCCCAACCTATCCCTGTCTAGGTTCAGGGAGTCTCGTTTCCCAACCTGCTAGGAGGCACTTCTGGACAGTTTCTTAGAAGGTGTTTCTGAGAGCCACAGTACATGCATAACCCAAGCTCCTTTCTTCTTTTACGTTCTTCTGCTGTCAAGGGCCCTCTAGTTGTACCAATCTGCATTGGTTCTTCTCCAGAAGAGGCAAAGGGTTTCTCATTGGTAGCTGGAGAATTCATCTGAGATGATTGGTAGGTGTGGCTTCTTCTCTTTTTATTCTTACGTTCACCTAGACGGAACTCCATCTCTAGGGCAAGAGTTACTAACTCTTGAAATGTTTGGGGACAAGGTGTCCTGGCCAATTCGTCCTTTAGATCTTCATTAAGGCCTCAGCAAAACAAGGTTTGTTGGGCCGAGTCCGGCCAGCCAGCATTCGTTGCTAGGCGCTGAAAGGCTGAGGCGTAGGTTTGGACATCCTGGGAATCCTGTCGGATGTCTACTAGAGCTTCGTAGGTGGAGAACTGAACCTCTTGCCTTTCAAAACAGTTCTTAAATTGCTGGATGAACAAGGCATAGTCATTGGTAACTGGGTCAGAATGGGTGATCAAAGGGGTAGCCCAAGCCAGGGCATTACCCACCAAGTTAGACACCAAGAATCCCACCTTCATCTTTTCCTTCTCAAAGGTACGAGGCCGGAAAGTAAAATAAATAAAGCAGGCATCCAAAAATTAATTTGATGTCTTGGGATTGCCATCGTATTTGCCAAAGGATAAGGGATAAGGAGGTAAGTCACCCCGAGGATGCCATAGTTTCTGTTTGGCGTTGCACGTTGTCAGGTCCTGAAGTTTCCTCCCTCCCTTCCTCCTCACCTGATTCTTCCACAAAGTCTTCTCCTTCACTCTTCTTCTTTCTCCTAATGTTCTTCAGTACTTGTTTCCCTTTCCTTTCCTTCTTTTGAAGTAGATAAGGTCTCTCTCCCCAGGATGCCACCCTGTCGGTGGGGTAGATCTCAACTGAGTGGTCTCCCGGGAGCTAGCCCAAGAATGACAGGGAAAAGCCTACCGGCATAAAAACCCTGTAAGTCCTGGCCGGAGATGTCAAGTCCGTAGGAGGTGTTTTTTCCACTGGTACAACCGGAAACCTTTCTCAGGATCAAGGGTGCAAGTCCAAAGGAGTACGAGAGCCTGGAAGACAGCCACCAATACAGACTAGTCTGCAGCTGGGGAATACAGAATCCAAGTAGTCCGTAGGGAGTTGGAATAGCCGGAAACCAGGACACAAGGAAGTAGGCAGGGCTGATAAACGCAAGGAGAGATACAGGTAAGAGTGGGAGGAAAAGATGTAAATAGCAGGAAATGGACCGACCCCGGAAGCGGATGGCGGGCAAAAGAGGATAGCAAAGGGAAGGCAAAAATGGGAACCAGGCTGAAACAGCATAACCCGGAGAGGGAGGAAAACAAGGAACAAAGATAAGAGAGAAAGGATCAGAAGAAAAGGCTCTGAAAAAACGAGACCAGAGGACAAGGGGAAGAATGCCCGAACACTAGGACGGGACAGGAAGTAAAACACTGGACAGAAGCACAGAGCGAGCGTGAAGCACGGAGGAATCCAAGGTACAACGCGCTCCGCTGCTGCAGTCGTGGGTGTTTGTATGTGGCGGCGGCCATCTTGAAAACAACTAGACCATTTCAGGAGGAATGGTCAGAAACGTGATGGAGCTAGTAATGGTGCCGCCATTTCCCCCATACCCTCCAGAAGGGCATGACACCGTGAAAGTAAATTTTCCACCTGAGACCAAACTCTATATAGAGCTAATTGGGCTGAGGTACCATTAACGTTCAGACAATAATCCCAAAAGGCTTCCATCTGTTTAGCCTCATAACTATGGACATGGTTGCCAAAATTAAACATATACAACGGCCCAAGTTTTAAACACTGAGTTAATAGGTGTCTGGCAGGTTCACTTTTATCCATCTTCCCACACAGTCTACAATACCGTTTATCCACAGTAAGGCCCAACTGTGGTCCCAGCAACAATAGCACAGGGAGTTGATTGATGCAGAGATTTAGTATAAATTGTCTGACTGCGGGATCGGGACACAGTTTAGTTTGGTTTAGTTTAGTTTGTTTATTTATAAAGCACGTCCGAACCCTCAGGTAGCTGGGCGCATAAAGTATTAAATAAGGCTGACATTTTCGATAACGATGGACCACATGAGCCACAGCTTTGTATCCCTGCAATTTCGAGATATGGGTTTAAATATTAAACCAATCCCACTTATTGAATTTCCTCTCAAAGGACTTTTTAAGATGAATATAAAGGGTATCTCTGCTGAAGTCCGTGTTCAGTTTATCTCTGAGAAGAGAGTCTCATTCAGGGTCTTACAATTATTTGTTCTGACAGCAATTTCTGAATCATAGCCATTACCCATGATTGAAATAGTTTTCAAACTGGACCAGCTCTAGATTTTAAATAGAAACAACCTCTAGCACGACGTGTCATTCCTCAGAGGGAAGTTAGCCGCAGTTCCAGGCGCAGATATTCCATTGAGCACGAATGGCCCAATCCCAGAACGGAGCACCAAAAATGCCCTTGAGTCTATTTAGCAAAAGAAGATCTTGTATAGCAAGTGCTTCCAATTCATATAGTATGGCTGGCACAAAGCACTGTTTGTAAAGCAGGATGATACCAGAAAGACTATACCCGGAATGACCTTTGGCGAACTTACAGACTTGAAGAGTCTGTTGTTTTGCTCTATGACTTTTATTATAGAATAAATGACTGTAATCAATGTTTCAGTTAAGTTCTAGACCCAGGTATGGATAAGAATCGACATAATCCACTGTTCCAAACAAAGTATCCATCCTGGTCCTATACACCTTTTTCCTAGATACCAGCATTATGCTGGTCTTCTCTAGGTTTATAGTCAGATCTTGTTGGGTAGCATAAACTGCCAGTTCATCAATCATCTGCTTTATGCCAGTGTAAGTTCGATCAAACAAAACTAAGTCATCCACCTATAACAGGTCCATTGGTGTATTTCCTATTTTAGGTGGGCAATTAGCTTTACCATATAAACGTGCTAGAAGGTCGGCCACATAAAGATTAAACAGTAATGGAGCCACTACACACCCCTGTTTTACTCCCATGTTAAGATGGATGATGAGACCCTTTCCTCATTATTCAGCCTAACTTTACCACTGCTGTCACTGTGCAACAGAATCAAAATATGCACTAGCCAGTCCGGGCAATTAATATTCTTTAGCTTAGTCCAAAGTTTAGCCCTATTAACCTCATCAAATGCACTACTAAAGTTGACATATGCTATATATAATGTTGCATCAGTCTTCCCTCGAGTGGTCTGAATTAGGTAATCAAGGGTTCAAATGTTGTTTGAGGTACATGAGCCTGGGCGGAAGCCAATCTGGGAAAAATCAAGTATGTTATTTGTTGAGGCCCAGTTTTGTAGTTCTTTCAAAATCAGAGATGCAAAATGTTACTGGTTACATCCAACATGGACAGCAGTCTGGAATTGTTGGGGTTAACTGAGGCCCCTTTCTTGTGGACCGGTATGAGAACAAACTGCTGCCATGTGGCTGGTATCTTACACTCTGTGCAAACCCACAAAAAAAGGCTGAGTAAAATCTGTGACCAGTTGACAGGATCTTTTTTTAACACAACATTTGCTAAGCCATTAGGGCCAGGGGTGTTAGAAATCTTCAATGTTAGAATTGCCTCAACCAGTATCTTAGGGTTAAACTTCAGAGGCCAAGAACCTTGCTTGCCAATCGGCCATGTAGGAACGTCAGGGTCAAACAATTTGGAGGAAATGTGACTCTTCCATACTGCTTCAGAAATAGGGTTTAAGATCTTTATTAACTTATCCTACCGACTGGTGGCTAAAATCTTCCAGATGTTACCAATGTCACGACTAATCAGTGCACGCACAAAATGCTGCCATTCTGTTTTCCTGGCTGATAAGTGATGTCGTTTTAGCCAGGTACGATATTCCCTTTTAGCTGTTTTAATTGTACTTTGGGCCCGAGGCAGGGGGCCTTGATGAAATTGCCACCCTGTATATATTGTATATGCAATATATATTGTACGCTCTACAAATATGACTCAATAAGGCATTGTTTTATTTTTAGCCTGTAGTGTAAAACCAATGGCCTCTGTGTCATATGAGATGGCATTTATGGCTTCAAAGTTTAATATTGCAGAAAACTGGCTTAAAATACAGCATTTTATTAAAGGTGAGTACAACTTTTTTAGATTCCTTTATTCTGACAATTCAAAGCTATTGATCAATAAGAAGACATGTCTGGTGGTATCTTTATTTATTGCAGTGAGTGAGTTGAGCATAGGAAATCTGTGAACTAAATGCATGTTACCACTTATTTTAAACCACAAAATGGCTTTTTAAATCTTTACATTAAATATGTATTCGTTATTTGTTTGCAATAAATTGCAAACTTGATTTTGATTGTTTTTACCAACCTTAACAGTCTACATTTATTTCACTAATGAACACTTGAAAAAGATCTTGCATCAGCAAGAACACAAGATCAAGTATTGAAGGGGATTAGGTTGTGACCATGTATTTTAAGCAGTGAAAAAACCCTAGCATACGTAATAGTATTTTTAAATCACTTCTGAGCTCCCTGCCTTATTCAGGAACACAGGCTTTTTGGCATTGTGCCTCTTTGGTCATGGAACTCCTCAGTGACTTGCAATATACTCATTAACACAAAGGGGTACTTCAGTGCTGTTTGGAGATCTCCTGAGCTGCGGTGTGTTGGCACTTCCAGGACTCAAATTGGATCAGTGCCCACTGTACTCCGACTGTTACCAATATGGCTCATGTAGCGTACCAGAGGAAGGAGTCAGCCGCACCGAGGACAATTAAAATGTTTCATTAAAATGAAAGAAAGGGCCTAGCTGTCCCTATCGCTAAGGAGATAGTCCCTGCCTATTAAAAACTAAAATAAAGTTGCTGGTCAGTCGTCCAAAAAACAAATATATGTCCTCTGTCCAAAACCTAATTCTATCTGGCCCTACCACAACAGGAAACTAACCTAAAGACCAGAGCACTGTGCTTCTGGTTAAAACGTCCTTTGGCTGAACTCAGTGGGCTTCTTCTCAGGGCAGTGTTCATAGTTCAAATAAAAAAAGGGTTTTATTTAAAGTCAATAAAGAAAGTTCCATAATCCTCCTTGCATCCTCCTCAAGAGCCCCATAACCCATTTCCATAGTTACTTCCATTGTTTTCAGTTGCCCGCCCCTTCTCTGGACCACCCTGATACCTTCATGCAGCGTTGGTCTGGTTCCAGGGGTTTGGTGTTTTGTCAGGGCATCTTCCTCTGCTCCCGCTCTCTGGTATCTTTGGTCTCTCTGTGTCTCTGTCTCTCAACCAGCTAGCCTCTGCTGCCTCTGCCTACACCAACGGATCGGAGGATTTGTGCCTCCTGATATTCTTGGTTCTCAATTCATTCGTGGGCTCCAAGCCCACCACGGGAACCCTGGGCGATGCCATCAAGTGAGGCAATCGTCTCAACCCCGGCCCTGCAGCGGTTACTCCACTGCTCTCCTTGGTGGCCTTCCGGCATTAGTTCCAGCTTCTTCGGTTTTCTCATGCCACTGCTATCGTCGTAGCACAGCAGGCCGCTGCCCTTCCAGGATGTTCCTTCATTAGAGGCTATACTCTGCATAAGATTCTCTCCACCTCACATTGGGTTCTACGTCTCTTTACATTTGTCCCCGGCTTTTAAAGGGGCGTTTTGTTTCTCTTTGTTGATTCTGTGCATTCCCGCATTGCCTAAAGCCAAGGAGAAGGGAACTGTATAACTGGTTGTTGTTGTGAAGGTGATAGAAGAGTAAGTGAGGGCATATGAGTTCCCAAACAAGCGGATAGTTTTTCTGCTACAGTGGGTTCCGCATGGGAATGGGAGTCTGTGTCTCCACTCCAAGAGGGGAGTCACTCCCAGCGAGGTCCCACTTACACAGACCGCTAGGCAGGATCTTGCTTAGGGGGCTCACCTCCCTAGCCTCAAAAGGGGTGTCTCCCCCCTGGGGAGAAGAGATGAATACCCTGGATTTATCACACTCGGCAGTGAGGGAGCACTCATTCTTATGTTTCCTTGTATTGTACTAATCTCATTCCTGGAGTGGACCAATCAAAGATTCCTGACCGGATGGAGGGTGGTGTATACCATTTACCAATACTTAAAATGAATGTATGCACTATACTTGGTTCACCAATCCAGCTGTATATAATTAGTCTACATGTTCCAATGTATCTTGTAAGCTGTTTTAACTAATAATTGACACATAGAACATTAAGAGTGGTCCTGTCTGTGGGGTGGAGTTTTATCATTTTCTTCCTCATACCATCTTTATTTATATGTTTCCTTTGTATAATTACCTTTGACAGGTTGTTATTTGTTTTGAGGCTACTACTAGCCCCTCCCTTGGTAGGTGGATGCACTTTTATCTATTCACAGGCAAGACTTTGCTCACCCCGTTCCATTGGGTGCTCCTCATGAACTTTGTCAATGTAACATTTCACCTCATCTCCCCTCATCACTGTTTTTCTCCCAAAGCTCCCTGTCCCTCCCCCTTCCCCTAAGCATAGCACCTTGATGCCTGTCTGGTTTTGTGCTCTCTACAAATGTGAAAATAAATAAATAAATAAATAAATAAATAAATAATTAAATAAATAAAGGGGCATAGCGTGGTTTTAGGTATTTTATCTCATGGAGCACAGATGACTTGAGTTGTGCCCCTCCTCTATAACCTGCAATTGGTACCTTGTTTCTGACTCATGATTTGTGGGGTTATGAGTGCAAATAAAATAGGGTTACATATTGCAAGCACCTCACAGTTTTATGACCTTATAAAGGCACTCAGCCTGCGGAGTTGGCACTCTGTATGGACACAGAAACCCTCAGTGATATGCAAAATCCTTATAACATGCGGCAAAGGACATGTTTTCTTAGTTTGCCCTACTATGTGAGACTCCTACTATATAACTATATGAATGTCCTGTGCCCTATCAATAACTAGCCTGTGTGCACCTAACAGTTTGACATGACTGACGGGCAGTACATAAGGATTGTTGGGGGTCTGTCAGCTCCCCACTCACGATGCCCGTGAGCCCCCAAACACCACCAACAGACTCAACCTCCAGACGTCTGCTGTGTTCGGGCTCCCTGGTCGCACTAATGCGGCCGGGAACGCCCTCTTTATTTATAGTGCACGCGGTGGAGTGCAACATCACTCCGCCGCATGCTACTTCCCTTAAAGGGGCAGCACCACAAGGATGGTACTGGGAACATTTGGATTGAAGCAAGGGTTCTTAAAATAGGCTGATTTGTTATATTAAAGCCATGTGGCGCAGATGGTTTACAAAGGCCTGTATCTCTGGGGAGTGGCCAGTGCAGGTGGGCCTCCTATCGCTGCTGATATTCGTATTGGTTATAGAACCACACTGGGGGATGTGGAAAGAGATTCGGGAAAGGGGGTTTCTAGAGAAAAGGCTCGCCCACATTATACGACTCTTTGTTGGTGGCACATTGTTGTATGTAAAAGAACTAATAGTGGTGTTTTCACAAATGGGTGAAACCATTTAAGGGTTTGGGCATTATATCAGACTTGAAAATTAGCTGGTTACCTCACCATTATACCCCTTGCCATGGGCAAATGTGGTTGGCTTTTACACACCAGAAGTTTATAGCACTTAGGGATTCAAATAAACTGGGACAATAAAGTTGTGCATGGGGAGAACGGAACGTGATCAGAGGTTTTGCAGCACTGGATGGTTCTGTAGAAGGTTGGTGCAGGGCCGCATGTAACTACCAGGTAGGGTGCCACTCGCCAAAATGATGGTAGTACCAGAGAGTTTCCTTTAGAAGGTAGATGGGCCCATTTTACACCTCCTGCGAGACCACAGAACTGCCAGGATCACCCTGGCCTCTTTGAAAAAAAAACACACACTAGGACACGATAGGGGTACCTGAACTTACGAGGAATTGGCTATAATAAAGTATGCTTTGCCATGGGTTCCTCCCAGAACAAAATATCAGGTCATATGCATGGTGCAGACGAGGGAGGGGTGGGGGGGCGTAGATCTTTGCTGGACATAGAAACATTGGGAGGGGATAGAAACAGGCCACTCCAATTAGCAGTGGTGACTATTTGGCTGGTATGCGCCAATCAAAAAGACAAAAGGAATGGGTTGATGCTCGTGCCTGATTGCCTGGTGGTGGACAGAATGTGTAGCAGAGGCTGGAAATAATTGTCAGCACTGGACAAATATAAACTGAGTGGAGGTATATTTGCCTGCAGTGTCACGAGATGCACCTGACGAATAAATTGAACTTTCATGGATACGCTGGTATAGCAGCTAGCATAGCGGCGGGGTTCAGGACATTATTATAACTTTGAGGTATTTGGACGTTGAGGGTAGGCAAGTGCTGACTCACTATAAGGTAGAGCTACTTAAGTTTGGGGCAGCATTGGGGCACAGTACCAGAGTAGTGGAAGAAAAATATTGATGGCCCTCAGACAGACGCTGGCTGGGGAAGGGCTTGTGAACAAATAGAAAAGGTAGCAAGGAACAGCAGGGGGGAAGAGGAGATTCAAATGCACAGCGTGCAGAAAATGCAAAATAAGCCCATAAAACTGGCCAAAATGGACAGAGTGCCTTGGCAGGCACGCGCTTACCTTGGGGAAAAACTAGAAGAGTGCTGGAACCGAGGCCGTGTAGGGCCCAAAGCCTCCCAGCACAGTGTTTGGTCGAGTGACCAATCTGGAGAGGAGGTAGGAGGGAGGAGGGAACATGGCCGGTCTGGAGGGGAAGGGGAGATTCAAATGCGCACAGCGCACAGAAAATGCAAAATGAGGCCCCGAAAACTGGACAAAATGGACGGAGTACCTTGGCAGGCACGAGCTTACCTTGGGGGAAAACCAGCATAATGATAATGATACACATAAACAACATATAACATGCCCTGATTGCCTCCCAGTACTCCAACTTTCCCCTGTCGGATGGATTCATATACTCATGATTTTGCTCCTCAAATCCATGTTCAGTCCCAAACTACTACCCTGTTACTTCCCAGGGTGAGTTTACATTCAGTGATGCTCTTTTAATGCACAAAGCTTTACAAACATGACAACAAACAAGGTTGCTTGCGAACGACGCTGCTCAGCATTTACATTGACTGTTCCCTTCTCAGCGAAGGACGTGGATCACACCCACTACAAAGAAAACACACTCGCAATGCTGCACTTATCTTTGGCTCTGGGCACCAGCCCAGCGTCCCCAAGTGAGTTGCTGTAGAGCACATAAGCCGGTACAAGGTCCCTCCATTACCGGCAATCACTGCCACGGCCTGGGCAATCAAAGGAATCTCCATCACACCCGGGGCCACTCCAGCATGCGCTTGCTCGTCCAACCGCTACCGCATCCTGCTGGTGCCTCCAACGTACATAACAATCAGCATTGGAGACAGAGACGTGGTCCCGATCGGGGTCCCGTACTGTTGGGACTTTGTTATGAAGTAATGTGTGTATGGGTCCATGAGTGCGACAGCCGCCCAAACTCTGCCTCCTTTTCATTGCTGAATAGTATGCCAGTCCACCATTGCTCTATTCTAGGGGCCTGAGTGCCTCCCAACGACATTGCTACCCTTCTATTAGCAATAATAGGCCAATCAGCTTCCTGGTGTATGTGGGGATATGCCTAGTATGCCCCAGTAGTGTTATTAGTGGTGAGTGCTCTAGATTCTCCCCCAGTATTTCACTTAGGGTCTTGAATACCTGTGTTTAGAATTGTATAACCCTGGGGCACCACCATGCCATGTGTAGACAGTCTGTGGGTGATGTGTTGTATGTAGAGTTTCAGGGGTGTAGTAGCATTGATGGAGATATTTAAAGTGGATCAGTTGTATCTGGCATTAAGAGCCACCTTTCTCAATTCTCCACAGCAGTAGCCCCATGTCTCCCCAGTTAGTGCCTCCTGTAGTGCGCGTTCCCATTTTACCCGCGATGTGTCATCTGTCCTGCTTCTGTCATCTATGCATTTGCTATACAGCGTGGACATCCCTCTATTTCATTCATTTCGGGAGAACATATGGGCCAGTATGGGGGACAAGTCAGGTTTGGTCGGAAATCCAGGGAAGAATTGTTTCAAGGATGTCATCAGGCAAAAAAACATAAATACATCCAGCGAAGTAAGTTCCCCTCTGTGTTTCATCTCCTCTAACAACAAGAATTGGCCTTCAGGGAACAGGTCTCTGAATCTCAATATATTCAGGCGCTTCATGAGGTTGACGTATCCGCTCTCGCTCGATAGAGGTATTCCTGGTATTTGTGTAACCAGGAAGTGTGGGGAATAGATGACTTCTCCCTTAGATTTGTGTTCAATGCAAACGCAATATCTACATGTCAATTCAACCATGTTCGGTACATCAGGTATCTATCAGGGGCTGTCAGTATGATCGCGCTCATTAAGTGTGGGGCTGCTACAGCTCGCACCACCTCAATGTGCCTTCTATCTGTCTGGCTTCCGAACCAATACATCAGGACCCCGGCCTGTGCTGCCTCATAATATACATCAAAGTTATTCCGTGCCAGTCCCCCTTTCTCCAGTGGGGCTGTAATTTTGTCCCAGACTACTTGTGACTGTTTTCCTTTCCAGATAAACCATGTTATCTTGGATCGTATCTCCCAGAAATATCCTCTGGGGGGCACAATCGGTACATGGGGAAACACATACATGAAGCGTGGAAGCAGTAACATTTTAACCAACAATATTCTCCCGTATAGGTTTAGTGGCATCTCCATCCACTTGTTTATTGAGGATATGGTCTGCTCCAGCATTTTGTGGTTGTTCCGCTCAAATAGTTCATCTGGTGATCTAGTTATATATATTCCCAGGTACCTTGCATAAGTCTCGTGCCACTGGAATCCTGACTTGTCGGTGAAATGTTTGTTGCCGTTTGTAAGTGGGAGGATTGCCGACTTTTAACCCGGAGTGGTCTCCAAAGACCTCTACATCTAACATGATTGGGCCCAGATTTTGTTCTGGGTCCTTGATATATAGCACCACATTGTCTGCATAGAGAGCTATCACTGCTTTGTGTTTATATAGTTGTATACCTCTGTGGATGTGACGGTCCATGATCCCCTCTGCCAGTGGTTCGATTGCCAATGAGAAAACCAATGGGGAGAGTGGGTACCCCTGTCGAGTGCCTCTTTCCAACAGGATCTCTGGAGTTAGTAGGCCGTCACTCGAATTTTTGCACTAGGTGAGTTATAAAGTAGTTGGACCATGGCATTAAATCCCTCGCCTCGTCCCATCCTAGGGAAAACTGAGAATAAGAAGGGGCATTCCACTGAGTCAAAGGCTTTTGTGGCATCTTGCAGTGCCGCCACTACGGAGTCATCCTGTTGCACTCCCGATAACAGCCCAAACATCCTGCGGAGCCCACAGGAAGTGGACCTTCTGGGGAAGAACCCCGACTGGTCTGCCTTGACGCATTTGTTAATCAGCGGGTCAGCCTAGATGACAGGATTTTGGCCAATATGTTATTATCCATGTTTATTAAGGATATTGGGTGGTATGATGAACAGTCATCAAGTTCTGTTTTGAGAGAATAACCATCATTACTTCTTGCGTTGAGTCTGGTAGGTGCCCAGTCTCTAAACTCTGGCAATATGCCTCAAGGCGGCGTGGAGCCAACAGACCACTATAGCATTTGTAGAATTCGTCCGTGGATCCATCTGGGCCTGGGTCCTTTCCTGATGGTAGTGACCTTATTGCAGCCTGGACCTCCTCCAATGATAGGGGCGGGCCCAGCCACTCCCTCTCCTCGTCTGTGCACCAGTATAGTGCAACCTTGTCTAGGTATTCCCCCATCTCCTGTTGTGAAATTTTAACCCGCGAGAAGTATAGTCAACAGTAGAAGTCGCAGAATTCCTTTACTATGTCGGCGTCCCCGTGTTTCACATACCCTTGGGTGTCCCTGACGGACAAGGCCCACCCCTTCTGTGCTTCCAACCTTACCATCCTCGCCAGTGTCCTCCCCGGGCATTGTCCCTCCCATATTGGCACGCTGCCGTCTTATCCCAGAGGTACTTCACCTCTCTTTGAGCCAGCTTGTTGAACACTTGGAGTTGTTGCTCAATCTCAGCGTGTTCTGCTATCCTCTTCTCTGTTGGGTTAGATTGTAGCTGTCGTATTCAAGACTCGGTCTCTGCTAGCTGTTTCCTAATTTGTTTTAGTATTCCCGCTTCTCTGGAGATACTTTCTACCCTGATCTGATCACACATTTGAAGGATTCCCATAGGGTTGCTTTCAAACTTAACGACTTTTCATTTGTTTAAAAAAATTGTCAATGGCGGTAGATAGCACTTCCCTGAATGCTCCATCTATCAGGCTGTCACTTTTAAATGCCCAGCTTGGTCTTCCCTCTAATCTGTTGGGTAGTGTGAGGCTTAGCAGTACCGGTGCGTGATCTGACAGTGTGTGCGTCAGTATAGCAATCTCAGTTGCCCCACCTGTTAGTGTTTGGGAGATCAGGAATTCATCTAGCCTAGATGCTGAATTGTGCACCGATGAATGGAAAGTGTACCCTCCTCCCACGGGGTGTCTCAGTGTCCAGATATCATTTAATTCCCATGCTCAGCACATATCTTGCTGCTTGTTCGTCACCTTGGGAACTGGACGGAGGTTCTCGCCCGATCTACTTTGTTCATCACTGCATTCAAATCCCCGGCCCAAATAATTTCCCACGGGGAAAGCCTCTAATTGCTTGTTGATCCAACCCAGTGTTTCCACAGAGTCCTAGTTTGGCCCGTAATGTTAATTTGGGTATACACCCAGCCCTGTATTGTCCCTCATACCACTACAGCCAGCCCCTCCTGGTCTCTGTTCTGGGCAATAAGGCAAAACCCCACTGTATTCCACAGCATTATGGACACCCCTCGAGAGTATGTGGAGTATGAGGAAAAGAAATAGTGACAGCCCATCTTTACCCAAACCCTGCCTCTTTACCAGGGGTTAGGTGTGGCTCCTGGAGGAATGCTATGTCCACATAATAACGTTGCATGTATAAAACAACCCCGCGACATTTGGACAGGCAGTTTAGGCCTCTGACATTCCATGTCATGCATTTCAGAGAGTTTGCCATTTTTCGTAGTCAACTTGTTGGCCATTCTGGCTATCCCCTTTCAGAAACCGTTAGCGACAGACCCTCCCCATAACTGGGATGTATATATAGCCCCAGCAACCATTGCACGATTCCCTTGCCCCACTTAATACCCCTCCCCCAACAGCAACCCCAACCTGCCAGTTAACCCCCCCTTATCCATGTCAAACAATTGCTTTCGCATGGAAGGGCGCCGGAAGAGCCAGCCACCCTAACAGTTCCCTTTATCTGATTGTGCCCAGGCTGCTGATTCCCAGAGTATTGCTTGTCTCCATCATACCTGTTGTCCTAGGTTTCGAGTCCTACGGTCGCTCTCCACCACGCCCATTATTTTAACCCCGTCATGGTGATTTTGGTATTAACTCCAGGAACCTGTTGGCTTCATCCGGGGTGTGGAAGAACTGCACCAGACCATTGTGTTCTACTCGTAATTTAGCTGGCAACAGCATTGCATATTTAATTTCCCATGAGCTGAGGCGTTTCTTGACCTCGATAAATGTTTTCCTCGATGCTTGTACCTTGTTTGAGAAGTCTGGGAAGAATTAGATGGTTGTGTCCTTGTGTGTCACTAATCCCATTTCTATTGCTCTCCTAAAAGCCCAGCATCTGTCCCTGTAGTTCAGTAGGTAAGCTATTATAGGTCTTGCTGGGGCTCCCGGCACCGGGTGCTTACCACTTAGGATGCGATGGGCCCTTTCCACAATTAACACATATGAGAATATATCCCAACCTAGGGTCTCTGTCAGCAGATTTTCAACCATCAGCTTCATGTTGCGTTGGTCCCCTGCTTCGGGTACCCCAATAATCCTTAAGTTATTCCTGCAGGAGCGAGACTCCAGGTAATCTTGCTTTTCTGAGAGCTCCCTGAGGGCTGTCTTGACCATGGCCATGTCCCTCATGTTGGTACCGAATCAATCCTCTACTGCGGACGTCCTGCCCTCCAGCTCGTCTAGGCTGTCCCTGTTTGTCTAGGCAAACTTGTATGTGATCGACCTTGCAGGTTAATATGTCCAATTAGCCATCCAGGGATTGTATTCTCGCCTTGACATTCCCCAACATGTTCTTAATGTCATTCAGTGGTCCAGTCGGATCTTACAGAAGGGGTGGAGTGTCGCCCATCATGGGGTCTTCACCTGTAGAGAGTTGTTTGGTTGTGAAAGGTTGTTCCAAGTGAAGTGTTTGCTGGATTTCTGGGAATTGGATATGGTGACGTCTCTGAGTGTGGTATGTTGTTCACAGTCCTGTGCCGACTTTGTGACACATGTGGATTCTAGCACACCTTCCTGCTAATGTTGCCTCCTCACTATAGCGGAATCTCCACTCTCAGGGTGCTGGGGCATTCCTCCTTCCGAGTGTTATTATGCCTCCAGGGTGTGTCCCTTTTGTCTTGTATACCCGGTCGTGGGATGATTTGTGGTACGTTGAGCAGCTTACCTCTTTTGCGGGTTGCACCGGAGTGTGGTCCCCCACTCTCCGATGACTTGCGCCTCAAGTATTTCTCATCTTTTCCTCCGGTAGTATTGGCTCTCCTACCAGGAGGAGATTGCTTAGGGTGTTTGTGACACCACCCCAGTCTCTTGCAGACAGGTTGTGACAGGGGGGGTTCCAAGGCGTGGGTTATTATGCCTCCGGTGTTCCCTACCTCACCCCCCATCAGTGTTGCCGTTCCTCCTGAATGGTAGTTGCCTAAGGGGTTGGTGACTCCCACAGGTCATCCGCAATCAAGTTAGAGAAAACATATTTAAACCTAGGGTTGACATTACCTCTAAAATTATTAGTTGAAGAGATAAAAAAAAGCCTTGGAGGTATGACTGGTCACAAAATGCACATCACTTAGAAGGCATAAAAATAGCAAAAGAATATGTGAACTGACACCCAGGATTTAAGTAAGCCCAGAAATATGTGGCACGCTTCCCAGACAACTACTTTAGATAATTATTGATGTTAATGAGATTGAACACCTGGAGCACCTTGGAGGTGATAAGCATTCGAAATGCAACCTTAAATCAGCATCGCTTTTGTAGATTATGTAAATTATTTGGATGCACAGAGACTCTGAAACACCTGGTTGTAAAATGTGCACAAGTAGAAGGTTTTGTTAAAAGCAAATATTTCTTTGAAAGAGTAATAAATTCTGGAATACAATATTACTTTTTTTATTGTTGTTTTAATCAAGAAAAGAAACGTGATTTTTTCAACATTACATCATATAAAATTTCTTTGTTAAAATACATTGTTTATACACACATTATTCGATGATGATAAAATTTGGATATTAACATGTTACTAGTACATATGATTGATATAACATAAAAATTAAACTAAATGATACATTTCTTCTCTTGCTTACTCAATTTTAAACCGTACAGAAAAATCAAAATAGCATATCTAACAGGTCTTCTCAAAGTGTGAAATAATAAGTTCCATAATTCATTAGTAGACTCAATGAGTGACCCTTCCAATAAAGGTTTGAAGAGTAAAGTCCTCAGATGGAGTAACACTACACATTCTACACAGAGATGTCTCAACGTTTTCTGAGCAGATTGACAAAATCGGCAGGACAATGCTTCTGATGGTAACATTTTTCTTCTACATAGTATTTCGTGAGTGGGCCATATATTTAACCGAAAGCGCAGGAAATCATCCCTTTGACGAGAATTTGGGAAGAGCATTATATATGGAATACAATATTACAAGAGGAACAAATATCATTACATTCGTCAGTATTAGGTTTACGGCAAACTAATGCCATTTAATTGGGAGAATCTTATATGTAAATTCACAGAAGCAATGACAATATCCTATGCATTGAGTAAATATTATTTATAGTTTTATGAAATGTGTAATATAAAGTGTGGACTGTTCCATGTTAAACAATGCATACCATAAAATAGATAAATAAAATTGATCTGCATTGTGTGTGGTATTTTAATGGATAATCAGGCAGCATTTAAATACCCCACATCTCATAATCAAGCAGAGCGGTAAAAAAAGATGCTATTTGGACATTGGGCCGGTTTTACCATTACTACCACACTAATTACGCCCTACATTTCCTTAACTATCTATGCACGCACATCGCGATCTCTGAGCCGATCAGGAGTGCTTGTTTGTCCTTGGGTATCCGAGGGCTCTACAAAACTCCAATGAAATCATAGTTCAGTCCTCCCGATGGGCCCTATGTAGAGGACTTGTGTCCTATGTAACACTTCTTCAAGCAAAAGCCAAGACCAACAGATCCATGTTTGTTCATCTAATAGGTCAATCTGAGTGGGCAGGTGATGGCGCTCAATGGCATTCTTGCTGGAACCTGCCGGGCAGTCACGGGATGTCAAACTGGCTCACCAGAACAGTCTCCCTTGGCCCGAGTAAGTAATGTGGGCCTCCCAACCCATTTGGAAATCTGACCAGCTCCATTGTGCTGCTTGCTCCTGACCACACAGGAGGGCAAATCCCACAATCTCCACTGCATAAGGGTGGAGATGGCCCAGTGGAGGCCTGTGTGAGAAAAGTGGGAACCTGGCATGCTCTGTAGCAGCCAGAGCTGGCCGCTTCAGGGCGTCAAGCCCTGTGCACAAGTTAAGTAGAAGCCACCTCCACAGGAAACACTTGAAGAGGTTAAACAAGCATGCACTAGTTGGAAAATGGAGACGAGGATATCAGATAGACAGCGAGAAATAAATCCGAGAACTATAAGTCCTGACGTGAGAATGAAGAGCTCAGTGGTGTGTTTCATGGTCTGGAATAATATTAGAAACTTATTTTCACAGACACTTCTGATTGTGTGAAGCAACGTTTCAGCAAAAGAGTGGGAGAAAAGACTGAATTGTTACCATAAAGGCTGGGGGTAATGTGAATAAGTAATTAAGGGCAAAGATGGAGACCATATTGGCCGTGTGGGGAAATCGGGCACGGTTAAGGGCTACTGGGTGGCTTGGCGACATTTAATACTAATTATCGTCAGATCAAAACTGCTGATTTAAGACAGCAAACATGAGTAAACAACCCTTTACTTTCCGTTTATCCTCTTAGCGTATGACACAAGCACCAGGAAATGGCCATAAAAAACACAAGATGAACGTATTTTATGGTTTGATCGTGGGTTAAGTGAAGCAGAGCATCTAAATAGTTCACAAGGGTTTTTTAGAGTGCCACACGCGTGAGAGGAAATGGCTTCCCGCACCAGTGCTCAGGGCTATCGGATCTCAGCTCAGAGTGACATCTCATTCTGCAAGGCCCAGAGTCCCATGGCTTGATCGCTTCCAAAAACAACACCGCCTCTCCATTGTTCATTCAGAAATTGACTTTCATAGCCAAGTTTGTGACACCTATTCTAGGGTAAAAACGATCTCGGCCCTTTCAAGTGTAAGATATAACAAGGGCAGAGCTCAGATTGCTTCCTGCCTGACAGCGCCTCACCTCCTAGCAGCGAGCTGGGGTTCAGCACCCGAAAACAGGACGACTGAAGACTCGCTTATTAGTAGTACATGTGTGACTGGATAATAGAAAGGAGGCACACCAAGGAGAACATTGCTTTCATATTGTGTCTCTTGAAATGCTCAGTTAGAACTGCTACGAGTATGTTCATGGAAGGAGACCAGGTTGTTCTCTGAACATTTTTAAACAGCATATTGGAAAAACCATCATCGAGTTTTTGGGGGGTTTTGCCACTCAACTACAAACAAGGTTTTATTTTCACGTTGGAGATGCAATGTTCTCTTTTTTGCTGCACTCATGGCTAAAAGGCAGCATAAAAGGCCCCATGCCGTAAAGGGTCCTAGCCTTTTCGCCCCATATGGAGGCCTAGCCTGATTACAAACAGCACTGTGCATTCGGGAATTCTATGGACTTACTAATAGTGAGAAAAGCTGAATGACATTATCCCCACGTCCTTCCTCCTCATTACAGTCCTTACAAAAGGGTTTGAATCCCACCTGAGAGACAGGAAACCCCTGTTGAAAAACATATGTTTCCTCTCTTTTTAAGGTCAGTTGGGCACATTCCACCCGGTGCTGTATAAAGCTGCTGTATTACCCAGAACATCCCTGTTTTGTCTTGTCTCCTGATGTAGATGATTTCTTCTGTTGCATTTTTGGAGGGAGCTGTTGCGGGGCTTCGCTTCCTTAGAGACCTATTGAAGCTTCTCTTGCAGTCGAGGGAGGTGAGGGGGTTGATTTGAGGGATGCTTAAGGTTGTGGCCATGCACTGACATGGGCACTTTTATCTGTGCGCCCCTGGCGGGTTGGGGCCCCAGGTTGAGATGAGACTGTTTTTTGTTGAGGCAAGCCAATGTGATTTCTTCACCAACTGTCTTATGAGTAATTCATAAGCAACAGCCATAAGCTCCTCGCACCCCCGAGAGTTCTCCATCCAGCTTCTCTCCAGTTTTTAACCATCTCCCTCCAGCTTTCAGAACTCCTGCTGTTATTTGGTTCCGTGGGAATTGCTAGACAACACTGAACTCCAGAGCAGCCTAAAGATATCCCCATAACTACAAATCTTCCTGTACCCTGCCTTTCGTTTTTGTCATTCCAAAATAATATCTATGAGATGGGTTGTAGAAAAAACTTTTTTTAAAATGTCTTAATCGCTTCATTACTTACTCTTTATTTCACTTTTACTGTTAAAATGGATTTCTAAACTCTGACCTGTTGGGCAGAGGTTTAGGAGGCCACCTTAGTTTAGTGGAACAGGGGAACCTTATGGACAAACCAGACCAATCTACGGTAGCTTGGCAGGCGGCTAAGGCTAAGTCTCAGGAGGGGCGAGAGTGATCGGAAGCCCACAATGAGCACACACAGTAAAACTCCACAGATTACTCGTAGACAGATGTATATCAAAAATACATTTATTATAGGCCTTTATAACTAAACACACATAAACTACAGTAATAATAAAACAGTTTCACACACGCTTTTCACTATATAACATATATACAAAATGTGTTTAGCCTAATGCAGTTGAAAGGGGAGAAAATAATTACAACCTGCAACAGAAGAGGTAAGCTCAACACAGATTTCACATTTGGCAGTTCTTCGAAGTTAATCACTATCTTATGCAGTCCAGCCCTAAGAGGGGAAGAGCCTTATGCTCAAAGTACAGCAGTGCATTAACGTGTGGCTGTGTGTAAAGCGATAAGCGGGTTCTCTTCAGGGAGCTGTAGCTGTTCAGGAAGGGGGTTGAGGAGATGATGAATGAAGCCCTAATCCTTGAGGAGGGTCACCTCTTGCAGATAGAATGACAATCGGAGTACGGGAATAGCTGGGGAGCGCAGACGAGCCCAGCTAAGGTGAGTATCTTTTCAGGGATTCTCATGTGTAAAAACAGATCGATGTGCCAGTAGGCCACCGGTAAGTGATGCAAGTACTCACCGACCCTCGACACAGTCTGTGCCAAACTTTGCCAGTCTAGTCCAATTCGCTAGTAGGTCTCACCCCTGCAGTTACAGGACGCTCCGGCTCTCAGCGGCTGCGGATGGGACGATTGTCCATGGAAGAACAGTAGCATTTTCTCAGCTCTCGAAGAAAGGAGAAGGGTAGTTCCGGTGCAGCATGTCTGAGGACAAGGGGGCAGGCCTGCAGGCATTTACAGTGACAGTCACCACAGCGGGGCGACACAGGGAGCACAAATGCTCACAGCATGCTGCACTCTCATAAATCAAGACAGGAGATGGCCCAGGACCACAAGTAAGCAATGCCCAATGTCTCAAGTCTCAACTCGCGATGGTGGCGCTCCTGTCCGATACCCTGGGTTCGAGCTGGTCAGTTTGCTGGCTGGCCCAGGACCACCTCCGAAGAGGCTCTTTGTGAGGATAAGCAGGAGGTGCAGAGAGTAGTTGGTTCCACTGCTCTAAAGAGTTGAAGCGCCCTTGGAGGACTTCTTGGTACAATACAAAAGCCGGGGTCAGATGGGACAACAAAGGGGTCAGGGTGCCAATTCTTCCTTGCACGCCTCTGTTGGTTCTACAGGTCTGTTCTTTCATCAGGATACTTGGCTCCTTCTGTAGTTCAGAGTGAACTTCAGGTGATTGAACGTCAATAGATTCAGAGCCCCTTCTCTTATCCAACATTTGTTTCACGCTCAAATCTATGGTTAACCGATGGAAATCTGCTCTCTTGCATGCATGCCAGGCGTAGGCCAATCATGGCCCACAGTGGTTCTCGTCATTCAGGCCTACCAGCCATACTGGCACCAGTCGTGTGGATTGGGACCAGACAGTCCAAACCCTCTTCCTGCACACTAGCAAACGTGACATGCAGAAGTCCGCTAAAGATGTGATTTTCGCTAGAGGCTGCATGCCCAAATAAGAAATACTCAGGTCTCTCGACCTGGGTGAAGGCAAAGGGACAAAATGGCCAAAGGACAGAACAAAAGACGTCATGGCAGAAGTAAACTGCTGCCCCCAGTTCATCCTAGGCACACTCGTACAAACACCAAAAAATCCTTAGAGGGTGGCTAGAGCCATAAAATGAAAATACTCCTGTGTGCGGGAAAGTACTTTGAGTACAGATAAAAAGTTATCAAGAAATGGCAACATAGTCAAAGACTAAGGGAAACATAGTTTAACAGCACTGACAGCCCTGAAGGATGTGTCAATTTCCCCATAACAAATGAGCAAAAGCCCAGGCGAACGCAGGATGTCCTCCACTGGTGAAAGTCTGGTTAGATACGCCAAACAAAAGCAAAACGTTTGCGGGGTACATAAATGGAGGGAATATTGCACCTAAGGGAAATCTTTCATAATATTGACCTTCTCCCACACTCCCTGTTTAGCGTGCTCAAGTATATTGGTACATCCCTTTGGCTGGTGCTTGACGATTAAATAATTTAAAGAAATTTGGAAGTCGACCACTTTAATTGACCACCATGAAATGCATTATTGAGAATGGTGTTATTGGCAGGGATCACCCCAGGTTCTAGAGAAGTGTTGTGCAGAGGCCAGTTGGAGGCTCTAATTGAATGATAGTCCCAAACTAATAGGACCGTGGAATTATTTCTACAAATACAAAGGAGTGTATCATGCATAATGAGCAGTATATAAAGAGCACAGTGAGTGATTTTATGTAAAGTCCACCCAGAATACAAGAATCAGAAATGTACTACAAATTATTAAGGACATCCCCTGATGAATGTCCAACCGACATGGTGCTAGGGACAGAAACATGTTGGGACTATGACATTTTGACACATTATTTGGAATGAGATGTCATTGTTTGTCTGATTGTTTATGTATGAGAACGTTTTAAATCATTTGTAGTGTAAGTAATGTGTAATTACATTGTTATTTGTCTGCTTGTTGTAATTGTAAATCAGTTTTTGTGTAATATTAATGAAAGAATTTTTTAGAATTATTAGAGGCATTTTGGTATATGTCATGTTGACAAAATAAATTGGATCATGAGATTTTATTAATGTCTACTGAGTCCATTCTTTCAGGACTATGCAGTAGGATGAGAGATTAGACTGTAACCTTATAAAAAAATGTTATGAAGATTGTGTTAACCTGTCTCTTCCGCATATTTATATGCACATTAATGCAACACAATATCAACAAAAAAAGTTGACTTCATCTGTCATAATAAAATCTCATAGAACTGGGTTGTTGCCCTTACCATAAGGAATGTTTCATGGCAACTGGGCCTATGTGGACAGGCCTTTAATTCTTCCCTGCATCACAATCTTGATTTCAATACTGATCAGGGTAGTCATGTCTTTATCTAACTCATTAGTATCATAAAAGATACCATCATGCATTGCAGCAGAATAGAACATTTAATTATTCAAAACTTCATGGGGTCTGGAGACAGCAATAGTTGTATTGTATTGTATTATTTATATAGCGCTCTTTCCTCATTTGTATGGCCTCAATGCGCTTTGTGGTTGGAACTCCCTCAGTGACCGCAGTCAATGCATAGGAGGTTCTAAGAGTTTAGATTAAGAGACACTTGTGTGCATTTTTGCCTGCTTAGGACTTAGGTGGCTTGCTAGGCTCCAATAAGTTGTTCAGAGGTCAGGCATGTGAGTGGGCGCTGTTGGTGGTTTAGGATAGAGTGCTATTGCTGAAGATTCAATGTCTGTCCAGCTATACCAAATTTTATTTTCGTTGGTAGTTGCTGTATGCTGGTGGCAGAGGTGTTGAGGTATGTCAGGGGTTTCAGTGTGGACGGCTTTGTGCACTGCTAGACTGGAATGGCATAGCCATAGCTGCATTCTATGGTGCATGGATGGATGGCCGTGCCTGCGGACTTTGTCCACAGATGTGGTGTAAGGTATACATACTGTATGCTTTGATGTAGTTCGGCTGCAGCATTCTTTTTCTTTGTCCAATGTCGTCGGCATGATCTCGTTATTCGTGGTCTCTCTGGAGCGAAGGTCTGAGACTTGCCTGGCACAATCTTACAAAAATCAGGCTAAATAGGAGGTATGGCTACCTGGCACAATCAGGCTGAACACAAGGCACAGCTATCTAGCACAATCAGGCTAAATACAAGATATGGCTATCTGTCATGGTCAAGCTAAATGCTATTGGAGACAGGAGATCTGGCACAATTAGGCTGAATACGAGATATGGCTATCTGGCACAATCAGGCTAAATACGAGGTATGGCTCTCTGGCACAGTCAGGCTAAATGCTACTGGAGACAGGAGATATGATAGGGTCAGACAGCCTAATGGGGGACAGTGATTGCTGTTCACTTTGTTCAGACCTAATCTTCACAATTCTGTCTAGATGTGATGCAAGCTAGTGTTACAGTATCTAGTTGTGACGCATTGCGAATCTTCACAATTCTGTCTAGATGTGACGCAATGCTAGTCTTCACGGTTCTGTCTAGATGTGACACAAGCTAGTATTACAGTTCTCTGGATGTGATGCAATGCTAATTTTCACAATTCTGTCTATATATGACGCTAGCTAGTATTACAGTTGTATGGATGTGACGCAATGCTGATCTTCTCAATTCTGTCTAGATGTGGTGCAATGCTAATCTTCACAATTATGTCTAGATGTGACGCAAGCTAGTATTACAATTGTCTAGATGTGACACAATGCTAATCTTCACAATTCATCTATCTGGGTGTGATGCATGGCTAAACTTCACCAGTACAGAATGTGAATGCCGAAATTAGAGGCACAGCATAAGTGCAAACACCTAGATTTGAGGTATGTGAACAGATGTAGAACGCCTAGGTATGGGACACAACAGTGAATAACATCACTGAGCGTTTGTTACACAGCAGTGAAGGGTATTCTTTACTAGCTGGGTATTCTTTACTAGCTGGCTGATGTGTGTGTGTGTGTGGCCCAGGAAGAGAGTGGGACTGTATGGTGCCACTCCACATATGTTGTGCCAGAAAGTCTAGGTGTGGGGTATGAGTGAAACCAATAGTTGTGCCTGATTAGACAACTGCTGGCTTTTTGAATGGTGCAGAGCCTTACAATTGGTGGGCTTGGATTTGCTTACAGTTATTGTGATCCTGTTTTTTTCTACTGTAATGATTTATTGATAGGTCACCCTCAACATAGGGAGTTCCTCCCCTCCCCAACCTAGGTGTCACACAATAAACGGTTTAATGTCAGTTCTTTGAGCTTAGGGCCATTTAGGAACGTGCATGCAATGGATGGGTTTGCAGAATAACTCTCAGTCCAAATAACCAAACCATCTCAGGAAGATGGCAAAGTACTGTTTTATTATCAATTATCTAAAACAGGGAGTTACAGCGAACATCCAAGGACGTACGCTCGATTTCTCTCAACGATCGTTTCATAAAAACATGGTTATATACTCAAAATACTTCAGAAGGGAAGTCATACTACGTGGCAAATAATGAAAAACTGACTAGGGATCGGGAAAAGCTTAAGGGGAACTTCTAAGTACACATTATATAGGAACTAGGATTGTATTTGGCTGGCCACTGTCAGGTGGACAATATGTGCCTACCTCTAAAAAATGTCATCTTCAAAAACATTAAGTACACGGTTTCTCATTGGTCTTCAGTATATGGACCACTACAATTGGTTGGCACGCTTGTGCCATGTCTAGAACATTCAGTTCAGTTAGCAGCACATATGCTCTGACCCTGGTGCAAGGAGATGGGGCCTGACTCTACCTCCCCACCCAATTAGCCCAGCATCTCTCATCACCCAAGCCTTCAGCCATGAAGATTGTCTTTGAACATGGCCTTGCAAAGTAATCTTGTCTCTAGGAATACATGGGAGTGCAGGCACACATCACGTTGTTCTCGGACTCAAACTCTATTTCCACCCTTGGCTCATGTGACAGGAGACTCTGATTTGGTCCATTTTGCAGGTTTTAACTTGGCACTCTTAGTGTTCTTTCTTTGCACCATAACTAGAGATGATTCATCCTTCGCACGGTCACTCCTTTTTCAGAATAGATAGCTGACCATGGCTGCTTCAGTCTTCACTTCAGGCCAGACAAACTTGCTGTGTAGCTTCACTTATTCAGCTTATTCTTACTGTGACACAATGTTCCCTTTCTTCTTCGTGGGTCCTGGCTTACTAGAATTCATAATACCGATGTCCAGCTTCTATACAGTGGCGGCTTCATCTGCATTCTATTCTCTACATTTAGGCAGCTTTTATGATGACTTAGTCTACCTTGCGTTTCAGCGTCTGTACAATTATTGAACGGTTGATTCTCTGCACCACTTCGTGCACATGTAATGTTCTTTTTAGCATTTAAAAGTACACTTGACTCTTTACTTCGTCATTAGTTTCTGTAGGATCCATACATTCGCTTGAGCCATCATCTTGAGATGTCATTCATATTCTCTTATGAGATCACAGGCTTTTATCTTTGCTCTTTTCTCCTATTCCTTCAGGGAGTTCCTCCCTCAAATTGCCGTCCCTTCGGGGATACATTCAATAGGGTGTCTCAATGGGTATCTTCTTTTGAATGCACGCTGCGGTATTGGCACAACTGCTGGTTTCAAACACAGCATGATCTCAGACTTCCAATATATGGGAGGTAAGGGGCCGGGGTTTCCTGCAGAGGCATGCAACTGCTTCTCTACATTCCCCCCAGTCGAGTTCTCATCCAACTCCTCCATTGTTTCCACATCGTGATATTTTCTCTTGAAGAAATGTTTCTTTGATATCCATATCTTCATCATCCCCCTCAGGGAGCCGGCTGATTTGACATTTTCACCTACACTCCAGGTCATGCAGTTACATTGTCCATTTGGGGAACAATAGACCCATCATCCCATGTACTTCTTATGATTCTTCGGATACAGAAACTTCATTCCTTCAGGTGCTACAATGCTGGCCTCTATGTACTTCCTGACAGCTTCATCAGTCAGCTCCTCGGCGTTAGGTTCGGGTTTGATATCAATCATGATCTTCATTCCCACCACTTTCTTTGCCATTTTCTTGCATTGGGCAATCACTATCCTGACTACACAGAATTCCAACATCACCAGCAGCAATATTACTCCAAGAATTTTGAATATATTCGCCAACCACTGGGGAATCCTTGAGAACAAGGAGGCAAACCAACTGTCATCTTCAATGTCATCTGTCTCGTCTTCTACCTTGATATGCAGGTCTGCCAAACAACGTTATGGCCTATGTCAAGGTTCCATTTTGTTCATCGTGAGATGGTATGAATGTTTAACATGACGGCCCAATTATGGGCAAACTCCTCCTTCCATCGTGTGATCATATCAAGGACATATCGGGTCTGGAGGGTCATCAGTCATATGGCCCTCAGCTCTTCCTTAATAGCATTGAATCCCTTTATGGTAGCATGGATTGTCCGTAAAAGTTCCCACCTAGTGATCTGTAATCACTTACTGTTTGCCATTGTTTGGATCCCTGGCATGAATATAATCATCAGTATTGTGGCAGTCTTGCTAAACAACCTGTGCTCCTCAGGAATGGAGTCATATGCTGTTATCAATTTGGCTGAGAAATAATGTTCTCTTTTTGTTCGACATTGCATGTCAAGCGATCCTCTTTTTCTCAAATAGGCCTCCACTTTTGGAAATTCACCAAGGTTCATGTCGCTTTGAGGAATCATTAATAATGGAACATGGATGAGCACCAAGAACATACTACACCCCAATCCTTGGGTAACCTCATATAGGCTCTAGATCCACAAGCCCAATATCGATCCATAAGGATGCCTGTGCCTTCTCTGATTCTAGGAACATCAATTGTGGTTTTACATTCTTTGTTTTATCCCATGTGATTCTTTCTGTGTCTTCGGAAGCATAATGTCGCATTAACCAATGAGATTACAACTACTGGGCCTGATACGACTTCTACTCATGTCAACAGTTTGAGTGCTTGGCCCATGACTTCAAGCATCCATCATTCACCTTCTGTACTTCTTGTACGTAATCTGTTTTCAACAGATGAGCTACACAGGACATAATTCCTTCTTCCCATCCCTTCTTGGAATTCCCTCATCCATTGATCAATAATTGAGTGTGTTCCCAACAGCGAGGTGATCAGGCTATTTCTGTCACATCAGGGCAATTCATTCTCTTCATTTCTTCAATTATCATCTCATACTGTCCTGCAGCAGGATACACAAGCATCTTGCTCTTCCATCCAGGATCCTTTTTCCATTTGCAGTATCTTGATGTAGTCATCCTGGTATGGGAACAACCGTTTTGATCTCCATTGCAAGGTCGCCCGACTTCCTTGAAATTGTCCTTGAGTATATATGTTGCAAGATGACTGAGGCACTTTGCATCGTGCTCTGGAACCTCACTTGAAATGAAAATCCTTACTGTGTTCATGGCATAGGGGATGAGGGAACAGATGTAGAAACCCTCCTTAGATGTTTTTCCCCCCATATTTGTCATGTGTTGGTACGACGTGTTATTACCCAGGTGAGCTGTGTTATCTAGATAGGTATTTATCCCTTCACTATCCTCCTCTGCAACTCTTTTGTGTCTCCCAAAATACCTATAATAATCATAAATCCTGTCATGTATCTTTTTCATAGTGGGGAGCACCATAAGGACTTTTCGTTCAGCGGAAGTACTAAGCTGATAGAGACTGTGAAAGATGAGGACCAGAAAGACAACAAGAACAATCATGTAAATATATATTAAACATAAGAATCTGGGCATCCATCTCTTGCGCCACCTTACTTCTTGTTGAATTTGTTAATTCTCTACAACCATGCCATTTTCTTCATTAATCATTTTTAATACAATCATCAAGCTTCTTTTATATTTGCAACTGTAAAATCTGTTTAAATTATAGCAATAAAGAGTCTTCTTATCACTCAACCATTTTTTGGATCCTGCAAGAAAGTGTGAACATTAGCAAGCAGGGTAAGACTGACGTATGAACACAAAGGCAGCAAGCACAAGCCGATGAACGTCACTACCTGCAGGTACCATATGTTTGATCACTTTGTAAGAGGATTCAATTCAACACTACAGCTAAGTCAATGCCTAGTCTGGGATACTGAATGGAAACCCTTATTGATATATCTTTATGTCCAGTTCATGCGTTCTGGATGACTACCCCTATATAACACCCCTCTCTTGGAATCCCCCTGACCCTACTGAGCCTAGAAGTAGTTCTGTTTTGCAAGTTAAAAGGTTTATTTGAGAATTTAAACAATATATATATATATCACACTTTATAATAAATTAATAATTGAATATCACACTTAATCTGATATGATAAAGATTAACAACGGAGAATCTGGCACTAGCCCACTTCTTTATAATCACTAAGGAGTTGACATGAAATGGATAAGGTAGCACACTGGTAAATAGGGACAGAAGAATAATCTGGTAGAGAATGCTTTATAGGGTTCAAGGAAATGCAAGGTTGAATGAATGAAATGCAGTATAGAAGATAAACTGTTATGGTTTCACAAAAGACAAGGTAATCACTTTCCCTTTGTGGCAATTCACCCCCCTATACAATGTAAGGAGATGGAAGGAAGAGCACACGGTTCAGGTATACAATCACAATGTAATACAGAGTTCCAATTTACCAGCAAGCTTAGAGGAGAATAAATATGAGTTTTACACAGGCTCAAAATGCTTTAAAATGTGATAGCAATATATTGGAAAATGTGCTAAAATGATTTTAATTCCCTCTGGAGGTTCAGGTTGAGGATTAGTTGGTTTAAATAAGTTCAGGCTTACTTTAGCAATGTTCTGGGAATGATTGGCAGGTTAAACGAATTTTTGGCAAATGAAAGCAAGGAAGCTGCTGTTTTCACACGTGGAGAAATTTGTGTTTGTCGCGATTGCGGCAGAAGTATAGGGAATAGGAATGCGGTTCTAGGTTCGTTGAATAGCCAAGATTCCCAGCTTTCTGTGGAAAGTTACTGCAAGTCTCTAAGACAAACGGTCACGGAGATATGAGCGATATGGTAAAGGTCGTTTTTCAGATTTGAAATTTTAAAAGTTCAAAGTGACAAGTTACAGCTAGCAACTAGAAATGACAGGTGACAGCTTTGCAAATGACAGGTGGCAGTTAGGAGACAGTTCCGGTTAGATTAAAATAGATTGAATTATATTATTTTAACTAAGAGATTGGTTCTGCACAGTTCTACTAGGTACTCACAATATATTTAGAAATAGAATGGGCCTCGCCACGGATCTGGTCAGGTTTTCTTCACTCGCCACGGAGGGTCTCTGCGCACAGCGGTCTGGGTCAGCTCTCTGGTTCTGCGAACAGCGGTCTGGGTCAGCTCTGCTCTGCCTCTGGTTCTGGATACTGCTCTGCTTTCTCTGGGTACAGCACTGCTTCTGGATCTTTCTGCACAGTTTCTCTGGACCCAGCGCTGATCTGCACGGCTCCTGGATGCTGCTATCGCTGTTAGGTTTGCTGGATGCTGAGGCCCACTGAGAAGAGTTCTCAGTTTGTGGGTTTAGGCCCTTGCTTTGAGTTCTGAATCAAGTTCTTTGGAGTTTTAAAGTCTAAGTGTTGAATCTAGTATCTTCTGGATGTTGTGTGGTCGAGCAGAGCGCGTTGCAGCAAATGGAATTGAATGTCCCTATCTGTCCTGACTGTCTGCTTTTATGTGTTTTGAAAGTGGGTGGAGAGGCTAGCTTTCTAGACCCTACCCCTCTCCACTTGTCATTGGCCACTTCATCCTCTTCCCCTTGATTGGGGGAATGAAATGAAGTGTCATCATGATGAGGTCTGTTTATGATACAGAGAACCCACCCCTGTCAAATTACACACAATCTATATTTTGACCCAAAATACATATTTGCACAGGTACACATTTGTTTAAAATTACATGCACCCATCACATATCACAGGAGGTATACCCTGTCCAAATCCTCTCTTCCTGAGAGCTTGCATCGAGAAATGGCAACATTTGCACTTTTTAACTGGTTTTGCAATATCGGACATTAACCCAAATTTACACACATGTGCGCAAGGAGTATGGACATTAATTGATGAAGTGTCAGATTTTTAACATGCATACATTTTAAGTAATACCCTCTTAACTGCTATCTTGCCCCCAGATCATACCACCGGTTGTAAAAACCTCTTAAAATGTGGGCAGAAAAATCACAAGAATTATGGTATCATTTAAATAATTTTCACAAGTCCGCTCTATGAATGATCCATCTTTTTAGAGTTATGTTCTGGCCCCAAAGGTTGAATTTCTGGTTTTTCCAGTTCTGCCAAGCTCAGAGACCCTGCCCCTCCCAGCTTCTGCCAAGAGGAAGCTGTTTTACGGTCCCCCCAATAAAGCATCTGCCTGGGTCCTGGAAGGCCCATTGTTCAAGAGGAAGCCATTTATGGCCTCCCCCCATTAAACCCTCTGCCTGGGTCCTATGTTTAGTCTCTAGCAGTCCCTTGGTAATTCAATCAGAGAAGTGTCATATCCCTTTTGGTGGGAACAGCAAAAGGCAGCTAGGCCTGGGAACAAAGCTGTTGTGCAAGTCTCAACTCCTGTCGGGGGTAGCTGGTGGGCAGAATTCAGTTCCTTAAGCCAGGCCCCAGCTAATGTCACTTTTAGTTACCTAGTTTTCTGCATTTAAATAAAACTAACAATTTTTACATATGCAGCTAGAATGCTGATTCTAAGTTTAAAACTATGACATTTAAACAATTGAAACCTATGTGACACTCAAAGTAGGTCACTCATTTCTTTTAAACATTTAGATTTTTAGTGTATTTCAGTCCAAATTTACTTAAACTGCTGAAATCCACAGCTCAGCCAGTCTTGTTATAAACCTTCAAGTCACTTCAGAATATAACTTTACATTGTATCCACCTCTCAGTAAGTCTTTCTTTGGCCTGCTTTGGGTTCATTTATTCAGTTTTACACACAAAAAAAAGTCTGGTGTTGTTTTAAAACGCCGGCTTTCTGATAGTGGTGAGTACTGGTAATGCACCCATTTTTGGGATTTAAGAAAATGAATTCCCCACAATTCTAGGTTGCTTTTGGCAATCAGCATTGCCATTCCCAATGGTTTCAGGCTACTGTGTGGGTAGTCCAATGGGGTTTTAGGCAGTGCCCTTCTGTGCCCATAACATCGGCAAAAATGGGTGGCAGCCTATTCTTCATGCATTTCCCTGGGCATTTTCTGGGAACCTCTGACCATCATGATGTTTTCAATGCCAGTACTGCACAGTTTTTGAGGTAGGGCTCGGATGCATGGGTAAAAACATCCCACAAGCCCCCTCTTGCGATGGCCATTCTGTTTCACTGATGGGACTCGCAAGACCTGGGATGTTTCCTCATCTTCTTCCAATAGATGGCACAGTTCAGCATCTTTTCCTCCATCCGGTACTGATCGATCGGTTCTCCTCGCCGGTCCTGATGGGACTATTGGGCGGTACACTGGGCCCCTTGCGTCTCTGCTCCCGGTCTCCGGATCGTCCTCCTTGGCCAGCCTGCAGGTTTTCCTTCTCCTAGGACGACAAAGGAAGAGCGGCAATACCTATTCATGGACATTTCTCCCCCACCATTGATATAGTGGGGTGGCATATAAATTTATAGTCAAAACATATGAACATGCACATTTCTTTTTGCATTCAAAAACAAAAACACCCACATTGAGAAACTCGGAATTTGATAGGCAATATGTAGGATATTTTAAGTTAGAACTGAATTAATCTGAGATAGCACCCTCTAGGATTCCAGAGGATTCCTCCAGTTGTTGCAGAGTGTGCCTGGGATGGCAACACTTCAACTGGTTAATGTGGACCCACTTGTCTTCCCCCTCTGCCAAACCGCCTTTGGGGATGCGGATCTTGTAGGCCACAGGGGAGATCTTGTCTATAATCTCAAAGGGTCCCTTCCATGTAGGCAAGAATTTTCGCTGTTTTGCCTGGTTTCTTTGGAAATTGTATATATAGACCCGGTCCCCCACCTGATATTCCTTCCTGGAAGTTTTCAGGTCATAGTGGGTCTTCATACTCTCAGCTGATCTTTCTAGATTCCGCTGAGCATAGGCAAAAGCATGTTGAAGGTGTTTCCTTAAATTCTCCACATACTCATGAGTTGTGGATGCATTTATCAATGTCTGCTCTTGGGTCCTATAGAGCAAATGCTGAGGAAGCACCATCTTGCGCCCAGTCATCAACTCAAATGGTGACATTTTGGTTGCAGATGAAGGGGTAGATCTGATGGCCATTAGGACCAGAGGTAATCGGATATCCCAACTTGGCCCAGAATCTGCCACAAACTTCTTTAATATGCTCACAACAGTTCGGTTATATCTCTCTACTGCCCCCGAAGAAGCTGGCCGGTAAGCAATATGCAACTTCCTTTTGACCCCCAGTATCTCCCACATCTTTCTCATCACTTCACTGGTGAAGTGGCTACCTCTGTCTGACTCAATCCTTGAGGTAGGCCGAAACGGGAAAAGATGTGGTTAATCATCAGGGCAGCTGCAGTTTCTGCCTTGCAATTTGGGGCTGGGAGACATTCCACCCACTTGGTAAACAAGCATGTAACGGTCAACATGTACTTGTTTCCTCTAGACGAGCGAATCACAGGGCCTACAAAGTCGATTTGCAAATCTGACCATGGCAGTGTCATCCCCCGCTTTTGGAGAGGCGCGCAGTGTGTGAGGGACGTCGGCTGCAATTGCGCACACACAAGACACCCCTTCAAGTATTGGTCAAGGTCCTGCCCCATGTGTGGCCAGTATGCAACCTCTCTTAAGATTTCCAGTGTTGTGTTAAACCCCCTATGACCGGCGGTGGCCGCATCATGGGCGTGACTTAACATCAGGCTTCGGAATGAGGTAGGAACCACCCACTGATCGTGGCCAGCTTGGGATTTCCTTACCAACAAACCGTCTTGGATTCGGAACATTTTTGGACATTTCATCAACACTCTTAGGTCCTCTTTCCCAATAGAATCGGTATCCGCCAGGGGAAAGTTCTCAGGGTCCTCAAGGTGTTGGTAAAACTTACCAATAATTGGATTCCCCTTCTGAGCGGTAATCAAATCAGCATCAGGGGTCTCCTTACTCCATTGTGCAATTGAAAGGTTGTTGTGAGCATTTGTCTGGGACCTAGTGATAGCAGTGACCTGGATTTCCCCCAACAGGGACTCAATCGCAATAAGATCCCCTTGGATGGCCCCGGTTTTGGCCAGCTGATCAGCTAAGTCATTTCCAGTTTTGTCTGGTCCCTCTACTTTGGAATGACCCTTGATCTTCTTCCAATAGATGGTCATTCCTTTCGAGGTGATCAGACCATCAATGTTTTGGATCAACTTCCCATGTTTCAAGGGTTTGTTGTTAGCACATAACATGCCTCTGGTTTTCCAATTAACCAGGTGCTCCACGAACCCGTTCCGTACATAATCCGAATCTGTGATTATGACCAGTTTGTGGAGTTGATGCTGGACAGCAGTGAGGATGGCCTGATGCACAGCCATCAATTCTGCCACCTGACTACTTCGGGGACCAATTTTGTATCCAGCGGAGGATTCTGGGGACTCATTCACCCATGCATTCCTTACGCCGGCCACCAGTTCTTTCTCCCCGTCGTTGTCAACATGGTAAGAGCATCCATCCACATACACAGTGGGCATTCCCTCACACTTGTCTTCTTCAAAGACTTTGTGGGGGGAATTAAGGTATGCCTCCATGTTGTCCTTTATTTTTAGACTTTCGTCCTCGAGACAGTTTTCTCTGGCACAATCATGCAAGTCAGCCAGACCTTGCGCAAGGGGACTCTTCTTGTTTTGGCCATATCTGACCTCCACAGGAAAGCCTTGCATAGACAGAATCCAGGAAGTAATTCGGGAATTACTCACATTTCCGGCCCGGATTCTGTCACTTTGGAGATATTGCAGAGGCTGGGGTGGAGTCTCCACTATGATGTGTTCCCCCTGGATAAACGGGCGGTAATTCTTCAATGCCCACACCGTTGCCAGGAGTGCCTTCTCACAATCGTTGAATTTTTCCTCCACAGAGGATAAAGTTTTCCTCGCATAGGAGATTACTTTATTGACCTTGTCATGCTTTTGGTATAATACTGCCGTCAAGCACGTATTAGAGAAACCCGTCTCCAGGAAGAACTCCTTGTTTCTGACAGGGTAAGCTAGGCAAGGCGCTTTTGAGAGGCTTCTTTTGAGTTGTTTTACTGCCTCGGCTTGTTCTGGACCCCATTCCCACTTGACCCCCCCCTCCATGAGATGAATCAGGGGTCTGGTGATCTCTGCGTAGCCCTCAATGAATTTTCTGCTGTAATTAGTCAGTCCAAGGAGGCTCCTTAGTTCCCGCAGAGTTGTGGGGTCTTTCAGTTTCTGAAGTGCTTCCACTTTCTTTTCCTGGGGACAGAGACCCTGAGGAGTAACCTCATGCCCCAAGAAATTAACACGGGTTCTACACCACTGTGCTTTCTGAAAGGAAAGTTTTGCTCCGGCGGCCCTCAACTGCGTCAGAACATAACGGATCTCCGCTATGTGTTCCTCCACAGATGAACTTTTGATGAGGACATCATCTACATAAGCCAGGTTACCCCTCGCACCCATGACGGGCATGGCCTTATGTAGGAAAATATTGAACTCATTACCGGAGTTAAGGTATCCGAAGGGAGTCCGGGTCCATGTGTACTGCTGGCCCCCAAAGGTAAAAGCCAGTTTGTATTGGTCCTCCCTGCTGACAGGCACGGTCCAGTATCGATTGGTCAGGTCTATTGCAGTGAATACCTGTGACCCCTGAATCTGGACCAGCCCTTGGTCAATGTAGGGAAGAGGCCATCGGGAAGTATGGACCCGTTTGTTGAGCTCCCTGAGGTCGGCCCAGAGTCCCCACTGGCCGTTTGGCTTCAATATTCCCAGCACCGGATTATTGAAGGTGCTGTGGACTGGACGGATTATTCCCCGGGACTCAAGGTTCTTAATTATTTCAGTAAGGGACTCCATTGATGCGAGAGGCAAGCGATATTGCTTCACAAACACAGGAGTCATGCCAGGGTCCGTGGGGATTGTTGTTGTGTGGATGTCAGTGCGACCACAGTCATATGAGTCTACCGCAAAGAGATCTTGGAAATCCAAGAAAACTTGTTTCAACTTTTGCTTTTGTTCCCGAGTCACACAGGCATCAGCTAGGTTGACTCTCTCTTCCACCATCTGCCTGAAGCCTGGAAAGACTTCTGGTTTGGCTATCTCCGCGGCCTCCTCCAGCTGGGTGGAGAAGTCCCTGGTCAGAGTGCTGATTTGGACCGGAGGCTTCAGGTGGGAAAGGCAGCCCTCATGGACCTGGAAAATCACCTCATCCCTCCTGAAGTCACAAGTCACATCTTCCTTACCATAGGGGCAGGAAGTGTACACCAGGAAGTTCCCCCCATGCCGGGTAAAAATCCTGTCTGGTGTGGTATTGTCCTCACTGTCACCTTCAAAACAGTCCTTGGGGATTGGTCCTAACAGTTCATTTCCTAAATCGATGGAAAAATGTCGGTCATCAACCGCCATTCCAATAATGGTGCCTGCGGCTAGAGTAGTACTCTTTAAGTCGCTGCTATCCACCTCTATTAGAATGGTGTCATGTTCTATGTTGACTAATGGAGGTGGGTTTACCCCCAACCTTTGCTGTTGGAGAGAAGCATTAAGATGTATGTAAGCATCAGGGTTTTGCAAATATTGTCCTCTTTTAGCTTTCACTTCCAGGGAGAATTGTCGGGTCCTTTCTGGGATGGTGACCTCCTCTTTGATCTGAATTTCAACTGCATAAGGTAGCAATTGAGCTGACCTAAATGCTTTTTCTGGATCATCAAAGCCCATGGGATTATCCGCTAATCGGGACCAAGCTTTGAAGTTTATTAGGTCCAAACTAATGGCAAAGCGATTGAGAATGTCACTGCCTAAGTAAAAGGCGGCAGGGACGTCTCGCACGACCCAACAATTGTGGACTATGCTCTTGTTGCCAATGGAGATTTTGAGCATACACCTGCTTGGCAGGAGATGTTTGGAATTAGGTGCTTCCAGGTCCATTTCCCATGTGTCTATCAGTTTGAAGGTGGGAATGGCTGGATCTTTTGGGAGTTGGCGAAACATAGCTTCGCTGATGAAGCTCTTACCGTTGTTCACACACACTCGAGCGAGAACAGAGTCCTTCCCATCATTTAACTGAACAGGGATGAACAACTGCTCTCCAATCTCAGCCAGGCTCTGAGCTGATTTCACATCTTTCTGGACTATAGGAGTGGGAGTTTCTGATTGTGGATTAGTAAAGAATTTCAGGGTGTTTCCTTCCAGTGTGGAATACCACCTTAAACTGGAAGGAAGGTTGATTTTCAGAAATAGAGAGGACCCCCCATCACCAGTCTGTTGTCCTACTGCTATTACTGTCACGTCTGGAATTTGGTTGTTCTGGAAGTGAAATTGGTCAGATTTTTGTTCAACCATGTGGCAGGTGCCGTTTAAACTATCATGGTTGACACTCTGTTTTAATTTTATTGGTCGGCTAGTCTGGGTCCAGAGGACCTTGTTTACGCAATCTATTAAGGGTGACAACCTCCTCAGGAGGTCATTCCCCAGTAAACAGGGGGTGCCCTCTGGAGTCACTACTATGACCGGGTGTTTCACCTTGTGTCGCCCGATCTTAATGTCCAAGTCTGCAGTCCCCTCAACGGGAATTTCCTTCCCGTCAAAGTTCTGCAGTTGTCCAGGAAGAGAGGTGAGAGGAATTTGGTAATTCTCTCCCCTTCCTGCATTCAGTTCGTCAAAGGCCCTTCTTGACAGAAGGGTAGCTTGAGATCCAGTGTCCACCAGTGCCAAAATTGTACCCTGCCCCCGTACTTGTACCGGGGCATAGTATTTTCCCTCCTTCACCTCAAGGGGGCACAGATAATGCACATTTTTGGACAACTGGTGGGCTAATTTTCTGGTTTTGGACATCGCTAGCGAAGAGATTTGGGCAGAATTCTGTGGAGAGCCTTGGGAATCTGAAAGAAAAAGTTGGCAACTGGAGATCAGAGCCATTGTGGGTTCCCCTGGCTCTGGTTCTGGGCCGCACCCCCCTTTTTGGAGGCAGTCACCAGGATGGGTTTGAACCAGGGGATTTTCTTGCTGTTGGTTCTGGGATGAGATGGTGGGCAGCGGTAGCTCAGTCTCCCCATCTCCCCAGTCTGGATTTGCATCCCTAGGGACCCATTTTCCTTTGGGAGGAGTTCCCCCCTCTCTGAAGGAGAAGATCCACACATAACCCAGGATGGGTCTGTTTCCCTTGTAACGGGGGCTTACATAATCAGGAGACCGAGGGACCCCATTTGTGGGGCTGCCTCCCTGGCTCCCTGTCTGTGACTGGCCCGAGGACCTTCTGGGCCTAGCATTATTAGGTGCAGGTAGGTTTTTAGGCCCCCTCATCTCCAAATCTAAAACGGTGGTGACCTTTACCTCTGCCACCTTGGCAGCAGCAGGGGTGTTGTTGACTTTGGGGTTTTTGGGCGCATTATTTTTATTTTCTATTGGCTTCTGCACCTCATAGATCCGGGTCGCCTGTTCAATGACCCAGTCTAAAGATCTTTTCTCGTGAAAATCCCTCACGAGCTGGGTCATTATGTATTTGGGCAAGGCATGGAAAAACGTATTAATAGATTCTCTGCTATCCGTGCGCACCCTTCTTGTGGTCTGTGCAAAGGCACGCTTTAACTCCTGCACAAATTCTTGTGGGGCCTGATCCTCCCCACATTGTAAATTGTAGGCTGCCTTGCGAGCCTCTTGAGGATTTCTATGAGTAGAAAAATGTTTCAAGATGGCCACCTTATAGGTGGACCATCTTAAATGATTTTGGTCCTCCAGCCCCGCAAAGAAACTGGTGTATTCCGGGGAGAAGGTCCACTTTACATATTGAATACAGCTTTGGCTGTCCTTCAAATGGAAAGTCTCCATCATTTGCTCAAACAACTCTAAGTGCTCCCAAACAGAATACTTGGCGTTCTTATGATAAGGCGTGATGACGCTCCTGATTGCCTTAATCTGCTTTAAGGGGTCCTTAAGCAAGGCCCTTTTTGTCTTATTGGCCCTTTTGGTCCGGGTAACCCTGGTCCATTCATCTTCTGACTCAGAGGCACTGCTCCCAGAGGTTCCCGTCTGTTCTTCCAGGTTTTCCCGGATTCTGCGAGCCTGGGAATGGCTGGCAGAATGTGGGGACCTGGTCTCCAGTGTCCTGTGCCGCTCAGAGGAGTCTTCAGATCCCTCCTTGCTGCCAGGATTTGATGGGTACCCCCCCCACTGACCTAACTGGGCAGAGGTTTTCAGGATGCCCTTAATGGGCCTACTCTCCTGGGGTTCCCCATTAAATTGCACTGTGCTTGGGTGCCCATACCCGGATGCCCACCCCTCCATTCCTGGGTGGTACTGGCCTATGAGCCCCATGCTTCTGGCTGGATAGTAATCTGCCATCCCTGTGGCCCTGTGCTCATGTGCGCCAGGGGACATGGGGGTGGCAGAGTCCAGGGACTGAGAGAGATAAAGGCCTCTGGTACTAGGGCTCCTGGGGTTATGCTCACGAGTTTCTCTTTCCCAGCGAACCTCATCTCTATCCGCCCCTGCTCCCTGTTGCAATGCAAGAGCCTGCACCTTCAGTGCCTCAATTAAGGCCTTACTAAACTCTATCAGTCTCTCCTGCATCGCTACCTGTTGTTGGAGTCTATCATTGTGCTGGCAGAGAGCCTCATTCTCTCTCTGTGCCTCCTGATTGGTCCTGGAGCACTGGGCCAGTTTTTGCTGCAGGAGGGTTACCTCCGGAGCTGTGTCCCTATTGGCCTGCTCCTTTCTTGCCAGAGCATCCTCCACCCTCCTGGTGTGTTCTAACAAGTTCTGGTGTTCTTTTTGGAGGTCACCCGGCCCCTGGAGGGCCAAGTGATTTTCTTCTGTTTTTCTTTTTAAATGGCAGACTTCCTGGCCTAAGGCGTCTCTTTCCTGACTAAGAGCCTGCATTTGTGCCGCCAGGTCGTCCCTCTGCCTTTGAAAGGCACCAGCTTTCTGGCGTTCTTCATCAAACTCTGCCTGGGTATCCAGGTCTTTCAAAATCAGCTTGTTGCTCTCTGCCTTCACTCTATCTAGATGACTTTGCAGGGTGGCTACCTGCTCCGTGCATGCCCTGTTAAAGTCTAATTGTTGCTCCAGCTTTTTCTGGCTCTGCAGTAAGGAGTCCAAACTGTCTTGGTGCTCCTTCTGCAGGGCCAGAAATCTAGTATCCTGGTCAGCCTTTTCCTGTTGCAGTATATCCATGTCCTCTTTTATTTTAATGATATACTGCCTACTATCATTTTCTGACTCCTGGCTCCTCTGCAGCCTCTGCTCAGAAGAGTCCAGATCAGATTGGGCCTTCTGTAATGCCAGCAGTTGCCCACTCGCCAGATCTTGGCCTTCAGCACATTTGTCCTGCATGGCTCCCATATGTAAATATAAATATGCCGCTACCCTGGCAATCTTGTTGTGCTCATCCTTGGCCTTAGAGGACATATATAGTTCACTCAGGGCCACATGTAAGGGACCCTGGTCTCTCCATATATCTGACCCTGTTTCCGTGATCTGGGGTGCGATTGCTTGCAACCAGACCGTCTGGTCCTGATGAGTCCACTCACCTCTCACAAATAGCTTATGTAAGAAGTGCTCTCTGGCTATTTTCATATCTACCAAGGTCGTCATTCAGGAATTTGAGTTCCTTCCTGACTTACAGAAGTTTGTATTTTATTTTTGCAAAACAGACCTTTTCCTTAGAGCGTTCCTTTGAGGAGTGCTTTACAGCGTAACACAGCGTGGTGATCCGACCGGATATGTGTATCTGGTCAGCTGGCACACTGTATTAATCTGCACAAGTGATAGATCTAATCCGGAATCCCCAGCTACGAGCCCCCAATTTGTAAGAGGATTCAATTCAACACTACAGCTAAGTCAATGCCTAGTCTGGGATACTGAATGGAAACCCTTATTGATATATCTTTATGTCCAGTTCATGCGTTCTGGATGACTACCTATATATAACACCCCTCTCTTGGAATCCCCCTGACCCCACTGAGCCAAGAAGTAGTTCTGTTTTGCAAGTTAAAAGGTTTATTTGAGAATTTAAACAATATATATATATCACACTTTATAATAAATTAATAATTGAATATCACACTTAATCTGATATGATAAAGATTAACAACGGAGAATCTGGCACTAGCCCACTTCTTTATAATCACTAAGGAGTTGACATGAAATGGATAAGGTAGCACACTGGTAAATAGGGACAGAAGAATAATGTGGTAGAGAATGCTTTATAGGGTTCAAGGAAATGCAAGGTTGAATGAATGAAATGCAGTATAGAAGATAAACTGATATGGTTTCACAAAAGACAAGGTAATCACTTTCCCTTTGTGGCAATTCAACCCCCCTATACAATGTAAGGAGATGGAAGGAAGAGCACACGGTTCAGGTATACAATCACAATGTAATACAGAGTTCCAGTTTCCCAGCAAGCTTAGAGGAGAATAGATATTTACACAGGCTCAAAATGCTTTAAAATGTGATAGCAATATATTGGAAAATGTGTTAAAATGATTTTAATTCCCTCTGGAGGTTCAGCTTGAGGATTAGTTGGTTTAAATAAGTTCAGGCTTACTTTAGCAATGTTCTAGGAATGATTGGCAGGTTAAACAAATTTTTGGCAAATGAAAGCCAAAAAGCTGCTGTTTTCACACGTGGAGCAATTTGCAAATCGCGGTAAAATTCTCACAATATATTTAGAAATAGAATGGGCCTCGCCACGGATCTGGTCAGGTTTTCTTCACTCGCCACGGACGGTCTCTGCGCACAGCGGTCTGGGTCAGCTCTCTGGTTCTGCGAACAGCGGTCTGGGTCAGCTCTGCTCTGCCTCTGGTTCTGGATACTGCTCTGCTTTCTCTGGGTACAGCACTGCTTCTGGATCATTCTGCACAGCTTTCTCTGGACCCAGCGCTGATCTGCACAGCTCCTGGATGCTGCTATCGCTGTTAGGTTTGCTGGATGCTGAGGCCCACTGAGAAGAGTTCTCCGTTTGTGGGTTTAGGCCTTGCTTTGAGTTCTGAATCAAGTTCTTTGGAGTTTTAAAGTCTAAGTGTTGAATCTAGTATCTTCTGGATGTTGTGTGGTCCGGCAGAGCGCGTTGCAGCAAATGGAATTGAATGTCCCTATCTGTCCTGACTGTCTGCTTTTATGTGTTTTGAAAGTGGGTGGAGAGGCTAGCTTTCTAGACCCTACCCCTCTCCACTTGTCATTGGCCACTTCATCCTCTTCCCCTTGATTGGGGGAATGAAATGAAGTGTCATCATGATGAGGTCTGTTTATGATACAGAGAACCCACCCCTGTCAAATTACACACAATCTATATTTTGACCCAAAAGACACATTTGCACAGGTAGTCATTTGTTTAAAATTACATGCACCCATCACATATCACAGGAGGTATACCCTGTCCAAATCTGCTCTTCCTGAGAGCTTGCATTGAGAAATGGCAACATTTGCACTTTTTAACTGGTTTTGCAATATCGGACATTAACCCAAATTTACACACATGTGCGCAAGGAGTATGGACATTAATTGATGAAGTGTCAGATTTTTAACATGCATACATTTTAAGTAATACCCTCTTAACTGCTAGCTTGCCCCCAGATCATACCACCGGTTGTAAAAACCTCTTAAAATGTGGGCAGAAAAATCACAAGAATTATGGTATCATTTAAATAATTTTCACAAGTCCGCTCTATGAATGATCCATCTTTTTAGAGTTATGTTCTGGCCCCAAAGGGGTGTGGTTTCCCCCCAGGACAAGGTTGAATTTCTGGTTTTTCCAGTTCTGCCAAGCTCAGAGACCCTGCCCCTCCCAGCTTCTGCCAAGAGGAAGCTGTTTTACGGTCCCCCCAATAAAGCATCTGCCTGGGTCCTGGAAGGCCCATTGTTCAAGAGGAAGCCATTTATGGCCTCCACCCAATAAACCCTCTGCCTGGGTCCTATGTTTAGTCTCTAGCAGTCCCTTGGTAATTCAATCAGAGAAGTGTCATGTACCTTTTGGTGGGAACAGCAAAAGGCAGCTAGGCCTGGGAACACAGCTGTTGTGCAAGTCTCAACTCCTGTCTGGGGTAGCTGGTGGGCAGAATTCAGTTCCTTAAGCCAGGCCCCAGCTAATGTCACTTTTAGTTACCTAGTTTTCTGCATTCAAATAAAACTAACAATTTTTACATATGCAGCTAGAATGCTGATTCTAAGTTTAAACCTATGACATTTAAACAATTGCAACCTATGTGACACTCAAAGTAGGTCACTCATTTCTTTTAAACATTTAGATTTTTAGTGTCTTTCAGTCCAAATTTACTTAAACTGCTGAAATCCACAGCTCAGCCAGTCTTGTTATAAACCTTCAAGTCACTTCAGAATATAACTTTACATTGTATCCACCTCTTAGTAAGTCTTTCTTTGGCCTGCTTTGGGTTCATTTATTCAGTTTTACACAAAAAAAAAGTCTGGTGTTGTTTTAAAACGCCGGCTTTCTGATAGTGGTGAGTACTGGTAATGCACCCATTTTTGGGATTTAAGAAAATGAATTCCCCACAATTCTAGGTTTCTTTTGGCAATCAGCATTGCCATTCCCAATGGTTTCAGGCTACTGTGTGGGTAGTCCAATGGGGTTTTAGGCAGTGCCCTTCTGTGCCCATAACATCGGCAAAAATGGGTGGCAGCCTATTCTTCATGCATTTCCCTGGGCATTTTCTGGGAAGCTCTGGCCATCATGATGTTTTCAATGCCAGTACTGCACAGTTTTTGAGGTAGGGCTCGGATGCATGGGTAAAAACATCCCACAACTTAAAACAAATATTCGCCACAAAATGAATCTGGATACTGATCTCGTTTCCAATTTCTGATCAAGAACTGACGTATAGGCATAACTCTGATCCATTATTTTCTGCTTCAATATGTATTTCTAAAAGTTCATTTGAAAATTTCTGGAATTCTCTGCAAGTCTTTACACTCTCTGCTAAAATATCTATAAGCAGTGTCTATTGAATTCCAGTCCAAATAAAGTATATGTTAATCACTTGTTGCTTTATCGTCCTTCTTCTTAGTCATGGGGACTGCACACGTGGAAATTGTTCTTCTTGTCTTGCTTCTGGATCGGTAATGGTGGGAGGGAAGATCTCGCCTTTATAAATCTTCACATCACCCAGGTGCAGCCATGCTCTTCTTCCCTGTACTTTGGCAGCAGAAGGGGACACTTCTTCGATAAGAAAAGGGCCATAAAAACGTGACTCATGCCACTTCTTTGTGGAATTTCTAACCAACACTAGGTCCCCAACATCTAACTTAGGTGGTGGTATTTGCTTGCTTGGATTGGTTGCCGAATTATCTTCTTCTGTATTCTTAGACCGCCCTCCCTGGCACTTGACTTGATCTGAAATGAAAGAAATACTAGAGGTCATACATGTCAAATAATCATGCATCTCATCACCTACAGTTTTAGTTACACTCTGGGCATCACTCTTATTCCTGGATGGAGGTGTAAGGAGCATTCTCATTCAATGCTGTGTTACTAGTTTGTGCAGGGTGAGGTGGTGGTCTGATCCTGGCTGATTCCGAAGGGTATATAAGGCTAGGGGTAGGCAATACAGCCAACCCTTTTTCAAAGTCAATTTAATCTTGGCAATCCTTTCTTTGAGGAGGCCATTGAGTCTCTCACATATCTCATTCACTTACGGGTGATAAGCAGAGAAAACGTGTGCTTTATGTTTAATAAAAGTCATATCTGTTCAAATAACTCATTGACAAAATGCAGCCATTATCAGATCTTAGCACTTCACACATCCCACCTTGGGAACACGTGGTGGACTAAAATCTTTGCAGTGCAAGTGGCATCAGGGTGTGTACACGGACCTGCTTCGATCCACCTAGAAAAGGGACACATCACCACTAATAGATAACTATATCCATTACATGTCTGCAGCATATCAACATAGTCAATATGTAAATGCTGAAAAGGACCAGTCGGTCGAGGAATTACTCCTCTAATTATTCTCATTGTATGCCCAGCTGTAAACCTTTGACACACGATGCAATTCAAGATACACAGTGCAACGTGTTCCAATAAATTAGGAATTAACCAGTTTTCTGTAATATTGGCAGCAAGACTTTCTCTAGTTACATGCACAGGGTAATGCAGCTGTCCAAGCGCTACTTTCAATAAAGTTACTGGCATCACTGGCTTTCCAGTGCTTTCCTGTCACCATAAAGCATCCATGGGGGATAAAGTACACCCCCTTTGTTTCCATAATTCTTGCTCTTCTTGTGGTGGACCTTGAATCTCTATTAATAGGGTTATTGACAACTTGTTAAAGCCCTCTTGTATTAACATTGTTGTAATTTGCTTTAATACTTTCAGTATCAAAACTTGGCATTTCTGGAGAATATGAAACCCTTTTGGCTTCTACATCCGCGGCTTCATTCTTGCAAGAGAGGAAATCTGTTCACTTAGTATGTGCTGCACATTTAATGACCACTATGGCTACTGGAAGTTGTGCCCTAATGAGTCTATCCAATAAGGATGCATGCTGCACTGGAGAACCATCTGCGCAGAGGTAGCCCCTCCTTTTCCACTATGACAGTCCTGCGTGTACAGTTGACATCACATAGGCGGAGTCACTGTACACCGTCACTTCCTGCGCTTCATGTTTCTCAAGTGTGACAATAAGCACTACTAATTCTGCTACTTGAACTGAATAATGAGACGGTAGCCTTGCACCTGCTACTACTTCAAACTCTCCATTTAATCAGTGTCTTACTACTGCTGCACCTGAATGCCTTTCCCCACTAATCTGATACATTTTTGAAGAACCATCAATAAAGAGAATGTACTTTCCTGCTAATGCATTCTCTTTCACACGGGGTATATCATCATAAACTTCAACATAATTAGCAAAATCATGAACATGATCGCCTTCTTCTACTGTCTCAGCTATGAACGCAGCATGGTTCACTATTTTGTATCTTATGATTTTAATCGCTGGGTTAGAATTCTTTACCTCATAAACTGAAGCTCTTTGGGATATCAATGTGCATTTGGGTTTCTCTACGATAGCAAACAGAGCATGCCCCACAAAGAAGGTCATAGAGCAGCCGATGGCAATACTGGTGGGCTTCTCGATTGCGAACGTGGCAGCTGCCAAAAATTGTTTGGAAGGGAAGTGTCCTCACATAACTGGGTCTAAAATCCCACTCTAATATGGCAAAGGTTTGTACCCCAGTGTGGTTCTTTGTGTAAGCACTGCTGTCATAACTGTCCCATTTGTGTGCAAAAACAAATAAAATTCCTCAGCATAATTGGGAATTCCTAAAAAAGGGGCTCTGCAAATAGCTTTTTTCAACTCTTCAAATCCTTCCTCTATTACTACAGTCCATTCTGTTTTTGATTAACTAACTTGCGCCTTCTTTAATGCTTGCAGAAGTGGTCTTGTGTATGTGCAATAATCAAATACACAGGATCTTACATAGTTGCACAAACCCACAAACTGTTGCATCTGTCTCGCTTGGTTTGGTTATGAGGTTTTCATAATTGCCTCAGATCTCTCAAGTGGCACTTTCTTTCCTTCATACGAAATAAACTGACAACTCTTTTTGGCAGTATTGTAACTTCTCCCTGTCTAACTTATATCCCTTGTCTGCTCGAATAGTCATTAATCAGATAGAGACCTGTCTGCACTAATCGTCTATGGTGCTGCAAATCAATATGTCATCTACATACTGTATCACTGTGCTTTTGAGATCAATATTGCCTAGATCCATCTGTAGGACTCTGCTAAAGTTCGATGGGGACTCACAGTACCCTTGAAACAGCCTAGTATGTTTTAGTCTCTTTTGGCAAAATGTAAATGAAGTCAATTATCATGAATCCTTGTGCAACGGGATTGAGAAAAACACATTTTTCAAATCGATTACTGTGAAATATCGAACTTCTATTGGGATACTACACAATATTGTCGCCACATTGGGAACTAAAGGAAACTCAGCCTATACAATCTGGTTAAGAGGTCTCATATCCTGGATACATCTCCACGACCCCCCCTTTAGATTACTTAATCGGATACACCGCAGTATTACACAATGATTCTGATGGCACCAGGATCCCCTGATCCATTAGTGCTGAAATACTCTGAAATATGCCTTCACCAGCTTCTCGATACATTGGGTCCTGTTTTGCTAGAGGTAATCGCTCCTGGCTTAAGCTTTATTTTAACCTCTCCTATCCAGTTCAATAAACTTACGTCATAAGGGCCTGTGGTCCATAAGGCACTCAGCACCTTTTCAAGATCCTCCTGAAGAAATGCTGGTTGTTGCTGCATTGTCGCCATTCGCTGTGGGACTACCCTTTTCTCTATCCTTATCCTGTGTGTAATGCTCAAGAAGAACACCACTTCATCGTCACTTTGGTCTTCCCTGAACATAACGCCATCAATTATGTCAGTTAATCTGTACCCCTCCTCAAGGGCTATCACTGTAATCCATGGCTAACCCTCATCATCTACTGTTTCGAGCATTGTAATTTCCTTTCGTACTATGATTGCTTCCAACTCTATAGAGATAGTCTGTCCACCCTCCTCATCCATAGGTCTAAACAAAAATTCATCAGGTATCCTCACAATCTTTCCTACCAGGCCGGTAACCATGTCAACAAGATGCTTACTCATATAGAAAAATCTCTGGATCTGCTGGAACGCCTCACAGAGCCACTTGCCCTGTAAATGCCAGTATGAACTCTCCCACTTTTAAATAGTGTATTCCTGGAGTGGAGGAGTGGAGCACACTATTCCTTGATCAGTAAATGAAATTGTCATGTTATGTTTCGTCATTAAATCTCATCCCGAAATATTAACCGGTGTCTGTCATGAATATAACAAAGGAACGAACATGTCACATTCTCCTGTGGAGACTGGTAATTTATCAGTAAAAAGAACTTGACTCGTAGCTCCAGAGAACCCTTAAACATTCATGGCAATACCTTACATTGGATATTTTCCATCTCGTATACACAAACGAGTTGCTCCAGTGTCTACAAGAAAAGAAAAGGATTTGCCTCATATCGTCACATTGACCCTTGGTTCCTTTTGGGGGTCTGGTGTCACAGATAGTATTGAACACATCAAGTCACCCTGTGAGCGTTGATACAAGCTCATCCCCGTCAGCCGTGAAAGGATTTCCACCTACCACAGTGACACCTCCTATTCTGGGTGTCAATACTTGTCATGGTCACCAAGGGGCTGCCCTGCTAGGACAGCCTCAGCATGATATTGGGAGTGCTCCGGTGACCCACATGGGGGCTAGGTGTGTCCTTGCCTGGCGTTCCTGGCATTCTACACAATTACAGGCACACAACACCAGCAAGACTCGAGGGAGGACAAGGACTTCCTTATTCCCCCAAAGTGGCCACTCAGCTGGCCATGGCCCTCATTCAGGAGAGGACTAGTGTCTGGGCGAGGCAGCCTATTTAAGCAATACCCAGAGTGTTATAGGTGCTTTGCGTTGAACTGCAGAGTGCAGCGAGACACTTTCTGCTGCTCCTGATCGGACCTGCAAAAGAAGAAAGCAAGTTAGATCATGCGGACGTAATAAATGGAAAGCCTCTGTTTCTGCTCTCACCTGCGTGTTGTGGAGTCCCCGACCCTTCAGTACAGGTGGGCACAGCGCCATCGCGAGTGTACAGATCCATCACTTCCCGGCTCTCGGCGTTCATTGCAGCGCACAATCTCAGCTGCTACCCGCTCCTGCCTATGAGAAAAAAAAGAAGGTAAAGAGAGTGTTATTGAACGGAGCACAGCATACTGTTTACGAACTATTGAAAATTAACCAGTAAACCGTGCAACACCAAAGTGCAAAAGCAAGGAACGAACAGTATACAGAGGCAGCGAATAGCATAGTACTAACGCGCGCATTGACATGCAACAGAAAGCAAAAGCAAGTCATTCCGACCAATCTGGCATTCCAAGACCAGTACTTACCTGTCAACCACGCACGTTCCACCTCATCAACACAAGAGAAAAGATACAGAAAGCAAGCCCAATCTCGCGCAACAGCAGCGCACTCAAATCAGGACATACCTCGAAACAAGGCAAATTCCACGCATCAGCAAGGCATGAAAGCAATGCCCTAAAACCAGCAAAGAATGGAATGGACTACCTCGCACTACAAGGCCGTACCTCAAGTAACAGCAGACCTGGGCTTGAGCACTAGTGAAGTAACTGGCAGCAGCCATTCCAAGAACAAAGCACCCCTGCAAGACAGCAGGATGGCGAGCTTACCGCTGTAGACATGCAGGTGAGCTAAGACCACAGTTAATCCCGGGGAGTCCAAGGGGGCTGGGTCACATGAGGGTTAGGTTAAAGCTGTAGAACCATAAGACAATGACCCTTGCTTGCTGCTTTTATAGAACCCACATACAGATTCCGGCAAGACCGCCAACAGCACCCACAGAGAGGAGGCAACTCTCAACACTCCCCCAGAGTTCAGGTAAGCGTGACAATACTTGTCCTGTGTTTGCATACTGTTGTGTCTGCATAGGGTCTTGTTGCGACTGCCCTTGTGGTGGATTCATTTGTACTTATCCCTGCTGTTGTACCTGTTGCACTCGCAGCGGTTGTGCCTTATAAGATATGTGATCTTGGGCAAAGCCCTCTCTAGTCTGTGTTCTATATGGCGGAGGATAAGCTGTCCCCCCTCTGGAAAATTGTCCATTTTGTACACTCCCTTGGCTCCCACATATGCACGCAATATGTCCTGTCATTCCACAATTCCAACATACTGGGGGAACTCTTCTGTTAATTCCTCCTTGATTATATCCTCTGTTAGTACTCTGATCCTCATTCTGTATATTTTGAAACCCACCTTGGTTATTCTGAAATCCACCTCCTCTTCCTCTATAACCCATACCTCTGCCTTGTGGCTTAAACCCATATCCACCTTGTTCCATCAGGTGTGAATGATTTGCCTGCGATGCACTCATTGCTCCCTGCATTCCCAATCCTTTTCCGCTTGTCAGTATCATCCATTATATGGCAAATTTTGACATTTTTTTTCTGAACTAACTTAGCTTCCTCGAGTTTCCTATTCTCATCTTTCTTCTTGTTTTTCTCTTGTAATAACCGACAATGATGTACTATTGTCAACTGTATCTCAGCCCATGGCTTCGCTTCCATCCCTACTTGTTTCTTCATCTGCCTCTGTACTGGCTCAGGCAACCCTTGACATAAAGGGCCTCATCACGAGTTGGGCGGTAACGCCGGCGCTAATAGCACTGGCGTTATCTGCCCTACCGCCAAACCCACCGGCGCTAACAGTGCCAGATCACGGGTTTGGCGGAATGGGAAATCCCCATTCCCCATTGAGCCCATTCGGGAATGCCCCATTCCCCATTGGGCTCAATGGGGAAATTTCTCGCTCTTACCGCCGGCGGATTTCCCGCTGGTGGTAAGAGCGCGAAATTCTGGTGGATTTCACCCCAGCTAAGAGCTGGGTGGAAATCAACCGAAGCCGTGATTTGGCGGACACTTAAATCCGGTGGTAACAGCGCTACCGCCGGATTTAAGGGTTACCGCCAAACTTGTCATGAGGCCCAAAGTATAGTAAAATAATACCACTGTCTTTCCCCACAGTTCGCGAGTTTCAAGCTGCCATTTCTCCTGCATATCCTCAATGTAAGCAATAGGGTCTTCATCTTCCTTCAATTTACGTGCCATAATTGCACCCATATCTGATGAATCAGGATACCATACTCTGGGAGTCCTTGAATATCCCACTCTCCTCCATACGTTCATATGTCATCAGCCCTTTCTCCAAGAGTGGCTGCTAGGAGACCTTTTATGTCCCCTATGGCCAGCGTATTTCCCCCTGTCATTTTCTCTAAATCGTATATCCATTTCCCAGCACCCAAAGTCAAACTAGGAAGCTTGAATTCTATGGCTTGGAATGTATTGCGGTTATACTCCCCCTTTCTGCAATAAGGGAATCTGTGTAAACCCATCCAACAGTCCGATCCCACTATTGGTCCATCCATGGCATGGATAATTGTACCTGTCTGTCTACTTGTCAGTAATGACCTTAACCTGCTTACATTTCGTGGCGACTCTCCCTTCTCACTATGTGATCGTCCTCGGGGACACTCAGGATATGTTATGGGATCTGGCATTTAGGTTGTTCCAAATCCGACCATCTCACTTCCTTATCCGTTTGTGGGCCTCTTTCAGGGGCGCAAGCACTCGCTCCTTCTGCTCCAAGACCAGACTCTCTTTCCTCATCTGACATGTCTAGGCCCCAACTAATGTGACTGTCATCCCCTTCACCCTTATATATGTTCAGTCTGCTCAAAGACAATGCTCGACGTTCATCACTGAACAGGATTCCCTCCTCACTTTGTGATTGAGGTACTGGAGATCGATCACTGTTCCCTCGAATTCCATACTCGTTACCTTGTCTTAACTGTTGATAGATCTTGTCAAACCCTTCTCCAATGCTGTCTGCATCATATCTTTCTTCTTTTAGCGCTACTCTAGATACTGCTGCCGTTACTTCCTTTATCGGAAGAATCTCCTCCACTCTTCTTTAAGGATGAGACTGACATGGAAACCTTGCTGTCTCCTTTTTCGTTCTATTTCTTCATCTACTTCCCTTCATTTCTCACATCCCTTCTAATTCTTTCTTCCTCTTGCCTTCCTTCTTCTTCTTTCCTTACTCCTTCCCTTCTTTCCTCTTCTTCTCTTTGTCTCTGTAATCTTTTATCCCTTGGTCTTTGTGCTTCTTCCTCCTCTCTTTTTTCCTTTCTGTCTCTTTCTTCTATCGCTCTTTGTCTATGATAGTACGTTCGTTGTTCTTCCGCTCGTTCTTCTATTTTCTCTTGTTCTTCCTGATAGATCTGCTCTCATCGATCCCTGCTTTTCCTTTTCTGCTGATCTTCTTTTAATCTCTTCTCTCGTTCCTTATATTTTCTTTCTTGTTCATCCTTATCTTCTTTTTGCCTAACTTCCTCGATACTTTTCCCATCTTTCTTGAGTAATACCTGTCCTCCCATCAATTTGTTCTGCACATGCGCTGTCTCGTCAGCCTTATCCTTTTCTCCCTTCCATTTCTTAATCTCCCTGTCTATTTCTGTCGACAAATTCGACCGCTCACTCTTTTCTTCCTTGTCTTGTATGATCTTATGAATCTCTTCCTTTCTCTTATTCTCTTCCGGACTATCATCACTACTGTAAGCGGGGGGGTTCATGTATCGGATTAATATACCGCGCTGCTGCTTTCAATTCCTTGAAAGGATATTCTCCTATCTCTTCCATAGCAACACCCTTTGCCTCAAGCAAGGTAAGGGGAGCTGAGGGCTCAGCGCCTTCTCTCTTATGCTGGTTAAGCATCCACTCCTCAGGTGGAGGGGATTCTCTTTCCTCTTGATAAATCTTCCAGAGCTCTAAAATCGCTAATCGTTTCTCTAATTTCTTCCCTGTGTATGCAGCATGCAACTATGTGTTGCAATAGCGCTCTCGACAATGATCCCCTTCTGGCCACGGCATGAACATTTTATCTGATGTGCCTTTTACCCATTCCGTACTATACTGTTTGAGCTTGGGCATATGCTTTGGCAGTGTCTTGCGTAGGTGCATAAGATGAGTATAATGACATAATAACAAGTCTCAATTGACTGTCGATACTTAGCAGACTGTTAAATAAACCTTTTACCTTGGCTTAAATCACCACTTTTCAACATTTTAAACAACAAATATGAGCAAGCACCATCAATCGCTGCTCAATCCTCTTATTTCAATAGCCTATCCAACCTCTTGAATGGCATCAATTGCTTTGCTATAACTCAATCACTGTTGCTCCTCAACCTTTTAAATTTTTCACAATCTCTATCACTATTTGATTGTTTACTCAACAAACAACATTTGCACTAGTCAAACTGAAAACAAGCTGCTTTACACACCAGGTACACTTTGAAGTGTGTTTATTCTTCAAGTTATACAGCAGAAACAGACCTCCACACTTCCTCCAACACCTTCATCACCAACTGACTCCCCACTGAATCTAAACATTCCACCTCTGTGCTTACGAGCCCTCATTCCATCTTGCTGTTCCATATTCAAATGGAGCAAGCACATTGCAACACATCTCCCTCAACGCATTGCATTTACAACGTCAGGCTTTACAAATGCACCAAACAAAATTGAACTATGTACATGGTACGCATTTCCATTTTACTTCTCCTGTGTGCAGTACTTATTGCAGCACTCATTAAACAAAACACTTAACATCAACATTTGGTGACGGATTAGAACCTTATTGCTGCAGTTGTTTGACATTCGCCAATCTTGCCGGGTTCCATACCTGACCTCCTCGCACTCTCGCTGCCCCTCTCAGAACCTCCATCACTTGAACTGGGATTGAATACAATGTATCCCCTTTTTTCATCACACCACCTTTCTTAACGCATAACCAGTCACCCACTGAAACCTCTAGATTTCTCCTGCCTGATTTCTTGTTCGTCCTCCTCACCCACTCACCTTTCCTTTTATCCAGGTTTCTCTCACTTTTTCCACCACATAGTCTGATTCACATGCTCTACCTATCCAGGGGGGACACTCTGGTACTTGGTTTCCTACCCCTCATTAGTTCAAACTGACTCACTCCCCATAGTAGCATGTGTGGCTAATCACACTTCATACAATCTATCACTCACTGCCACCTTCTTGTCCCTCCCACATGTTCCTGCCATCCACACTGCCTCCATTACACATCGATTTACTCTTTCCACCATTCCATTGTTTTGTGGCTGGTAAACTGCAGTTCTGTTGTGTTTCACCCCACATAGCTTAAGATACTCTTGAAAACACCCTCCAACAAACTCCCATTATCATCAACTATAGATCCTGGTAGACCTTCCCTATCAAATACATTCTGCAGAAACTCAGCCATCACTTGAGCCGAGATATCTCACACAACATAGAATTCCATCCACAGTAAGGACAAATCAATCAACACAACAATGAATTTACTCCTATCACCCCCCATGGCCATGGTGATCTCATTCCATAGCTTCTCTGGCACGCCCACCTTCACCATGAGTTATTGGTGCCCCACAACATTCTTGCCTGAGACATCACACTCAATACACTTCTTCACTATCCTCTGCACATCACGGTCAAAACCAGGCCACCAATATTCACTTCTCAAAACTGTCTTGGTCTTTGAAACTCCAATGTGACCCTCATGGGCAATGTCTACCAACCTTCTCCTCAGGCTCTGGGGAACAACTGCTCGGTCCCATCAGTACAAGCTATCCCTCTTGACACACAATTCTGACCTCACCTCCCATAGACTCCTCTCCTCTTCATTTAACAGTCTTTTTTCCGGCCATCCCTCTTGTACAAATTGCATAACTCTGTCTACCCTCAAGACCTTCCACCATTCGTCACGCGTGATGACTCCATCATGTGTAACATATACTGTGGCTGCCAGAACACAATTTACCATCTTAACCCCACTCTCACCGAGTCTTGTGATATGTATGCTAACACATTATCTCTTCCAGGAATCACCTCCACCACAAATTTGTGTCCTTGCATCCTAGCCACCCAGCAAGCCACCCTCCTAGATACTTTTTTTAGGTCCTTCTTTTCAAAGTTGACTTTCAATGACCGGAATGTTTCCACACCACAGTGATAAGCTAACACCTCCTTCTCTAACACAGAATCATTTTTTTCTGCCCCTCTAAACAACCTTGATGCATGGGTTACGATCAATTCTCGACCATCCACCTGAATCTGCATCAGAACAGCTCCAATGCCTGAGTCGCTAGCATCCACTCCTCCTTCTAGTGTCCAACATGGCCAAAGACGTCACCATATCAATTTACCCTTTTATCATTCGAAACTCCCTCTCACATTCTGCATCCTACACAAACTCAACACCCTTCTTGAGTAAACCTCTCATCTTCGTAATCTTATCTGAAAAGTGGCCTAAGAATTTTTGTTCAAATTCAATAATTCCTAGGAAAGACCGCACCTCCCCTTTCCCTCTCAGGTGACTTCAACTTCTTGATTCCATCCACCAATTCCTTCTTCGGCCTCAACCACTCACTTGAAATTTCGTGCCCTGGGTACTCCACCACCTCCTTTCCAAACACACATTTTTCTGCTCTCAATGTTATGCCCTTCTGTCCCAGGACGTTTAAGACTTTCTTTACATTCTCCACATGTTTTTCCCAGTTCTCTCCACATACCAGTATGTCATCTTGGAAACAATGGACATCGGTAAGCATCTTCAATAATTTATCCATAACTTTTTGAAAAAACGACAAGGCTGAGACCAACCCCTCAAGTGTGATGAACCCTGTTAATTTCTTAGACCTGTCATCCAACCTTATCTGATGATATGCGGATGTCATATCCAGCTTCGAGAAAAATGTAGCCTTACCTATCATCGTCAACATTTCCAACATATTTGGGAGGGGATGCCTCTCCGCCACAACACATTTATTTAACTCCCTCAAGCCAAAACATAATCTTAACTCCCCACTTGCTTTCTTTACCACCATGAGGGGAGACACCCATTCTACACTCCCGGCAGGTTCTATTATGCCAGCTTCCTTCAATTTCCTCAGCTCATCCTTCACTCCATCCCTCAACAACATTGGAAATAGATGTAGCTTTGCAGCCACGGAAATACTCCCCTCCTTCAATACAATCTTGTGCATCATACCTCGAACACAGCCCATGTTCTTCAAAAACACCATAGGGTGCCCTTAACCACGCTAACCTTCTCAATTATATGCAACACTTGCTCCTCCATGTTAGGGTCCAATCTCATCCTTAGGTCCTTCTGCTCTCTCCAACCCAATAATATTTCGCCACTCTTGGTGATGTGCACTTTGCCCTGGGTTTCTCTCCCCTTGAACCATAAATTAGCCTTGAAACATCCTATGACATCAATCCTCACCACGTTGTATGCGCCTGGCTTCTTATTGGATGGAAATAACTCACCCACTTTACCACCTACAATGTTTTTATATACTTCGCATGACATTAATGACAATTTTGCCCCTTAGTCTGCCATCATTCGTACAACTTTACCATTCAAACAGCTGTCAGCAAAGGGACTGTCACAATCACCAACCTCATTCCACATAACCATATTCACGGTTACTACTTCTGTTCGTTCTTCTTCCTCTCCTCCCGAGGACTGTTGCCTCTCCTCCTTTACATATAACACTTTCCTCCCGTTCCCTGGGAAGTAATTCCTACAACAATTTGCATAGTGGCCTGACCTCTTGCCTTTGTTACAAGTCACTCTCCTGCCCGGGCATACTGGGGAACTTGCAAAGTGGTTGGCACTAGCACATCTAAAACACAACCTTTCATCCCCTTTGCTCCTTTTAGTATCTATCCTCTTGATTGGTGCATCTCTCCTTTTGATTGGCACCAATCACTTTGCTATAACTCAATCACTGTTGCTCCTCGACCTTTTCAATTTTTCACAATCTCTATCGCTCTTCGATAGTTTACTCAACAAACCGCATTCAGACTAGTCAAACATTATACATTATAAACACTGTGATCACCTTTTCCCTCGCCTTTATTTTTTACCCTGTACAGGGTTTGAGACATCACCTTAGTAATCCTGATTACGCATTTTATATTTCACTCTACCCCCATTGGGATCTGAAATGTCACCTTCTGACTCCCTTGAATCAGGTTTTCCTAGGTGGTCTCTCTTATCTCTACAATTATTTCCCATTACTCAATCTTATTACAATCCCGTCCCCTTATTTGCCATTCCCCTTAGTCTATTCACCATTCGTTAATCGACTCAAGACCTTCAGTGCCAATTCCTCCTCCAATCCGACCTCTTTACCTTCCACCCGCATAGCGCCCGTGGAAACCTGGCAGGGATTTCTTCAAAGGGGGACCTTCCCACTGTCTCTGTTCTTCTTGCAAGTTTATTTCTATCGGCCACTCTCCACAGGAAACTCCACGATCTTCCAGCTAATGGCGGAGGATGCCCAATCATCCGAAACTTTGGAGTCAAACTAGTTTGGGTCTTTTTGAACCATCCACACTGCTACCACGTGAGCTTACGGCCCTCTAAGAACGTGCATGCAATGGATGGATTCACAGAATAACTCTGAGTCCAATAACCAAACCATTATGTACACTGGTGTTAGCTTTGAGGGGGGGGGAATGAAAATCTTTCAAAGACAACAACACAATTTTTACACAAATCTGATTGGCCTGAAGCAAAACTGTACCCTATACAAATCCCTCCCAGCATATGTGGATTCCCACAAATAGAACATGTCTTCTTGCTAGTTTACTTTACTATGCCATTATGCCTTTGGAGGCTGAAAGGGCCACAACAAACAGTTTGCTCCTCCTAATCCTATCTATACATTCTGGGTTGTTCTTGGGGCAGTAATCAGATAGGAGGCTGAACTTCCAGGAGTATTCACATCCCACACTTCACAATACGCTACCCTGTGCAAGTCGCAGTCTGTCCACAGACCTGGCACAATCTGACTTCTCAGGGCTAACACACCATTGCCAGAGCCTTTAGCTTGAAAGGTGGGCAGGAGTCCTTGACATCTCCAGCCACCATACTCCCACATCTTTCTCCATTGCTGAAGATTATCTGGGAAACTAGAATCTTCGCCAAGATGCCACAGCCGCATCTGATGACTCACATCTTCTCTGCTGTTCACGAGTTGGTTGCACAGGATATCTTGCACCTCTGCACAGGTGAAGTCTCATTCCAGTGCTTTTCCATCATCCGTGATGTTCTGAATGTGCTGAGTAAGAATGTCACAGGTAGCCGAGCTTTGGGTGAATATTAAATGCAATTCTCACAAATTAGCAACTGTGTTTGTGAGCGGTGTCCCAGTAATACTCCCCGTTGCTCATTTGAGATGACCTGCTCAGTTCCTGAGAGACTGGCCCCTATATACTCTCCATACTGTAAGGTCTGCATTTGAACACTTTATCAGAAATGTCTCTCTTACCCTCCAGGACCTCAATCATGTGACTGCTGAGCCAAGCTGATTGCTGCACCTCTGGAGCAATTAAGAAATTGAGATGTTATCTGAAAGGCAGACAAATGGAGTGAACAGGGGATGCACTAGTGCCACACTAAGGGTAACTAGTGTAGCATTTACAACACTATTTTTCTTCCCCAACCTACCTATGTCACTAAGTGTATCATACCAAAGACATTTGAAGGCAATCCTGGTCACACTGTGAAACTCTGATACATTCATTGTTTAATTTACCGAAGGCTGTACTAAAGAATATGTGTAGTCCCTATTATTAACCTGATGGTGATATAATAAATACGACTAATATATGCAAAATCAACTTATTTGTGTTATGTTCTGTAGATTCTTATAGGTCACCAGATAGCAATGACTATCCCTGTATGATTAATTTAATTACCATTTCTTCCCTGCCGGTGTAACACATTCACTTTGTTGCCAACTTATTCAGGCCCTCCAAAAAGCTTATCTCCTGTTTATTGTGCTGCTACCCTAATATAGGATCATGTCCGACTGTGAGGAATTCGACCATCTGCATGGTGGGCGTGGGCTCGCCTGTTTTTAAAAAAAATTTGTAAATAAATGGAATGATGGTGAGCCGATTTTAAGAAGATGTGTGGGGCTAATCCACACACATTTTCCAATGCTCACACCACAACAAACACATATGGCCTCCTTACACGTAGTGCGGTAAGGGTTTACTGGTACCGGTAAGGGCACCGGTACCGGTAAACCCTTACCGCCTTACTACGAGGTCCCTTTGCGGGTTGGTACTTTAACGTCTGCTTTTTAGCAGGCGTTAAAAACCAACCCGCAAAGGGACCAGGGTGCTAATTAAAGTACCGCAATTTGCGGCACCGTAATTAGCGCCTTCCCCATTCACATAGAGCCCTATGGGGCAAAAATGGGAATGGGGAAGGGCAATGGAGGAAGGTGGAATTACCGCCTTCCCAACCTTGGAATAGGGCGGTAATTCCCCTTTCCTCCAAGGCGGTACCGGTAAATTACCAGCATGAACCATGGTGCTAATAGCACCATGGTTTACCACACTGCGTGTAATGAGGCCCATAGACATGGGTATTCTGGCATGGACACACCCTACAGGCACAGTCTGCCCTGTCATATTTAGTTGGAATATGGCAGCAGAGGAGGGCACACTGTCATCCAAAGAAGGGAGAGGACAAGAATTCCCACTGGCATGGACAGCCTGATTAACTGACAAAGGTTTCATTGAACCATCCTGCTCTTTCGTTAGGCCCTGCAGCTGGTGGCAGTGATTAACATACCAACCGAGTGTACTTCAAACAGGCCCCCAGAGGCCTGGCTGCACGGGATAACAGAGGATATGGGAAACTCAGCAACCTTTCATATGTAACTGTGTCAACCTGAAGCCAGTTCCGCCCCCAGTATCAATGACAGTGAACTGATATGTCTGGGTCTTTTGTTGTAGTAGGCCACCCCCACCAGAGGGACAGTAAACATAAGATACCAGAATGTGGTTTGCAGAATACAGAGTGTCTGGTCTCTCAGCATCTTCAAGAGAGACCTGCCGCTTCAATCAGGAACCACAGGGAGATCCATTAACCTGAGAGATTCTTGGAACACAGCAGACCGGAAGATGGGTGGGATCTAGTAAAGAAAAGGGAGTGAGCCCAGAGTTCTTTCTGTTGAGAGGAGGTATCCGCCCTATTGGTTCTGGGACACCCCTGGTTCCTGTTTCACCCCTTTACGCTTTCTTGTTGCAAAGCACTCTGGTTAGGACCTCACACATATAGAAAATTGCTCGTAGGGACCCCAGGATTGTTTCACTAAATTAGGCTTAGCCTAGACCAATCACTGTGGCCCCCTTGGATTTAAAAGTGGGCTGGAGGCCCTCTTTAGGCAGATCATCTGAAGACTCTGCAAGAAGCAGCAAGAAGAGCTCTGTACTCTGGCATGGACACAGCCTACAGGCACAGTGCACCTTATAATATTTAGTTCGAATACGACAGCAGATGAGGGCACAATGCCATCCCAAGAAGGATTAACTGACAAAGGCTGCATGGAACCGTCTTGCTCTTTTGTTAGGCCCTGCAGCTGGTGGCAGTTATTAACATTCCAACCAAGGGTACTTCAAACAGGTACCCAGAGGGCCTGGCTGCAGAGGATAACAAAGGAGATGGGAATCCCAACAAACTTTCATATGTAACTGTGTCGACCTGAAGACAGTTTCTGCCCCCAGTATCAATGACAGTAAACTGACATGTCTGGGTCTTTTGTTGTAGTAGGCCACTCCCGCCAGGGGGACCGTAAACATAAGATTCCAGAATGTGGTTTGCAGAAGCCAGAGAGTCTGGTCTCTCCGCAGGGAGATCTATTAACCAGAGACACTCTAGGAAACCAGAAGACTGGAAGATGGGTAGGATCTAGTAACGCAAGGGAGCGAGCACAGAGCTCTTTTTGTTGAGAGGAGGTTTCCGCCATATTGGTTCAGGGACACCCTTGGTTCCTGTTTCACCCCTTTACCATTTCCTGTTGCAAAGCACTCTGGTTATGACCTCACAAATATAGAGAATTGTTGGTAGGGACACAAGGATTGGTTCACTGACGTATGCTTAACCTACATCATAGCCTACACCAAACACTGTGGCCCACTTGGCTTTAAAAGAGGGCTTAAGCCCCTCTTGGAGCAGATCATCTGAACACTTTGCAAGAAGCAGCAAGAAGAACTAACCTGAGTGAAGGTACAGTCTGCCTTACAGTTTCCGCCAGTGAAGGAAGGCCAGGGCGTCCATAGAGGAAAGAAAGATCCCTCCCCTTAAGATCTCCCAGGAACATAGGGAGAAAAGAACTCAGAGGACCCACCAGCTTCTTCAGAACTGGTACCAATCCAGCACACGGTGTGCCCTGCTAGTCTCTGCAGCAAGCTCCCAGGACAGGGAGTGCCAGAAGGTCTCTGAACCCAAAACCAAGGACAAGGCAGCTGCCTGCAACACGCCGAGCTTTATGATATGATATGATATGGCATTTGTAATGCGCCTATACACAAGTGTTTCAAGGCGCGATGAGGCAGGGGGGGGACAAGGGGAGACAGACAACGATCCTACTAGGCCAGGTGTCATTCAGATCGTGCAAGTGCAAGGGAAAAGTGCATGGGGGAAGGGGAGAGGGGAAAGTGCAGTACAGGTTTATTAGCATACAGCATACAGGATAAACAACAAGAGCCAACTGGTGGCAAGTGCGAGGTAAGTGCAGACAAGTGCTGGGAAGGGGGGCTGTAGGGATACAGACACAGTCCCGCAGTGCAGAGGTTGCCGGGGAGGCAGTGCAGGGGAGAGTGGCTGGGCCAAGGACCGAGAACGGTGAGTGGCCCAGTTGCAGATTCAGTGCAGTTTCAGTAGTATTAGCAGGGGAGGGGGGGAGAGAAAGCTGAGGCAAAGAGGAAGGTTTTGGCGGTGCTTCCGGAACCGGAGATGGTTCTCCGCAAGTTTCCGTGAGGCAGGAAGGCTGTTCCAGAGGGAGGCCCCTGCAGCGGAGAGAGATCTGCCCCCAACTCGTGGTTTGGAGAAGCGGCTGACCCTGAGGGAGTTGGAGGCGGATGAGCGAAGAGCTCGAGAAGGAAGATATTTAGGAAGAGAGAGTTGAAGGTATTTTGGCCCAAGGCCCCAGACGGCCTAGTGAACAATGCAGAGGGTTTTGAACTTGATCCTCACAGTCACTGGGAGCCAGTGTAGTGATTTCAGTCCTGGAGAGATACGGTCCCTGGGCTTGAGGCCAAGGACAAGTCTCGCAGTCCTGTTCTGGATGAGTTGCAAAGGGCGGAGAGTAGAGGTGGGCAGATTTAGATAGAGGCTGTTACAGTAGTCCAGCTTTGAGAGAACCAGGGCTATAGAGACAGTGAGCTTCTGGGGGAAGGAGAGGAAAGGAAGGATACCTCTGAGGAGGTGTAGCTGGTAGTGTGAGGTCCATCTGCCTTAAAGGATGACAGAAGCCCAGTGGAGAAGCTGGGGGAAGTGAATCAACAAGCATCTACTGCCTTCTGCCTTAAATGATATTTTCTAGCCAGTCGAGTTCCTAGATCTGCAACCGACTGCAACGCTGAACGCCATTTGGCCGCAGTCGCTGGAAAAAACCTGAGACATCTCGACCAGTGCTTCAGAACAATTTATCAGCAATGAGACAATGATTCCTGACACTGTGTCGCTGTGTAGGCCAGCCTGCAGCTTGCCGAACCGTCTTGCCACCAGATACTTGCAGCTGACTCCCGTCTCGAGCTCTGTTGCAGAAGCCTGTCAGCCACCACGAAACTGACACGACTCTGTCGAGCACCAAAAACATCTACAGCAAAAGGTGCATTGTGGTTCTGTCCCCCTAGTGCTTCCCAAAAGTCCCATAACGACATATTAAGAACCTTTCCCCCTTTTTCTGAAGCCAAGAACCATTAAAACCTATTGTGGTTATTAACCATACCTACTACCCTCCTGTCAGTATCCAGATTGTATCCTTTTGCTTTGTAGAAACTGTCTGTCCGCTGCATTCCTTTACAGGGAGAGTTGTGATTTAGTAGTGTTGTACTCTGTCTGTTGAGCTCATAATAAAGTGGATATGTGTATACAATCTTGACTGGACACTCCTCTAACCATTGAGTAATAATTGTATCTTTGCTGGTTTGCAACTAACCAATGATCCTCAACAGAGTTTTATAATGTTAATTGTATTCTTGTTTAATCCAATCTGTTCAGATCCATTCTGGTTTATTAGAGGTGTGGGGCTGATTGATGGTTTACAAAATGATATTCACCCCAGGACCACTGGTGCCCCGGAATTTGATTCAACACACCCACTCATATACCTTTACAGCCCATTTTGATACCGTAACAGTTGCCTCTCTTTGTGCCAACCACCATCTACAAAATACAGGTTGGCAAGACGATAGGAAAGTTCAAAAGACACATGTGGGCCAATTGTCTGCACCAGCGATCACTGGAACAACTTCAGGGGTAGTCACAGTTCCAGCATGGGCAGTAGGGGCTTGTGGCACTGTCTGGCTCTCAGTCGACAGCACCTTCAAGTAATCAGTATCAGAGAGCCGACTGAGAAAGGCATTGCAGGGAGATACAGCTTGACCCAGTTGACATGTGGCTGCTTTAAAACGAAATCCTAAAATCCCAAAAGCATATCTAAGCCACACCAGCAGGACCAACCTATACTTCACCTTGCCAGGTCATCACGTACCTATGGGTACAACAGGGCCAGGATTGTAAATCGGAAGTTGTTCCAACATTTGCAAGACTCAGCTTCCTGCCAGGACCATGTCGAATTGGTGACAGTTAATGCAAGGGAGAATTCATTCTGACTGAACAGTATTTACCAGCACCCCAAAACTATAGGGGCTAAACAGTTTTTAGGCTTATTTTCTGGATGCAAAGCTCCTTTTATAAAGGGACGCTTGTTCTTGTAGGTGGGAATCGCACCCACTGTAACTGCTATTCCAGCAACCAATAGTATCAGGTAAGGGCCTGCCATCTGGATGCCAATGCCTTTTTCTGCGGAAGCGCCATAGTGTGGTGAATGACAGACCTTTATTGGTTCCCTCAGTAAGGCTTCTCGCAGCTGTATTTGTATAAGCAAACACTGAAGAGTGCAACAGTGAAAATGAAAGTGTTACAGTACTTGAGAAGCGAGTCATCCATACTGTGTGGGGCAGCAAGGGAAACCATGATAAATTACCTGCTGATCTGCCCTATTTGAAACCCGTCTTGATAGACACAGGGATCCACCAGACAGGCGAAGCCATGCAATTTTTAAGATAGTCTATGCGGCCCCATGTTGTCTTTGCATTTGTGCACTACACACACTAGGCATGGTTACAAAGAGCAAGGGCCCTGAAACAAACCTCCCTCCAAAACCTTACACACAGGCTATTTAAGATACTGCAGGAACGGGGCAGGATGTATGGCATATTCCTGTGGGGCTGCGACCAATGCTCTCCCCTCAGGAAAGATCTTATATCCCCCAATGATGGAGAATATCTATAGGGGATGGGGGTAATTTGCCTGCTACCCTTTGAACTCGATAACCTTCCCTATTCTTCATAGACTGCTTAGGCCCCCTTTTGATATGGGTTCTCAATAATGGAATCGATTTTTATTACTTGATTCGTGCACACCTGATCCCAAATTAGCTGTATATAACCATCATGGCTGTTTGAAACTCTCAAATTGATTGTTGTATTGCTGGCATTTTACTATTAATTGCGTTTTAGGTTAACTGGCAGTATAACCTTTTTATATAGAATATATTTTATGATATTTTGTCCTTTTGACATTGCATTTTTGTACATAAAGGTTTTTATACTGAATAAAAGTTTGTTTGACTGTCTGTAACAAGAACCATCAACACAATGAACTAAGTCAATGTAGTGTTTAGGAGTATCTGACATCCTAGGTGTCAGGAGTTAATCAGTAACAGCCACACAGTCATGCAGATCACAGACGTGTGGTTCCACTTCTGTGGGAATTGGGCTTGATTTAATACAGGACATCAAGTGAAAGTAATGTTGGAGGAGTTCAAAAGAAACTCTACATATTTGTCTGACTGCGACGCCGACATTTTTTGTGGTTTGGTATTCAATAACAGGGCAACCACTAAATGGGGAATGGCTACTTATATAGGTGATCCCACCACTATATTCTCAAACAGTTGCACTGCTATGGCAGCAGCAGCTTCAGAGCAGAGACAGGGGACATCCCTATGGCCACCAGGTCTAATTCCTTAGTATAATATGTAGTAGGCCACTGATATTGTTCTTGTGTCTGTGTTAACACTGCCGATGCAGACCCATTTCTTTTGTGGCACTAGAAAGCAAAGGAGCAGCTATTTAAGGACTCCAGGCCAGCTCCAGTCAGTCAGCACTGAGGAGGCTGCTGGTCATGTGAGCAGGCCCCACCACTCAGCTGCCCCACCCACCACCAGTTTCCGACCTTCCCAGAGGCTACCTAAGGACATCATGCAGACAGCACTCAGGAGGCTGCCTTTCATGTGTCAAAGCCATGCCACATAGCTGCTCTGCCCACCACCTATTTCACTAGTGCCCCTTAGACTTTCTCATTGCAGGAATCCTCAGCAAAGGACAGACAAAAATAAGGACCTTATCTCTTGGTGCTTGGTCTAACCTGAGAGGGCCATGGGTAAGTTATTCTACCCTTCAGTCCCCAGACAAACTGAAGAACAGCAGGTCACCTGAACCTTATCTCTGACGGCCCAAAGAATTCATTCTGCCAACTACGACCCTTTCTGCCTTCCTGTGGACACACCTGTAACTCATCCCACATTTGGAGGAATATAGGGCCATGCTCCTGGCCTGCTGTCTCCTTCGTTCCCTCAGGGTGCCTCCTGCCATCTCACTTTCCAGGATTCTTCCAGCCTTCCTGTGGCTGCACCCCTATCTCCACCCACCTTGGGAGCGATATAGGGCCATGCTCCTCGCCTGCTGCCTCCTTCATTCTCTGGACACAGAGCACAGCACTGGATTTACTGACCTCAGGGTCCCTCCTGCCATCTCACTTTCCAGGATTCTGCCAGCCTTCCTGTTGCTGCACCCCTATCTCCACCCACCTTGGGAGCGATATAGGGCTCTGCTCATGACCTATTGCCTCCTCCATTTCTTGGACACACAGCAGAACAACAGTTCCCCTGGGCTTGCCATTGCCCATTCTCAGAATACTTCTTGCCTTTTCAGATTCTTCCCGACTTCCCACCCTCCAGGATTCTTCCTGCCTCCTGCTTTCCTGTAGCCACATCCCAAACTCCACCCACCTAGAAACAACTACTTATGCGACCATCCCTAGGCGCCCTCCATACCATTGAACCCATATAAGGCCCTCTAAGACGAGGTGGCACTCTTATGTGAAGGATGGGGATGCAGACGTTGCTCAAATATCAATAAAAAGATTGACTCCAAAAGTTGGCAAAAGGTAGGCTGTTTTATTAACAATTATCAAACAGGGTGTACAACGGACACTGATGGACGTCTCATAGCAAGGCCTCAAAGATTTTCATAAAAAACACATTTATATAGTAAATATCCGTCATCTGTGACGCCACCCTACGTGGCAAACTGTAAATCATATTCTGGATTGTGGTTGGATAACTGGAAACATATATGTATACTTTCTATTGGGTGTGGGGTTGTGATAGGACCTCTATTGTCAGGTGGGCAACTGAGCCCTCCTCTGGTGCAAGTGATCTTCATCGTCATAAAATACATAATGATTTATTGGTTCACAAACTATAGGGTTCTTTGATACTTGGCCCTCTATAATTAGTTTCCACGCTTGTACCCTTCTGGAATATTCCACCTTCTAGCAACACGCAAGCTAGTACCCCAGGTGTTGGTGGGTTGGGCTTGACCATGCCTCCCCACCCAATTGGCCAAACATCTATCATCACTCTAACTTTCTGTCATTCAATTAGCCTTTGAACATGGCCTTGCAAACTGCACAACTCCTGGGAATGAAAAGGGAGTGTAAACCTGCTCTCATCTTCTCGCCTCAGCGTCGTCCGCCCAAGTCTATTTCCATCTCGATCACATGACTGGAGACCACGTTTTGGGCTTCTTCTTTGTATTGAATGGTTTTTAAAATGAATAAAACTTGGCACGCATTGTCCTTTTGCTATACCTTGGCAGGGCTTGGCCCGCCTCTTGCATTCATTGTATCTTTTGAAGCTAGACAACCAGTTCTCGGCTGCACTGGCCTTTTGACACTGGGCCAACCAAGCCCTCTTGTATTGTTTCTTGCTCGTCAGCTACTTTTATTAACTGCGCCACACTTTCAGATTTACTTCTCATGGGGTCTCTGCTTGCTAAAATACCAGATTTCCTATGCATATATATATCTTGGCGCATCGCTGCCATCTACCACTACGTATAGCCAGCCCTTATGATTACTTAGTCTGCTTGCATTTCCAGCATCTGTACAATTATAAAATGGTTTGCATTTTCTTCTGTTCTCTTCACACCTGTAATCTTCATTTTGCACGTAAAAGGTCACTCACTTCTTTACTTTAAGGAAATGAGAGTGACAGACCAAAGCCCGATGCGTGCGTTAAACACAAACCAACTTGAAAGTGAATGGGATCCAGCTGCGTTGCCAGGTCACTGTCTGGGCACGCCTGCTCACGCCCAGAATATAGTAAAGAAAAATGTAAATGACCAGCATGCAAGCGCGCTCTCCCTTAAAGTTTCAAAGCTAAATTATATTCTGAAAACCACATCAGAACTGCTGGACTGAAAACATATTGTCAATTTCCAAAGTCCTTCGATAATAAATGCTGCAATATGATGGTCAAAGCTATTATCCTTGGTTGAAAGTGTTTATTGTATGAAGAACTCAGCCGACACGTGTTTCGACAATCATGTCGTTTTCAAGGTATCCAGTAGTGATAATGCGTGCTAAATCGCAAGCTTGATAATGGCTTAGTAGTCTTTAACGTTGGGTGCTGTTCGCTATGGCATTTGTAAAAAGAGCAATCTTATTATTGGGGTAGATCCCGAGCCAAGTAAATCACGCGCAAAGAAGCGAGTCCGCCAAAGGCACCAGTATGAGGCAGATTCCCCACGATAAGCGTAGTCTAAGCATGCAATTGCAAGTTGATGATCAATGCTAGTATACTGTATCTGCACTCTATACTAGCATTGATCATCAACTTGTGCCCCTTAAGACTCCATCCCCTCACTGATCCACTGTGACCTTTAAATGGAGCCTTTGGGCACTCTCCTCAAAGATTGCGATATAGCCATCCACCAATACACAAATGATACGCAGTTAAACATGCACGTATAAAGGCCACAGGACATCAGTTGTCTCTGAGATTAACTACCCATCAGTGAGTTCTAGATGCTGACTGCCTACATCAAATGTAACCCCCAAAACCTCCCAAAACCAACTGCGGCCTCATCGTTCCCCCCGCTAAATAACATCTCATCCAACAATGGCTCCATGAGATGCGCCTAGAAGGATTTGATCCGTAACTCTCGGATTCAGCAGAATCCTTAGGTTTCATCATCAACAGCAACCTGTCCTTCTGTGGGATGTATTGACCAACTTTGCTATCTTATGCGGCATCACTCTGATAGTCATGGTGCAAGGAACAGCAAAATGGCGGCATATCTCTTGTGTGCGCCAAAAAACCTCCAAACTGCGTCTTTAAATGCACAAAAGGTGGATGCACAACCTGCCACCCATGGTACATATGTGGTGGGATAGAGCACACACTGCAGAAATGTGCCAGTGGGATCCATGACCAGCAAACAGACTGCAGAGAGAGAAGCAGCACTTTGCAAATGAAACTCCAAAATGTGCCTATAAATGACATTTGCTTTGTTGCTAAAATCGCCACAATGCCTATACACAACACTTCTCAACATTCAAAATCTTGCTTGGTGCTAAACTTTATGTAAAATTAATGAAGCATAGCGAATATACAAAGTCCTAAAGTGTAAAGAGCAAAACATTTCCTTAGACAAACTGGATTGTCTGTAAACTGACAGCTTCTGTCAAAATCTGTGTGCAGTACACTGGGCTAGCTGTGAATGACAGCTGTCAGATGAGCTCCTGATGAAACTTCTAAGTATCTAAACTAAAAGTCTGCCGGATCAGCAAACATAAAAGGATTGTTGCTAAAAAGAATACAGATCTCAGTTGTTTTTTATCCTACAGGTTTAACCCTTTAAGTGCCAAGGACGAGGTATCTCGTCCTTGGAAGTGCACACGCAGTGCCAAGGACGAGATAGCTCGTCCTTTTCGGCACCTTAATCCAACCCCCGGGCTATGTGAGGGGGAGGTCCCCCCTCACTGCCAGGGGGCTGGATTACCTTCAGTTTCACGTCGGCGTGCGTAACGCACGTCGGCGTGAAACGGAAAGTAATTCCACCGCAGCAGCCATTTTCGGCTGCTGCGTTGGAGAGAGAAGGTGAGTGCCCTTCTTGTTCCGCCTCGATCTCCGGCTGTATTTCAAGCCGGAGATCGATGTATGTGTTTTGATGCAACAAGTTTGGCTTTTGCTGGATTTTAAGAATAAATTAGCCTGGCTGAGCTGCAAGAAGTGGAAAAACAGGTTTCTTCCAAGGGGAGGGAAATCCTCTCAGCAGAAACTCACCGGTAGATGATAATTGTGGGTTAGGCCAGACTTTTGTCTACAAAAAGAGAATGAACAATGGCAGATCCTCCAGCCCAGGAAACGGACGTGTGAAATGTTCATAAACTGCTCCTGGAAGGAATTCCCCAAGGGAGGAGGCTACTCCTGGACTCCAGGGAGAGACAAAGGGGCAGACCATTTGCTGTTAAAAATGAACAATGAACAATTTTTAGAGACTCATAACTTATTATTCAAAGTGGTGAAAAATATAAAAAGGACAGAGTTGTTAGTCTAATCTTTGGCTGCACGTTTTAAGAGGCGGTAGAACTGTGTAACATACTCTGGACAGGAATGGCAATATATGTGGTTTTATGTGAACTGTGTTAAGGCTAGAATTGTGAAAATGTACACACACAACCCTATGTTAAATGTACACATTTGTGGAGATTTGCAGACAATTTGGAAAATGTGTTAATGGTGAAAAGGACAACATTCTGAAGAAAGGGGAACCAAGATCCCACAGCTGCGGGATTTTGATGAACAGATGCTACATAAAATATGGAATCTTTGTGTGTGATTTGTGTAGAGGTGACCAATGGCTAATGTATTTAGGATAAAATCTGATTTTGACACTAGTGGCTGAGGGGAGGTTTCTAAGGACTGTAAAGCTAAACCATAAATGTGACATCATCCAGCCTGGATCCAATCCAAGGACTTATCGCGATGGACATACAGACTGATGCACAGACCACAACTCACAGTACTGCCCTACTGTTAAAAGACCTCAGACCAAACACTGGCTACTGTGGTTAATTTAGCGATGTCATTTCCTCTCAGTGGAAATCCTCTTCCTGTGTGGCCATGGGAGGGCAACTGCTACCTGATTCTGACCCTGGGGGTGGTTGTGCGAAAGAGCATCACATGGGGGGAGGTAACCATCATGGGAGGGAAGGAGACTCACTGGCAGGAACCTGGTATCCCCCTTCCATTCAGGTGATGACACACACTCTTTAAATGTCCCAATACATATGGCCTACTGCAACATAGAGCCAATCTATCCACTAAGAGAAAACTGGTAAGGCTTTTTCTCACTCTCAAGAACTGATACAAGGAAGAGAATGGAAGATGCACTCTAGCTGATTTGTGAATCCAGGAAGTGGCGTGCTCTTTAAAAATAGGAAGTGCCAAATGGAGAGAGACACTTCAATCCCAAAGCCGGTTGGGATACGGAGAAGAAGCAGTTAGCAGAGCGGAGCAGGAGAACTGCGGGAAGCGACAGACGGGGAGACTCTGGGAGGGAAGGTCCACCTCTGAGGTGCTGTAGGCAGGAGAAGATGCCAAGTGATGTAGAAGGCACAGCTGGCACTGCAGAGCGAAGAGGATGGCTTCCCCAGCAGAATGCCAACTACTGGGAGAACGGGAGGCTGTGAGGGATGCTGGAGCTGCCGATGAACACCTATGAAACCAATAGGGGAGTTTGGGACGCTGGGGAGCTCCGAAGCATCTGACGCACATTGTTAACAAGCTGGGTGAATGTCAGTGAGGGAGCTGAAACTCAGAGACAACTAACAGGAATAATGTACTTGAATGAAAGGGGGTCATGGACTCCAGAGATAAATAAGGAAAAGAGAAGATTTGTGAACTGATTGAGTTTGAAAGAAACAAGGACATTTGAATAATGATGAAAAAACATACCCAAGTATGAGAAAATAAGGGAAGGCCCATAACCCTTTAAAGTGCAAACCAGTAGAAGTGTGTTTCTGCACTTTCAACAAAAAAATGTAAAAATTAATCCGCAAGACCCAAACATTTGTACATTTACCCTCTTTGGGCACTCCGTCTCCAACAGAGAAAAACCGAGTGGAAATGGTGACAGGCTTATTGCCCAGAGGCTAAGATGGCCCTATACCAAACTTCCTCTCTTTATTATGAAGATATGCGCAAGGCTAAGCGTGCTCATTTTATGCACAGGTTTGAAGCTTCTCTTAATCAACATAGAGAATTGTTCAGAGCTGTATGCTCTCTTTCCTCACTCCTCCCATAGGCTATTATGCCATCTCAGTCATTATGTGACTCACTGTCCTTCTATTTTACAGAAACAATTGACAACATCCAGACCATTATTCGCTCTTCTGGGCTACAGACGGTTGAGCCACCTTGTGATGTCTCTATTCCCGATTCACTTCATTTGTGGTCCTCTATTGCTGTTTTTACTCCACAGGATATTATTACAGCTATGACAATGTTTAAATCTGCTTCCCCTATTCCTCTCCCCGTGCTAAAGGAAGCTTTGCCACTACTGGCACCATTGATCACTCAGGCTGTTAATTATTCATTTAATTCTGGTCATATTGCTTCTATCTTGAAATACGGTCTAGTCATTTCTCCTCTGAAGAAACCTTCCCTGGACCCGTCTGCTGTGGCTAATTTCTGCCACATTTCTTTACTTCCTTCCATGATGGAGCTTTTGGAGTCCTTATTGGTTCCTTGTATTAGTTATTTTCTGGAAGGTTCCTCCTTCTTTGATTCTTCTCAGTCCAGTTTTTGTCCAGGGCGCAGCACAGAGTAATCCAGACGTGGACCCCTTGCTCACTGTGTCTTAGAGAGGCTCAGCTTCACCTCACTGATGAGGCCCAGCTAGGCCAAAACACATTGTCTCGGTTGCTGATGGTACTCTTGTTGAGAGAAAATGTGCCTACCATTTCGATGCTGGACTGCCTTTGTGGGTGGGACAAAGACTGTTATGCAAATTCACCGGTGTAGTGAGCTGCAATGTGGTTGTAGATTCTCCTGAGTGGAAGAAATTCCACAGAACAGGGTATTTGAGTGAAGGGGTGCTGGTATCAGTGGTTGACAATTTTTCACGGTTGCAGGACTGGGTGGTATAGGAGCACTGATTTTACTCGACAATCTCCACCGCCTTTGATACCATTGATCATGCTGTCAGGCTTGAGCGCCTTGCTGCTGCTGGCCTCTGCGGTGCTGTTCTATCCTGATTTAGCTCTTTTCTATCTGACTGGACTCTCGCCCCCCTTTTCTTTGCTTCCACTTCTCTTACCTGCAGTGTTCCCCAAAGGTTCGCCATTTCTTCAATCATCCTCTCCCACAGCTTTTTATGTTATTATTATGCTGATGATACTCAAATCATCATGCGTCTAGACCTCTTGTTGGAGGAGACTTTGTCTAGACTGAAGCCTGTTTGACAGCAGTGGGGGAACAGATGTGTACAATTTGGCTTAGGCTGATTGGTGACCGATGTACTAGTGGTGGGCCATCCTTCGGCCACAGCTCTCTGGACTCCTCTTTTCTGGCCTTCCTCTCTTGGTCCCTTCCCTACTCCTGTTTCAGTTGTGAACGATCTGGGAGTTGACATTTCTACCACTCTTTCGGCTTAAAACCAGATTAGTGCTGTGTGTTAGAATGGTTATTTTCAGCTCAAAATCTTGCGCACGGTTCTTCCGTTCACAGCTGTGCAATTTAGGACAACAGTGGTTGCCTCTCTTGTCCTATCCTCTCTGATCTATTGCAATGCTCTTTGTTTGATGCAATTTGCCTATCTTTCCAGCGACTTCAGGTCCTGCAGAATTCTGCTGCTAGAGTGGCTGCGTCAACACGTAGACACGCTCATGTTACTCTGGTACTTCTCTGCCTGCAGTGGCTACCTGTGGCTAAGCACATTCACTTTAAATCTCTCTGCCTGGTCCACCAGGCTTTTATTGCATAGACATTGTGTCGGGGGGAAATTCTGCCGGGGTCGGCCGGGCCGTCCGCAGACCTCCGGGCAGGGAGGCCCCAACTCCTCCCGTATATCCCAGATGAGATAGAGTATGAGACACACACAAGGAGCAAGGTGACTCTGCTGTTTATTTAGACAAAACGGCAGGGATGGGTCAAGGAGCGCACGCGTTCGTCCTGACACACACACAATCATGGGGCTCGCAGGCCCTTTTTACTGCATTATGACGCGCTACTTGCGTCACTTCAGAAAGTTAACAAAAAACCTATCGCCACTCTTAATTGGTTGCTCGAGTGGTAGGGTTAGTATAGTACACATATAGAGAATGATATTAGTGGACAAGGTGTAGTCAGGTGGTATATCTGGGTTGTCCCTACAATTAGATACATAAGAATTGTTACATGAAGACTCCTGAGGATTGGCTAATATTACTGACGTCTGAGATAAGAGCCCCATGTTCTGATTGGTGCACTCGTGAGCTTCCCAGCCTGGGACCACCGTTGTTCCCAGCTCTCGGTGTACCTGTGATTGCAACAATGTTTCAATATGGGTACGTGCAGACAATGTGAGGATTTATTCATAGGTGGAAGGCTGACCGCTCCCACTGTAGCAGATGTCCATTGATCCTTTCAAGTGTATCGGCCTGTGTCTCGTAGCGAGGGACCCAGACGCCTTTTCTCTCCTGGGTTTTGGCATCTCGTCAGGTTCGGCTTGGTCACGTGGGGAGGGACCGTGAAAGAGGCAGAATTCTGTACAATTAATATTGTTTTTTCTACTGCGCGTCTGGTTTAATTTGCCGGCGTGACTTTATCGTTTGGGGCGCGGAGTGCGAGGTTGCAACATCGTGCCTTTGATGATTTGTTCTTGGAATGTGGGTTTGCAACATTGCGACCTTGGCTGGTTGTTCCACCGGGTTCTTTCTGCAGGATCAGCAACCTGACTCTTGCTTTGTTAATGTCCACGGGAGCTCTTGGTTGAGGCCTACTCGGGCCTGGTGCATAAGTAGTCCGTTTGGTGCATAGGTGCTTTTAGGTTATAATAGCATATATTTCCATGACCAGTATCGTGTTTCCATTATACCTCTCATGGTGGTAACGGGTTTCAAGAGAAGCGTGAGCAAGCGTTATAGATGAGTTCATGATGCGTCTTGCGTTTCTGCATTCTGAAAGCCTATGTAAAAATAATAAAGATGCACGTCCGTGAATATGCCTGTCGCCTACGTCAGAGCACTGAGTATGTTCTTCGTGTAGATTGGTGTGGAGATGTTCAGTGTGTATATTTGTACAGATGTACTTCCCGTTGTCTAGGTCGTCATGGCATCTCTAACGACGTGTGGATTTTAGTCTAGCTGATCCGAGCCGCAGGTGTCGGCATGGCCAGTGTGGGCTGCTGGGCAGGCAGATGGACACATCCGTATGTTCCTGTACCAGGGTACCTGGTCGTCTGGTAAATGGACAAACTCTTCTCGCGGCGGGTGTCTGGGCCGTGACCCTCTAGGCCAAGCGCGAGAGGTGAAGGACGGGAGCCTGGTCTTCCATTCTCCCACTTCAGTCCCCCCTCTGGTCGACTTGTCGACCACAAACATATCCTTCTCGTTATCTCCTCTTACCCTCCATATCTTAGTTATCCCTCCGAGATGTCCATAATGGTTTACATGATCTTCAAATGACCAATACATATATTCACATGTTCCTCCAGGAGTACAGTATACCCATCTTCCTATGTAGCTCCTGGGGTTCCTTGGGTTCTCGATCTTCACTGATGGTGGGTCTAGATGGTTGGTGATGATTTGGGTGCGCAACTTCTCCCTCTCTTGTATTATCACACGTGTATGCTGGCCGTCATCTGCTGGCATTAAGGGGTGCATTCCCACCATTTCCAGCAACTCGTCAGTCGTGCGTGCCTTCCGGGCCTTCCAAAACCTAATTATGATCAGAGTAGCTCCAGCCAAAATAGTACACCCCACTATTATTTTCAGTCCATCTGACAGCCAAGATGGCATCCATGACCATAATAGTGAAAACCAGCTCTTATCCTTGTCTACACCGTTACTTTCATCCATCATTTTGGAGTGCATCTCGGCCAATTGTGAGACTGCTTCTGTCAGTGTACCATTGTCAGCATCGTTGGCAGGTATGAACGTGCAGCAAGATTGTCCTATCTTTGCACAAACTCCTCCTTCCATTGCTGTGAGAAGGTCCAATACATATCTGTTCTGGAGTGCTACCATCCTTACAGCTCGCAGCTCCTCTTTAATTGCGTTGAACCCATTTACTGTTGAATTGATGGTCATCATTAGTTCCCATCTGGTTATTTGGAGCCATTTTGCGTTTGCGTATGCCTGCAGTCCCGGATGTATTATTGAGGAGAAGAACATTGCTGCTCTGCTGAATAGTCTGTGTTCTGGCGGTATTGATGTTAGTTCCGTTTCCGACCTTCCCCACAGGTAATTTCCTGTCAGTGGCTCTCCTTGTCTTTTTCTCCTATTTAGGACAGTATCATTGCTGTTGGTCCTGTTCTCTTGCTCCTTCTGAAGTGGTGCAGATCTCTTTCTTCTCTTATCCCCTTCATCCATTTTAGGAAATTTCGCCACATCGACATTCTTCTTAGGTACCACTAGTGATGGTACATTGACGTGTACCATTGTGCACACACCATTCCACAGGGGAGGCAGTGTATGATATGCCTTTTCTCCACAGGCCCAATAATGGTCCATTATTACTGCTGTTCCCGCTCCCCCCTCAGGTAACTCCATCACGCTTGCACAATTGGTGTTATATCCTATGTCCACCTCTCCTTTATGCTGGTAGCATACTTTGGGCGCCGTCAATGGTAGTATTGTTATTGGGTCTTCATCTTCTTCTACCCACGTGAGCATTGGTACATACTTGATCCACGTCGTCCAACATCGATGATTGTGTGTCTCGATGGTTGAGATAGTTTCTTTTGTTACCATGTTGCTGCCAATCACTCCTATCTCCCAGCTGTTGCCCAGATACACCTTTCCTGTTATCGTCAGTAGCGGCCTCTCCCAGCATCCTTGTTTACCCGGAACTTCAGTGGCGTACCAATCACATGGTAGATACTGCAGTGTTACCTTCTTTGTTTCTCCTTTTGCAGGGGCACTTGTTATGTATCTGAATGCTTCAGCATGTAAACTGGTCTTGTGATAACTCAGATAGGTCTTGAGGAAGTTGTTTTCATATGGGTATGAGTCTCGTGTTTTCCATGTCATGTGCACTACTGTTCCTTGAAATCTTCCTTTCGTTTGGAACAGGGCCAAATATATTATGCACTGTGCCGTCTTTTCATCTATTTCTGTGGCAACAAATGTTCGTGAAGCGCTCATGGCGTATGGTATTAATGAGCAAACGTAACAGCTATCCTCAGTTGTCTGCTTACCAATGCGGGTCATGTGCTGGTACCATATGTTGTTTGCGACGTGTGCTGAATCTTGTACATAATTATCAATACCTTTATTGTCTGAGTATGTGCTGCGTTTAACTCTATTTTGCTTGGGTGCAATGTTACTATTACCACCTGACGTAACACCTGTTGCAGCAGGTAACGGGGGTATATTAGGTTTGGGTGCAGCAATAAAATTGATAGCATAGCTGTACTGCCAGACAGAGGCAGCCAAGAACCCGGTGACCATAAAAATCCCTATTATTTTTATTACATATGCTAATCTCACCGGCATTTTGCTCTTACCTTGCTGCAGTCCTGGCAGCGTATTCTTGTGACGTTAAAGTTGCCCGCCTAAAAATTCTCAAAAGTGCTCGTTATTAAATGTTAGTTTTGTTTCCTTTAAGCTCTCCCTATCAAGTAGTCATTCAGTGCCCAGGCGAAGAGCTGCTCCCACGCTACTCTAAGTGATCGGTCTCTTAGGACCGGCAAGTATGGGCGGAGGTGGGGCATGTAATATTCTATGGCCAGGAGGAAGGCTGTGTAGTAGACACGTACCCTTCTCCTTTTTAGGTATGTTGGCCTTTTTATTTCGTATACAAATTGGTGTGACAATTCTTCTGGGTAGTTATCGTCTGGCAGCACCATCTACGCCTGTACACCGAACTTGTTAATTAGCTTTTCTTAACAATACAATATTACGCAGTTCCTGTATGTGCGAGAGAAAAAAGAGAACATTCACGTGTTTACATGTGTATTGGTGCAAGCAAGGTCCTTCAGTTTTAGTTACAACTGTACTTAGGAGTCAGTGGGGGGGGTTTGCGCTCAGATGGCGGAAGTATTTTTACTCTTTGAGCGTGTGACCATGGGGTGGGCAGTATGGGGATCACCCCTTTCTTCGTCAGTTATCGTCTCCGAGGGGACAATTGGGTCGTTGTCTGTGGTGGAACTTTCTTCCGCTGTCGGGGATGTTGTTGCTGTTCTTCCAATGGACCTGTCGTTGGCGCTGGGGCGGGTCTGCAGTTTGTAGATCTTTACGTCATGTAGGTGGTTCCAGGCACGCTTATCCTTTAGTTTTACTGCTCTTGTTGATACGTCCTCTACCAGATGGGGGCCAGTGAACCTCTTCTCGTTCCACTTTCTATTGAAATTGCGAAGTAGTACGTGGTCACCTTTGGCAAGTTTGCACAAGTTCTCCTTTCCCAATTCTGTACTTGCGCCTTTTTCTTTATTGCTGGTAGACCCGCCCCCTGTGCGCTCGAGCTGTTGAGACACAAACACGACACTAGTAATCAAAGAAGACACATATTGATACATTTCATCACCTAACACACTCGCTGAACTTTCGTGATCTGTGAATGCCCTTGACGTTGGGGTTAGGGGAAGGCGCATTTGACGTCCAGTAACCACTTCGTGAGGGGTGAGGTGGTGGTCGGACCCTGGCCTATTTCTCAGTTCAAATAAAGCTAACGGAAGGCAATACAACCAACTTTTCTTTGTTGTTTGTTGTATTTTTGCAATTGCCTCCTTCAATAAGCCATTCAGGCGTTCACATACACCATTAGCCTGTGGGTGGTATGCACATGCAAATTTGTGTTTAATGTTCAGCAGGGATGTGATATGCTGGAACATTTTGTTTGCGAAATGTGGGCCGTTGTCTGATCTTAACACCTCGCACACTCCCCACCTGGGGAAAACCTCCCTTACTATGAATTTGGCTGCTCTAAACGCATCAGGGTGTGAACAGGGCCCTGCTTCAATCCACCTCGAAAATGGGCATACTACTACAATCATATACCTATTACCTTGACATATGTTGATCATATCAACATAGTCAATGTGAAGGTGCCGAAAAGGTCCTTCTGGCCGGGGTATGGTACCTCTTATCACTTTTAGAGTATGACCGGCCGTAAACTGTTGACATGTGAGGCAATTGCTGATAAAATTTGACACATGAGAGTTTAATTCAGGACAAAACCAATCTTCTCTAATTCGTGCTGCTATTATTTCCTTGCCTGTATGGGCAGGGTGATGTAATTGGCTCAGGGCGGTATTTAACAGTGCTAACGGTATTACAACTTTCCCAGTGCCACCCTGGCGCCATAGTGCGTCGGTTGGTGACATTGTACATCCTCTTTTCACCCATACTTCTTTTTCGGCCATTGGTGCAGCCGCTTGTAGCTCCATAATCTGTGTGGCTGGGAGATGGGTGTACCCTTCTCTTATTAACATCTCCCTAGCTATTCCCCTCCCTCTCCCTCTCTGTGAGTCTGTGGGGTTCCATATCTCACCAAAGTATGCAGCATATTTCGCATGTGCGTCTGCTGCTGCATTCCCTTTTGAGACGTAGTCTTCACCATTGGTGTGTGCGGTGCATTTGACTAGGGCTAGTTCTTGGGGGTCGTTTATTACTTCACTTAGTTCAGCCAACAAGAGGGCATGTTGTACTGGAGTGCCATCAGCTCTCCTAAACCCTCTTCTTCTCCATTTTGATAACCCTGAGTGGACAGTGGATGTAACATATGCACTGTCGGAATATATGGTTACTCTTTTATTAAAACTTTCCTTTAATGCCAATATTAGTGCAACCAGTTCCGCGGCTTGAGCAGAGTAATGCTGTGGTAGTTGTACACACTTCATAGCCACACACACCGGCGCCTCCATCATTTTTACTACTGCTGCCCCAGTCCTTCGTATCCCATCTCCTTGATCAATAGTTGATGACCCATCAATAAACAAAAGCTCACCTCCCTCTAGTGCGTTTTCTTCAACTTTTCTAGTACATGAGTACATTTTAGTTATTTGGGTGCAGTCGTGGGCGTAATCTCCCTCTTCAATTACTTCTGCTAGGAATCTTGCAGGGTTAACCGTGCTACATCTAACAATTGCTAGTTCAGCTTTAGACAAAATAATCTCATAACCTGATGCCCTCTGTGTCGTTAGTGTGGACTTAGGTTTATTCAATATTGCAAATAGTGCATGTTCCACAAACAGTGTAGTTGGACACCCCATAGTTATTGCTGATGCTTTTTCTACTGCAAAAGCAGCTGCAGCAAGACCTTGTTCACAAGGGAAGTGGCCTAACATCACAGGGTCTAAGTGCCCGCTGTAAAATGCTACTGGTTTATAGCCCATGCTCGTTTTTTGTGCCAATACTGCTTTCATCACTGCTGAGTCGCAATGTGAAAATATAAAAAAGCGTCGCTCATAGTCTGGGGATGCCAGTACTGGAGCAGTTGATATCGCGTCTTTCAATTCGTCAAATGCCTCCCTTATTTCCATAGTCCATCCCAACTTTTTCTCCCCTTTATTTGCTTCCTTCAAACCCTCAAGCAGGGGTCCTATGTATGAGCTGTAATCAAATACCCATGCTCTACAGTAGTTGCACAGCCCCAGAAATTGCTGCAGTTCTCTCACAGTCTGTGGCACGGGAGTGTTTGAGATGGCCTGTGCTCTTTGTGGTGCAATCCTTCTTCCATGTTGGGATATCAGTTGGCCAATGTAAAGTACCTGTTCCTGACAGTATTGTATCTTTTCCATGTCTACCTTGTACCCCTTTTCAGCCAATATTGTCAACATTTTTAAGGAGTCCTCTCTACATTTACTTTCGTTTGTACTGCAAATTATTATGTCATCCACATACTGTAACACTGTGCTTTCCACCTCAACGTTACCCAAATCCATCTGTATTACTCTATTGAAAATTGAGGGTGATTCACAATACCCCTGTGGTAATCTGGTATGTTTCCACTTTGTATTTCGGTAAGTGAAGCTTGTCAAATCTTGTGAGTCTGGGTGTAATGGTATTGAGAAAAAAGCATTTTTAAGGTCAATCACTGTAAATCGTGATGCTTCTGCTGGAATGCCACACAATATTGTGGCCGGGTTTGCTGTTACTGGATACTCTGCTTCTACTATGTTGTTCAAGGGTCTGAGGTCCTGTATGAAGCGCCAAGACTCCCCTTTAGCCTTGCGCACCGGGTACACAGCTGTGTTACATGGTGATTCTGAGGGGACCAATATGCCATTGTTTATAAGGGCCGTTATGGTTTCATATATGCCCTCATCTGCCTCTTTTGACAATGGGTACTGTTTCACTCTTGGTAGTATGGCACCTTTTTTCAATTTTATCCTTACACCCCCTATGCTTTTTATGCATCCCACGTCATAAGGGCTAATAGTCCATAATGATTTGGGCACCTTTGACATATCCTGCTTAAAAAATGGGACTGGGGTGCCTGTGGGTGCCTCAAGTGCCATTGCAATTTTCTGTGCTACTTGTTTGTGAGCCACTCTTAGCCATATTTCTACACTCATCATGAACACCATTTCATCTTCCTCCTTTTCTTCTGAGAAAAGCTCTTCATCTGACACCTGGGTCAGCCTACATCCTTCTGCTAGTGCTATCACCGCCCTCCATGCTCTCCCTTCTTTATCTTGGGCGTGCACAGCAACATAATCAGCTGTTGCAATAATGCTCTCAATGTCCATTACAAACACCTTCCCTTCCAGTTCATTAACTGGTGTTTCTGGTCGGAACAGATAGGCTGCTGGCCTCCTCCATATTTTCCCTTCTATCCCTGGTATCCATGCAAATGCCATGTCTGTGCCATACTGGAATAGCTCGCCATCTACTGGCTCCGCCCTAATCGCTGTCTGTCCACAGTATGCTTGCAAAATCTGTCGTGCTGCGAGCATGTTAATCCCTGGAGTATAGCAAATTATGCCATCCTCTGTAAAGGAGATCGTCATATTCAACCTGTTCATTATGTCTCTCCCCAGTATATTTACTGATGAGGCACTATAATACAAAAGTGGAACTGACAGATCATAATCTCCAATAGATAAGGGAACGTTATCAGTAAATGGAACCAACCCTTTAGCCCCAGAAAATCCTTGGGTGTTCATGGCTTCGCCTGACATCTTAAATTTACCTTCCCTTATGCAAGACCGGGTTGCCCCGGTGTCAACAAGGAATGATAATTTTTTGTCACCTATCGTTACCTCTATGCGTGGTTCCTCCGCACTATTAGGTGTTACTGACAGGATGGGACACACCAAGGCCGTCTGTGGGCTGACCTATTCGGGGTACAATGATTGGCCATTCCCTGTGTAAGGGTTGTGTCCCAACACCGTCACCCTACCCAATTGCGTTTGTTGAGTTTGGGGTGGTGGGTGTATTAACGCTACTTGTTGTTGTGGCGGTGGCAGTTGCTGTGTTATTTGTTGTTGTGGCAGTGAATAGGTTTGTGGCTGTTGTGTTGTTTGTTGTTGTGGGTCACTCCCTTGTTGTGACATCTGCTGTCGTTGTATGCCCTGCTGTTCTTGTGAGGTCCTAGGTTGTGCTTGTTCATTCCATGCTGGTGTTCCTGGCCTGACCCTACATGTACGTGACATGTGTCCTAATAGTCCGCAGCTCCAACACACGGGTGGTTCCCTGCTTTGCCATGGGAAGCTCCCTGTGTTGTCCTGGTATACGGGTTGCCCTGTGGGGTAGTAATTTCTAAGTCCCCCAGCCTGTTGTTGGGTATTATATCCGTATCCTCTCCCCCTCATAAACCCTCCTCTCCCTCTGTTATAACTATAATACCCAGTTCCTTGCATTGGGTACCCTCCTCCCATGTTTGGTGCGTGTAATTGCAGAGGCGGCACTTGCTGTATTACACCTTGTGGAGGCGCTATTTGAGCGGGATCTTGTGCAGCCACTACTTGCGTTGGGCTTTGGGCCACTGGTGTGGGCGTAGTTATTAGTGCCCCTTCCATTGTGTATTTAGTAAGTTTTTTCTGTACTAGTTTGGCCTCTTCTGTTTTCCTGTCCTCTTCCTTTTGTTTCATTTTTCCTTGCCATGTCCTGCAGTGATGTACTATAGTCAGTTGTATTTCTGGCCATGGTTTTGCTTCCATCCCCACTACTTTCTTTAGTTGTTTCTGAACTCCTTCTGGGAGCCCTTGTACTAGTATATGATAAAATATGGCTGGTGTTTTGTCCCATTGTTCTCTAGTTTCCATGCGCCACTTCTCTTGAATATCCTGGATATAATCAACAGGATCCTCATTTTCACCCATCTTACGGGAAGTAATGGCTCCTATGTCTGATGTATCTGGGTACTGCACTCTCAGTGCCTGCCATAGCGCATGTCTGCAGTTTGCAAATGGTGCCCCATCATGCGATGTGTTCGTTATTGTTACCCCATGGAATCCCGCTCTTTTCCAAATGTCATCCGCTCTATCCCCTAATATTGATATTAAAAGGCCATTCACATCTCCTACTGCTAGTTTCTGTCCTGCGGTGTGTTTTTCCATTTCATATATCCACTTACCCGCACCTCCACTTAGTGATGGGAGCCTACATTTTATATTTTCTTTATCCGTATGTTTCCAAGGTACATACTGTGGTCTAACCCTTCCTCTCTCCAACAGTGGCATTAAATTCTGTCTTGTGTCACCCTTTATGCTCCATAATATTGAGTCTTCACACCCCTCCTCTTCCCCCGTTTCCTTTACTACTTCAAATTCTTCCTTACTACCTCTGCTCCTATCTCCCTCTTCTTCCTTTCCCCTTTTTTCGTCAATTCCTGTGTTCAATATGGGTATGTTTATTTGTCTGTCTTGCCTGCGACTAGGGAGGTCCCTAAGCCGACATGCATAAGGTGTAAGTTCGTTCATGAAGGGCGCGAGCTTTATTCTGTGCAGTGAGCGTGCGGTGGTTGAACATGTAGGGTGTGACGTGGGAGGGCGTGATGGGGATGTGGGTGGCGTGGTTTCATGGGTTTGTGTTTCCCCTATTCTTTTCACTCCCTCCTTACTTCTCTCCAGCTCCTCCCATCTTCTACTCATCCAGGGCGAATCTATGTTTGTTCTAGTGAGGTATAGCTTATCTAAGCTTTCCCTTTCACTCTTTCTTCCATCCTTCTCCACTCCTTCTTCCTCCTCACTGCAAAAGTCATTCATAAATGGCACCCCCCACTCTGCCTTTTTTCCTTTTATTGTTACTGTTTTTAAGTCTATTAGGTCTCTTTCTCCCCTTTCGTTGTTACCAACTGTTCCCCCTAGTGCTGATGTTGTTGCTACCTCTCTACTTTTATATACATCTCCCCATCTTTCACTCTCCCTACTCCTCCCTTCTCTTCCCCCTTCACTTCTCTTCTCCATTTCCCTACTATTTTCCTCCCTTTTCCTTTTCAATTCCTCCATTACTTCGTTGCTCATCTGTTCCAATATTCTTTCATCCTCTTTCTTCCTTTCCCATTTCACCCTTTCTCTTTCTACTATACTCTCTATTACCTTCCCCTCTTCATATTTCTTAGCTGTCTCTGATAGTACCCTCCTCCTCCATATTTCCATTTCCTTTTCCTTTTCTTCTTCTTCCTTCTTCTTCTCTCTCAGCACTACTCTTGATACCCTATCTGCTGCTGATTTTACCCTTTCAGCTTCTCTCTTTTGCTCCTCATTTCGTTCCCTTAATTTTTCCAATTCGTTCTTACCTTCTTTCCTTTTCCTCACTCTCTCTCTTTCCTCCCTCTCAAGTTGTTTGATCAATTCATTCTGCTCATCCCTCAGTTTTGCTAATCTTTCCTCCAAAATCTCTTCCTTCTGCCGTAGTAGCTCCTCTCCCCTCATTTCACTCTCTCTGGCACTATCCTCGTTTGTTCTCTTTACCGCCTCCCTTTCTTCTCCAGTTAGTGAGCCTCGTAATTTCAATAATATCTGTGCAGCTACCCACTCATCGTTTCCTATCTCTACAGTCTGCTCTTCTCCAATCCTCCCTTCCCCCATTGGTATCTTCCTATGAGCCACATATGGTGGAGGGCTGTATGCCGGGTTCGAGTATCCTTCAGCCGCCCTGAACTGTCCTTCTATTTCTCCTAATTCTCTTAAAGGGTACAACCCTCCTCCCTCTGTTTTCACTCCCGGTGTTATGGGTATCTCATTGTTCGGTTCCTTTTTTATGTCGTTCGATTTATCAATCTTTTCTCCTCCCTGTCCTTCATTCCCCGTATTCTTTGTCCTTTCACACCCCTTTTCCCCATCCGTTCCTTCTTTCTTAATCTCCTTTTCTTCCGGTGTTTCCCCCATAGTGAACATTCCATTTGGTCCTGGTCGGGACCCCTGGAACATCCTCCATAAGTTAAACACTTCCACATGGTTTGCCAACTTCTTCCCCTGGGTCCACTCTATGCTGTACTTAATTAATTTCTCCCTATGTGGTGGCAGTGTGGTGCATATGTGTTGTAGTGGGGTAGTGAGGGTATTCCCCCACCCTCCCGACCCTCTCCCGTATGACATAATGGCACTCCCCTTGTTACCCTTCCCTTTACTAGCAGTTTACAATATACAACCTTATATTGCTTACCTTGCCCCGCAAGTGTGGGGACTTACGACAATCCTTTGACAAATTATGCAATACTAATAATAAAAAAAAAATAAAAATAAAAATAAAAAAAAATAATAATAAAACAAATATATATGTATATATGTATGATGTTAGATTATATTCCTTCCCCTACGGCCCCCTGCGGCCGAAGCGCACGCAGCCCCCCGCGGCTGCGTACCCCTTACGACGATCTTATACAGTCGTCCTGTTTCTCCGTTCTCCTCCCCCTTTTACACTTGCCGTGGCCGGCGTTCTCCGTGCGTTCTCCGTGTGCAGCCACGCCCCTTCTCCTCTTTCGATCCACTCGTTTATCGTTTATCTCCGTATCCGCTCCTTTATCATGTTTCTCTTCCCCACCACTCTCAATCCCAAAGTTTCTTATGCTCGCGATATCTTATTAAATCCCTACTGGTGACGTCACCGATTTCTTCGAGCTACTGGTACATTCTTGTTATGTTCTTTAAGTTCAAAATACACTTGCAATCTACCCCGCTAACCCTACAGCTGTCTTCCTGTCTCTCCTGGAACAAGGTAATCTCATCAATAATATAACCGGACTGCGCACGCTGCGTCGCCTCGCGAGTGATACGCCCCTCAACAGGAGGGCTTAACCAGCCAATTATCTTCCGTTTTGGGCAACTATGTAACTAGCTACCGTCCACAGGGAAACGTCATCTACCTATCGAGTTTCTTGCTCGAACAATAGGGAACCTCATCTACTCATTGATCAATAAATGTCAAATCGTAGGAAACCACACACACCCACCCTCACACGTAGTCGCAATCTAGGCCATCAGTGTCTTACGAGCGGCTGCACGTGATGTTTTCGTGCCCCGCCCCCCCTCTTTCGTGTAACTTAGCCGACTGCTCTCGCACTCGTCCGCTACCATTCATTCCATTGGCAACCCTCAGTTAAACCTTCGCCGCACATCTGTACAATACCTCCCTCCTCCCTTATTTACTTCCTCCCCCTCCCTCACAATTTCGCATTGCTTGTTGTGCGTGTCATGCTCACCAAGTTCTCTCGATGCAGGGCCGCTCGACTGCGTGCACCCCTCCAAGCGGCTCGCCACCTCCCCTCGTCTGGACCACGTCTGGACACTCGCCGACCGCGGGCGGGATACTTCTCAACCGGCTCCCGAGGGCCAATATCCGGATTGCGCTGTCCGGTCTTCTCGCAGCTCCGCGATGGTCCTGTAGTCCTCAGAAGGGGGCAACGGCAGAGGGGGCCGCGCCGCCGGGCCTCCTCGCAACGGGAGTGCCTGGAAAAATTAAAAATAAAAGTCGATCTTAAACAGATCTCAGCAGTGCCTCCAACTTGTCGGGGGGAAATTCTGCCGGGGTCGGCCGGGCCGTCCGCAGACCTCCGGGCAGGGAGGCCCCAACTCCTCCCGTATATCCCAGATGAGATAGAGTATGAGACACACACAAGGAGCAAGGTGACTCTGCTGTTTATTTAGACAAAACGGCAGGGATGGGTCAAGGAGCGCACGCGTTCGTCCTGACACACACACAATCATGGGGCTCGCAGGCCCTTTTTACTGCATTATGACGCGCTACTTGCGTCACTTCAGAAAGTTAACAAAAAACCTATCGCCACTCTTAATTGGTTGCTCGAGTGGTAGGGTTAGTATAGTACACATATAGAGAATGATATTAGTGGACAAGGTGTAGTCAGGTGGTATATCTGGGTTGTCCCTACAATTAGATACATAAGAATTGTTACATGAAGACTCCTGAGGATTGGCTAATATTACTGACGTCTGAGATAAGAGCCCCATGTTCTGATTGGTGCACTCGTGAGCTTCCCAGCCTGGGACCACCGTTGTTCCCAGCTCTCGGTGTACCTGTGATTGCAACAATGTTTCAATATGGGTACGTGCAGACAATGTGAGGATTTATTCATAGGTGGAAGGCTGACCGCTCCCACTGTAGCAGATGTCCATTGATCCTTTCAAGTGTATCGGCCTGTGTCTCGTAGCGAGGGACCCAGACGCCTTTTCTCTCCTGGGTTTTGGCATCTCGTCAGGTTCGGCTTGGTCACGTGGGGAGGGACCGTGAAAGAGGCAGAATTCTGTACAATTAATATTGTTTTTTCTACTGCGCGTCTGGTTTAATTTGCCGGCGTGACTTTATCGTTTGGGGCGCGGAGTGCGAGGTTGCAACATCGTGCCTTTGATGATTTGTTCTTGGAATGTGGGTTTGCAACATTGCGACCTTGGCTGGTTGTTCCACCGGGTTCTTTCTGCAGGATCAGCAACCTGACTCTTGCTTTGTTAATGTCCACGGGAGCTCTTGGTTGAGGCCTACTCGGGCCTGGTGCATAAGTAGTCCGTTTGGTGCATAGGTGCTTTTAGGTTATAATAGCATATATTTCCATGACCAGTATCGTGTTTCCATTATACCTCTCATGGTGGTAACGGGTTTCAAGAGAAGCGTGAGCAAGCGTTATAGATGAGTTCATGATGCGTCTTGCGTTTCTGCATTCTGAAAGCCTATGTAAAAATAATAAAGATGCACGTCCGTGAATATGCCTGTCGCCTACGTCAGAGCACTGAGTATGTTCTTCGTGTAGATTGGTGTGGAGATGTTCAGTGTGTATATTTGTACAGATGTACTTCCCGTTGTCTAGGTCGTCATGGCATCTCTAACGACGTGTGGATTTTAGTCTAGCTGATCCGAGCCGCAGGTGTCGGCATGGCCAGTGTGGGCTGCTGGGCAGGCAGATGGACACATCCGTATGTTCCTGTACCAGGGTACCTGGTCGTCTGGTAAATGGACAAACTCTTCTCGCGGCGGGTGTCTGGGCCGTGACCCTCTAGGCCAAGCGCGAGAGGTGAAGGACGGGAGCCTGGTCTTCCATTCTCCCACTTCAATTGAATATTTTCAGGCAAAATGTCATCCTTATATTCTGGCTCGGGTATTGCGCTCGGCCCAGGCTTGCTTGGTCCTGATCTCTTGTGTTCAACTTTTCCATTGTGGCGGTCAAGCTTTCTCCATAGCTGGCACTAAGCTATGGAATTCCCTTCTGCTGACACTTCACTCTATGGAGTTCCACTTGTCATTCAGGTGGTCTTTGAAGACTTATTTGTTTTAACTTGTTGTTTTTTGGGGTTTTTTGATAGTCCACTACCAATGGCTGTTAGCGCCAAGAAAAATGCATTCTTCTCGATTCCACTCCATCCGGAGTCAAGGTACTTCGTGGCATTTAAGCAGGTTCAGATGCGGTTCGAACACACTAGGTTACCCCAGGGGTAATGTGAGTGCCTGAGCATATTTAACAGAATACTTCATGCCGATCTAGGGAATATTCAGGTGCCTAGCATGATTATCCAGTACGTGGACGATCTCCTAGTGTGTAGTGACAGTGAACAGCACTGCCAAAGGGAATTTCATGCCTACAATTGTTGGCCTGTAAGGGGTACAAGGTCGATAAGGCCAAGTTATAATATTGCCGGCAGGAAGTGATCTATTTGTGGAAGTTCATATCAGTGAATCAGAAAAGGATACTACCCAATAGGGCAGCTTCTGTATGTGCCACTCCCAGACTCTCCTCAGTTAAAGAGATGCACAGGTTTCCGGGCTTATGCAATTACTGTAGGGCCTGGATCCTATACTATGTGGCGTACACAAGACCACTCCTACAGGCCCTTAGGGAAGCACAAAAGACAAAGGACCACAAGTTACAGTGGATGCAGACATGATCAAACAGTTGGCCACCCCAGATTATACACAGATATTTTATTTGTTTTCAAATTCTGAGGGTCAGTTTATGACAGCAGTGTTGACGCAAAAAAGCACTATGGGCCACAAGCCATTGGCCTATTACAGTGGCCTTTTGGATGCAGTGATGCAAGGGCAGTTCACATACAAACAAGCATTAGCAGCTGCTGCCTTTACCATAGAGAAAAGTTCTACGATTGTAATGGGTGTTTAGTAATGTTGTATGTGGAACATTCTCTGTTCTCTATTCTAGAAAGGTCAAAATCTACCCTGACTACGTAAAGGTCATCGGCATATGAGATCATCATCTGTATACCTCATATTCATGTGGTTAGGTGTAAGACAGTGAATCCTGCCACCTTTTTAACAGACATGCCTACTACAGAGGACCTGATGGTGCATGATTATGCCACATATGAGGGGGAGGTGGATGCTACTCCCAAAGCAAGGGACTGTACATTGACAGAGGGTGAGATACTTTTTGTTGATGGGTCATCCACAATTGGTCAGGAGGATGGACAGAGACGGACAGGGGCAGCGTTGGTGCGTCTTGAGGGAGAATACAAAATGGTAGTTGTGAAAACATTGCCTACACACTATTCTGCACAAGCAGCAGAATGTGTGGCACTCATTGAAGCACTGAGAGCATCACAAGGGTGCCATGTCACAATATATTCGGACTCGCCGTATGTTACAACAACGGTACATGCTGGACTCAACTGCTGCAAGAGGAGGGGGTTTTGGAGGGCAGATGGATCCCCAGTGCAGCATGCAGTGCTGTTAGAAATGTTGATAGAAACGTTATCGCAGCCATCTGTTGTGGCGGTCATCGAGTGCGCCGCCCATACTCACGGAACAGATGAAATATCGGGGGGGAGCCAAAGATGAAATGCCCACTGAGTTTGTTGTGACTGCCTCACCGGCAAACGAGCATCCTGTGCCTTACACAGCATTGCCCATCGCCCTGATTGTCAAACCAGGAAGGGCATGTGACAGGGAGAAGGAGTTGCGGTTTTGGAGAGGGTGAAACCAATCTCTGACAGACCTGTTATGGAGGCAAGAGAGCTCTTGGAAGACAGTAATGCCCCAGCAGCTGCGAGCAGTAGCATTTTAACGATTACACTACCCATATCACAGTTCGAAGCAACACATAGCAGCAGATATACAGGTGAACTGGTTCACCCCAAACATTCGGGAAAGTATTACAGAAATGGCCATACATTGCACCACATGTCAAAGTTTCAATTCAGGGATGACACTACGTATGCTACGGGGCACCTTCCCCCGCCCTACTGGGCCGTTCTGTGAATTATACATAGACTATGTTGGCATGGGTGAGCGTTGTAACAGATCCAGGTACCTCATTATGGTGGTCTGTCCCTTCTTAAGGTGGGCGGAAAAGCAGGGCCATGTGCACACCCAGATGCCAAGTGTGCTGCATGGTTTCTAGTGCGGGAGGTTTTCCTGCACTTGGGTGTGTGTGAGGTTTTAAGGTCAGAAAATGGCACACAATTCTTCAATCCATTATTCCAACATGTTACAGCACTTCTTGGCATTAAGCATCAAGCATCAGATTTATCACCACAGGCCAATGGCAATGTGGAGAGAAAAATAGGCCTCCTCAAGAGCAAATGATCTAAATTGTGTACCACGTTGAAGAAAAACTGGGTGCACTGTTTGCACTTGGCCCTTTTCAGTTTATGCACGCAGCCAAGTAAAGACCATTATCTATCACCTCACAAGGTCGTCACTGGCCAGCATATGCATACCCGATATCCCCTGTAAGAAAGGCTTCTGATGTACACAGGGCTGCAGCAGTGTTAGGAGAGGAGTTTAGGGAATATTTAACGACACTAACTCAGGCCATTAAATGTATCTCCCGACAGATTGCACCTGTCAGGATTGTGACAACAGAGATGCCCGAGGCTGCACAGATGACCGGGACAGATCCTGAGCATTTAATGACTCGACCACTGCTGCGAGGGGTTTATATCTACGTTTGCAATTTTGTGCACAGGTGGAACAATCCTCGGGTCCAAGAACCGTATAAGGTGGTGTTTTGTACTCCCCTCGCGGTCAAAGTGAAGGAATTACGCTACTGGGTCTACCTCTCTGATGTTCCTAGGGCACCTACAGAGTGCACAGTGGTGCATCAGTTGTCCGAAAATAAAATATAACAGTACTCGTACCCCGATCATCTCACTGGCCTGTCCAGAGACAATATGGTTTTGGTGACATGTCCGAGTGGCAGGTCAAAGCTCAGCTGCTAGCTCTGCAATTTTCTTTTTTTGGAAGTGCTTTCATTCTCTCTCTGTCTCTATCTCTCTTCTTTTTTTTCCCTCCCCCTTTTGTTCCTTCTTCCTTTGTGTATAGAGTACATCTTGTACGTGTATCCCTTTCCATTGTCTTGTGTGTCTGTGCTTCTATTTCAGGAAAGAAGAAGTTGTACACAACTACTGTAAATGATTTAAGTAGGGACCCGAGGCGTAGAGACTCGAATAAGAGAATATGGACCTATGTCTATTATAGTGGGTCAGTAATTGCTGAGGATTATGTTTGATATTGCTAGTGCTACTGGGAGTGTATGGGGGAAGGTATTGTAGCGGGATGTCCTATAAAGGAGGGGAGTGGGGGAAATAGGATTGTATATTTTCCATACATATAAATGTTAATAACACGAGTGGATTTGCATATATCAGTACTAATGTGAACACTAATAATAATAATGAACATGGATTTAATGACTCCAATACGTCTGTGAAGGAAGCAGAGATCAGGTCGTTTACAATAAGTAGGGGATTGTCTACCTCTATGGAAAGGTATAATGTTATCTCTGGTGGTACTGCTTAAGCGTCTATCCTTGAGAATGTGTATAGAAGAATGAAAAGAGAAGTACGACAGAAGTATGACATGTATCAAGGGCTCGGTTTTGATGTGATTGAGGATATTCATCACCCTGAGTTCAGAAATGCATGATACTCTGATATGAGTGGTGTGGGGAGAAATGCTGTGAATGGGAGCTGTTATGTGTGTTCACTCATTCCATGTGCCTCAGGGATCCCAAGATGTTAGGACCACACACAGTCCCAATTATAGAGGCACAATACCTGGTTCACCTTGCGCTATGCATAATAGAAGGAACATTCTGGTGACACAGTGTGCAACGGCAAATGGTGGGCCCAGATTTTGTAAAATGCACCAAAGACCCAAGAAACATCAAGTGTGTCGAGTTACCCTATCTGATGGTGAAGGGGTGAAAATGTGTCAATAGTAACTGACAGGAAAACACGCTACCTTGCTTGGCAGAAGGACTGGTAACATATAGCATGGAAAAGATAGCATGAGTGGTCAACTTCTGTGGGCAAATCTGGACAGAGCATATCACAAAGCTGACATGGATTGCAACAATGGAAATGTGGGCGCTAGTGCACAAAGAAGAAGGATATAAACTCTGTTTCCACAGGGTATCGTTTTTGTCAGCACAAACAAACATTGTAATAAAACTATTTTGATCACTGACATGAAGAAATTGACAGCAGCGCTGATGGATTACTACTGTGGCCGACAAGCTTACTTGCACCTCACGGAATCATGGAGGGGCTGTTGTTCGCTGGCCACATTGCATTCAGCGCTATTAGTAATCCCAGAAGAACACCTGAGTTTCCCCACATTGGAAAATGACGATAAGAGTTTGGTGCCAACACAAGAGCCCCACATCCGGCCAGGGAAAGGACAGATCCAGTAACCGCAAAGGAGGAAGAGATTGAATTACATTTCTAAAGACTCTTCCACATTGCTTGCTGGAATACCAGAAGAATATAGCCTTTTCAGTTCATCAGAAATATTTTTGGCCTCCTTTCGCCAGTAAAGAGGCAAAAAATCTTGTGCAGGTGACAGCCAATGCCAAATGACTGCAAATAGTGCAGTACGAACTGGCCCAGCTCCTGAATGACGCAGAGAATGGGTTCAACATGATCAAGGCTGAATTGCGGTCATTGCAAGTATGACAATGTAAAATCGATTTGTGCTGGACATGTTAACAGCAATGGACGGTGGAGTTTGGAATGAGTTTGGCAATTCCTGTTGTACATTCGTGCCTCCAGAAGACACAGAAAATGAATCACTATCCCACATCATGGCAGCCGTTCACGGCCTGGGTGTTCGCAAGAAGGAGGAGAGAGGAATTAAGGACAGTGATTGGCTGACTATGAACTTTAGCTGGGCCCCGTCATGGCTAGGAGCGATCGTGAAGATGTTAATGCCCACCATTGTGTTCATCCTGGTCATTTTCTGCACTTGACAGCTGGTTCTTTGATGTTGTGCCACTGTGGCACCTAATAGCGCAAGAATTATGTTATATATTTGGGTTTCAAAAGCACCTTGCCAAACAAAAAACATTGAAGTACAAACCGATGTCCCACAGCGTGGACCGACGTATGAAATGTCCCCCATCCCATATGGAGATGAAGTTGATCCTCTATACCACATTATCATTTCCCCACCCCCTGATCCAGAAAATTACACAGAGATTTGGGTGGATCTGGCAGGGGCGGGGGACTCCATTTCTAAGACCTGTTCACCTGAAGGCACGTAGGGGGGAGAGTTTGTGATCAGTGTGCAGGGCGTGGCTGCCAGCAAAGAGGAATAAGCCATATGTGGATGTAGAAACAGGGGAGTGGGAGCACAAAGCTATTCCAGAATGTGTTACTGTAGAAGTAACGAAAGTTGGGATGTTGGGAAGGGGGCTGCCCCCCAGGTGATTTAAAGTAAGGCGAGATGCATTCTAGGCACTGTGATGAGCCAGGGGGTAGGAGGAGCAGTGAGAGGGATGCCTTCCTGTCCAGCAGGACCCCATTTTAACATAACCAATTACAGTTTAACTACATGGTGTGGCCCAAGGCGCGGCCCGCATCTGTATTTTGCATAGATATCAATAATCCTAGGAAGAGGAGAAGGCTTGCAGGGTAAATGCAACATTAGATGCACTAGGCCGAATCCACGAGGCCACAGAAATCTCCAATCATGCCCAAGCTCCCATGTGGACAGTTCACACCCCCACCCAAAACACTGTCTATTCATTGTTCCCGAAAGTGTTGCAAGGATGTGTTTTTCGCCTAAGAGGAATGTGCCCTGCAAGGCCGCAATCAGAGATCAACGCTGGTGTGCATGTTATCGAACACTGGCCAAAGCATGACCCGGCCCATTCCCAGGTGACCGTGAGTTATAACCCTTATAATTGACTAAACCCTAAGATCCCTGAATTCCATAGCACCAGGTGCCCTTTGAACACCAACCCCAAAGTAACAAGTCTTGAAATGTTCAAAGAGGATGGACAAAGCATATTGTTGAAGCAACAATCATGTGATTTGTTTTGTGAGGTGCTGGGAGGGATAAAGTATAGTGCAAAATGAGGGAGGAGACCTTGGAGCCAGACGGGGCGGGGGGAGTGAGTGAAATGTTTTTGTGAAGGTTAGAGTGCTCAGAACCTCCTGTGTGTCCGTCTTAAGGCCAAGGGCACTATGAGTGATAAAATAAGTTGTATAGTAGGAGTATAATTAATTTGTTTTCTGACCTTCAATGTGAGAAGAAGTATAGCCCCGCAGCACTAACGTCATGGAAGTCACACAGACTGGGCTGGCACCAATAAACTACCATACCTTATGCATAAAGGTGGTATCGGTATAGGGTCCATCCAATCAGCCGTACAGGTTTTTACAATATGTATTGCGTCATTTATGACAATGTTTTGCTTTATAAGATTCTGCTTGTACTAATTTTCGGCAGAATGTTCTTAGCAGCAGAGCTCTTTGCTGTTGCTTTCGTCTGAGATTAAACTTGTTATCCTTACAAGATCAACTTGGGCCTTTCTTCCCTAGCGGGCTGTATTCTCTCTGGTGTGAGCATTCAGGGGCGTGCCTTCAGTAGCCGGGCTGGGGACCGCAGGAAAAGTGGGAATAATTACTGTATTCACAGGTCTCAAACCCCATACAAATATACAGTTGTTTTTTTCTGGTTTCTCGAGTGGCATACATGGAGTATTGCAAGGACTAGATGTATGCAAAATAGTATCATGCGTCAATAGGGACTCTATAACTGGTGCTGTTTGTTCTTCTGCCTCAGGTCATAAAGGGTACTGGGGAATAGCTGGTAACTAATCCAACCAACCTCATTATCATGCACTGACCGAGTGATTTATGAATTCTGTTGATAAAATATTGTAAATCCGGGGACCATTCATTATCAGGGCCATTCCCCGGTACCATTAGAGGGCATATAAGGTGGCTAAGGCTGATTCTGCATTGTCGCTGGGAACAAAGAGGAACACTGCATCCAGAGTACAATAAATGGCACGTTCAGTTTACACAACAGAACCCTCCACGAGGAGTTAACAGGCCCAGAACGACCAAGGAAGAAAGGACTACCGAGGAAAGCTTGTATGTCAGAGGCCATTCCTAAAGTAAAAGGTACAGGCTCAGACACTGGTTGTGGAATGAGAGTGTTGGCGATACCTACTGTCATTACTATTTCAAAGGACAGAAGGATGTCACAGAAACAATCAGCCTGAATTGCTGATTGACTAGGTGCTGTATCAATTAAACAAGAAATCTCTTGCCCATCAACCTAACATTGCAAATATGATCTATGGGCATCACAGGCTACACAGTGAGGTTCATTCTCAGGCTGTTTCAGTATTGTTCTTCCTCTTGCTGGCCCAGGTGTGTCTTATTTGGTGTAAATTCCAGTGCATTCGGGTTGGGTAAGGTGTCCTGTCCTAGTGGTTGTACGATTATTATGCATAGTTCTAAACAGACATTCCCTTTTCCAGAAACCCTCATGTTGGCAAACATTGCAGGCCATCACATCTATGTAATCCCTGGGCTGTCCTGATGGGTTTCCATTTGGTGCTTCTATACCTCTTCCCCTTCCTTTATCCCCGAATCTGCCTCTGAACTGGTTTTGCAGGGTTACTTGGTTCCTCGAGGATTGTCCCACGCCTGCTTGCAAACCAATCACATGTGGCACTGCTGAAAGGCGATCAGACATGCTTAGGCCAAGAGGAGAAAGGGTTGATGGTGAAGAGGATTGCACCCAGTGTGGCTTTTTCATCAGTGTGTTCCCCTGAAGAGAAAGAGGGGGGTATTACTACAGATTCCTGGTTCCCCCTCCCAAACCCAGGGATAGATCTATGGGGATTTGACTCACCATATTATGCAGGTAATAGACAGCCATTCAACCAGTTGCTTCACTGGTTCTGGTCCAGTCTAGCTGCGACCATTGAGGTGTAATAAAAATGCAAGTCCAGCGCGGTATGAAGGAACACACTTCTCAGCAGAGAGAGTAGCACTCTAAAGGGGGAGGAGGCTCTTTCTCATATCTGTGAACTTAAAAGCCTACTAAAACTAACACATAAATCCTGGAGCTTAGCTAGGTATAATAAAACATAGTGGTAGAATAAAACACAGAAAAAGGCCACAAAAACCTGCTTTGTTTTAAACATGTGAGAGTGTTTTGTTCGCAGCAAAGGCCACTGCAGCCGGTTCATTAATACAGAGCATGCAATCCAAGGCCAAGCACTCAGAGAAGCACACCAAGGTTGTTATTTTTCAAGGTCAACCGATTACAGCGTGCAGGTTCTGCCAGTGAAAGAGGAATATATGGCCCTTTTATAATTCAAAATCATTTATGAAATGGGATTTTCTAGTGAAGCTGGCAAGACCCACAGAGGTTTCAAATCTCCCACAGACCATTTTCCCTGGGAAGAGGATTAGAATGTTCCCAATATGCAACAATCCTTTTAAAGTATGTCCGTGGGTCAAGACTCTGATGATGTCATGGTGGGTAGCCGTTCCCATGGGAAACGGGAAGAGGCGACCAGGGCAAAATATTAAAGTTCTGCTGGTCGTCTCAAATGTTTCAGTCATTTCATTTTGTGTTGTGGGAATTGGGGTTGGATTGTGACGTCACAGTTTTGTAATTGAGTGTGGTGTGGGAAGGTTCATGGGCCCAATGATCCAGCATAATGTATATGGTTCTAGATGGGTCCAAAGTGCAAGAACCAATCATTTCTGTGTGGGGATATTGTTTCTATGTTTCACAATCTCAAATGCTAATTCTTTTTCTGTCTATAAATGTTTTCACTTCGAGGGCATTTCTTTGACATTGCCGCGGTCTATTTGAATTTGCTGTCGCAGCTGCGTCTGGGCTCCTGAATAAAATTGCATTACTTCTTGCACTGAAGTACACTCCTTTTTTATTTCTTTTGTAATTATTTGGTGAGGGCTACGAGGCGACCTTCAATACAGAGGTCTCTTCATCGTGAATTGGGTTTGTGAGTATATGTCTTGTCTTGTTATCTTTCGCTGCTCTGGAGCGCAGAGTGTTAAACAAATGTTCTGATTAGTCTCTTGATTTTCATGCACTCTTGACTGAGTGTCATTGATTTGCTGCCGTACGTGAGAGAGCGTGCTACACTTGCTTTTGGTAATCCTTGTCTTCAGGTTGCAGCTGCATGTATGCAAGTGCACTGTGCACCTTTTGTCGGTGTCCTTGTATAATGCTTCTTCTTTGCTTTGTTTTCAGTTTGGGAATGTGAGGCGAAAGACAACCTTTTCTGCCTACTTAGAGCTGAATAAGGTAAGTTTTCGTTACTTGTTTCAATGCTGCTGAGTAATGTCTTGTCGGTCGGAGTCTCCCGATAGTACTGTATTTTTTGTGATCCCCTTCAGGTGGGGGTATCAGGAGGACAGGAGTTCACTGAGGGAGCGCACGACAAAGGAACAGTCAACGAGAGTGGGAGAATGGGAGTGCTGTGATGCAGGCAAGCGTTAAGCGCAAGAGTGCTCCGGTTGATGGAAAAAGAACAATAATCACTGGCGTTGGCCCAGGGTGTAAATCACACATATAGACCTGGGCCCCTGCTGGAGTGCATAGAGCCTCAGCATGAGCTCTCAGATTGTGTCCTCAGTGGCAGCCATCATGGTTGGGTGAGTTAGTTCTTCCTGGCGACCATCTTACAGTGGGCTTGTTGAGTAGCCATTGATGCATTAGGGATGTCCAATCCCCACATTCCCCTTATATTTTTGGGGTTTTCAGGTCCCTCTGGACAGTACTCATAACAGCACGCTGCAAATTCTGTAAATGCAGTGCCATAAGCTTGTTCTCAATATTTTCCTTCTTGTGTTCCTGACACGCTACACAATGATTCGCAATTCATGACAGTTCCGAAAAGGGCTTTTTCTGCCACCCCACGCACATTGTTTTCAACTGGGCCTAGGCTGAAACCCAGATACAAAGGAGTTAGCTATTGCCTCCTGAGCCATTTCATCTGGTTTTGTGATAACTGAATGTGGTGTGAACACTACTTTCAATCAGTCCTAGAAATTGACAGGGGATTCTCATTAGTTTGACAGCATTTGTATTTTGTATTTGTATTTATTGTTTTATATAGTGCCTTAATCCAAGGTGCTTTACAGTTAACAACAAGAATACATGAACATGGAACAGTAGAAGCAATAACAGTAAAAAATGAATCAAACCAGAAAATTGGCATGTAGAACAATTTGCATTATAAAAGGGGAAAGGAGAGGAAGGGGTGTGTGGAAGGGGGAAGAGGGAGAGAAAGTAGTGAGTAGAGTGAGTAGTAGAAGGAAGGAGAATTTAGAAGAGAAGGTGTTACGCTCACCTGGTTCCCACAGGGACGTCGATCTGAACTGGACAGCTGCGGTCTCCACCAATGTGACGCGTAGTGCCGAGATGACAGACTGGACTGGCCCACCAAGCTTCGTTTGCTTGGCCCGTAGGAGTACTCTTCTGCAAATGGAGAAAGGGAATTAACCACCCGTGGAGTTGAGTGTTAACCCCCACCTCCGCTGTTCTCCCCACTGATCACCTTTAATGTCCCCTCTTATAGTCTCACCTGATGGTTTGGAAAGATGAGCTCTCCATCCTGCATTGAGCGCAGGGGCGCGTAGATAACCAGTTGCTTCAGTGGTTCGAAGGAATTGGTGAGTTCCAGAACAATATTGACTCTGAGATTTCCAGCGAGACGCCGTAAGTATATAGTTCGTAAGAGTTCAAATGTCTGACCTTCACTCTTGTCCGATTCCTTGCAGGTTGACGCTTGACCCTAGTGAAGAGTTCCTCATGGAAACCGGTAACATTCAGGTAAGGATTTGTATTATCCAACACAGTTCGATAAAATAATGTCAGTATGTAACCTGTTGCTTTCTCCCTTATTCAGGTGCTGAGAGAAATTATGAAGTCTCGCGGAATAATGTCTCTGGCGGTAAAATTAGGTAAGTCTATTGTGGTGAGAAGGATTCCCCTTGTTTGTCCCTTTGTTTCACCTTGCTGTCTTTTTATTCCCCTTAGGGGCTGGAGTGCGGCGAAGATGCGGTGGAGGCTGCGCCAACCCGTGAAGAGGAATAGTACCCCCGGCGGTAAAATCAGGTAAGTCTGTGGAGGGTAACTAATATTGCCTCTGTTCATTCCCTTGGCTCACCTTTCTGTTCTTGTGTTCCCCTTAAGTGCCGGAGTGCGGCGGGAACATGAGGAAGGATGCAGTGGATAGTGAAGATGCTGCGAAGGCCGGTGAGTTCAGCGCAGCGCTGCAGCAGGTGAGGCGACGCCCATAAAATAACTTCTTTCATCCAGCTCGAAGGCGCGGTGGATCGGGAATTCAGGTAAGGATTAAAGGTATTGCTCTTGTCCTAACCTTTTCTCCTTCTTTCTCCCTCTTTCTAGGAGCTCCACACTCGAGACGGGCGTGGCAGAAGACTGGATGCAGGCTTGCAGGCACGGTGAGCGTTACGCTGCTGGATGCAGAATAACGCAAAGCGTGTGCTGCTCTTCGGGCACTGTCAGAAAAACAGTTGTTTGGGGCAAGAAACAGCGCGTTACAGCCAGAAAATAGGCTGTTCTGGGATTTAACTACGTTTCCCAGCATGTCTAGGGAATTCAGTAGTCCGGGGTTTTCGAGCGATGCAGCAGCTGGCAATTAGGAAGGAATAAATCTCCAACCGCCCGTGCCTCGGTGCAGATAATTAATGATTATGTGCACGGGTGGCAGTGTGGAGAGTTTGTGAGCCAGGTTTTTTTCTCGGACGCCGGAGGACTGTTGGGCGTCAGCACGGATTCCAGGATCAAGATAAGCATGCATCCCGGGCCGCGGTGGTGATTTACAAGCGGCTTGGACGTGCTTTGGAAGCAACAGTCTTCAGGGCTCGGGTGTCCTCGTGAGGCGCCCGGGCCATCAGCTAAGTGCATTTACCATGGTGTTCTATTTTATGGCTACGAAACTTTTGAAGTTGTTAAGACGGATTTCTGAACTCTGTCCTGGTGACGCAGAAGTTCAGAAGGCCAACCTAATTACTTGGAACAGGGTAACCTCTGGACGAGCCAGACCAATCAAGGTAGCGATCGCGGCGGTCAAGACTAGGTCTCAAGAGGGGTGAGGGTGACTGAAAGCCCGCAATGAGCACACAAAGCAAGAGCGCTTACAAACTACTCCAAACAGTTGTTATATCAAAAATAGATACACATTTAATTTAAGGCCTTTAAAACAATGACCGTAGCGAGAAAATCACAATATCACAATATTAAACCAACACATACCATATCAACACAATATATATACAAATACACAGTCACAAGCGTTTAAAGCACGAAATATGTAGTCCACCTGAAAGGAAAGGAAAACAGGCAGTGCAATAACGCTTTAGACTCAGTTCGCCTTCAGAGGCACCTAACTAGATGGAAGTCCGAGCCCTGCGAAGAGTGGAGCCTTGTGCTCAAAGTACCTGCCACGCCGGTGCCAACGGGCAAAAGGGGAAGCTCTTCGGAGGAAGTCAGGCAGTTCGGGTTAGTGCACAGCAGAAGGAGAACAGGTTCCGCAACTCAAGCGCAGCCTCCACAGCGGGCAGAAGCAGAGCGCGAGTACGGCCAAAAGGGTGCTGTTTTTACACAGCAGGGAAAAGCAATGGGATACTGCAGGAGGGCGACCAGATCCTAGCTAAACTACTCACCGGTCCCCGAAGCAAGCAGACCCAGGCTTCTCCACGTTAGTATCAGCAGCTGGCAGATTCAGAAGAGCAGGGAACGCCTCGTAGTCGTGTAAAGCAAAAAGACGTCCCAATCGACAAAACCAGCACAGTTTGTTGCCGCAGCAGGACAACGGAGCGGCCGTGTGTATTCAAGCCAAATGTACACTCCTCCCTTCAGACTTGGGAACGCCAAGTGTACGAAGCATGGGAGAGTGACCAGGACTCGAAATACAACACAACCTGGCGGCAGTTACAGAGCAGGACTCCCTTGTAAGCTGGTCAGTCAACTGGATGGCCCAGAGACATTTCCGTAGGCTTACTTGGCAGGAGAGGATGAAGTCGCCGGGAATAGCTGTTCCTGCTATTCCAAAGGTCGAAGCACCAGTACAGGCCTTCTGGTTCGATCAAAGGAGGAAAGGGTTTCACAGGACGACAGCAGTGCAAAGGAGGATTCCTTCAGCGGGTCACCAGCGATTCCTCGGTCCAGCCTCGTGGTTGCAGGATACTTGGCTCCTGTATTCCTTCGTTCGTGAGAACTCAGGAGATCGACATGGTAGTGGTGTTTCCAGCCCCCTCTTATCCACGGTTCCCTTCGCGCCAAAACGGAGGGGAGCCAATGGGAGATCCGCTCATCAACACACATACCATACGTGGACCAATCACGGACCACGGTGGTCCCAGGCATTCACACCACCCTAGACTCTCTGGCACCCAGGATGTGTATTGGGACCAGACATCCCAGCCCACACCCTGGAGGTACACAAACGACATGTAGAAGCCCGCGAAAGCAACCACGTTTCGCGGGAAAGTACATGCCCAAATAAGGAAGGCCCCGGGTCGCCCGACCTGGGGAAGGTGAAGGGAGCAAGACGGTCAGTGGACAGGACAAAGGAGCCTCGTGGTCTGGCCATTTTGGGAGCCAGGCCACCATTTTGGGTTCAGTGCGAAAAACGTGCTCAGAACGCCAAAAGGAGCTCAAAATAAACAAAACGATCGCTGCCACCATTCCAGTCCCTGAATGACTTGCACCGATCAAAATACCATCCTAAAAGAGTATCTAGGGCCTGTAGAAGGCTAGAGGCCCAAGAGAGCTGTAACTTAGCTTACAGTGCCCTCTTGTGTCATGTTGCACTAAAGCCGCAACATGATAAAAGAAACTACGGGAAACAGCGTTCCCCGGTACTGACTGTCTTAAGGGCATGTCAGTTTCCCCATAAGAAAAGAGCGAAAGCCCAGAGGAGTGCGGCAGAAGGCTGCACTTCTCTGGCAAAGTCAAGAACAAGGTGAAAAACAACAGCAAAAAGTTTAGGGGTTGCCACATGGAAGGAAAATTACTTACAATTACGAAATCTTTCCTAACACTCGCCCCTCCCAGACTATGGACAGGGGGAACTAATCCACCCCTGGATGAGTCTCTTGTTCAGGTCGGTTAAACATTCTGGACAACCCATCAGCATTGCTATGTTGGACACCTGGCCTATGCTCAATAGTGAAGTCAAAGCCTTGTAGACTTATGGACCACCTAAGCAACTTTGGATTCTCCCCCTTCATGTTCATTAGCCACTTTAACGGCTTATGGTCAGTCTGCACAGTGAAGTGGGTCCCATAGAGGTAGGGCCTCAGCTTCCTTAGGGCCCACACAACAGAGAAACATTCTTTCTCTACCGTGGACCATCTGAGCTCTCTGTCCTTAAGCTGGCGACTAATAAAACCCCAAAGGGTGTTCCTTACCCTTCTCATCTACTTGTGATAGTACAGCTCCTATCCCAGTGTCAGAGGCATCCGTCTGCACGATAAAAGGTCTTTGATAATCAGGGGCCCTAAGGACAGGGGCCTGGCACAAGGAGTCTTTTAAGCCATTGAAGGCCTTCTCACACTCGTCGGTCCAAGTTACCTTCTTGGGTTTCTTCGGAGTTGTGAGGGCAGTCAGAGGAGCAGCTATGGTGCCATAGTCTGCCACAAAATTGCGGTAATACCCCATGAGTCCTAAGAAGGCTCTCACTTGGGTTTGCGTAGTGGGGGTAGGCCAGTCTTGTACTGCTTGTACTTTACTGGGTAGAGGCTGTATCCTCCCTCCACCTACTTCATGTCCAAGGTAAACCACTGAGCCTTGTCCAATCCGGCATTTACTAGCCTTTATGGTCAAGTGGGCTTTCTGAAGAGCCTGGAGCACAATCCCGAGGTGTTTCACATGGTCTTCCCAGGTGGCACTGAAAATTGCTATATCGTCCAGATATGCAAGACAGAATTCGTCCAACCCATTCAACACATGATTCACAAGCCTCTGGAAAGTGGCAGGTGCATTCTTCAATCCGAACGGCATTACCCGGAATTGGTAAAGGCCGTCTGGAGTAGAAAATGCTGTCTTCTCCTTGGCATGTTCTGCTAAAGCTATTTGCCAATAGCCAGCAGTGAGGTCAAACATGCTGAGGTACTTGGAGGCACCCAAAGTATCCACCAGCTCATCTGTTCGAGGCAAGGGGTGTGCATCTGTCTTGGTGACAGCATTCAGAGCCCTGTAATCCACGCAGAACCTCAATTCAGAAGTGCCTGCCTTTGGAACAAAGACCACAGGACTGGACCAAGGACTACTAGAGGGTTCAATCACCCCAAGATCTAACATCTTGTTGACCTCGGTTTTAATATAAGACCGTACTTTGTCTGACATCCTGTATCCCCTACTTTTGGTAGGTACACTGTCTCCTGTGTCAATGTTATGTTTGCACCAAGGTGTCAAACCAGGGGACTGTGAAAACAGGGGGGAAAACTGCCTAAGCAAACTTTTCACCTCAGCCCGCTGATCAGAAGTCAGGTGAGGGGCCACTCGGACACCCTCAACGGAGCTATCTGAAGGACCGCTTTGGAACAGGTCGGGGAGAGGTTCAGACTCCTCTTCCTCAACGTCTGACGCCAGTAGCAGTGCTGCGATTTCGACTCTTGGGACGAAAGCCTTCAGCCTATTCACGTGAAACACTTTTGGAGCCTGTCCAGGCCTTCCAAGGTCCACTAAATAGTTCACCTCACCCAGGGGCTCCACCACTGTGTAAGGGCCTGACCATTTGTCCTGTAAAGCTCGAGGCCTTATTGGATTCATGATCAGGACTTGCTGACCAGGTGTAAAGTTGATGAGGGAAGCTTTCTGGTCGTACCAATGTTTCACCAGCGCTTGCCCTGCCTTCAATTTATCACTAGCCAAGCCCATCAGAAGTACCATCCGTTTTATGAGCCCTAGCACATAATCAACTACATTGGTAGTAACAGGGGGAGTGGGCATCTCCCATCCCTCTTTGACGATGGCTAAGGGTCCCCGTACGGGATGACCGAACAGAAGTTCGAAGGGGCTGAAGCCAACACCCTCCTGTGGTACCTCTCGGTAGGCAAACAGTAAGCATGGTAAAAGAAGATCCCATTTTCTTCTCTGAGGTTCCTCCAGAGCCCCAATCATGATCTTTAACGTTCTGTTGAAACGTTCCACCAGACCATTGGTCTGGGGGTGGTATGCAGAAGAGAACTTGTAGGTGACCCCACATTCTTTCCACATAGCCTGCATATACTTCGACATAAAGTTGCTGCCACGATCTGACACAACTTCTTTAGGGAAGCCAACCCTAGTAAATATGCCGAGTAAAGCTTTTGCAACTGACTTGGCAGTTACAGTCTTCAATGGGATGGCCTCAGGATACCTGGTTGCATGGTCGACCAGCACCAGGATAAACCTATTGCCCGAGGATGTTTGCGGGTCAAGGGGACCAACGATGTCGATCCCTACCCTTTCAAATGGTACCCCCACAACTGGGAGCGGTACCAACGGAGCTTGGATTGTCGCGCCAACCTTACCAGACAACAGGCAGGAGGCACAACTCCTGCAGTGACTTTCTACTTGCACCCCCATCTTGGGCCAGTAGAAGTGCATGGATAACCTTTGCTTGGTCCTCTTCATACCAAGGTGACCAGCAAGGGGAACTTCATGCGCCAACTGCAGGAGGAAGGGCCTAACAGCATGGGGAACCACCAAACTCCTATGGTCTCCTTCTGTAGACTCTGTGGGCTCACTATACAGGAGTTCACCTTCCCAATAAATCCTATGCTTCCCAGGAGGTTCACCCTCAAGCTGGGAGCAGGCCTGTCTCCTTAGGCCTTCCAGAGATGGGCACTCACGTTGGCCTTTACTGAATTCGTCCCTATCAGGACCTCCTTCAACTAACAAGTCTTTTAGTTCAGGATGATCGTTGGGGTCGAATACTTCAGGCATCGCCACCTCCTCGTCAGGCCCGGGCGATTGACCAACTTCCTCCACCGCAGTGGTAGGCGAGCTCGGGGGAATATTCTCTTTCCCTCGTCTTGACTTGTAGACTCCTTTCGCCTTGGGTTTCCCCTTCGGCTGGGGCGGCGTATTGGACTTGGCCAATGCTGCCCGTGCTTGAGACCGTGTGTAGGGTCTTTCGGCAGTGTCTCCTACGAGCCCTAAAGCTCTGAGATCATTACCCAACAAGACCTTTCCCGGGACGTTTCTCTGAATGCTCACTGGAATCCTGACTGCTGTACCATTTAAAGTAAGATTTACAGGGATCACGGGAAACATACGGAGGGGGCCGTCAGCCAACTTAGTGGGCATCAGAGTAGCTCTGGCAACTTCCTCTGAGTCTACCAAGGTAGAATCCACTACAGTTCGACTGCACCCACTATCCCTAAGAGCTGGAGTATCCACTCCATTGATCAGCACACTGTCTTTAAAGTAGTGCTTGGTATTATCCGGAATCCTAGCATAAGCCTCTGCGACTTTAGGCTCCCAGGAACCCAGGGACACTAAAACTACCTCAGCCTCTATCCCGCTGGGAAATGAGTCTGAGGAGAAGGATGCTCCTGTAATCTCTTCTTCCTCGTAGGAGGAGAAGGCCAGATTAGCGGAGTGGACCCCCAAAGGTCTAACCTTACACCGGGGATCCCCCTTCACATGGTCAGTTGCTCCACAAGAAAAACAAGCCCCATTGGGTCTGTTTACGTAGGGAGGCTTATTGTAACCAGAGTTCTGCTTCGGAGGCTGACCTCCACTACCCTGTGAGTTCTCTTGTGTCTTACCCTTGTTTTTCTTTTTGTGGCCCTTATGGGAAGAAGATTTAGCAGATTCCCCACCCTCCATATCTTTGGACTTTTTCCCTTCCTCCTGCTTACCAGGATGAGTTTTGTCCTTATGGGACACTCGATGTGACACCCATAAGTCTGCTGCAATGGCCAGCTTCTTAGGATCTATCTCCTTCGAATCGGCCAAATGCTGCTTAAGCTCCGGGGAAGAAGAAGCAAAAATGTGTTCCAGCATGACAAGATTTATCATGCCTTCGAAGGTAGAAACCTTATAACCTTCGACCCAGCCAGTTAAGTTTTTCAGAGATTCAGCCACATAAGATACCCAAGTACCACCTTCCTTTTTCTTATACTCTCGAAAACGCTTTAAATATTGGGCCGGAGTCTTCCCAAACTTTAAAATGAGAGTTTGCTTTAACATTGCGAAATCAGCCCGCTCAGCCTTCGACATTTCCATAATGGCACTGCAGCCAGAATGGGGCAGTCTACTGAGCAACCACGCAATCTTATCAGCATTGTCAACTTCTTGAACTTCGCATGCATACTCAAACGCATTCAGCCAGTCCATAATGTCATTCCTTTTTCATACACACTGAGCAGATCTTTCGGAAACCGTGGATGAGAAGAAGCCCCAGACCCATGTCTAGGACCCTTGGATCCATTTGCAACCTGAAGCTTGGCCAGTTCCAACTGGTGATCCCTGTCTTTCTGTTTTTCTGCCTGTTCGATTTTTAGTTTGGCTATGCTGAATTCAAGCTCCTGCTGCCTAAACCGCAGCTCTTGCTTCTTGAATTCAAGCATAGCCTCCCCATCAACACTGGCAGAGGAAACATTAGACATCACATCCTCCCTGTCCTCGTGGTCGCGATGGATCAGTGCAGCGGCAGAACCGTCGGTTCTACCAGTGAGAGCAGCCCCACCACCTTCTGCACTGTCCTCGGAAGTTATAGCGTCAAGCTGCGCTTCTTGCCACGCCACGATTCTCTGGATCATTTCCAATTTTGTGCCTTGAGAGGAAACACCTCTCTCCGCACACATCTTTTTCAGCGTTTCTGATTTGGAAGCATTTAAAGTTAACAAGGTATTTGTTTCCATACTGTTTGATAGGACTATGGCCTTTTTAAAGTTATACTACAACAATTCACTACGTGTACTGTTTGGAATAACCTGAAATGCCTTAGTTCGAGCGCAACACTGGATACCTTCAGTCGTATCCCACCGCTGTACACCAATTTGTTAAGACGGATTTCTGAACTCTGTCCTGGTGGCGCAGAAGTTCAGAAGGCCAAGCTAATTACTTGGAACAGGGTAACCTCTGGACGAGCCAGACCAATCAAGGTAGCGATCGCGGTGGTCAAGACTAGGTCTCAAGAGGGGTGAGGGTGACTGAAAGCCCGCAATGAGCACACAAAGCAAGAGCGCTTACAAACTACTCCAAACAGTTGTTATATCAAAAATAGATACACATTTAATTTAAGGCCTTTAAAACAATGACCGTAGCGAGAAAATCACAATATCACAATATTAAACCAACACATACCATATCAACACAATATATATACAAATACACAGTCGCAAGCGTTTAAAGCACGAAATATGTAGTCCACCTGAAAGGAAAGGAAAACAGGCAGTGCAATAACGCTTTAGACTCAGTTCGCCTTCAGAGGCACCTAACTAGATGGAAGTCCGAGCCCTGCGAAGAGTGGAGCCTTGTGCTCAAAGTACCTGCCACGCCGGTGCCAACGGGCAAAAGGGGAAGCTCTTCGGAGGAAGTCAGGCAGTTCGGGTTAGTGCACAGCAGAAGGAGAACAGGTTCCGCAACTCAAGCGCAGCCTCCACAGCGGGCAGAAGCAGAGCGCGAGTACGGCCAAAAGGGTGCTGTTTTTACACAGCAGGGAAAAGCAATGGGGATACTGCAGGAGGGCGACCAGATCCTAGCTAAACTACTCACCGGTCCCCGAAGCAAGCAGACCCAGGCTTCTCCACGTTAGTTTCAGCAGCTGGCAGATTCAGAAGAGCAGGGAACGCCTCGTAGTCGTGTAGAGCAAAAAGACGTCCCAATCGACGAAACCAGCACAGTTTGTTGCCGCAGCAGGACAACGGAGCGGCCGTGTGTATTCAAGCCAAATGTACACTCCTCCCTTCAGACTTGGGAACGCCAAGTGTACGAAGCATGGGAGAGTGACCAGGACTCGAAATACAACACAACCTGGCGGCAGTTACAGAGCAGGACTCCCTTGTAAGCTGGTCAGTCAACTGGATGGCCCAGAGACACTTCCGAAGGCTTACTTGGCAGGAGAGGATGAAGTCGCCGGGAATAGCTGTTCCTGCTATTCCAAAGGTCGAAGCACCAGTACAGGCCTTCTGGTTCGATCAAAGGAGGAAAGGGTTTCACAGGATGACAGCAGTGCAAAGGAGGATTCCTTCAGCGGGTCACCAGCGATTCCTCGGTCCAGCCTCGTGGTTGCAGGATACTTGGCTCCTGTATTCCTTCGTTCGTGAGAACTCAGGAGATCGACATGGTAGTGGTGTTTCCAGCCCCCTCTTATCCACGGTTCCCTTCGCGCCAAAACGGAGGGGAGCCAATGGGAGATCCGCTCATCAACACACATACCATACGTGGACCAATCACGGACCACGGTGGTCCCAGGCATTCACACCACCCTAGACTCTCTGGCACCCAGGATGTGTATTGGGACCAGACATCCCAGCCCACACCCTGGAGGTACACAAACGACATGTAGAAGCCCGCGAAAGCAACCACGTTTCGCGGGAAAGTACATGCCCAAATAAGGAAGGCCCCGGGTCGCCCGACCTGGGGCAGGTGAAGGGAGCAAGACGGTCAGTGGACAGGACAAAGGAGCCTCGTGGTCTGGCCATTTTGGGAGCCAGGCCACCATTTTGGGTTCAGTGCGAAAAACGTGCTCAGAACGCCAAAAGGAGCTCATAATAAACAAAACGATCGCTGCCACCATTCCAGTCCCTGAATGACTTGCACCGATCAAAATACCATCCTAAAAGAGTATCTAGGGCCTGTAGAAGGCTAGAGGCCCAAGAGAGCTGTAACTTAGCTTACAGTGCCCTCTTGTGAACTAAAGCCGCAACATGATAAAAGAAACTACGGGAAACAGCGTTCCCCGGTACTGACTGTCTTAAGGGCATGTCAGTTTCCCCATAAGAAAAGAGCGAAAGCCCAGAGGAGTGCGGCAGAAGGCTGCACTTCTCTGGCAAAGTCAAGAACAAGGTGAAAAACAACAGCAAAAAGTTTAGGGGTTGCCACATGGAAGGAAAATTACTTACAATTACGAAATCTTTCCTAACAGAAGTCATTGGTTATGTGTGCGTGTGAGGAAACACGGGAACACTTTGATAAAAAGCAGGCTGAATTACTTTGTTCAGGAAGATCAAGTGTTTCACTAAAATCCAGGAATTAATGTCTAAGCATATGAGAATAAGGACACTGTGTTTTGTTTGTTGCATGTATTTCCTGTGCAGTATTTGTTCGTTGCTTCGTTGTGATAATGGGGCCATGAGTCCAATGTGCTTCACCCCAGTGTGTGCTATCATGCTTTATGTGCTAAAGTCTGTTTGGAGCATAATTGTTCCTAAATGTTGTGTTCATTACATTTGAGTTTCTAACACCATTTACTTTGTGTTTAAAGTCAGGTTATGTGTTCTTGCTTATGAAAAGATACTATGAATATGCATATACAGTTTGAAGGACAGGTCAGGTGCAGGAGTTATTATATAGCTTTCAGCGTACTTATTTAGAGCTATTGTTATAAGTTGTATGTTGTGTTTCCCCCTCCTTTCCTTTGTCATTCCACCCTCTTTCCCTAACTCCTTCTTCCCCCCATTGGCTGCCACGTGGCTCCTTGTGTTACTAGTTCAAGCGCCCGTGCTAACCAAGGTGGGAGGGTCGAATCTATTCGGCTTCTGTGGTTCGGGAGAGAGGGTCGAGACCCTTATCCCTTTGCTTGCATTGACAGAATTATCTGCCCCCGATTTTGGGATAATAGAACCACCCAGGCCAAATGGAGACGAATCCTCCTTCGTTAGCAGATGTGCTAAAAGCACTACAAGATATTCAAGTGGAGTTAGTACAAGCCAGACAAGAATCAAACACATTAAAGGTTCAGGTGCAGGGTCTGGTCGCGCAGAATATCCCGTTGGATGGGACAGGACCATCTACAGGTGCTCCTACAAATAGAGTCCCTGCCACGGTGATAGTGCAACCACCCAGTAGTGTGCCCTTAGCGGCACCCGAAAGATTCACAGGGGACCCCAGGAAATATATGACCTTTTTAACCCAGTGCCGCTTCCATTTTTTGTGTAAACCTACAGCCTTTGAGACCATACAGGCTAGAACAGCATTCGTCATTTCATATCTAACTGGAGATGCGGCAGCGTGGGCAATGCCTCTAGTACAGAAGGATGATCCTTTATTATACAATTGGGATGGTTTCTTGGGAGAATTTGGAAGGTTGTTTGACCGCAGAGAAGTTTCTCTGGCACAAGATAAAGAGTTGTTGGTTTTAAGACAGGGACCGCGCGACTTAGTGTCATATGTTACCCAATTTAATAGATTAGTTATTGAAACAGATTGGCCCGAGAATAAGCAGACTGTGTTATTTTATCAAGGGTTAAAGGAAGAATTGAAGGATGCCATTGCGCAAGTGGAACCTCAACCGACTACTTGTACGGCCATGATTGATTTAGCTTTAAGACTAGATCATCGTATCAATGAGTGCAAAGGAGACAAGAAAAAACCCGAAGTAACACCCTTCGCTCGACTGGATCGGGGAAGAGGCAATAGGAGTATAGAAGAACCCATGCAGATTGGGGGAGTGAGAGGGCCCTTGTCAACAGCAGAAAAGGAACAACACAAGGTGAACAATTTGTGTTTGTATTGTGGGCAACCAGGACACTATATTAGGACATGCCCGAACACTCCCAAGAAAGGAGTAAGTGGTGAACAAGGTAAAGGGGAGACGGGAAAAGGATTGGGCCGGCCGTAGGGGGAACTAAGGTGGCAGGCCCGAAGGAGACTAAGTTCCCCATTTGGATAGCTAACACGACAGGAAACAGGAAGTCTCATGTGTATATTCTAGTGACTTTATTTTTTGCCTGCAACAAACAGATAGTATCAGCCATGGTTGACTCAGGAGCCACGGGTAATTTCATTGATATTGGGTTGGCCAAGAGGTTACGTTTACCCTTAAGAGAAAAATCACAGGTGGAGGGGGTGCAATCGGTGGATGGGTCACCCTTAATTTCTGGACCTATTTGTCAGCAGACTCAGCCTATTACCATGAAGTGTGGGTCGGGGCATTCTGAGACAATCGTGTTTGATTTGATAGCGGCACCTCAGTTTGGACTCATTTTGGGCATGCCTTGGTTAATGAAACACAATCCTAGGATTGATTGGGTTAAACACGAGGTGAATTTTGAAGATTCAGGGTGTGCGAGTCACATGGAGGAGGAGATGGGCCCCGCATTGTTGCTGGCGGAACAAGTGGCTGAACCACACAAGGTGGGAGCTGTGGTGAAAAATATTCCAGCACAGTACCAAGATTTGTCTAAGGTATTTGAAAAGGGGGAGCAGACAGGTTACCACCCCATAGATCATATGATTGTGTAATTGAATTGGAGCCAGGGGCCAAGTTACCTTGTAGCAGAATCTATGCTTTGACGGAAAAAGAAAACCAATATTTAAGGGAATATTTGGATGAAATGTTAAAGAAGGGTTTATTATTATTATTATTCACCTGTCTCGTCTCCTTTATTCTTTGTCCCCAAGAAAGAGGGAACTCTAAGGACATGTATTGATTACCGAGCATTGAATAAGGTGACAGTAAAGAACAGATATCCTTTACCTTTGATTTCTGTGTTGTTAGATCAGGTAAAAACAGCAGTGGTATACACTAAACTAGATTTGAGAGGAGTTTACCATTTGATCCGGGTGAAGGAGGGAGATGAGTGGAAAACGGCCTTCAGAACTAAGTTTGGTTTGTTCGAGTACCTTGTCATGCCCTTCGGCCTATGTAATGCCCCTGCAGCGTTTCAATACTTTATGCAGGAGGTGTTGAGTGAGTTCCTGGATGTGTTTGTCATTGTATATATAGATGACATTCTAATTTACTCAACTACTGAAGAGTTACACATTGGTCATGTTAGAGCAGTGTTGGAACGGTTACAAGATTATCAGTTGTATGTCAAACTAGAAAAATGTGCCTTTCATACCACTCAAGTAGAATTCCTTGGTTTCATTTTGACCCCTTGTGGTATAGTGATGGACAAGAAAAAAGTTCAAGCAGTTACTGAATGGCCAGCGCCTCAATGTATCAAAGACATTCAGTCTTTTTTGGGTTTTGCTAACTTTTACAGAAGATTTATTTCTAATGTTTCACAAATTGTTACACCCATCACGAAATTATTAAAGAAGGCCACTAGGTTTTGTTGGAATTCTGAGGCAGAAATAGCCTTTCAAGAACTGAAGATGGTGTTTACCTCAGCTCCCGTACTGAGACATCCGAATCCGGAGAATCCTTTTCAGGTGGAAACAGATGCATCCAATCTTGCAGTTGGGGCAGTGTTGTCGCAACGAGATGAAGCAGGGGTGTGGCATCCAGTAGCTTTCTATTCTCGTAAGCTTATGAATTGTGAACAAAACTATTCCATTAATGAAAAAAAACTATTGGCCATTCGAGCAGCCTTTTTGGAGTGGCGACATTACTTGCTATGGGCCAAACATCAGGTGGTGGTTGTCACTGACCATAAGAACCTACAGTATTTCAAGACTGCCAATACTCTGAGTCCCAGGCAATTACAGTGGTCACAATACTTTAATGAATTTGATTTCTTGGTAACTTTTAGACCAGGAACAAAGAATGGGAAAGCGGATGCTTTGTCTAGGCAGCAAAATCTAGAAAATACTATAACTGAAACTAAAACCATCATTCCAGTGGAAAGAATGGTGGGAGCGGTTATGACACAGTTATTGAGACAAGTGAAACAGGAAATGCGGAAACCCGAAAGAGTGCAATGGGGAAAGGAGAATCCATTAGAAACTTTTCGCAATGGTCTTCCGTATTATGCTGATAGATTGTATTTACCCACACTTACTTTACAAAAGAAAGCGTTGCATTGGTGTCACGATTCTCCTTTGGCAGGACATTCAGGAAGTAAAAAGACACAGAGTATGCTAGAAAAGTACTTTTGGTGGCCAGGATTGAGACAGGACACTATGAAATATATCCAAGAGTGTGAAACCTGTGTACGTAGTAAGGCAGACCATACAAAGAAAGCAGGGATGCTCCAACCTTTACAAACACCTGAGAAAGTGTGGACACATATATCCATGGATTTCATTACTGATTTAGCTCCAGATGATCAGTATGATACCATATGGGTGGTGGTGGACTATTTATCAAAACAAGCTCATTTTGTGCCTTGTAAAGGTATTCCAGGAGCGGGAAGATTGGCTGAATTGTTCTTGCAGCATGTGGTTCGGTTACATGGGTTACCTCAGAAGATTGTATCGGACCGAGGTCCTCAATTCACTTCTAAATTTTGGCGTGCATTCTTTCTGATGCTAGGAATTGATTGTGCCTTGTCCACCAGCTATCACCCACAGACGGATGGACAAACTGAGAGGGTCAATCAGACGCTGGAGCAATATCTGTGCTGTTATTTACATGATGGTCGTGATTCTTGGGTACAATCATTATGGTTGGCGGAATTCACGTATAATAATACCGAACACGCATCATTGGGTATGGCTCCGAATGAATGTTTGTATGGCCAAGTGCAAAATATGATACCTGAATATTTACCTGATGTTGAGACTATTCCCACGCTATAGGAAAGAAAACAGTTACTTCTGAACATCAGACACACAGCAAAAGCCAATTTAGAACAGGCTAAGGAACAGTATAAAAACATGCAGACAAGAAAAGAAGAGAGGCTCCTCAATACAAGGTGGGGGATAGAGTATGGTTGTGTACTCACAATCTGCTTTTAAGAGGTCCTCGAAAATTTGCACCTAAGTTTATTGGACCATATGAGGTGATTAAATGTATATCTAAGGTGGCGGTTAAACTACAATTGCCGCAATCATTGAAGATCCATCCAGTATTCCATGTGTCTTTGCTTAAACCCGCAGCTCCCGGGACGCGAGCACAGAAACCCCCAGCAATCATCAAGGATGGGCAATCGGAATACGAGGTGCAGAAAATACTGGCGTCCAGGCACAGACAGAAGAAATGATGGTATCTTGTCCAATGGGTGGGATATGGATCTGAGGATTGTTCATGGGAACCAGCTACTGCGGTTCATGCACCTCGTTTGGTCCGTCAATTTCATCTGCATCATCCGGAAAAAGCAAGACTTGGAAAGGGCCCTGAGAGAGGGAGTACTGTCAGAAAAACAGTTGTTTGGGGCAAGAAACAGCGCGTTACAGCCAGAAAATAGGCTGTTCTGGGATTAAACTACATTTCCCAGCATGTCTAGGGAATTCAGTAGTCCGGGGTTTTCGCGCGATGCAGCAGCTGGCAATTGGGAAGGAATAAATCTCCAACCGCCCGTGCCTCGGTGCAGATAATTAATGATTATGTGCACGGGTGGCAGTGTGGAGAGTTTGTGAGCCAGGTTATTTTCTCGGACGCCGGAGGACTGTTGGGCGTCAGCACAGATTCCAGGATCAAGATAAGCATGCATCCCGGGCCGCGGTGGTGATTTACAAGCGGCTTGGACGTGCTTTGGAAGCAACAGTCTTCAGGGCTCGGGTGTCCTCGTGAGGTGCCCGGGCCATCAGCTAAGTGCATTTTCCATGGTGTTCTATTTTATGGCTACAAAACTTTTGAAGTCATTAGTTATGTGTGCGTGTGAGGAAACACGGAAACACTTTGATACAAAGCAGGCTGAATTACTTTGTTCAGGAAGATCAAGTGTTTCACTAAAATCTAGGAATTAATGTCTAAGCATATGAGAATAAGGACACTGTGTTTTGTTTGTTGCATGTATTTCCTGTGCAGCATTTGTTCGTTGCTTTGTTGTGATAATGGGGCCATGAGTCCAATGTGCTTCACCCCAGTGTGTGCTATCATGCTTTATGTGCTCAAGTCTGTTTGGAGCATAATTGTCCCTAAATGTTGTGTTCATTACGTTTGAGTTTCTAACACGATTTACGTTGTGTTTAAAGTCAGGTTATGTGTTCTTGCTTATGAAAAGATACTATGAATATGCATATACAGTTTGAAGGACAGGTCAGGTGTTATTATATAGCTTTCAGCGTACTTATTTAGAGCTATTGTTATAAGTTGTATGTTGTGTTTCCCCCTCCTTTCCTTTGTCATTCCACCCCCTTTCCCTAACTCCTTCTTCCCCCCATTGGCTGCCACGTGGCTCCTTGTGTTACTAGTTCAAGCGCCCGTGCTAACCAAGGTTGGAGGGTCGAATCTATTTGGCTTCTGTGGTTCGGGAGAGAGGGTCGAGACCCTTATCCCTTTGCTTGCATTGACAGGCATGGTTTAAATAGCCTCCAAAGTAGTCCCAGGTAAGTATTCCTCCTCGACCTCACCTGAGTAAAAAATAGTCCCTAGGTAAAGTAGTCCCTTCCAAGCCTCTTTTGGCTTGGAGCTCTTGCAGCATAGTCTGCATGAGGTAAATTTGCAGCATGGTCTGCATCAGATAAGTTTTAATCTATGAGCCTGGCGCCTATGGCGCCTATGGCGCCAGGACTGACTCTCCATATGAGCCTGGCGCCATAGACGCCAGGACTGCACCCAAATAGCCCCCAGCAGGGGTTGTTGGGCTTGCTTGGAATAACTTGATTCCTGCTTCCGGGGTTGCTGGACTTGATCTGGATCCCCGGGGGTAGGCATCATGACAACACTCCCCCCCAAGGCCCCTCTAAAAGTCGTTCTTCCCCGTGGTTTTGGTTTGTCTGGGAAATTTCTGTCGAATTTTTTCACCAATCGGGTTGCATGAACGTGGTCACTAGGTTCCCATGACCTTTCCTGTGGTCCGTAACCTTTCCAGTCGATTAAATAAAAAAGCTTCGACTTCACCAGCTTGGAGTCCAGGATGTTGTTAACCTCAAATTCGGGTTCCCCGTCTATAAGGATGGGATCTGGTGGCTTGGTTAGTCTTGTCCCTGGTTGCACTGGCTTCAAAAGTGACACATGAAAGACGGGGTGAATTTGCATATTAGCAGGTAAGTCCAACTTGACCGCCACAGGGTTGATAATGGCCTTAATAGAGTAAGGTCCCAAATATCTGGGGTTAAAGGTCTGTGTTCCCTTTAGAGGTATGTGTTTTGTGGCCAACCATACTTGGTCCCCTATCTGGTATTGTGGAGTATCACTTCTATGCCGAACAGCATTTTTCTTGTATTTTTCTTTCGCTTGTTTTAAATGTGCAGTTGCTTCCTTAAAGGCTTGTGTAATCGTAGCGTGCAGATGGTCCACTGCGGGCATCTCTAAGTGTTGGGGTGAGTCAAGGTCTGAGGTTCGAGGATGGTGCCCATATAAAGTATAAAAGGGGCTTTGTCCAGTTCCAGAATGTACTGAATTATTGTATGCATATTCGGCGATCCAAAGAATGTCTTTCCAATTACTCTGTCTGATGTAACATACAACGCAGGTATTGTTCAAGAGTCTGGTTGGTCTTCTCCGTTTGACCATCGGTTTGGGGGTGGTGACTGGTCGATAACCTCACATCGATTTGCGCCAATTGACAACATTTCTTCCAAAAATGTGAAATGAATTGACTGCCCTGTCAGAGACCAATACGGACGGAAATCCGTGTATGCGAACAATGTTTTCGAGGAACTCCTTGGCCAGGATTGAAGCTGAAGGTAATCCCTTTAAACGAATAAAGTGGGCCATCTTGGAAAAAAGATCCACAATAACTAGAATGGTGTTAAATCCATTGCATGGAGGTAGATCAGTAATAAAGTCTAACGATAAGGTATGCCACGGAGTAGGCGGAATGTCTAAAGGTTGTAAGAGTCCAGCTGGTTTTCTTTTCTGACTTTTGTTTTGGGCGCAAATGCCACAAGACATTACAAATGGTTTAATATCCTTTCGCCAAGGTGGGCCACCAGAATTGTCTCTTAAATTTAGCTTCAGTCTTTGCGATACCTGGGTGCCCCTCCATTAGGATGTCATGATAAATAACTAGCTCTTGTAGTACCTTGTATGGCAGAAATAGCCGTCCTTGGTAATAAGGCAGGTCATTGGTGACAGAGTAGTCCGGACCTTTCTTTACCCACTCCTGCAGGGCTGTAGGATCAAGGAGTTGCTGGATCTTTACCTGAATGTCCTCTAGTGTCTGTAGAGTAGTCATGCCAAGAATACTTTGTTCGGAAATTATAGGTACTGGTTCTGGGTTCACTTCTGCCTCTCCCATCCCTATTCGGGATAAGGCGTTTGCTTTACCATTCTTGCAACCTGGTTGATAGGTTATCACAAAATCGAACTCGGCCAAGAACAATGCCCATTGGAGTTGGCGTGACGATTGGGCCTTGGCTGTCTTTAAATACTGCAAGTTCCGGTTCCGATGATCGGTGATCACAGTAATGGTATGCCTGGCACCGAGAAGATAGTGCGGCCAAGCCTTGAAGGCGGATTTAATGGCTAATAACTCGTTGTCGGTAACTGCATAGTTTAACTCGGGTGCCGAGAACTTTCTGGACCAAAATGCTACTGGGTGAAGCTGGCCAGTTTCAGGGTCCTTTTGGGACAGGGCAGCTCCGATGGCTAAACTGGATGCATCAGTTTCCACTATGTATGGAAGTTCAGTGAGTGGGTGCTTTAGTAGAGGTGCAGACGTGAATTTCGCTTTCAGCTCTTGGAAGACATTTTCAGCTTCTTCAGTCCACATAAAGTGTTTGTTTTTTCGCAAGAGTGCTGTGATGGGATGTACAACATGTGAGAAATCCGAGATGAATCTTCGGTAGAAATTGGGAAAGCCGAGCATGCTTTGTACTCCTTTAACTGAACTTGGTGATGGCCACTTAAGAATTGCGTCCCCCTTTCGTGAGTCCCTTCGGACTCCTTTTGGACTCAGGATAAACCCAAGGAATTCAACTTCCGTGGCATGAAAAGCGCATTTTTCCAGTTTTGCATATAGTTTGTGCTGGCGCAATTTCTCAAGGACTGCTCGGACGTGCTTCACATGGTCAGATTCTGAAGAGGAGTACACTAGAATATCATCGATATATACGACAACACAAACATCAATGAGTTCACAAAGGACATCGTTCATAAAGTATTGGAAGGCTGCTGGTACATTGCACAACACAAAGAGGATCACCTGGTATTCGAATAACCCATACTTAGTGCGAAAAGCAGTCTTCCATTCGTCGCCCTCTTTCACACGTACCAGATGGTATGCCCCCTGGAGATCCAACTTAGTGTATATGCAAGCGTCCTTTACTTGGTCTAGTAGTTCGGGGATCAGAGGCAATGGGTATTGGTTCTTAACAGTGATCTGGTTCAATGCGCGGTAGTCTATGCACGTTCTGAGGTCACCTTCCTTTTTGGGCACGAAGAACAAAGCTGAAGATGCAGGGGACTTGGATGGGCGAATGAAGCCACTAGCAAGGTACTGGTCTAGGTATTGCCGTAGGTGAAGGTTCTCAGGTTCCGTAAGGGCGTAGATCCTGCTACAAGATGGTTGTGCACCGGGCATGAGATCGATTTGATAATCGTACGATCTGTGAGGTGGTAAGGTGTTTGCCTTTTCTTTTTGGAAGACATCTTGGAATTCTTGATATTCCGGAGGTAATTGGACGACTGATGTGGTGACTGTGGCCAGGCCTGCGTTCAAGTTTTTCTTTGGGTAACAGGTTTGTGCACAATCCGGGAAGGTTATTCACTTCTCTCGCCAATCAATACAAGGATTATGTGTTTCCAACCAAGATATCCCCAGTATTATTTGGAACTGTGGGGCTTTGATTAGATTAAACACAAAAGTCTCTCGATGCCCATCCTGACCCAAAAGTGTCATTTCTGCGGTGGAATGAGTTACAGGCCCAGAGGCAATTTCAGTTCCATCGACTGTGGTTATGACATCTGAGGTGGTCTTTCGGCAGAGAGGTAGATTTATCCTGGAAGCCAATTCGTAGTCCACATAGTTTCCTATGGCCCCGCTATCAATGTATGCCCTTACTGCGTGCATACGTGATGGCTGCCTTGGATCTACAAGGACCATTGGTATGATGAAATGCGAGGTCTGAGTATCCTTCTTCAAGCTTCGCAAGTGGATCTCTACTCTTGTCGGGCGTGGTCGTTTCCCGAGAATGACTCCATATGGCTTTTATCAGCAGCTCCTACCACCTTCTTGGGTGGTTTTACAGGGCAATCCCGTAGAAAATGCCCAACAGTTCCGCAATATACACACAATTGCATTTGCCGTCTCCTTTCTCTTTCCTTCTGGGTTAAGGGTCCTTTAACCCCTCCGATTTGCATGGGTTCTGAAGCATCTGCTCCTTTGGGTTCAGCGTGGGTTTTGACCAACACCGATTCTCAAACTCGGCTCGATCAGCCTTTCTGTTCTGAAGTCTGTGATCTAACTGGACCACTAAGTCTATATATTCAGCGCAGTCTTGAGATGGGTTCACAACTTGAGCCAAGACATCCTTGAGTTCTCCTCGAAGCCCTCGATGAAATAACGTGATTCGTTTACCTCGGGCCATCCAGTTTCCACTATCAACCTATTAAAGGTCGCGATGTAGGATAGAAGGTCCTGGTTACCCTGTCGTAGGGACAAAAGTTCATTATCCAGGGGCTGTCCTTGGGAGTGCCGGGCAAATAGTCTTTCCATGCTCATTTGAAAGCCCTGAAAATCCCAAAGAATTGGGTCATTCTGATTAACTAGTGGAATTGACCAATTAGCTGCACTGCCGCTGAGATATGACAATACAAAGGCTACCTTGGCTTGATTGTTTGGGAAGGCTCCAGATCTGCATAAAAAGTGCAAGCGGCATTGGTTCATAAACACGGCGAACCTTTTGGAGTCCCCAGCAAAGCGTTCAGGTGGAGCTAATGGAATAGTTCCTGGTAGGTTTATTTGCACAGGGTTACTCGATGACACAGGAGTTGGATTTCCCACCGAGTCCTGGTAGGGGTGTTTGTCCAGCCTGGCTTTGCAGTAGTTGCCTAGCAAGGTCATCAGTTCGCTCCTTTGACAAAATCAGTTCTCAACTAAGAGCATTGGTTTCTTGATGAGCGGAATGTACTTCAGCCCTCAGTTCCCCTAGTAATTGGGCCAATTGGTCAGTTTCTGAGTTATCCATAACGCCCGGGTGGGAATTTGTGGGTAGGCTTCGCGTTCTGTTACGCTCACCTGGTTCCCACAGGGACGTCGATCTGAACTGGACAGCTGCGGTCTCCACCAATGTGAGGCATAGTGCCGAGATGACAGACTGGACTGGCCCACCTAGCTTCGTTTGCTTGGCCCGTAGGAGTATTATTCTGCAAATGGAGAAAGGGAATTAACCACCCATGGAGTTGAGTGTTAACCCCAAACCCCGCTGTTCTACCCACTGATCACCTTTAGTGTCCCCTCTTATAGTCTCACCTGATGGTTTGGAAAGATGAGCTCTCCATCCTGCACTGAGCGCAGGGACGCGTAGATAACCAGTTGCTTCACTGGTTCGAAGGAATTGGTGAGTTCCAGAACAATATTTACTCTGAGATTTCCGGCGAGACGCCGTAAGTATATAGTTCGTGAGAGTTCAAATGTCTGACTTTCACTCTTGTCTGATTCCTTGCAGGTTGCAGCTTGACCCTAGCGAAGAGTTCCTCGTGGCAACCGGTAACATTCAGGTAAGGATTTGTATTATCCAACACAGTTCGATAAAATAATGTGAAGAGGAATAGTACCCCTGGTGGTAAAATCAGGTAAGTCTGTGGGGGGTAACTAATATTGCCTCTGTTTATTCCCTTGGCTCACCTTGGTGTTCTTGTGTTCCCCTTAGGTGCCGGAGTGCGGCGGGAACATGCAGAAGGATGCGGTGGATAGTGAAGATGCTGCGAAGGCCGGTGAGTTCAGCGCGGCGCTGCAGCAGGCGAGGCGACGTAAATAAAATAACTTCTTTCTTCCAGCTCGAAGGCGCGGTGGATCAGGAATTCAGGTAAGGATTAAAGGTATTGCTCTTGTTCTAACCTTTTCTACTTCTTTCTCCCTCTTTCTAGGAGCTCCAGACTCGAGGCGGGCGTGGCAGAAGACTGGATGCAGACTTGCAGGCACGGTTAGCGTTACGCTGCTGGATGCAGAATAACGCGAAGCGTGTGCTGCTCTTCGGGCGTGGTTTAAATAGACTCCAAAGTAGTCCCAGGTAAGTATTCCTCCTCGACCTCACCCGAGTAAAAAATAGTCCCTAGGTAAAGTAGTCCCTTCCAAGCCTCTTTTGGCTTGGAGCTCTTGCAGCATGGTCTGCATCAGGTAAGTTTGCAGCATGGTCTGCATCAGATAAGTTTTAATCTATGAGCCTGGCGCCTATGGTGCCAGGACTGACTCTCCATATGAGCCTGGCGCCATAGACGCCAGGACTGCACCCAAATAGCCCCTAGCAGGGGTTGTTGGGCTTGCTTGGAATAACTTGATGCCTGCTTCCGTGGTTGCTGGACTTGATCTGGATCCCCGGGGGTAGGCATCATGACAGAAGGGGAAAGATAAAGAGAACAAAGGTAAGGTTACTAGAGGGAGGGAGAGAAGGGTGAGAGGGGGAAGGAAGTCAGGGAGGGAATGAAGAAGGAGTGATTTCAAAGAGGAGCGGAAGGAGAAATAGGTGAGGGAGGAGCGGCTAGTAAAAGGTAAGGAGTTCCAGTGTAAGGGGGCAAGGAGCTGAAAAGAGCGGAAACGAGAGGAGGCACAAGGGGGACCGAGAGTAAGAAAATATCAGCAGAATGAAGAGAGCGAGAGGGGTGTAGAATGAGAGAAGAGATGAGAGGTAAGGAGGAGCAAGGTCATGAAGAGATTTAAAGACAAGACAAAGGAAGTGAAATTTAAGCTGGGAGTGTAAAGGAAGCCAACCTAAGTGAGAAAGGGAATTGGAAATAGACTCGTGAGGGGAGAGAAGACAGAGGGTATGGATGGCGGAGTGGTAGAGGGATTTGAGGGGGGCAAGATGGGAGGCAGGGGGACCTAAGAAGAGAGAAGATCAATAGAAGAGGCGAGAACAAATGAGGGAGGATATTAAGAGTTTAGTAGCATGAAAGGTGAGAGAGGAACAGATTTTACAGATGTTAAAATGATGGTAGCGACATGCACGAGAGGTGAGGGAGATATGATGAGTAAAGGAGAAGGAAGAATCAAAGTGAATGCCAAGATTACGAGCATGGTTGGAAATAGGAAGATTAGAAGGGGGAAATAGAATAGAAGGAGGTAGAGAGGGAGGAGGAAGTGTGTTAGAAGGAAAGAATAAGACTTCAGTCTTGTCAGTGTTAAGAGAGAGATAGTGAGATGACATCCAGTTTTTAATGGCAGTAAGACAGGAAGAGCGATTGAGGTGTAGATCAGAGGTGAAGAAAGAGAAGGAGAGGAACAGTTGGGATTTACTTATCTTCCCCAGTCTGATTTATGGGACATACCCAAGGGATCACAGCTATGATTCTATTTCATACATGATCTACTAAATCTCTTATTCCAGAATCTGCTGCTGCCATTGAGCTTGTAAGTTAAGTCTCCGTCTGAGCTCAGAAGACATAACTATCTTAAAGAGCTGGTTCATGTCAGACCAGGTAGGATTATAGCACTAGATAGCAGTTAGGAGCTCCTCTATAAAACACTGAGGGTCCTTCCATATATTAGTGAAATCCTTAGCCAGGTTTCTCAAATAACCTGGAGTCCATCACCATCATCTTCTGCAATTCCAGGGACCTACCTAAGGAGCGCCTGAAAAGTCATATTGTCCCATCCATAATTTGCACCACCCCTAGTCAGAGCTGCAGAGAAGGGGGAAGCTACATGTATTTGTGCAAACCCATGGTCTGCAGCCCCTTCCTAAACTGTAGTTTGTGAGCACATGTTGCGGGTTGACCTACCAGTAACGGATGCAGTTGGGGCTGCAGAGAAGCAAATTGAGCAACGACCACGAGCAGGATGGTCAGAATGACTACTTGTGCTACCTGAGGTGCCAGTGTCAGTATGCTAGTGAAATAATCGATTAGGTTCACAGCAGTCTTTGTATCCTGTTTCTCTTCTACAATCTGCAGACAGATTAATGTGGAAGTCTGACCCTTCTCTGTCGCCCCTAGATTCGTCAGATGCTTCATTTGGCCCCACATTTTTTTATTTGTATTCTTCAAACACCTCATTTGAGATACATTCTGTCACTCTCAAGCTTCCTCAAACCACATGTCATATGCCCCCCAGTGATTTGTACCTATTTACCTTTCTTCCATTTGTAATGGGCCCTTGAATGCCGATAACCATTCCAAATGGAAGGATATTTCATGCAGAATTGCGTGTATCTATTCTCCAGCGTCAAATGATGGCAGGCCTTGATGCACTCACACATGGCACTGTTATAATTTGTGAAAATATAATAAGTAGGCTTCCCTCCAGGTAGTACAGGCACCTGCTTTTGCTGATCCTTACCCATAACTGTCCCTCATTTTCTCACCCCTCGTTCAAACTTCTCTCACCCCTGTTCCACTTATACTGTGATTGATTCCAAATTCTATGCAGTACTGAGAAGGAAGGGACATAAATACAGAGACATCACTGAGGGGTCCTGGAAGAGATTGGAGCACTCACACTGTACATACCTATTCTGACTCTTTTTAAAGTCGGCTACCCTAACCCTTTCCCATTACAGCAAAGGTACTAACATTATGCACAAGACCAATTAACCAGAGGGTCTCCGGACAAACATAAACATAGCAGATCAGAGCTGATTACAAATAGTTCACCAGACCTTTATCAGGCCAGAACAGATATATCAGAACCAACATCATTCCAGTTAGTTGAGTAAAATTGGTATGTGGTTCTACAACCCACATGCGACTAAGCACTCAGGTGACACCAATAGAGGAGCACAAAATTACAACAGATGGTTTAACATTCTTTTCCAGAAGACTAGTAGGTTGGTGATGATGTGAATATCTTGAGGAAGCAGATTTCAAGCAGGTTACAATAACCAGAGCAAAACAACCACACCAGAATCTTAAATCAACATTAGCAGAACCCTACTCTACTGAACTACTTACGGCAAGCCTACTCCATACCAGCCCCTGTAGTTTTTAAGTATGACTCCTTACCTCTATTTATGCATGCTGGAGCGTACAAGAGGAAGCGGCCTGCCATTGCACAGACTCTGATCAAATTGCAGTGGCTCCGTGTAACAGCCTGCATTGAATTAAAATCCCTCTTCCACTTGAACAGAGCGTTCTGGGGATCTCAGCCTGGTTATGTCATTCCTAAGATTGAGAAGTATGCACCACTAAGATGGTTGAGATCCGGCTCCAGACAAATGGCTGTTACACCTTTCAGGAAAAAAAGACATGATGGCAAAAGCTCACTTGGAACGCTCTCTCCCAAACGTTGAGAATGGAGGAATGTCATCCCCACTTCAGGAAAATAACTCAAAACCTTCTTAAAAAATACCCAGTCTCTTGACTAGGTTTATTGTGACTTACCTTTGATGCACTTATATCATGCGTATTGTTCTTGAGCTATTTGCTATCACCTGTTCTTAGCACTTATTTGTTGTCTTTACTATGCCATTTACATGCTAGCTATTTCACTTAACAGATGTGAACCTCTCCGGAGGTGTGAATGATCGGGTGTCCTTCACTCATTTTACTTTTGCTCAGGACTGCTGCAAAGTGACATTTTTGCAGTTTGGTTCCTTATAAATCCCAAAAAATTAAATGATGCCTTTTGGGTTGTATGTTGCTTCATCGATTTTTCAAAGGTATTGATATTTTACAATATTCTCAATCATTTTACAATTACAATTTTACAATTATCTATCTTATCTGGATGTTATTGAGCTATATTCTACCTTGAGACAACACCACCAAACCCATTTTCCTGCGATTTTGAGTGGATTTGATTGTAAAAATTTAGCTAAAATCTATCTTCCAAACCTGAAAAGTCAAGTCTAAGAAGGAGTGAATGGAATATCTAGCCTTTCTGCTCTGGCCAAATTGATTAATAAAGAAGGTTGTGGCGATGTTGGAATGACATGCTTCTTTGGTAAAAGAATCCTGGTGCTTTCTTTGGTTCATAAACTTTACAGACATGTCCGTCAGAACTTAATTTCTCACCTTTCTGCTTGGCTGATCAGTCTATAAAAGATGCACATATAGGTTTTGCAGATGCCATCTCACTTCAGTATTTGGTGCCTGCCCCCAGAACCTTCTGTATGCATTGAAGAATGCACAGAAATGGTTGTGAAAAACCTTATGGAGTATAGGAAAGCTAGGGAATGATTTGAGGATGTCTTGTAAAGACCTGCTGTCATTTATTCCAAAAACATTTTTGTGGCATTCCAAAATGACTTGATAGCCTCAATGGGTGTGCAGTCATAATGTCGAAAAAAAAATGTCGACAGACAAAAATGTCGACAAAAAAATGTCGAAAAAAAAAATGTCGACTTTCTCTTTTTTTAATTATATATTTATTTTAGGGGTTTGGGAGCTAAAAAAAAGGGAAAAATGAAAAAAAAAAATTAAAAAAGGGGGGTTCGGGGGGAACCCCCCATATAAAAAAAAATGCATTGAAAAAAAAAGTCGACATTTTATTTTTCGACATTTTTTTTTCGACATTTTGAATGTCGACATTTTGACTGTCGACATTATGACTATAAACCGCCTCAATGTTCTAACTATCAAACCAAGGCTGTTGAACAGCAAGGAATAGAGACATTTGACAAAGGTTGGCCTGGGGTTCATTTCACTTTTATCATGCTTGTTAAGACACACATATGTCCTATGGTAACTGACCGAGAGGTTGGAAATTAAGGTTATGTTCGAAAGAATGAGGATGCCAAAAAGGAATTGCATTTTCCCTGCTAATATCTAAGCTGTAATTGGCATGGAAAAATGAAGATCAATCCCCACTCTTTGAAGTTTGCCCAATCCTTTGCTCATAACCAAGGTAATGGTATACACACAGGAGACACAATTGAGGATATGCAATCCACAAACTAAGCACAAAGCTACTTTCTGAGTTATTTTCAGACACTGCAGAAATGGAATCAGGTGATTCAGAAAGTAGGACAAGTTGCAAATGTATGAGGGTACCCACTACCAGATGCTTGTCATTTCCATAGACAAAGAGCACATTTCTCACCAAATGGATTTGGATGAAGAAATGTTAACCGTATTAGTTGTTTGTCATATAAATGGGATCTCAGAGATTTGGTATCCCCACTTTCTTACCTTGCTTGAATAACAACAGTTATTATGAACCATAGAGCCAGTTTATTATTTAATTATTTATATGATTGATTTGTTATGGATTACAGTGGTGGGTTAATCATTGTGGTGCCACTGTCAGGAGCTCCTCTTTGGTGTTGTTGCATTATTGTCATTGGGATATTCATTGTGGTGCTCGTGTGAAACATAATGGGAAGGAGCTCCTCTTTGGTGTTGCCACAATGCCATATTTTGACAGGATGATGATGAGGGATCCCGATGGTGAGTGGCAAAGGCGTCAGTGACTAGTGGGGATGGTGTCCACTGAGGTCAGGTGTGGAGGTAGCCACTTTCTTGAAGCAGATTGTTTTCAAGGTTTTCTTGAAGGCATGCAAGGAAAATGGGCTCCATTCTCTGTGATCTAACACATTCCGGAGGTGAGATCGTTACACCCTGGTGGCTTTCCCTCTATGTTTGCTTTGTTTATATTCGGCATGAAAAATTGAATTACTTTCGCTAAACCTGAGACTCCTAGTGGGTGTGTAATGTTGAGTTAATTTCCTTGGGTAACCTGAATATTTCTCCCTGAAGGCTTCGTATGTGATGCAGAATGGTTTAAACTTAATATGTTGTGCAATTGGCAGCTAGTGTAGCGCTTTCAGGACAGCAGACATGATCGTTATTCTTCAAACCTAAACTTCAGCTGTCTGACTGGTTCTGTATCGCTCAAGGTTTTTGTAGCTCCCTTTATGTTGCTCTCTGTATACTGAGTTGGATTAGCCAAGTAGTGAGAGTATCAGAGCTCTATTGATATTGACACTGTCATCAGTCAGGAGGAGCGGGATAGCTTTTATGAACATGAGCTAAAAAATTGTTTTTCACAACAAGAGCTATATGATGGCAGAAAAAGGGTTCGGGCATCGGACAATACGCCAAGGTTTACTTACCTTGGATGTATATGGGCAGCTCAAATAGCCCTTACCAAGTCATGGGTATGGTCTTCAAGGGGGTTGTGACCACCACAAGGATCTCTGAATTAGTCGCACCGACGCAAAGGTAGTTTTCTATTCAACAGTGTTACACGTGTTTCTAATTCTATTTTGTTGTCCTTGATCCTTTTGTTAAAAATTAGTTGGGAAATTCAGTTTCCATAAATACAGAAGTGGAAATGCAAATACAAATCAGGTTTGGTCACACCAGTCACATACCAGAAACATGACTGGCTGATGATTGTTCAGTGGTTTTCTAATTTTTGGCTATACATTTGCTAAAAAGATAGGAAACATCTCCTGCTCACTCTGTGTTCCCTCCAGACTCATTGGATGAACAGAGAGTCTTTAATATGTTTGTTCTCCATGAACAACAACCTGACCATTACATTTATTCTGTACTATTACACTCCAGGACAAGATGCAAAAATAATGTTCTATTTTTTCTAGTTTCTTCCAAACTGGAGGTTAGGAAATCATCTGTTCCTAAATATCCTAGACTTTGGGCCTCATTACACGGAAGGCGGTGAGCCATGGCGCTATTAGCGCCATGGCTCATGCCGGTAAAATACCGGCACCCCCTTGGCGGAAAGGGGATTTACCGCCCCATTCCAAGGTTGGTTGGGCGGTAAATCCCCCTTTCCGCCATTGCCCTTCCCCATTCCCATTTCTGCCCCATAGGGCTCTATGGGAATGGGGAAGGCGCTAATTACGGCACCGCATTTTTGCGGTGCCGTAATTAGCTCCGAGGTCCCTTAGCGGGTTGGTTTTTAACGCCTGCAAAAAGCAGGCGTTAAAGCACCAACCCGCTAAGGGACCTCGTAGTAAGGCGGTAATGGTTAACGGTCACCGTTACCATTAACGGTGGCCGTTAACCATTACCGCCTTCCGTGTAATGAGGCCCTTTAACTTCTGGCTAGACTACACCCATAGACCAGATAGTGCAAGAATCTTGGTCTTGATAGCGCCTCATGATATTTTACTTTTGACCTCCTCTGCTTCTCATATGAAAAGTAATTGGTTGGACCCGACTCTGTCCAGTGAGACTCTTTCGGATTTGTGGCTGACCATTTTCTTTGTTCCATTTCTGTATCAATGTAGAATGTCATCCTTTGAAACCTTGTGCCAGCCACATTAAACACTCTAGGAAACCTAAAAAAAAATGTATCACCAAAGCTGAAAATATTTTAATAATCAAGATTAATGTAAGCCACAAATCATGCCACAACTCTCTAAAAGCCAAAACATTGTAAGAGAGCTTGCTGAACCCCTGAATGTTTACAACTTCAATAAATTAGAAAACAATGCCCGTTAGTTTATTACTGGACTCATTATTGCATCACAGGAGCGCTACTAGGCTTTTAATTTGTATTTTTATTTTAAAAGTATGGACATTCAGACTGATCTGGATAATGAGTCATGTATTAATCCTCTGGCTTTGATTAGTCCTTACCATAGAAAAATAACACAATCTTCTTAGTTCACTATGGCATCCACTGATGAAACTCTAACTTCTCAAAGCTCTTCACCAACTAATAATTGAAAAGATTCTACAACAGACATTAGCTCTGAAGAAGCAGAGGCTTTTACACCCACATAATTACAATTTCCAAAAGCTTCTCTGCCATCAGAGAAGGCACCTGATCCTCTCAACACAATGTTCTGACTCATGCCGTGGTGTGTGCCGTGGCATGCAATCGCACACAGCCACACTCCATAACTTTAGGACTATTGCTGGGTTGCCTTGGCGCACTAGGATCCAAGTGCAGGTGGTAGAGAATGTGACAAAATGACTTCTGCTCTACAGGGGTATAGGGATAAGTAGTGGCTAAACTCTCTACTCGGTCCCACATTACTAGTAATCCAGTAGTGATCCTATTCATAAAGTTAAAACAAACACAGCTCAATGGGTCTTCTCTTTGTGGGCTAGATTTCACGCCAACCATTTGATGGATTTACCACAGGAGGCACAAGACAATCCCGAGAGATGGATTTTAGCTGCCAGGTTTGTTGGTGTGTCATTCAAGATGTAGATGATGCAAGCTATTTTGAATAGGATCCTAACAAGGAGGTGGAGCCAGTGAAGCATCATGCAGTGAAGGAGAGATGTGGTCAAATTTGCAGACACCTGTAATGAAGCGGGCTGCAGCATGGGTGACAGCCCTGAGGGGGGTGGATACATGGCTGGGAGCCCAGTTAAGAAGGCATTTCCCCCATCAATGTGGGAGATGATGGGAGCCCGAACAACAGTGTGGATGTCTTATGGTGATGAAGGGTTTCATTTTGCAGAGTGTGGCGATCTGTAGGCAGGCTGTTTGGGCTTTCTTGGCTATGTATTTTGGAAGGAGAGACAGCTGTTGACAATGAAGTATAGGGATTTACAAGAATCTGATAGCTGCAGGTGAAACTTTCCAGTTGAATATCATCAAGCCACTTTTGGACATGCTGTTGTCTGTAGAGGGACCGATGAGGACAAATCCGGTCTTGGCGGTGTTAAGCTTAAGGTAGGCGTTCGACATACAGGTGATTTCCTTGGGCCTTTGACCTTGAGATACAGCTGGGTGTCATTGGCGTATTGACAAATGGTTATGTTGGGGAATTTTAGGAAAATTCCCAGAGGTTACCTATAGATATTTAAAGATGATTGGGCAGAGGATGGAACCTTTGTCGACCCCACGTGACTGGGAGTCATTTTGATTTCAACAGACCCATGTGTGAGGCTTGGTGTCTGCTGGATAGGTAGACACCATCCCCTTTTCCCTCTCTTGCTACTTCGCTTCACTCTTTTCCCATGCCTGCAGACTTCAAAAGCCCTCTTTAGTGCAGCATCCTGGTGTGAGGCTGGCCTTTGTTATGTGAGTGCCCTTTTGAAGCATGGTTCACAGTAGATCCCCTGTGCCTGAGGGGATGTGTTACCCCTCCTTCAAGGAAATCAAAAGAAGACACCATCCTGGCTATTGTCTTTAAAGGAGACAGTGCAGACAGCCAGGCTAGCCATAAATATACATCACCTTGACATCACTGACTCAGGCTCTCAGGGTTGACACTTGTAGGATTTAAAATTGTTTTGGTTTTAATAATTATGTTTTCTTATAAGTCACCATACCATAACCAGGTATGGCTAATGCCTAGAGATTACGCTGCAAGGCACCTGTGACCTTTGCACCTGCTCTTTGCCACTGAAGAGCAGGTGCTGCAGTTTGCAGTTGACTGGTGCAGCAGGGGTACATGGATTCACTATGCTTCTGATATGGTGCTTTATGAAAGGAAATGGATGTTTGATTAGCATAGCATTACCTGCTTCCCTTTAAAATCATAAAGGTCAACAAAGCTAGGGCTTTTACATCCTTGAAGATGGAAATTCCTTGCAGTGAATCAGCTGCAGTCACACTGCGTTAAGTCTTAAGTATGTCTCAATACGGTGTTCTTCCTAGTCATGGGACTGAAACATCACTTTTGAAAATCTGGGCGAATGTTCTTACCACATGTGATAATGGCTCTCTGGCTTGCCTCGCCATTTTAGGCCTGCCAGCTGGGTTTGGCCAGGTCATCCATGACCTGCTGCTCGAACACCTGCGCTCTAACTAAAATATTTGATCGGTGGTAAATTATCAATTAATCTTAATAACTAGCGTTGGGCAACCCTCCACACCATTGTTTTTTATGCAATGTACACCGCTGCAGAAGGGGATCTGCCATATGCAAATCAGGCTTGGTCTTGCCACCAATGGGAGCAGTCCAGCACAGACTGCAGAGTCACTTCACCTCTTCACAGAAACATAAGTAAAACCAGACATGTTTCAGGCCTTGTTGGGCCTCATCAGTGAGATGCACCTTGGTTTCTAATGGTGCAGGGAGCAATAGACCAGCATTTGGGAAGACCCTCTCTCACTAAGGGAGGCAAGCTACACCCAGAAAATAGATGGTGGGAGGTGATGAATTAATCTTAACCAGAAGGCCTAAAGAGGCTGAAACATGTCATGTGCAGCGTGTCATCTCATGCAGAAGGGATGGGACATAAAAGTTCTTGGTGGACTGCCTCTTTTGGGGTGTGACCAAGCCTGGTTTGCAAATGATCATTCCCCTTCAGAAGTGGCATAGCAGCCTGAAAAACATTGTTCTCAAGGGTTGCCCAGAGCAAGTGGCAGTGCATATCCTTCAAGCAATCAGCTTTAAGCGTTGCATTGAACACCTGAGCTCTACATGTAGTATAATAGAGATACCCTTGGATTAGTGATGTTCTTTTCTTCACAACCGACCCTTAATGGGACCAGTTCGACTAATTGTCTTCATTCGCAGTCTTGGTCAATTGTGGTGTCCCTCAGAGGTCTTCTCTGCCTCCCCTAATATTTACCTTCTAATTCCTCTGGCTTTTGCACCTACTTGCTTGGCTCAATTTTCTATATCACACCTGCAGAGATGATGCACAGATCTACATGTTTTTCAATTGCATATTTGTCATCCAGACTCAACAAAGCCTGTATCTAGATGTGTAAAAGTAGATTAAAACTTAATCACTCTAAAACTGAGGTTCTGCTGCTGGGCCTAATCATATATTGTGGAACCCAGCCCAACCCACCATTATGGGTCAGGATGCCCCGTTTACTAAAGGAATAAAGAATGTGGGTGTGTTGTGAGAATCTGATATGATTATCACTCACCAGATCAAGGATCCACTCCAGAACTTACTCCATTTATTATGCGGTGTCCTACCATTCGTTCCATTTGTCTTTCATAAGCAGGTGGTAGGATGATTCATCAATTCAAAATTGGATTATGCAAGCTCACCTTATGTTGGACTCCCAGACTATCAAATCAAACGTCTTGCAGGCGTGCAAAACTCCACCATGAGATGTATCTTTAGCCTAAGGAAAAAAAGACACTGTCAACTCTTTACGATGCTCACTTTAAGGGCTTTGGTTCAAGACATCTTACTTTTAAATGTGTACACGTGCTGGCCTCTCCTTGCCTCATAGCCCAAATCAGATCCAATGCACCAAACAGGTATCTTCATTCCCCTAGTATTTTGCTACTCACCTTACCCTCATCCGAGTACAAAAATCGAGAAAACAGAAGGTTTTATGCTGAGGCGCTCCGACTGTGGAATGACCTATAACATGAAATAAGAAGCATTTCCAATTGCATGGTTTTTAGAAGGGCCATAAACACTGCTCTTCATTACTGGTTCAGTTGATTGTTCTACACCGTGCTTAGAAGCAAGTGTGCTGTACACAAATACCTCTTAAATCAAATCAAGGACAGTCTGCATAAAAGAAACTACCAACCGTTTTCAGTTCAAACCCTCTGAGTTTTCGGTACACTCCAAAGCCCAGAGACATCTCCACTCTATTAAATTCAAGCCATGTCTGATAAAGGAGACCAGGAATGCACTTCCTGGCAAACATGGATTTCACGCCATTTCACGTTGGTAGCTTCCATTACAGAGATAGCTATAGGTCTCTTCTAAACTGTATATTAGTCATTGGTTGCTCTGCCATTGGAATTTGTTCCAAGCAATGGGGGTCATTACGAGTTGGGCGGTATGCAGTAGAAGTGGCGGTAACCGAATTACCACTACAAATACCATTCTGCCAAATTATGAGTGGACGTTAATACCGTCAACGGTAATTCCGCTGACTGTATCACAGTTGGTGGAATTATGGTAAACGGTATTACCGTTGACGGTATTACCGCTGATAGCACAAAAGTTGTATTACCATTGTATCACAAGTTGGCATATGGCGGAAATACAGGTGCACCCAATCCATTCAAGAGGGCTACATAAGGCACACGCCTTACCCAAACACATTTTCAAACACCGTGCTGCCACTAGCCATTGCAATCTGATACATGTAGCTGCTCACACTGCGCAATGACCAACACAGGCAGGAAAACCAGCACAGGGTAAAGAAAGGAGAAGGATGAAGAGGTGGAGAAGGAGGTTGAGGTGTCATTTAAGGCCATCGCCCAAACCCCGGGTCAGGCCCTCACCCTGGACTGTGACTGACAACCAGCTGGTCACCTTGTCCCGGCTGAACAGGGAGAACATAGCATAAGAACAGCTGCACCCCCTCTGAGAAGCTTATGTCCATCCTCCAATTACTGGCAACTGGCACCTTCCAGCACACCGTGGGCATGCTGCACAGCATGTCACAGCCTACATTTTCCAACATGTTTGTGGCAGTGCTGGAAGCCATCCTACACCATATGTCCCAGTACATCTCCCTGCCCACCACAATGGCACAAGAGCATGCCATGAAGGCATGGTTTCATGCAGCAGCCCACATGCCCAACGTCATTGCTGCCCTAGACTGTACTAGGGCAACAGATGTGGATATTGGTTGAGTACAAGTGCCATCAGAAACATTTATCTCGCAGCACTACATAAAAGCAATGTGAAGCAGGGGGTGCATAGCCAGAGCAGAAAAATGTATGTTAAGGCCCTTTATATGCAGGACCTACCCTCACCGCACAAATGACAGCCTACAACCCACAGGACTTAATCAGGATGGATAATGCTTGAATAGGTCACCAATGTATATTGCCCCAACAGGCTAGCAACACACAAGCGACTAATGCAACATTATACATCCATATTCATGGAACAACCAAATTCAACACTGCACCAAAGGAATGCAACACTGGCAGAGTAATGCCATGTATTCAGGTAACCGTGCCTATGAAGCCTGTATGGAATAGACAGAGACAACACAAACCTGCAGAAGTACAACAAATCAACCAGCAAGGCACATGCATGAGACCAACGCACAGGCCCAACACAGTCACCATGGCACCCTGCCATGACAATCACATACCCTTAAAGCAACAAGTGCTGTCCGTGAGGTGTGTGAATGGTGTTACACGACAGAGCAAATAGTGAATGACTCCACATGCAAGAACTGTGATAGTGAGACATGTCGTGTGACAATACTCATAAAATGCATCTAGAGTGTCTATCAACATGCCATGGTAAATAGGAACATATTCACAATGCACTGTGACTGATACCTGTGACCTTTGCCCTTGCAGCTGACTCTGGCTACCCCCAGCTACCATGGCAGACGACACCCATGTGAACTCCATAGACGCCACAGGAAGTGGCCTACAACGAGGCACACGTCCAGACCAGGCTCTGAATCAAGCAGACCTTTGACCTGTTGAACGCTAATTTCCGGTGCTTACACCAAACCGGAGTGGCCTGGATGTACAGGCCACAGTAGGTTGCACAAATATTTCTTGTCTGTTCCATGCTGCAAAACATCTTGCTTAGTTGTAATGTCCCCCTGCCCTTGATGAGGACATGCCACCTCCAGAAGACAACGACTCACTACCTACCTGCAGGTGCAGTGCTGCCCCACAGTGAGCGTGTAATGGTTTATTGAGAAGCCACCCTCAACACAGGGAGTTCCTTCCCTTCCCACTTAAGTGGTTATGCAACAAACGGTTTAACATATTCTTTTTTTAGCTCTATCTCAGACAAATATCATGTCCCTTGGATCCCTCTCCCCTGGGCAAACAATAAGCCAAGAACCAGGCCAGTGTACGGGAAATATATTGGTATTTATTTAAATTAAAAGTAAAAGAAATTAGCACGAAAATATCAAAAACACCACTTTATCCATGGCACAACACAGTCAACTTCTCTCAGCATAAATCAATCACAAAAGTGAGTTAAAAAGACCACAGACACAATGCTTACTTTATGAAAATTTCCCTTCACAAAATAATTACTCTGATCAATACAAAAGCACGTATGTAATGTTGTGCGATTTTAATTTTCCTGCAGGCTTAAAAGGGTAGAAGTAGGATTTCAAGATTGGTAAAAATACATATGGCAATTATAATTTCTCCCACCGTTTTGGTTTAAAATAAACATAGGGTGACTTATCGCTTTGTTTTTCAGACCCCCCTTGCTTTGGTCCAGGTTGGGAAGTCAAACAGAAAAATTGGAATGCTTTGGGGAATTTTGGATTTCAGACCCCCCTTACTGAAAGGCCTGTGTTGGGGAAAGTGGATAAAAAGGTTGGACTGATTAAAGAACAAAGACACCACCCTTCCTTAAGAAGAAGTAACAAGGATTACCCAATTAATTGATAGGCTATAGTTTTCAGTACACACTCGGAAGTGAGCTTTGTTAATTTTGAATTTCAACTAAATTCACCCTGTAGTGTTCTGCCAAATGGGGAATTAATTAAATTAATTTCTTTGGTTACATAGGCTAAGGATCTACATAGTTGTGCCCCCTTGCCCACTATAAAAGGGAAGGGATTCAAGGCAAGCAGACTCCCCCACCTTTTAGTTTCCGAGGGCTCAGTTCTATCGACATAGCAAGCCTCTGTTTAAAGTTCAGGGAAGCCAGCGGCATCTCAGGACAATCTGGAAAGATAGGGCAGGGGTCAGATCACTCCACTCTCAAAGATGGCCTTCCGCTCTCCACCATAGGACGCAATCAGCTTTGAGGCCTTCCTAGAAATAGACAGCTCCACCCAGATGCACTCTCAGCAATCTCCTCTGGTGTCTCCTTACAGCTGTAAGATGGTACGTTTCCACAGCATTATATATATATATATATATATATATATATATATATATATATATATATATATATATATATATATATATATATATATATATATATTCCAATGTTAAACAGCATCCAAAACGCTGTTCAGGCGAGCAGCACTAAACACAAAAATTTTCCAAATAGTAGTCACAGGCAGCCAGTTACAAACACTGCTACACCGGTTGTATATTGTAAAACAACCTTTATTCTCGTTTTTATCAGTTTTAAAAAATCAAATCACCCACTGAGAGTCTCTTGCCAGACGGCAGCCTGACGCGTTTCGCCACAACCTAGTGGCTTGTTCACAGTTACTTTTCACTCACAGGAAATGTTTTTTTGTAAAAAAAACACCACAGTGCAAACCATAGAAGAGGTGACTTGCAAAGTTAGCATAGTGGCTAGTAGCCATTTTGGCTTGGGCTACTAAGTCTGATTACAGATGTATAATGTTGTGCTCAATCAAACCTTATTAGTTTATTTTGCACAAGTGAAATATGATTCTTAAAAAACGTGATGAAAGTACAATTCTTAATATTTAGATTGTAGCAACTACAATCTAGACAATAGCATGTCACTGTGTCCGTAGTGTTAGGAACGGGACCCAATCGTGCGTGCTGTAATAGCGCCAGTATAATGCTGTGGACATAATTTAAAATGACACATTTCTACAACCTAAAAGAAAGGGAAATTCTCATAAAATCCTTTTCGAAATGGTAAGTCCATAACCATTAATAATTTTTAAAGTGCCAAGTGCATCAAAATGGGAGAATCTCTACCCTAACCATAGGCAATAATAGCACAGTGCATTGGAGTCTGAGAAATGTGTTATCAGACCATTGGCAGTCATTGCGTATATGTATCACCGTTATAAGAGATATATTTATATGATTAAAATTCATTTCACATTTTCAAGACAGTGTTCTAATAATGTAAAGTGCATAGTGCGTACCTAATGCATTGAAAAAATATTTCAGTGTGCATAGGTGTTTCCATGTGCAAAAGTGCATTCCTTTGATTGAGTTCATTTCACATTTTTAAAGCAACACTGTCATGATATAAAGTGCATAGTGCATACTCTTTGCGTTCTCTAAACGGCATTCACATAATGGGAATTGCATAATGCATTTCTAAAATATAGGTTTAAAATGCCAAGCCACATACACAAGATCTGTCTACAATTATAAATGTGCAATGATGCATTCCTATGGTTTCTATATTGAACATGGTATGGAAAAGGTAAATATAAGAGAGAAATGTGTTCTAAGATGCTATGTGCATATATAGAACACAAAATAAAAAGTCCAGGTGCTAAAAAGTCAAATGGCACTGTTTTTGTTATTCAGATGTCGAAAAATGTATAAAGCGTATCGCTACTCAGATAACATGCTAATAACGAGTTTTCATGAATAATAATAACCACATGTATACACTTGGTTGCAAACAATTACATTCTAAATCATATAGCAAGTAACCATAAAAAGTGAGAGATAAAAATAATGATAAGTAAAAAAGAAATGAAAGAAAACTTTGCACAAGTAACCAAACGCAAAGGATCACAGTATATGGTCATTTGGATTGATGATCTTGCTGGGGTTTCTATGCTGTATTAAATGGAATCCTTATGTCCCCAGGAAGGTGTAAAGCTCTTCATCAATATTATGTCCCACCGGGGTCTTACTCTCAAAATCTAGAATAAATGTAGTCTCTTCTTGTCGGAGTATTCTCTCGTTGTCTCCTCCCCTGGGTCCTGGAATGACCTTATGTATGCCAGAAAATGTTAGACAGGCTGGATCAGCATTATGGATTTCGGAGAAATGTTTCGCCATCGGGTAGAAACAGTCTTTGTTGGTGATGGCTCTGACATGTTGCAGGATACGTACTTTTAGCTTACATTTGGTACTTCCAACGTACCATTTAAGACATGGGCACATCAAGATGTACACCACCAGCTCTGATTCGCGTGTAATTTTGCTGTTAATATGAACCAGATGTTTTAATATTGGGTGAGCATAGCTTTTGCAATTTCTTGCGTATTTGCAGATTTTACACCTGGTACATTTAGAGAAGCCAACTCCTGTTGTGGAAAGCCATTTAGTGCTTATGGCATTACTTTCCACAGCCATGTAGCTTTTCACCAATAAGTCTTTTATGGATATGCTTTTACGAAAGGTAATGTCAGGATGATTATGTAACATACTTCCTATGTCTTGTCCACTTTCAGCACCTTCCAGTACCTTCCAGTACTTATTTATTATCCGTTTGATAATTATTGAGTGGCTTCCAAATGTCAAAATGAGCCTGGTGGTGTTTTCCTCTTCTTGTTTTGCTAGGTCCGTCTTTGATGTTATTAACATTTTCAGGTCGCTTCATGGAACCAATGTGTGCCGAAAAAAGAGCGCAAGATGGCGCAAGGTCGCGCAAGCGTGAGAAAGCAAGCGCACATGCACGCGTGCGATTCAAGGAAGGTGCTGCGCGTGTTTTCCACTGGTTGTGCGCCAAATACCTGCGTGGTGCACACGGGCACACACGTCATTGCAACAGCCCGAACGCCGTGCGTGACGCACACAGGGACAGCGCACAACGTCCGTGCACACACCAAAAAGGGGGCGGGACACGGGGCATAGCGCACAGAATGGGGAACGTGTGAAAAATAAGGTGTAACTGGGGAAGTACTGCAGGCAAATACACGGAACGCCCACACGCACGTGAACAACTCGTATTCATGGATTTGAATATGGGAAACAAGCGCACGCTAAAAGACGCGCACAGGCGTCAACATGTCTGCCACAGGAAGGCAGGCATAAGCGTCCCCGCGCACAGTATAAAAGCGTGCACAAACAACAAACACGTACATACCGCTAAGATGAATGCCCCATTTGTCGCAGCACTGATCATGGGACACCGCAGGAGGAGGAGAATAGCCAGGGCCCGCATTTTTTCCCCCCGTTTCCACCTCGTATCATCCTAGACCTGGTCAGGGAGTGGGAAGATGACCTTACATTGCCCACCCTCTGCTCCCAAGCATTGAGCCCCTTGGAGAAGGTGCTCAGTGTCCTGCATTTTTTGGCCACTGGGTCATTTCAGCGGACTACTGCCATAGTGGGGGGGGGTCTCACAGGCCACGCAGTCACGCTGCCTACACCAGGTGTTGGCAATCATGACCGCGCGCCCCTCAGTCTGCAGGCAGATACACATGCCCAGAACACCCACAGAAATGCGTGCCGTTGCCCAGGACTTTTACAGGGTGGCACACTTCCCCAAAATGCTCGGTGCCATAGATTGCACCCATGTGGCCCTACGTCCACCTAGGGCCACTGAGCACATCTACCGAAACCGCAAGCACTGGCATTCCATCAATGTGCAGGTGGTATGCGATGCCAAGGGAATCATCACCTCTGTCTATGCAAACTACCCTGGCTCCACCCATGACAGTTTCATATACAGAATGTCCGCCCTGAGCCGGGCCCTGGAAGCTGGGCAGCATGGCGACACATGGCTCCTAGGTGAGTACAAATACCCGTGCACATGCATGCATGTCACACACAGACAAATACACAAACCCCAATAATCACAACCATTATCACCTCTCCAAGGGACAGTGCCTACCCTTTGAGCAACCACATGATGACGCCAATCCGGAACCCCACCACACCACCCTAGGTAAGATACAACGCTGCCCATATTGCAACCAGGGCCATAGTGGAGCGCACACTCAGAGTGCTCAAGTCACGCTTCCGCTCCCTTGACCGCTCTGGCGGGCAGCTACTCTATGCACCCCCAGTAGTGTGCAGGATCATTGTGGCAGCATGTGTCCTGCACAATGTTGCAACACGGCAGGGCATACCGGTGAACATGGTGGTGCCCCCACATTCCCAACGACAGGCACAGGCGCTGACCATGGGTGGGGATAGGGCACGTGGCGAGGCAGCCCGGACCCAGCTTGTGGCCACATTTTTCACCTAAACTCCCACCCCTGCAGAGTGCACACAGGCCTGGCACATACCAGGTGACAATCGATGATGACAAAGAGACAGTCAACTGTCACAACCTTACCACCCTGAGAATGTTGCCATGGAAGTGCCACATTGTGTGCATCCCTAGCTACTCAAACCTAACCAATCCTGTGTGACCAAAAGGTACACATGCAAGGTGTGTATCACACAGACCTGCAAAACAGGCCATGACAATCACTAGTATGTCACACAAAGCCACCAAAACCACAACATGACATGGCAAGCAATAGCAAAACACCAACACAGTAACAATAATGTACACATTGACATGTGAAAAATGCAAAGTGGTGTCAGACAATGATCCCTGACATGGAATCAGATGAAATTACTGACCAACAACCTCCCACACAAAGCAAGTCATACCCAAATGCATAACAACAGTTGTAGCTTGAACATAACAATGAATGCCTGTACACATGTACATTGTGCATGGCAAAATCAACACTGCATAAAACGTGTGCTGTGTCCTTCTCCTGCAACACACTGCTCAGCACACAGCATAGTGACCAGCCATTGTGTGTGACGCACACCCTGAGCATCACATGAAAATGACAAACTAAATAAAAATAAAAATCACGCATGTACAGGATCCACAAATGGTCATAGATCATGTGCTGCAGGGACACAGTGGGCCCCAGAAGGCAAACTGAGTGCACAAGTGGACATGGAAGGGTGGTTGTACATGTTGTGGATCATAGTGCAAATTTGTGTGTCAGTAGGGGCATGCACTTGATACATGCATGTGCAATCAAGTGACCATCAGTGCCCTCATCACATGTGAAGATTGCCCATGTGTACACCCCAGCATAAACCACAACTATACCCTCACACCTGAAAGGTAAACACAACACATGAACAGCCATTGATCAGCAGAATACATCATGTACATAGGATGCCACAATTACAATGTCAGGGTGCTCATCACTCTGTGGGGCAAGGCAACTGTCCAACAACAAAATACCCCCCTCCCTCACATATCACCATGACCCACTGAACTATTGTGTATGGGGTATGTAGCCTTCATCCTTGAAGTTCACCTGGCCACAGGATCACCCTTCCCCTTTGTCTCCATCTTCCACCTTGCGTGTAAAAAGTGTACAGCACCCTCAGAGGCCACCTTGACTTGCAAAAACACAAAATCAAAGAGAACTCAAAGCAGGCAAACACAGAAGCCAAGAAAAAAGCCTGCAGGCAGCAAAACAAACCAGAAGAGCCTCCAGTAGATGATGACTTGAAGTAGCAGTACGTCACAAAGGCCAAGTACTAGCACAATGATGGAACAACCAAGGTAGCACAGTAAAACAATGTCACAACAGGATGTGTACCATGTGTGGTACATAATATAGAATGATGCACCACAAACTGATGTGTAAAGTCACAGCTCCCGTGTACAGGCGCAGGAGTGGCACAAACCAACCACCCCTACCGTGGTCTGGGTGCCTGCAAGGTCAAACTCACACAGGCCTCTGAGACCCTGGTGGGGAAGGAGGGTCAGGGATATGCAGTCGGGACAGGCATTGGTATACTGGATAACCGGAATAAGGGGCAGGAGAGGGGAGTAGGATTGACAAGGGAAAAGTAGGGAATGTACAAAAGCATAGGAATCACATTAACACATACACAATCAGACCAAACGTGTAAATCATGCACATAGTACCAAATTACTCAAATTCAAGTCAAAGAGAAACTTATCTCTGGGGTGAGTGCTGGCCTCCTGTCTGCGCACTCTCAGGTCCGGTAACATGAGCAGTTCAATGCTTCAAAGAGAGCCAGAGTCACTAATCTGTGCGTGCCCATAACACACACACACCACCATGCATGCCCCAAAGTAACAAAATACTGTACACACAAACTATCTTGTGTGGTGCTTCGTACCCATACGTAAGATTCCCCCCGTGATGTTTCATACAGAGTCAATGCAGTAAGTCAGGCGCCGGTGGGTGCGTGGCAAATGGAAGACCAATGTGTCAAGATTCACACAACATCCAATGTTCCATGGGTAAGCAGCCAGATGCATTTAGCAAGGTACGACTTCAGTACAAGTCGTGTTCCAGCATAACCTAAATAAAGTAGGTAGTGCATGTGGCAATTTCAACCTGAAAATGAAATGCACTGCACACGTGTCTGTCCCTCGCTGTCTGTCCCTGTGAGCTGCTTCTTTCCCTGTCTTGGAACGCTACATGGCTAATACAACTGCCTCAATGGACCATGGCGGACCGGAGGATATGTGCCACTGCCCCTGCATGGGCCCCTGACAAATTTCCCATCAACTAGCCATTAGTCCACCAACGCATCTTAGCTGTACTGTGCACTTCAACACCAATATCTGTCCAAGCTCACCGTCAGTGGTGCTACTTAGCATGCATGTGCAACTGGCCCGGTGGACGGTTGGCTGTGGTGTGGCCCCCTTGGTCTGCTCACCTTGCCTGGAGTTCCTTGAAACACGTCACCTTCTGTAGGATGTATGAGTGCAATCCCTGTGGCTCTGCCTGCGCACACATGCACATGTCTGCACAACCAAACGTGGCCATCTTCCAGACGTCCAATGGCCCATATCTGCTGGGAAAGGTGGTCTGGAGGCTCATCCCCCTGCAGAAAGGGCAGAAAACACATGGTTAATGCATGAGATTTTCCTGTGTGTGTCTCCTCAGGCATGTCATGACTGGACCATGTCAGAGGCGTACATCAGAAATCACCCCATCAGTGCGACTTTCACAGGCAAAGTGTGTTAGCCACTGTGTACAGCATGAATTGCATCAAGCACATTTACAGCAAAGATAAGAAACATACTACACAATGTATAGCAATTAATGCACACTTGAATCATGAAACCACCCATCTAGCAAAGGAAGAACTGTGGTCAATATCACCCCTATCATCCCCACTAGGGGTGGCAACACAAGTAGTACAGCAGCAGACATGCCAAAGATATGACAGTCCAAAGCCCTTGTGTAATAGGCTGTAACACCGAACCATCCTTGCGAGCCCATGGATAAGGGAAGCAGGAGTGGCATTTGTGAGTCAGGACCCCAAGCTGCAAACACATTCACGAGACAAGCTTGAAGGGACTAGCTGGAACAGACAGTGGATGCTTTCGAAAGCCACAAAGCACCACACCGTCACATGAAAGCACAATAGACAAGCAATTAACTAATTAGACTAACTATGAAAAACCTACATTACCTAATTAAACTAACTATCAAATTGAAAGTTAACTAACTAAACTAAAAGAAAAATCAAAAATGACCACATACAACCCGGGGGGGGGCACCCAGGAGGGGGAGGTACAGGGTGCTGCTCAACACCCACATGCGATGATGTTGAGGAAAAGAAAAACCTCCATGGCTTCAACGCCTGTACAGCCCGACCTATGTGGGAGATACCTTGTCGTCCGAGTCTGGCTCTTCCTGGAAAGGAGGACGTGGCACAGGAGCCTGACAACACCTAGCCACAGCTTGCCCCTCCCGGCAATCATGTAGCTCAGCCGAGATGGTACGCTCAAGCTGCTCAAACCTCTCCTCTGACCGCACCCTCTGGGACATCAAGAGGACACCCAGAGTGGATCTGAGGGACTCATACTCAGCCCTCAGGGCCTCCATGTGTACCTCTGCGTGAGCAGCAATTGCTTGACGCAGAGACAACATTTCAGCCTGGCCTGCCCTGTCTGAGGCCGCCATGCCCAGCCGGAGTGAGCGGGCCGTGGACCGTGCCGCCTGCTGCTGGAGAAGCACCTGCCTAGCAGGGGGGAGCACGGATTGGGCCACACGCTCCATGCTCACAGCAATGTTCTCCATTGCTGCCCCCTGGCGTTCAGCATTGGCAGTCATGTCTTTCTCCCACTCAGTATACCGCGGTATACCGCGGTAACGCACGGACACCGCATTGCGGGCTTGACACCTGCGGGACCCAAGGACCGGGTGTCCTCGTTGCATTGGCACCGCCCGCGGCTGCACGAGCACATGCCCCCGTCGACGTGGTGGCCCAGGCACATCAGTGACTGGTGTGGAGGGTGACCCTGCTTCCCGATCCACCACAGGCAGAGGTTCCAGCACTGTCTGACTCCTCAGTGCAGGTGTCGCGGACAGAGGAGTGCCCACATCAGAATCACTCACCCCTGACATATGGACCTGATGCACATCCAACTCGACATGGTCGTCATAGTGGTCATCAGGGCTGGACTCATTGCCAGCCAAAGACAAGATGGACTGAAGCACATGTGGGTTTTCGTGGCCTACCACCCCACGACACCCATTTGTGCCGGGTTGCTGTAGTGATAACAACCCTGTGCCTGGCATGACAACACCATCCTCTGGCTCCATTGTGTCATCATCTGAAAAGTAGAGAGAAAAAAAGGTCACTACACATGTTAGAAGCACAAAACACACACACACATAGACATCACACAGACACCAAACACATCAAGCAGACATGTCACACGTAAAAAAGAACCTGCCATGCATGCTGGGTCAACTTGACATTGCTTCTGTGATTAGGCATGTCGAAGGGTGTTATATCGCTCAGAAGTGGGTTGATGCAGTGCAGCAAATTAGTACGTTACTCATTATCTAAATGTACAAGTACTTCATGATGTGTATCAGAAAATGTGAAGGCAGTGCAAGGTCAACTTCAGGCATCACGTGCAATGTGCATGCAATGGATAGCATGGCTACACGCAAACCAGCCCTCCCCCCAAGTGCAAATGCAGGGATGGCTTGCATGGTATCAAAATGATGACCATAGACCTGTGTATTGACAGATAGTGTTGACTAGCATCAATTGCATCATGTGAGTCAAGTGACAACACAGCAGATGATGATGGGACAGTAAGCAGGACACACGATGAAACCTCCGGAGTACACCCACGTGTGAAGAAGACACTACACCAGTTGGACAGAGTCATTGGGCATGAAACAGGCTGAGGCCTGTGACCCACACAGACTGTCACACCCTAAACATGTGTGTGACGCAGGACTGAGCCACAGTGGCCATGGGAAGGCTGATGAAATGCCATGTAATGTAGGTCACCCTTGAAACATACTACAATGATCATCCAGTCAAGGACACATAGGGGCATGCATGGAATGCACATGGAGCATGAATGGCCACTCATGTCCCTGCGGAGCATCTGACATCTGCACAGTCCAAGTGAGACACCCTGCATCAAGTACAAAGGATGTACCAGACAGCATATGTCTTGTAGGTTGGCTGGTGGAAGTTAGCATGTAGACAGGACGCATGAACAGGCAAGTACTTAACGGCAAAATTGATGCAGAGCAGTGCAAAGGTGAAATTGGGATGCAGAGGGGGTGGAGGGGCAAGGGAGCATGCCTATGTGGAGTACCCGTATGCAGGCAGAGGACACATGCACGTCAGTCATGCTATGACATAGTCCCAGGGCTGAGAGGAAGGTCCCCCAGGCTACATGCAGAAGGGCCAGTGAGCTGGAACATGGACCGGAGTGACATCCTGGTGACCAGCATGTGAGTAGGGTGCAATAGTGGTGATGCGGACAGTCCCCGTCTGCTCCACATGTCCACCATCCTGCAGAGCAGCCATGCATCAGTGAAGCATTGCATTACTTGCACATCAGGACCATGTACACATGACATGACATATAGTGGCAGTCATGCACAACACATCACACAAGTAAAACACACATGTCCTCAACAAACATGCAGCAACACTCACTGGACTGGTCATCAAAGTCCGGCATCTCTCCCACTCCTTCGACCGATTTAGGTGGTATGAACTCTGCAATGAGTGACTCGTGCGGAGTGAGGTCTTCCTCCTCAGGTGCAGGCCCACTGCCAGTCACCAGAGTCAAGTTGTAATTTGAGGCACACTTAGCCTTAGCGCTGCGTTTGAGGTAATTCCAACGCTTTTTGGACTCTTGCGCCGTGCGCACCTCATGGCCGAATGCACTCACATGTTCCGCAACTTGCTTTCAGTGGGTATCACAGTGGGCAGCCGTAGTCTGACAATTAGTCCCCACTAGCATGTCACGGCTGTGGTTCCGCACGTAGACCATGAGGAAGTCCAGTTCCTAGTTGCAGAAAGGCTTCTTCCTCAACATGCAGGAGGTCGTGGCTGTGTGTGGGGTCCCAGCCTGTGCTGCAGGTGCAACCTTCCTCCTCTTGGATTGTGGCGTAAACCCTGGCTGGCAAATGCCACCCTGATCAGTATGGCCAGTGGCCCCGGTGGATTGAGCCAAGGGAGTGGCAGGTGGAGAGACGACCAAAGGCCTGACTTGCGTCAGTGGCAGCTGGGTGCCCTCTAATGGACCCTGCGCAGCAACATCCGCTGTGGCAGGGTCATTGACCGTGACTGTCCTGGTTGGTAGACTCACAACCGGGGTGTTGTTGGCTGCATCTGCCCCTGCACTTGCCAACACCCGGCTGGTCGGGCAGCAGATGATATTACTGCCCGAAGGACATGTGCACCTATGGGTTGCCTCCTGCCCTGTTGGAAATCTTCCAAGGACTCTTCAGGTGCCAACGCAGCCTGCGCTGGCAGACCCTGAGCCTGGGTGGTGGTGTCCACAGCTGCATCTGCAGCTACCACTACCCTTGGGCCTGTGGCAGTCGATGAAACGGACTGCTGGGTCACATGGGCGCCAGTGCCATATCCAGAAGCTGCATCTCCCAGAGCCACAGGGGGTGGTGGCATGACTGCACCAACACATGGCACAACATCATGCACAAGTAGCACACCCCTGCCTCTTCCCCCTCTGCGGCCACCCTGGACACCCTGGGGTCCCCCTACTCCCTGGTCACCCCAGCCACGTCCATGACCATGCCCGCCACGAGCCCAGCTGCGGCGCCCCTCACCTTTGGTGGCCTCTCAACCATGGCACAGATGGAGTAGTTCTGGCACAGATGGAGAAGTGCCAATGGGAGATGTACACCACAATTGTCCTGGGCAAATGGGGTGAAGGGGGTGGGATGCAAGATGTTAACAGCACCCCTGCACCTGCAAGGCTGTATGTGACCCGGTGATGAAGTGACGGGTCACGCAACGCTCAGGCAACCCAAAACTGCAGTAAAACCGTGCACACAACCCCTGCAGCCAGCCTATGTTCATGGAATTAACCTCCTGTAGTACGCGGTGGCACCCAGGAACACGGAAAACGCGTACGCTTGGGACACGCAGGCTACTATGACCTCGAAAATGGGTACGCGATACACAGGGGCACCCGCAGTGGGAAAAGCACTCACCGTCAGACTAGCGCGATGATATAACACACGCGTAGCCAATACCCCAGCCAAAATAAGAGATACGTCCTTGATCCGCTGTGAAGTTGTGATGGCACGCAAAACAACACGAAGTAGCAACACACACGTCGGTCTCCACGAAAGGCACGTATAGCGAACTGCTGGCCCCGCTCACCTTTAACCCGTGCTGAGGGAAACGCCCGCGCGCATCACGTCACTTACGCGCTGAGGCCCTTTCCTCAAATTACACGCATTCACACACGGACGTGTGGTTTTTTCACGTGCTGATCCACTATGCACCCGTGTTGAGTGAAACGCCCGTGCGTGCTACGTCACACACGTACTTACACGCTAAGGGCCTTTCCTCGAATTACACGCTGACGTGCACTTTTTTCACATGCCAAATCACTCCGTATCAAGCTGGCCACGCAAAAACACACGGAAGACCACACTCCTGCCCAAAAGGCCATTTTCCTGCGCCCAAGAGTCCCGAGCACGCTCCCACCTGCCATCTGCTGCTGTCTGCCTGCTGCCCACGTGCCCTGCTATTTGGTACCTTCACGTCAGCCATCTGCAGGGGTCCAGTTGCTGTGTCCACCCCTGCTGGAACAGAAGACTCCCGACTGGGATACCATCGCTCCACAGCGCAGCCCCAGGACCCAGTTGCCCACCCACGCCTGACTCGGGGGTCGCCATGTCGGGGCAAACACCATCCGAGACCACTGGCGGCTCCCAGCCAGAGAGGCAGAAGGCCACCAGCTTCAGTGAGAAGGAAGTTGGTGTCCTGGTGGAGCATGTTCTGGGGCATTATGATGCCCTCTTCACACCATCGTGCACCGACAAGGAAGGACAGAAGAGGATCTGGGAGGACATTGTGGTTGCCATCAACGCGGAGGGGGTGGCAATCCGCGACATCAAGCACGTCTGGAAGCGCTGGGAGGACTTCAGGTCCAGGACCCTCAACAAGGGTCCACCTGAGCAACATCCAGATGAGGGTCCTGGAACGCATAAGCCCAGCACTCTACGCCCAGATCCTTCAGAAGAAGACCCGTCCGGAGTCGATCGGTAAGTGGCCATGCATTGCTGTGTGAAACAGGGCATGTTGCAGTGTGCTGGTAGTCAGCTACTTGCCTGTATGTGTAACATAGGTCATGTATGGATATGTGTGCACCGGGACATCATGGTAATGCATGTGAGACCAGTAATGCGTGAACCACATGGATGGTGCATCTGTTCCAATGAGACATGGGGAGATGCATGCGGAATGCACACACAAATGCATGCCAGTCCCTGTTCTTGGACATGGATGGGGGTGAGGGATGGGTGCTGCTCTCATGTACATGTATGGTGTGCATGTCTGTGTGTCTGAGAAGTGTGTGTGTGACTTTGAAATGCCATGGATGCATGACACATGTCCGTGATGTAGATTTACTCATGCAGTGTGGTCACCGTTGTATCCACTGTGTCTGTGGTGTAGGAGCCATGATGCATGACCCTCCGGTGATGTGTGTGCATGGGATCAGTATGAGCCATGATGCATGTGAGTTTTAAGGCAACATTTTTGGTAACAGAGGCCTTTGTACATGGATGCTGATGTTGATTGCATGCGCCGTGCCTGTTTCTGCATGTGTGTTGCGTGCATTGACCCATGTGTTGTGGAGGGACAGAATGGAAGTGACTTTTGACAGTGCCACTCATGTGTTATTGCTTCCTGTCTGAGGACTATTGTACGGTACCCTGATGCTTGTGTTCTATGTCTCCCTCTACGCAGCGTCGAGTGAAGAAGAGGGCGGAGATGGTGCTGTGGCGCTAAGCGGCGGGGATGCCTCCACCGGGCGGCGACGCAAGGCCCAGCCACCCTCCCAGGAATTGCCATCATCCAGGAGAGAGGGGACTGGTGCCGTGTCTGCCACTACGGCTGTAGCGAAAGGGCCGGTGAGCCCCCACAGGGGCTTGCAATGGCGGAAGACGGTGCGGAGACATCCAGGTTGGTGGTCTCCACAGAGGAGGAGGAGCCCACTACTGAGCCGCACATGGGGCCTGGTGCGGGTAGTACCATTGGTGCGAGTGGTGCAGTCCAGGGCCAGGGTCAGGAGGCAGCACAGGTCACCGCGGAGGGGCCTGTGCATGTCGCTGTCCCTGACCCTGTGACTGCACCACCATGCACCAGCAGGGATGCCCCGTCCGCAGGTAGGGGGGAGGCCCACGTCATCTGCCTCTCCACTACCTGCGGACAAGGAGTCCCATGACCGTATGGGCTCCGTCCTGATTGGTGTCACGTTGCACACGCGTGTCATTCGTGATGACGTGCGTGCTTCCTGGGGGGAGCACGCACGCCATCACGAAGAGCTGCGTGGCAACGTGGCACAGTTGGGAGGGGCCATGGTCGGTGGGTTCCTACATGTGTCTCGCACTCTGGCGGACCTCTCCTCCTCTGTGGAGACTATTTGCCAGTCATTCTCCCTGCCGTCTTCCGGCCCAGATTCCACCAGCGCCCCCTGTGGACCTGGCCCAACCAACACAGCCAGTTTGGTGGAGATCCCATCCCTGCCACAGTCGGGAGTCAGCGGTCCAGCAGGGGTGGACACCCCAACAACTGGAGACCAGCAGTTGGAGGATGTGCAGGCATCATCGGACAGGGCACATGGCCAGCAGCAGCAGCAGGCTCTAGGTGGGAGCAATGATGGCTCGGGGCCATCAACATCAGAGGGGCAGGCATCAGCCAGAGGGCAGGAGGACCCTGGAATGGGAGTGTCTTCCGTGTGGCTGCGGTTGGGCCAGCGGATAGATACGGAGTGGCGGCGGGCGGAAGAGGCATGGCTCACCATGGTCAGGGCGGAGTTCTCCATGCGTCGGGCGTTGAGGCGGGCTGAGTGCCTCGAGGCAACTTGCAGGGAGTTGGAACAGGCCATGGATGCATCCCTGTGAGACCTCGGGGCCAGGGCAGAGGCCGGCCTTCAGGAGATAGACATGGAGTTCGATGATGCCCTGGCCCACAACATCACAGAGTGAGCCGCAGGACTTGCCCGCCGCCATTGTATATAGTTAGTTAGTCATAGGTTTCCTTTCTCTTTTTTTTTCTTTTGGGACGCTTGGACAATGCCCCACATTTTTGTATATAGTTGTAAATTAGGTAGGGTTTTATACATGTTTCATTTCATTTGTTGGGCTCATGGACCCTTGTTGCAATATTTGTACATAGTTGGACAGTGGATTTAAAAAAAAACATATTTTACCCTCACCATGGATCAATGGATTTTTTAATTTTGATTTCCTTTGGATTTACTTTGTTGGACAAGGATTTTTGACAAACTTTATTTTGGATTCATTTGGATTGTGTCATCATTATTATTATTATTTTTTTAGTACATGCCTTTTTTTCTTGTTTCTGATTCTTTACATGCTTTGACACTTTTTTGATATTTTTGTGCACAATACATTTTGATTTCTTACTTCCATGTGTGGTATTTGCTCTTTGGTTTACTGCATGTCACAATGTGGGTTTACTCAATCACTCACACCCAGTGTGTGTGTGTGACGGACATGTGCTGATGTGCATATTTGACTTTTGGTTAGTGACAAGTAATAGGCCTTTCAGTGTGGGGTGGATGGGAAACTTGGTTGTGTCTGAAGACTGGGGTGGCGTGCAGTGGGATTTTGTTGGACATGAGGCCCATGAATGTGCATCTTTATGACATGTTGGGTGGGGACCTGAGTCGGGGCCTGCTGGCAGGTGCCCGGCAATGCTGGGTGGATGGGGGTGCTGGGGGACATGAGTCAGGGCCTGACCCTCAATGCTGGGTGGGTGGGGGTGCTGGGGGACCTGAGTCGGGGCCTGACCCTCAATGCTGGGTGGGTGGGGGTGCTGGGGGACATGAGTCGGGGCCTGACCCTCAATGCTGGGTGGGTGGGGGTGCTGGGGGACCTGAGTCGGGCCTGACCCTCAATGCTGGGTGGGTGGGGGTGCTAGGGGACATGAGTCGGGGCCTGACCTTCAATGCTGGGTGGGTGGGGGTGCTGGGGGACATGAGTCGGTGCCTGGTCAGGTGCCCGGCAATGCTGGGTGGATTGGGGTGCTGGGGGACATGAGTCGGGGCCTGCTGGCAGGTGCCCGTCAATGCTGGGTGGGTGGGGGTGCTGGGGGACATGAGTCGGGGACTGCTGGCAGGTGCTCGGCAATGCTGGGTGGATGGGTGTGCTGGGGGACATGAGTCTGGGCCTGCTGGCAGGTGCCTGTCAATGCTGGTTGGGTGGGGGTGCTGGGGGACCTGAGTCGGGGCCTGCTGGCAGGTGCCGTCAATGCTGGGTGGGTGGGGGTGCTAGGGGACATGAGTCGGGGCATGCTGGCAGGTGCCCGGCAATGCTGGGTGGATGGGGGTGCTGGGGGACATGAGTCGGGGCCTGACCCTTAATGCTGGGTGGGTGGGGGTCCTGGGGGACCTGAGTCGGGGCCTGCTGACAGGTGCCCGTCAATGCTGGGTGGGTGGGGGTGCTGGGGGACATGAGTCGGGGCCTGACTCTCAATGCTGGGTGGGTGGGGGTGCTGGGGAACATGAGTCAGGGCCTGGGCAGGTGCCCGGCAATGCTGGGTGGATGAAGGTGCTGGGGGACATGAGTCGGGGCCTGCTGGCAGGTGCCCCTCAATGCTGGGTGGGTGGGGGTGCTTGGCAGGTGCCCATCAATGCTGGGTGGGTAGGGGTGCTGGGGGACATGAGTCGGGGCCTGCTGGCAGGTGACCGGCAATGCTGGGTGGATGGGGGTGCTGGGGGACATTAGTCGGGGCCTGCTCGCAGGTGCCCGTCAATGCTGGGTCGATGGGAGTGCTGGGGAACATGAATCGGGGCCTGCTGGCAGGTGCCCATCAATGCTGGGTGGGTAGGGGTGCTGGGGGACATGAGTTGGGGCCTGACCCTCAATGCTGGGTGGGCGGGGGTGCTGGGGGACATGAGTCGGGGCCTGCTGGCAGGTGCACGGCAATGCTGGGTCGTTGGGGGTGATGGTGGACATGAGTCGGGGCCTGCTGGCAGGTGCCCGTCAATGCTGGGTGGGTGCGGGTGCTGGGGGACATGAGTCGGGGTCTGACCCTCAATGCTGGGTGGGTCGGGGTGCTGGGGGACCTGAGTCGGGGCCTGTTGGCAGGTGCCCGTCAATGCTGGGTGGATGGGAGTGCTGGGGGACATGAGTCGGGCCTGACCCTCAATGCTGGGTGAGTGGGTGTGCTGGGGGACCTGCGTCGGGGCCTGCTGGCAGGCGCCCGTCAATGCTGGGTGGGTGGCGGTGCTGGGGGACATGAGTCGGTGCCTGCTGGCAGGTGCCACGGCAATGCTGGGTGGATGGGGGTGCTGGGGGACATGAGTCGGGGCCTGACCCTCAATGCTGGGTGGGTGGGGGTGCTGGGGGACATGTGTCAGTGCTCACTTGTGCGTGGTGACATGTGGGCTGGCTGGGGGGCTTCGACAGGGTGGATGGGCTGCCCATGGGGCATGGCCAGGGGTGCAGTGTGTTACCCTGTGTTGTGGTCTGCCTGCAGGCCCTGGGGAGGGGGGAGAGGGCACACCTGGGAGGACACACATTGGCAACTCTTTGGGGCACCCCCGATATACACGTACCCGGCTCGCACAGGGCCAATCGCGTGTGGAACTTCCAACGCACCCCCGAAATACACATACCCCGCTCGCACAGGGCCAATCGCGTGTGAAACTTCCTGCGCACCCCCGAAATACACGTACCCCGCTTTCACAAGGCCAATCACGTGTGAAACTTCCCACGCACCCCCGAAATACACGTACCCCACTCTCACAGGCCCTATCGCATGTGATTCTCCCCGCGCACCCCCAAAATACACGTACCCCGCTCGCACAAGGGCAATCGCGTGTAGAACTTCCCATGCACCCCCGTAATACACGTACCCCGCTCGCAGAGGGCCAATCGCGTGTATAACTTCCCGCACACCCCCGAAATACACATACCCCGCTCGCACAGGGCCAATTGCGTGTGAAACTTCCCGCGCACCCCCGGAATACACATACCCCGCTCACACAAGGCCAATCGCGTCTGAAGCTGCCCGTGCAACCCCAAAATACCCATACCCCACTCTCACAAGGCAAATCGTGTGTAAAACTTCCCGCGCACCCCCGAAATACAAGTACCCCGCTCGCACAAGGCCAATCGCGTGTGGAACTTCCCGCGCACCCCCGATATACACGTACCCCGCTTGCACAGGGCCAATCGCGTGTGAAACTTTCCTCGCTTCCCTGAAATACATGTACCCCGCTTGCACAAGGCCAATCGCGTGTGAAACTTCCCGCGCATCCCCGAAATACACGTATCCCTCTCGCACAAGGCCAATCACGTGTAGAACTTCTTGTGCACCCCCGAAATACACGTACCACGCTCGCACAGGCCCTATCGCATGTGATTCTCCCCGCACACCCCCAAAATACACGTACCCCACTCGCACAAGGGCACTCGCGTGTAGAACTTACCGCGCACCCCCGTAATACACGTACCCCACTCGCACAGGGCCAATCATGTGTATAACTTCCCGCACACCCCCAAAATACACGTAGCCCGCTCGCACAGGGCCAATCCCATGTGATTCTCCCTGCGCACTCCCGTAATACACGTACCCCGCTCGCATTCGTGGTTGGTGGGCTGTATGCTGGACCACTGGCCTGTGCGCCATGTACGGGATTTGTGCGCTGTTCATGGTGCACGGGGAGGGGTTGGGGCGTAACTAGCGCTGCTGCAGGGTCGCTGCGCCACTCTGCGCCACAGCTGGTTATGGATGTTAAAATACATGAATACGCTGTGCGCGGAAATGGATTTTGGCGCACGTGGCTGGCGCAGACTGCCGCACGCACACACTGTGCGGCAGCCGCGTGCGCCACTTGTGCACTGAATTCTATGAATTACCCCCTAAGTTAATGTCTATTCATTTCCCGGACCTTCAGATATGCCCTTTCAATTATCTTTTTTGGGTACTGTTGTTGTAGGAAGTTTTGGGCCGTTACTTTGCTTGCTAAGTCAAAATCTGTGATATTGCTACAATTGCGTCTGATACGGAAAAACTCACCATATGGGATACTCCATAAAAGAGTCTTGGGATGTGCACTGTTTGCGTGTAGAGGGATGTTAGCACCTGTAATGTTTCTGTAAAGACAGGACTCGATTTTTTGCGCCACTATCTTTACCTCTACCTCCAAGAACACAATAGATTGGTGGCTGTGGTGTTCAGTGAACTTGAGGTTCACATTGTTAATATTAAGTGATTTAACAAACTCACACCACAGCTCAATGTAGCCGTCCCAGATTATGAATAAATCATCAATGTAGCGGAGGGACAATAACATTTTCTCATTGTATTTTTCATTAGCTTCTGCCCATACTGTGGTTTTCTACCAATGCCCCATCATTAAGTTCCCATATCATGGTGCGAAGGTCGTGCCCATCGCAGTTCCCTGGGTTTGGCGGAAGATTTCATTGTTAAATATGAAAACATTGTTGTCCAAGCACATTTTGATCATCTCAAGGATCATCTGTGAATGTTGTAAATGATTCAGAGATCTCGTATTGAGGAGGTTTTGGCAGGCGAGAATACCATCATTATGTTTGATAGACGTGTATAGGGACACCACGTCATGGTTGCCAGTAAATAAGTGGGTTCCCAAGGATCTTTGTAAATTTTCAATAAGAAATCTGTGGTGTCCCTCACATATGATGGTAGAGTAGATACGAAAGTACAGAGGACCTCATCTATGAATTTGGACATATTTTCCAAAAGTGACCCACACAATGTCACAATTGGTCTTCCAGGTGGTTTGAGGGGATTCTTATGGACCTTTGGAAGGAAACATATGGTAGGAGTGACCGAATTCATAGAAAATAAGAATTTCACCATTTCTTCCTCAAGAATATCTGCCTTTTGCCGCTTAGGAAAGTCCAAACATCATTTTCCAATTGCTTGATGGGATTGTTCTTTAACCGTTCATAGCAGTTCACATCGTTTAGTTGTTTGTAAGCTTCAGCAATGTAGTCGCATTTGTTCATTATGACTATGTTACAGCCTTTATCTGCTGGTTTTGTTATTTTTCCGACAAATTGCTCTGGGGTTGTCTGTGGATTGTTCTTCTTTCTTCTTTTGAGTCATCTATTACTACATTAGAGAAAGCTTTAATGTGACTGTTCTGAGCACTTTGCAGAATACATTTTGATTTGCACCTTAATTTACTGGTCGACGGCCAGTCTGTGCAGATCCCCAATCTTTCCAAGTTGGTAGCAAATTCATTACTTTCTGTGTGACTCTCCTGTTCTAAGTCATTGAGAGTTATCAAAGTGTCCATTTCTGCAATTGTGATTTCTGCCTTACCCTCTAAAATATCTTTTGGCTTCTTTTTGTATGTAGAAGTGACAAAGAACTTCTTGAGTCATAATTTACGAATGAATCTGTCCAAATCTATCCTGGTTTCCACATAATCGAAACTGGCGAGTGGGCAGAAATGTATTCCCAGTTTCAATATTAATGGATCGACTATTGCATCGTTCAAATGTTTACATAGTTATATATGGAAGCACCATGCACTTTGCATATTGCATGGATTGATGGTGGAATGAGAAATGGCCAGGTGCACTTGCACTATTCTAAGTATTTTAAGTGAAAAGCTATCTCCATTACACCATCCAGCTATTTCATACTAAAAATGAAACTGTCATAATGTTTACAGGTTCTTATATCAATGCACCATGCACTTTATTGTTGGAGTAGATTAATAGTTGAACCCTCCCTCCCCCTCTCCCATCCTTTTCAAAAGGACAGTTGTATAGTGTCATCTTGAATTGACCCATTTATCATGCACCTTTGTGCACCAACAAACTTTGGATCTTGCAAAGGTTACATACAGACGTATTGAGGCATTGGTTACTTTTGGGCACTTTTACATGTGAGGCAACTCTGCATTCTATTATAGAACTGTTTATATGCCTCTCACATCTGAAGACGCATATATGAGAAATATGGGGGGTAATTTACCCCATTGTGAAATAAGAAAGGCAAAATTATTATGTGATTGCAATGTAACACATTTTATAACAGAGTTGCCACCCCTATCCATCATGGCGAAACAGAAGGGCAAAATGATTTGACTGTAATGTAACACATTTTACAATAGAATTGCCATCACTATCCATCATCGCTCTTTCTATGTATAGCTGCAGCGTAAGTCACCTTTTCAGTGTTCACTATTGTGGTGTTTAAAACGTTGTTTGGGAGGTGGAGTCACTGTGAACAAGCCACTGGCTTGTGGTGAAACACGTCGGTCTGCCTGCTGGCAGTATTTACAATGGGAGAATGTTATTTTAAACTGCTATTTGTATTGTGAAAATAAAGGTAGTGAGATTAATCAACCTTGGCTGTTTTTTACTTCTTTGTTCCTGGGGCTTTTGGCTTTTGGATTTTGACATTCAGAAATATGGGAGTGCCATTCGCAGGAACAGTGTTTCTCTCGCCATTCAACTTTTGGATATATTACATGTCCTGCGGTAGCGGCCATGCAGTTATGGTTGAGTTGCTAAACCCATAGGAAGAGCACTTTTCGGGTGGCTTATAACTTTGCTCCCCATTGACGAATCCTCCCCAAACTTTCCAAAAAAAGTATATGGCCCGCTCTGAATTGCAAAGTTTGGTGAGATTTCATCCAGACGGGGCAAAGTTATAGGGGGGTCCCAAATTTTCTTTTTTTTCATAGACATAATGGGAAAAAAGCTTTGCTCACGGCTACAGCCCAAACCGCTGGATGGATTTTCACCAAATTTGCAGTAGGAGCGTGGGCTTGCTCCCGAAAGCATGCTTTTGTTAATTTAGTGTAAATCCGTCCAGTAGCATTTTTTTTAAATGCCCAAAATGTAAGTCCACGGACAGGACACTGATTGGTTAATCGGCTTGTGTCATGTCCGCGGACATGCTACGTATTCGTTGATTGGCTGGGATTAAGCGTGAGGTGCGTCAGATTTTTGGCAACACCCGCCCTCTTGGATTCACCGACAGCAGCGGTGTCCGCGGACATCGCAGTAAAAACATATTAAAAAACACAACATTGCACTTGTCAAACTTATCAAATAATCTCTGGGGAGGTGAGGGGTGATGAGGATGAGATGGGATAATTCTGCAAGAAGCAAAAAAACTATTTGTTTTTTTTCACAGCGAAGGTCCGCGAACAGTTTGGATGGGCGCGAACAGTCCTCTGAAGTTCGGGGACACGTCAGATGTTTGGGGGCAGTTTTTGGATGGCTTAATGAAAATGCATGCAATTTAGGAATTATATTCCTGACCTGATCCCGAATGAGTTTGCAAAGTTTGGTGGGATTCTGTCAAGAGGGGGCAAATCTAGAGGGAAGGTCCCAAAATTATGTAAAGGTTTATAAATGATGTGCCATTTGACGAATCTACACTTAATTTGGCAAACTGATAATACATATAGATATAAATGTTTTTGTGAAGTTTGGTGGGATTTTGTCAAGAGGGGGCAAAATTAGAGGGGGGTTCCAAAATAATGTAAAGGCTTATAAATGTGGTGCCATTTGACAAATCTACACAAAGGTTTGCAAAAAGATTATAGATCTAGATATAAATGTTTTCGTAAAGTCTGAATGGATTTGTCAAGTGGGGGCTAGGTTTTATGATGATTGCATGTGCATACATTTGACACTTTTGAAAAAATAAAACATGGGTGGATTTTCAGAAAACCTTTGTAAGGAGCATTGTCAAGGACCTGAAAGCATGGTTTTGTATAAATGTGCCTGTGTTTTATTGTCTGACAAGTGTCATAATGTAGGTACAAAAAATGGTGATATATCTTTGGTGACTGAGGTGTAGCCTGTGGCCATGGGCAGTGGCCAGATTGTCCAGGTCATGGAATAAGGTCATGACCTGGACGATCTGGCTACTGGCCATAACCACGAGGCACAACACATGGGGTTAAAGTGGCCATGTCCACCTGGGACTGGCTTTGTGGTGAAGTTTTTCAAAATTGGGATAGATTTGAAAGGGAAGAAAAATGTGCTTGTGGTAATAAGGTAATAGGGTTCTCTTTTCGCCTTCTACAGGCTTCCATGGAAAGCGAAGAGGGGCCCTGTATGGGGCCCGGCCTTCCCTTTCCATGGTGGCCATCTTGGAAAAAGGCTTCCATGGAAAGCGAAGAGGGGTTCTGTATGGAACCCCACCTTTCCTTTCCATGGTGGCCATCTTGGAAAAGGATTTTCCTTCCTACACCGGGACGCCGGAGCCGTCCCAGTTTAGGTAGAAAAATATTTTTTTTCAGCACCCCGGGTTCCCGCTTTGGGAACCTAGGCTGTTAATGGCCTTCATCCCCCATTACAGGGGCTGATAACTTGGGCCCCCGGGCCGCTATCCACCGTTCCAGTCACTGGAATGGAGGATGAAACCACAATATTCCCATTTGTGATGTCATCTTTGATGTCCTGGGTGTTAGTCTTAGCAGTCCACGGTGGTGGCGTGAGTTATGGTTGCTTAGCTTACCATAACTGGCGAATTTCAGGGAGTTTTCGGTTTTACTTGTAACCATAATGTCCCTTCAACAAAGGTTTTCCATTGAATTTCATAGGTTTTTATTAGTGCAACCTAACCATAACGTCCCTTTAGCAAAGTTTTTTCATTGAATTTCATAGGTTTTTATTAGTGCAACTTAACCATAACGTTCCTTTAACAAAGTTTATTAATTGAATTTCATAGGTTTTTATTAGTCCAACTTAACAATAACGACCCTTTAAAAACATTTTTTCAGTGAATTTCAAAGGTTTTTATTAGTGTAACTTAACCATAACGTCCCCTTAACAACGTTTTTTCATTGAAAAAAAATATATATATATATATATATATATATATATATGATGAAAAAAAGAGGAGAGGGGCGCACTCCAGTTCCCTGCACAGTAAACCTTCTCAGCCACAGGTGTTCTCCTCCGACCGGTTTCTGTGCCAATACACGTCATCAGGGAGGCTGTCTTAACTTGCAGCTCACAGCAAGTGCAGGTGTTAACACTTAGTGATGATTTTGCTGCAAGGACTTCTGGTAGCTGTAGTCATCAGGTTTGCAAGGAACAGACTCACACCCAATCCCATGAATGGGGAAAGGGGGGGAGTAGCCTACAGTGAGGCACTCCAAAGTTGGGCATAAGTTACCCCGGTGCAGCACCCTATAAGATTTCTGAAGATTCCACCCTTCAGAAAACTTGCAAATGTGATGAAAAAAAGAGGAGAGGGGCGCACTCCAGTTCCCTGCACAGTAAACCTTCTCAGCCACAGGTGTTCTCCTCCGACCGGTTTCTGTGCCAATATACGTCATCAGGGAGGCTGTCTTAAATTGCAGCTCACAGCAAGTGCAGGTGTTAACACTTAGTGATGATTTTGCTGCAAGGACTTCTGGTAGCTGTAGTCATCAGGTTTGCAAGGAACAGACTCACACCCAATCCCATGAATGGGGAAAGGGGGGGAGTAGCCTACAGTGAGGCACTCCAAAGTTGGGCATAAGTTACCCCGGTGCAGCACCCTATAAGATTTCTGAAGATTCCACCCTTCAGAAAACTTGCAAATGTGATGAAAAAAAGAGGATATATATATCTCAGCATTTATTGATAAATTACAAACATTTCCCATGTAGCTACTTTCTGACTAAAATGGATATAGGAAAAAAATGTGAATTTCATATGAGAGTTGCTATATTTCTGTTCTATACTCCTGAACCAGTCCTTAGGCAGGGGCTGGCTTCGGGTTTGGAGAGAAATGTGCTATCTTTCATTGTTGTATTTATTCTTCATTCCCATGTCCCCTCCGTGTTGCCCTGTGGGTGCTTTGTAACACAATTTACTTGTTGTATAAGCGCTTTACAAATGCACAATAAATTAATACAATAGCCAATCCTAGTTGTAAGATCATAAGTTAACAACTCCTGGTGTTGGGAGGGGCTTAGAGCGTAAAAAGGTTTTGCACCGTGGAAAAGGGAAGAGCTGCTAAATGATTACCAAGGGACAGCTGCCCAAAATTACCAAAGGAGATTTGCTGAAGTTTCATCTGGGTGGAAATATTGCTGGGGAGACTAGAAAACAGAGGCTGTGAGACTTCCCTGGAACCATAGAGCGAGTATTGCTGTGGACCATTGACTGAAGTGCTGGCTAGGACCCTGTTTTTCCCTAAGAGCAAAGCCCTGCTCAGCCCATGAGTGCCAGCCCAGAGATTTCCAAAAGTAAGTAGATTTTCCAAACAAATGTCAGCATGGGGATCTATTTCATTCACGCATTCCCTTTCATAGTGGGTTCTCTTCCATTAGTGGTTGAGTGGTAAAATTGTGTAGACCCTTAGCATATTTGATCGTATATTAATTTAATTAACTCCCAAATAGATTGATGCAGGGGGGAGCTTAGATGAATTCAAAACTTTCACCCTCTCTTCTAGCGGGAAAATACAAAATAGTAATATAAAGTAATTAGGGTGCCTTTATTTCCCTGTTCACCCCTGGCTTCTCTAATGAGATGGGCTGCTCCTTCCTAAAACTAAAATTCCCAACTGAAACCATTCCCAAAATCTGCTTTTCAATAAAAGGTATTCTTATTTTAAAAAAGAAATTTCCAATTGTCACCCCTCTTTCAACATTCTATTTAACCAAGGGGTGCCCTTGGCTCCACAAAAAAACAATTCTCAACTGCCCAACTTCTCCAGCACAGGCCTTTAAGTGAGGCGGGGTCTGAAAAACCAAAACGTTTAAATCATCCCCAGTTTACTGTCCAACTTTCCCAACACGGGCCTTTAAGTGAAGAGCAGTCTGAAAAACCAAAATTACTAAATAATCCTCATGTTACCATCCAACTTCCGCAACACGGCCTTCAGGTGAGTCGTGGGTCTGAAACACTAACTTCTAAACTGTCCCAACTCCCTAGACCTGGCCTTTGAACAGAAGGATGTGTCATGTCATCGATGCCTGGGTTTTTGTGGCTGGGGGAGAAGTGCTTTGCTAAAAGTGAAACCTCATAAATCCAACACTGAAAGTGTGATGTATTCCTTGTTTTTTTTTTTATTTTATTAGCCGTGTGTCTATTCCTAAGCTAAATGCTGGCAAAGTCCTATTTGTCACAGTTTTATTACACGGTAAACTCCAGCCAGAGACTACGTCCCTGACAATGAATGTGGCGTACAATAAAGACCTTTTTATTTTTAATAAACCATGGGTTCTTTTATTTGAGTAGGCCTCCAACCCGTCTCGCACCCACCTCCACAAATACCCCTTGTCACGATGAACCACGAATCAGGTCGGTGTGTATTAATAAGATATTTATTAATTTATTATTTAATGGAAAAGGAAAATCAAACAATTGTACAGCCACTACTGGGGTGGTACACAACTGCACTAATCTCTACAAAACAATTCAGTGAAGATATACTGTTACGCTGCACACAATATTTAAAGGCAACACAGAAAAAGAGCAATTTTCAGAAAGAGATAACCCCAATGGTTTAGCACTCCTCCCTGCAACATTCACCCCCAAACATTAGCTAACTTGATTCCTTTGAATGGAAGGCAGTGGCAAGGAGTAGGGATAGAGAGAGAAAATTGGATTTTGAGTAAAGCCCACCTCCCCAGATGGGAGGCCTGCTAAGAAAGTGAAAACCCGTTTTTGGAGCAAAACGGAAGAATCGGTTTTGATTATCACTCACACTGCTACTCATACCTGAATAAAAGGAAATTTGTGTTGCTACACTTGAGGAGATAGGTACGCTTAGAGACTCAGCACACCAGTGCAACATGGAAATAAAGTAGGAAAATCGATTTTGGGGAGAAAGCAAATGCAAAAAGAAAAATACAAATGGCAAATGGAAATTTGTTTTGCACTGGATCTACAATGACAGGCAGCTCTGGGAAGGGGTTTATCTCAGAATAGGCAAATCGGATTTCATTGACACAGACAGAGACACATGACAGATAGGCTTGTAGGCCAGAGGGATTGCTCTCAATGGCACTATGGTTTGGGGTTTTAATAGGACAGATACAAATGGGAAATCATGGGGTAACGCACAAAATACACTGGTGTAGAAGAGGTCCCAAGCACGATTCACACTCTAAACGCCCATTTTGAAGTACCGGGAACATTCACGCCAAAATATGTAACGTATGATGAGCAAATAAACCAGCAGAGAGCCGCAGTGGGGCACTGTCCAGTACCTATCAGAATAACATCACCTATTGAAGTATCAACACCTATGAAAACCTGGACAGTGAACCATATCGACAAATGAGACAGAATGATGATTGTCAAAATGCAATACCTGAAGAAGCCAAAAAGATACTAAAAGAAGATGAATGGTGACGTCATAAGAACCCGGATTGACTCACATATAGAAAATATGAAGACCTATGAATGATGAAAAGAGATGAAACACCATGGATAAGTGACATCCTGAGTTTAAAGTGAAATAATTGATGTCAAATGTCAGAAACTTATGCCATGAGCGTGATGAGGATATTCAGCCAATTTACACGTGTACAAATGCAAGGAACACCAAGAAGCAAGAATTCATGAGGCTTGCTTAAGCTTAGTAGTAAGATAGATTGCTACAAGCACCACCTTTACATATCTACCTCAAAAGGAGCACTTTATATAAGTATACTTCCACTATGCATAAGAGCAGAACCGATCAAAGGTTACTAAAGGTCTCAAGAGGAGAGCTTCGCAGCAGGAAAATCGAGAATTATAAACAGAGAGAAACTCAGACGAAGGCAAATCGTGCCAAGAAGCCAAGGTCATATTATCTGAAATAGCCCAACAGTGGATACAATTAACGTAGAGAAGAACAGAGTATCCTATTCTGAAAGGTCATGATAAGCCACAGAAGGCAGATGGCTGACAAAATTAAATCAAATACACAAACTGCATGGAGAATAAGACGATTTCAAAGTGTCAGAATCACGAAACTAAGCAAGCAGAAGGGATGAAACGTTCAAACCTACGCATGGGCTTGTGCCATGCCCAGATGCCTTAGCTTTTCCAGAGTAAGAAGCAGTCTCGAGGCTAAAATACAAAGAAATAATTGACACATGACCACTGAAGTGATGATTGATTGTTGCAATAATTGGAGGGAGGCTCGGGGTGCAGGCGAACTCCCTGCACCTGGCCGGCTATTCTGCACGCTGCTAGGCTAGTGGAAAAATATGAGTGGGGTTGGTGCCAACCCAATCATAGTGGACCAAGTAATCTAGGGTCCTATAGTTAGTAGAACCAATGAGACGTCGTACTTTTAGTGACGTCTACAGTAGCCATTTTGAGGGAAGAGCATACATGCCCCACCTGACACTGGTTATCCAATCCCCTTACGTCGTTACCATATACAGATATAGCAACTATAATAAAGTTACCTTCCTAGACCAATATAATTGCATGCCAGATTTTAAGCGTTACACGTCAGCGATGACGAGTTTTTAGTATAAATGATGTGTTTTTTATGAAATTAATTGTTGAAGTGAGAAGGAAGATCTAGCGATTGCTGATATTCATTAATTTCCAGTTTTTTGTACTTGTCATTACATGGACTCCCTTTGCCAAACCATTGAGTTGTCATTATTGATTTGATGTGAAAGTATTAATCTGCATCCCCATCAATCTCACAGGTGCTGTTGCCTCATCTTAAAGTGCTATTGGGTAACCCCCAGCTCTATGGGCCGGTTGGGGTCCTAGTGCACACTTGGTAGCAGAGGATGGTTTATCGACTATCCATTAGATAAGACACCCATTGACCGTCGACATTAGTAACTCTAGGTCCTCGGAAATATCACGAGTCCTTTGCCATCCGGCTAAGTAGACAGAGAGGCTCCCCGTAGATAGGGGGGTCTTAAGGAACCTGTGCTTTCTCCCACATACCCCCTCCCACTTCTACGAGCAGCTGACCGGACGAAAAGCAAGGAGAGGCGGTAACGAAGGCGGTGATCCCGAGCATCCAGAGAGGAAAAAATGCAAACAGTGAGTGAAAAAGACTGAATATTTTGGCAAACAGTTGCATGCCTTAGAACAAGTAAGGGGAGGTAACGGAGGGAGGTGGGAGAAAAGTAATGTTAGAGTAAGTGTAGAATGTATATATATAAGGGGAAAGAAATATTGACTCGAGCGTGACCGAGCAATAGATAAAGGTACCTGGAGGATACCCGAGCATAGAGGATACCGCGAAGTTACCCAAGCTAGAGAGAGGATACCAGGAGGATACCTGAGCAGAGAGAGGATACGCCCAGATACCTACGCTTTAATATAGCGTTAGAAGAAGCCTGCATTTAAAGTCCTGAAAAGATAGGGCACAATAGGAAACCAGAATTGATGAAAGAGGCGATCTGAAAGCTATGGGCTTAAATCCCATGTCGGGATAATGATAGGGGCATGAGATTTGTGTAGCCGGCCGGAGTCTGTCTAGTATGTTACGTCGTCTTATGTTTTTTTTCTGACGTCATGAAGTACACATTTTTTGGGAGGGAAACAGCATGAAAACTCTGTGATTGTATAGCTAGGATGTTGTATGACACAAACTGATGGTTGTTGTTTGAAAAAGTAAAAAGACATTTTTATTAAAAAGCGGTATTGGAGCTTGCGATGATTGGTGCTCACTCATATTGTTGATTTTGTTTAAGAAACATAAAACATAACAAAGTGTTGTATGAGGATAAGATAAATAAAGTTAAGCATGGAAGACATTACACTGTTAGTACATTTGTGCAAACAATTGGCAAAACATGCACCTAAACTGAAGAAGTACAGTGCAGAATGGGTTAAAGGAACCGCCCACAAAATGTTTATGCCATGGCCACAGGGTGGTTCACTATCTAGAACAGTCCTGCAACACATGACGACATATTTGCACGCCACATACACTGACAAAAAGTTAGACAAACGCCTATCTAGTATAGAGCTTTGGAAAATGTACCAATAGGATAAGGAGGAGGAGCCACCGTTAGATTGGATACTTAACATATGCACGGCGGGGGGTGAAACGCAGTCCGTGCCACCCACCCCATCTGAAACAAAGAGCGAAGCCATTAAAGACGAAGGATTATACCCGCTAAGGGAACTTAAAGCAGCCGCGGGATATAGCAAACCGGCATATGAGTCACCTACGCAAAGTAGTGACGAAAACCCAGACAAAGACAGAGATAGAGCTATCACCTCCAAAGTCCCGTGGGACAAGGAGAGGTGCGAGAAAGAAAAAGGAGATCAAGTGTAAGTGGATTCAATCCAGCACTACAGCTAAATCAATGCCTAGTCTGGGATACTGAATGGAAACCCTTATTGATATATCTTTATGTCGAGTTCATGAGTTCTGGATGACTACCCCTATATATCACCCCTCTCTTGGAATCCCCCTGACCCCACTGAGCCAAGAAGTAGTTCTGTTTTGCAAGTTTAAACGGTTTATTTGAGAATGTAAACAATATATATATATATATCACACTTTATAATAAATTAATAATTAATATCACACTTCAGAACATGAGCAGTTAACAACAATGGGTAATGTTCTTCCAATAAACTGATTTGATTACCCAGGAGTAGTATAAAGGATGAGGTAGCATGCTTGGGAATAGGAACAGAAGAATAAGGTGGTAGAGAATGCTTTATCTAGTTTCAGATGGATGCAACGTTGAATGAAAATGCAATACAGAAAATACTCAATATGGTTTCAACAAAACAATGTAATCACTTTTCTCTGGCAATCCACTCCCCCCCTTATGCAATGTAAGTAAATGAAGGGGAGAGCACACAGTTCTTAGAAATGCAATCAAATGTAATTCAGTTCACCCCAGCAAGCTTAGCCTACAGAAGTTTGAAACACAGGCCCAAAATGCTTTTATATGTGCTGGCAATGAAGTGCGGAATATGCTGAAAATGGTTTTAATTCCCTTCAGGAGGTTCAGGGTGAGTGGTATCTAGTTAATATTAGTTCAGGCTCACTCTAGCAATGATTCAGGGATGGTTTTTAAGAGGCAAACGAAATTTAGCAGTTCAGGCAAAAGCAGCTATCTTTTTACTAGTAAAGAAATCGGGCCAAATCGCAAATCGCGGCAAAATTCGCGAGTGCGAGAATCGTGATTACGGCAAAAGTATAAGGAGCAAGTCGGTTCTACGCTTGTTGAAAAGCTGAGATTCTAAGCTCTCAGTGGAAAGTTAAACCAAGTTCCTAGCCCAAACGGTTACGGAGTTATGAACGATTTTGTGAAGGTTGTTTTTCGGATTTGAAATTTTAAAAGTTCAAAGCGACAGGTTACAGCTTGCAGCTAGAAAATGACAGGTGACAGTTAGGAGGCAGTTCTGGTTAGATTAAAATAGTTTGGATTAGATTATTTTAACTAAGAGATTGGTTCTGCACAGTTCTGCTAGGTACTCACAATATATTTTTGAATTAGGCCTCGCCACGGATCTGGTCAGGTTTTGGACTGGACTCCGGTTCTGGTCTCGGCACTTCACAGTGATCTGGATCAGCTCTCTGGTTCTGCTAACAGCGGTCTGGGTCACTCTGGATCTCTGGCCTCTGGTTCTGGATACTGCTCTGCTTTCTCTGGGTACAGCAGTGCTTCTGGATATTTCTGGCACAGGGTTTCAAGCCAGAATCAACAGCTGGGTCCGGCTGTGAATAGTCTGCAAATGATTTTTGGGCCTGCTGACAAATACTTTTGCTTGCAGTGGGCCTTCTTGGTTCAAAGTTCTGTAGTCTCTGTTTAGCTTGGAAGTCTAAGTGTAGGATCTCTGGATGTGAAGTCGTCGGTCAGCATGCTCCGCAGCAAATGGAATTGAATGTCTCTACCTGTCCCAGCAGTCTCTTTTTATGTGTTTTGAAAGTGTGTGTGTGTGCAGCATCACTCGCCAGCCCCTCTCTCAACTGCCCATTGGTCAAGCTTTCCGCACTGCTTTGATTGGGGGAAGGAAATGTGTGTCATGGTGATGCTGTAGGTTTTATGGGTCAGAGGATCCTCCAATGGTCAGTTTGCCCACAAATCTATATTTGACCTAAAGACATATTTCATAGATACACAGTGGTTTGAAATTACATGCACCCATCACGTATCACATGAGGTATACTCTGTTCAAACTCTGATGTTTCTAAGAGCTTGCATTCAGAAACGGCAACATTTTGCGTTTTTTAACTGGTTTTGCAATATTGGTTTTTCATTAAAAATGATACACATATACACGGCCTGTCCTTACATACTCCAGTAAATTCCCATGTCTCTAGCTTAAACACAGAGTCTGTAGTATCCATAAATAGCGGGGTTTTGCCCCAGAACATCACACAAATGCCCAACGCGTCTTAAAACGAGCACAGAAAAATCACAAGAATTATGGTTTCATTTAAATAATTTTGACAAGTCTGCACTGTGAGTTATACATCTTTCTTAGAATCATATTCTGGCCAACAGGGGTGTGTCTTTTCAGGTCACATGGTGTAGAAACCAGTTTATCCAGTTTCTGCCAAGCTCAGAGACCCTGCCCCTCCCAGCTTCTGCCACGAGGAAGCTATTTTACGATTCCCCCAATAAACCATCTGCCTGGGTCCTGGAAGGCCCATTGTTCAAGAGGAAGCCATTTACGACCATCCTAATAACCATCTGCCTGGGTCCTTTGTTTAGTCTCTAGCAGTCCCTTGGTAATTCAATCAGAGAGGGGTAACCTCCCCTCAGAATGCAGCCAGGCCTGAGAACTGCTGTGGATCCAGTTTCACTCCAATTGGGGGGAAGTTGTCAGGCAGAATCCAGTTCCTTAAGCCAGGCCCCAGCCAATGTCACTTTTAGTTACCTAGTTTTCTGCATTCAAATAAAACCAACAATTTTTACACATGCAGCTAGAACGCTGATTCTAAGTTCAAAACTATGACATTTTAACAGTTACAAACTATGTGACACTTAAAAGTAGGTCACTCAGTTAATTTAAACATTTCGATTTTGGTGGTTTTAATCCAATTTCAGTTAGGCTGCTGACATGCATAGCTCAGCCAGTTTTGTTATGAACATTGTTTTGGGCTCTTCATCTTCCCAGATTTAGTATGCACACATACTTCATTCTGCCAGATGTCCGCTGGTGTTCAGTGAGATTTTTGGATGTGTTGCAATGCTTGAAAATAGGCATTCAGAGAAACAAAAGGTGATTTTAAAGTGCGGTTTTTCCTTTGGCACACATTTCACTCATGGCACCCCGGCCCATCCTGCTCGCACTGGTGGGTGGCAAGTTAGGCAACCATTTTAGTGTGCACAAACTGCGTGGTTCTCCTGGATTTTGGCGCACATGTGGGCTTTTTGGCCATCTTGGATTTTCTAAGCCCACAGCACCAAATGTTGCAGCATGATAGCTCAAACGTGGGTCAGGACACCCAACAAAGCCCCCCCACGTGACTGCACTTTGAATTTGAGTCGATGGGGAGTCGGGTGCACAGAAGGTGATGACCCACGCACTGGTATGTCCGCATAATCTTCTCCCAATTCTACAAATGGCACAGTTCAGCATCTTTTCCTCCATCCGGTACTGATCAATCGGTTCTCCTCGCCGGTCCTGATGGGAATATTGGGCGGTACCCCGGGCCCCTTGCGTCTCTGCTCCCGGTCTCCGGATCATCCTCCTTGGCCAGTCTCCAGGTTTTCTTTCTCCTAGGATGACAAAGGAAGAGCGGCAATACCTATTCATGGACATTTCTCCCCCACCATTGATATAGTGGCATATATATTTTAGAACTCAACAGATATGAACATGCACATTTTTTTAAATTAAGAGACAGGAACACATAAACTTGAGAAACACAGAATTTGATAGGCTATATGTAGGATCTTTTAGGGTTGGAATTGAATTACTCTGGAGCGGTACCCTCTGGGATTACCGAGGACTCCTCCAGTTGCTGCAAAGTGTGCCTGGGATGGCAACACTTCAACTGGTTTATGTGGACCCACTTGCCTTCCCCCTCTGCCAAACTGCCTTTGGGGATGCGGATCTTGTAGGCCACAGGGGAGATCTTGTCTATAATTTCAAACGGTCCCTTCCATGTAGGCAAGAATTTTTGCTGTTTGGCCTGGTTCCTTTGGAAATTGTATAAATAGACTCGGTCCCCCACCTGATATTCCTTCCTGGAAGTTTTCAGGTCATAGTGGGTCTTCATACTCTCAGCTGATCTTTCTAGATTCCGCTGAGCATAGGCAAAAGCATGTTGAAGGTGTTTCCTTAAATTCTCCACATACTCGTGAGTTGTGGAGGCAGTTATTAGTGTCTGCTCTTGGGTCCTGTAGAGCAAATGCTGCGGAAGCACCATCTTGCGTCCAGTCATCAACTCGAATGGTGACATTTTGGTTGCAGATGACGGAGTAGATCTGATGGCCATTGGGACCAGAGGTAATCGGATATCCCAACTTGGCCCAGAATCTGCCACAAACTTCTTTAATATGCTCACAATGGTTCGGTTATATCTCTCTACTGCCCCAGAAGAAGCTGGCCGGAACTTCCTCTTGACCCCCAGTATCTCCCACATCTTTGTCATTACTTCACTGGTGAAGTGGCTACCCCTGTCTGACTCAATCCTTTGAGGTAGACCAAAACGGGAAAAAATGTGGTTAATCATCAGGGCAGCTGCAGTTTCTGCCTTGCAGTTTGGGGCTGGGAGACATTCCACCCACTTGGTAAACAAGCATGTAACGGTCAACATGTACTTGTTTCCTCTAGACGAGCGAATCACAGGGCCTACAAAGTCGATTTGCAAATCTGACCATGGCAGTGTCATTCCCCTCTTTTGGAGAGGCGCCCGGTGTGTGAGGGATGTTGGCTGAAATTGTGCACACACAAGAAAACCCTTCAAATCTTGGTTGAGGTCCTGGCCCATGTGTGGCCAGTATGCAACCTCTCCTAAGATTTCCAGTGTTGTGTGAAACTCCCTATGACCGGCGGTGGCCGCATCATGGGCGTGACTTAAAATCAGGCTTCGGAATGAGGTAGGAACCACCCACTGATCGTGGCCAGCTTTGGATTTCCTTACCAACAAACCGTCTTGGATCCTGAACATTTTTGGACATTTCATCAACACTCTTAGGTCCTCTTTCCCAATGTAATCGGTATCCGTCAGGGGAAAGTTCTCAGGGTCCTCAATGTGTTGGTAAAATGTACCAATTATTGGATCCCCCTTCTGAGCGGTAATCAAGTCAGCATCAGGGGTCTCCTTACTCCATTGTGCAATTGAAAGATCATTGTGAGCATTTTACTGGGACCTAGTGATAGCAGTGACCTGGATTTCCCCCAACAGGGACTCAATCTCAATTAGATCCTCTTGGATGGCCCCGGTTTCGGCCAGCTGATCAGCTAAGTCATTTCCAGTTTTGTCTGGTCCCTCTACTTTGGAATGACCCTTGATCTTTTTCCAATAGATGGTCATCTCATTCGAGGTGACCAGATCATCAATGTTTTGGATCAACTTCCCATGTTTCTAGGGTTTGTTGTTAGCACATAACATGCCTCTGGTTTTCCAATTAACCAGGTGCTCCACGAACCCGTTCCGTACATAATCAGAATCTGTGATTATGACCAGTTCGTGGAGTTGATGTTGGACAGCAGTGAGGATGGCCTGATGCACAGCCATCAACTCTGCCACCTGACTACTTCGGGGACCAATTTTGTATCCAGCGGAGGGTTCTGGGAACTCCTTCACCCATGCATTCCCTACGCCAGCCACCAGTTCTTTCTCCCCGTTGTTGTCAACATGGTAAGAGCATCCATCCACATAGACAGTGGCCATTCCCTCACACTTGTCCTCTTCAAAGACTTTGTGTGGGGAATTAAGGTATGTCTCCGTGTTGTCCTTGATTTTTAGACTTTCGTCCTCCAGACAGTTTTCTCTGACACAATCATGCAAGTCAGCCAGACCTTGCGCGAGGGGACTCTTCTTGTTTTGGCCATATCTGACCTCCACAGGAAAGCCTTGCATTGACAGAATCCAGGAAGTAATTTGGGAATTACTCACATTTCCGGCCCGGATTCTATCACTCTGGAGATATTGCAGAGGATGGTGTGGAGTCTCCACTATGATGTGTTCCCCCTGGATAAACGGGCGGTAATTCTTCAATGCCCACACCGTTGCCAGGAGTGCCTTCTCCCAATCGTTGAATTTTTCCTCCACAGAGGATAACGTTTTGCTCGCATAGGAGATTGCTTTATTGACCTTGTCATGCTTTTGGTATAATACTGCCGTCAAGCACGTATTAGAGAACCCTGTCTCCAGGAAGAACTCCTTGTTTCTGACAGGGTAAGCTAGGCCAGGCGCTTGTGAGAGGCTTTTTTTGAGTTGTTTTACCGCCTCGGCTTGTTCTGGATCCCCTTCCCACTTGACCCCCTCCTTCAGGAGATGAATCAGGGGTCTGGTGATCTCTGCGTAGCCCTCAATGAACTTTCTGCTGTAATTAGTCAGTCCAAGGAGGCTCCTTAGTTCCCGCAGAGTTGTGGGGTCTTTCAGTTTTTGGAGTGCTTCCACCTTCTTTTCCTGGGGACAGAGACCCTGAGGAGTAATCTCGTGCCCCAAGAAATTAACACGGGTTCTACACCACTGTGCTTTCTGAAAGGAAAGTTTTGCTCCGGCGGCCCTCAACTGTGTCAGAACATAACGGATCTCCGCTATGTGTTCCTCCACAGATGAACTTTTGATGAGGACATCATCTACATAAGCCAGGTTACCCCTTGCACCCAGGTCGGGCATGGCCTTGTGTAGGAAAATGTTGAATTCATTGCCGGAGTTGAGGTATCAGAAGGGAGTCCGGGTCCATGTGTACTGCTGGCCCCCAAAGGTAAAAGCCAGCTTGTATTGGTCCTCCCTACTGACAGGCACAGTCCAGTATCCATTGGTCAGGTCTATTGCAGTGAATACCTGTGACCCCTGGATCTGGGCCAGCCCTTGGTCAATGTAGGGCAGTGGCCATCGGGAAGTATGGACCCGTTTGTTGAGCTCCCTGAGGTCGGCGCAGAGTCTCCACTGGCCGTTTGGCTTCAATATTCCCAGCACCGGATTATTGAAAGTGCTGTGGACTGGACGGATTTTTCCCCGGGACTCAAGGTTCTTAATTATTTCAGTAAGGGACTCCATGGATGCGAGAGGCAAGCGATATTGCTTCACAAACACTGGAGTCATTCCAGGGTCCGTGGGGATTGTTGTTGTGTGGATGTCGGTGCGGCCACAGTCATATGAGTCTACCGCAAAGAGATCTTGGAAATCCAAGAAAACTTGTTTCAACTTTTGCTTTTGTTCTAGAGTCACACAGGCATCAGCTAGGTTGACTCTCTCTTCCACCATCTGCCTGAAGCATGGAAAGACTTCTGGTTTGGCTATCTCAGCGGCCTCCTCCAGCTGGGTGGAGAAGTCCCTGGTCAGAGTGCTGATTTGGACTGGAGGCTTCAGGTGGGAAAGGCAACCCTCATGGACCTGGAAAATCACCTCATCCCTCCTGAAGTCACAAGTCACATCTTCCTTACCATAAGGGCAGGAAGTGTACACCAGGAAGTTCCCCCCATGCCGGGTAAAAATCCTGTCTGGTGTTGTATTGTCATCACTGTCACTGTCAAAGCAGTCCTTGGGAATTGGTCTTAACAGTTCATTTCCTAAATCAATGGAAAAATGTCGGTCATCAACCACCATTCCAATAATGGTGCCTGCCTCTAGAGTAATACTCTTTAAGTCGCTGTTATCCACCTCTATTGGAATGGTGTCATGTTCTATGTTGACTAATGGTGTTGGGTTTACCCCCAACCCTTGCTGTTGGAGAAAAGCATTTACATGTATATAAGCATCAGGGTTTTGCAATTTTTGTCCTCTTTTAACTTTGACTTCCAGGGAGAATTGGCGGGTCCTTTCTGGGATGGTGACTTCCTCTTTGATCTGAATTTCAACTGCATAAGGAAGCAATTGAGCTGACCTAAATGCTTTTTCTGGATCATCAAAGCCCATGGGATTATCCGCTAATCGGGACCAAGCTTTGAAGTTTATTAGGTCCAAACTAATGGCCAAGCGATTGAGAATGTCACTGCCTAAGTAAAAGGCGGCAGTGACGTCTCGCACGACCCAACAATTATGGACTATGCTCTTGTTGCCAATGGAGATTTTGAGCATACACCTGCTTGGCAGGAGATGTTTGGAATTAGGTGCTTCCAGGTCCATTTCCCATTTGTCTATCAGTTTGAATGTGGGAATGGCTGGATCTTTTGGGAGTTGGCGGAACCTGGCTTCGCTGATGAAGCTCTTACCGTTGTTCACATACACTCGAGCGAGAACAGAGTCCTTCCCATCATTTAACTGAACAGGGATGAACAACTGCTCTCCAATTTGCGGAATATCAGCCAGGCTCTGAGCTGATTTCACATCTTTCTGGACTATAAGAGTGGGAGTTTCTTATTGTGGATTAGAAAAGAATTTCAGGGTGTTTCCTTCCAGTGTGGAATACCACCTTAAACTGGAAGGAAGGTTGATTTTCAGAAATAGAGAGGACCCCCCATCACCAGTCCGTTGTCCTACTGCTATTACTGTCACGTCTGGAATTTGGTTGTTCTGGAAGTGAAATTCTACTTGGTCAGATTTTTGTTCAACCATGTGGCAGGTGCCGTTTAAACTAACATGGTTGACACTCTGTTTTAATTTTATTGGTCGGCTAGTCTGGGTCCAGAGGACCTTGTTTACACAATCTATTAGGGGTGACAACCTTCCTAGGAGGTCATTCCCTATTAAACAAGGGGTGCCCTCTGGAGTCACTACTATGACCGGGTGTTTCACCTTGTGTCGCCCAATTTTAATGTCCAAGTCTGCAGTCCCCTCAACAGGAATCTCCTTCCTGTCAAAGTTCTGCAGTTGTCCAGGAAGAGAGGTGAGAGGAATATGGTAATTCTCCCCCTTCCTGCATTTAATTCCTCAAAGGCCCTTTTGGACAGAAGGGTAGCTTGGGATCCAGTGTCCACCAGTGCCAAAATTGGACCCTGCCCCTGTACTTGTACCGGGGCATAGTATCTTCTCTCCTTCTCCTCAAGGGGGCACAGATAATGCACATTTTTGGACAACTGGTGGGCTAACTTTCTGGTTTTGGACATGGCGAGAGAAGAGATTTGGGCAGAATTCTGTGGAGAGCCTTGGGAATCTGAAAGAAAAAGTTGGCAACTGGAGATCAGAGTCATTGTGGGTTCCCCTGGTTCCAGTTCTGGGCCGCCCCGCCCTTTTTGGAGGCAGTCATCAGGATGGGTTTGAACCAGGGGATTTTGGTATTGTGGGTTCTGGGATGAGATGATGGGCGGCGGTAGCTCAGTCTCCATATCTCCCCAGTCTGGATTGGAATCCCTTGGGACCCATTTTTCTTTGCAAGGAGTTCCCCCATCTCTGAAGGAGAAGATCCTTTTCCCAGGACCTTCTGAGGATCCCTCTCCCTCAAATTGGAAGATCTGTACCTCCTCCACAAAGTGGGTCTGTTTGGGTCCTTTGTTTCTCCTACCCCCCCTCTGCTCCTTGGGAGGCAGGCTTTCAGGGGTAGGAGATTTTGTTTCCGGTTCCTGGTTTTCCAGGGGCTGTTTACAAGTTGGGAAGGAAGCTTCCTCCAAGGCTTTACACCCCCCTTCCCCTTGTGCCTCCTCCCTGGGAACCGGTGTGTTATCGGGGTGCTGCCCCCGTCATTGTTCTGGAGCACCAGGTCAGAATTTGGGGCATTCTGCGGTGGCATGCTCATCTGAGGGTTCTGTTGAGCCCTCAGTATGTGACCCAGATCCCGTGCCATATTTTGGACCTGGCGCTCTAGCTGGGAAATACAGGGCTATATTTTCTCCCCTGGGCTGATCCCGGGAAGGGTAGCCATCCCTTCTCTGGTAGTACCCCTGGTTGGGAAGATTTTGGTACCCCTCCACCCTTGGCCTCCCCTCTCCCGGATTATGTTGTCTGGTCTCAGGGAATTGGGGAAAGAAGGATGGATGATTTTGGGGCTGGAAATTGGGTGGATACCTGGAGAAAAAGTTCTGCCCAGGATTTGGAGAATTTCTGCCCTCCTGGGGGAAGTTAGGAGGGAAGTTCCCCGGGTCAGGTGCTTGGCTGGATCCCCCCCCTTGGGCTGGAGGAGTCCACACATAACCCAGGATTGGTCGGTTTCCCTTATAGCGGGGACTTACATAGTCAGGGGAGCGGGGGACCCCATTTGTGGGACTACCTCCTCGACTCCCTGTTTGTGACTGGCCCGAGGGCCTTCTGGGCTGTGAATTATTTGGTGCAGGCAGGTTTTTAGGCCCCCCCATCTCCAAATCTAAAACGGGGACAACCTTTACCTCTGCCACCTTGGCAGCAGCAGGGGTGCTGTTGGTTTTGGGATTTTTCTGGGTATTGCTTTTATTTTCTATGGGCTTCTGCACCTCATAGATCCAGGTAGCCTGTTCAATGACCCAGTCTAAAGATCTTTTCTCATGAAAATCTCTCACGAGCTGGGTCATTATATATTTGGGCAAGGCATGGAAAAATGTATTGACAAATTCTCTGCTGTCTGTGCGCACCCTTCTGGTGGTCTGCGCAAAGGCACGTTTCAGTTCTTGCACAAATTCTTGTGGGGCCTGATCCTCCCCACATTTCAAATTGTAGGCTGCCTTGCGAGCCTCTTGAGGATTTCTGTGAACAGAAAAATGTTTCAAGATGGCCGCCTTATAGGTGGACCATCTTAAATGATTTTGGTCCTCCAGCCCCGCAAAGAAACTGGAGTATTCTGGTGAGAAGGTCCACTTTACATATTGAATACAGCTTTGGTTGTCCTTCAAATGGAAAGTCTCCATCATTTGCTTGTAAAGCTCCAAGTGTTCCCAAACAGAATACTTGGCGTTCTTGTGATAAGGCGTGATGACACTCCTTATTGCCTTTATTTGCTTCAATGGGTCCTTAAGCAAGGCCCTTTTTGCCTTATTGGCCTTTTTGGTTCGGGTAACCCTGGTCCATTCATCCTCTGACTCAGAGGCACTGCTCCCAGAGGTTCCTGTCTGATCTTCCAGGTTTTCCCGGATTCCGCGAGCCTGGGATTGGCTGGCAGAATGTGGGGACTTGGTCTCCTGTGTCCTGCGCCGTTCAGAGGAGTCTTCAGATTCCTCCTTGCTGCCAGGATTTGATGGGTACCCCCCCCACTGACCTAACTGGGCAGAAGTTTTCAGGATGCCCTTAATGGGCCTATTCTCCTGGGGTTCCCCACTAAATTGCACTGTGCTTGGGTGCCCATACCCGGATGCCCGCCCATCCATTCCTGGGAGGTACTGGCCTATGAGCCCCATGCTTCTGGCTGGATAGTAATCTGCCATCCCTGTGGCCCGGTACTCATGTGCGCCAGGGGACATGGGGGTGGCAGAGTCCAGGGACTGAGAGAGATAAAGGCCTCTGGTACTAGGGCTCCTGATGTTATGCTCAGGAGTTTCCCTTTCCCAGCTAACCTGGTCTCTATCCGCCCCTGCTCCCTGTTGCAATGCAAGAGCCTGCGCCTTCAGTTCCTCAGTTAAGGCCTTACTAGACTCTATCAGTCTCTCCTGCATTGCTACCTGTTGTTGGAGCCTATCATTGTGCTGGCAGAGAGCCTCATTCTCTCTCTGCGTTTCCTGATTGGTCCTGTAGCACTGGGCCAGTCTTTGCTGCAGGAGGGTTACCTCCTGAGTCCCATCCCTACTGGCCTGCTCCTGTCTTGCCAGAGCCTCCTCCACCCTCCTGCTGTGCTCTAGCAAGTCCTGGTGTTCTTTTTGGAGGTCACCCAGTCCCTGGTGGGCCAGGTGATTTTCTTCCATTTTTTTTTTAAGTGGCAGACTTCCTGGCCTAAGGTGTCCCTTTCCTGACTAAGAGTCTGCATCTGTACCGTCAGGTCGTCCCTTTGCCTTTGGAAGGCACCAGCTTTCTGGTGCTCCTGATCAAACTCTGCCTGGGTATCCAGGTCTTTCAGGATCAGTTTATTGCTCTCCTCTTTCTCTCTGCTAAGTTGGATTTGCAGGGTGGCTACCTGCTCTGTGCATGCCCTGTTGAAATTGATCTGTTGCTCCAGCTTTTTCTGGCTCTGCAGTAGGGTGGTCCAAACTGTCTTGGCGTTCCTTCTGCAAGGCCATCCTGGTCAGCCTTTTCCTGTTGCAGTATATCCATGTCCTCTTTTATTTTAATGATATACTGCCTACTATCATTTTCTGACTCCTGGCTCCTCTGCAGCCTCTGCTCAGAAGAGTCCAGATCAGATTGGGCCTTCTGTAATGCCAGCAGTTGCCTACTCGCCAGATCTTGGCCTTCAGCACATTTGTCCTGCATGGCTCCCATATGTAAATATAAATATGCCGCTACACTGGCAATCTTGTTGTGCTCATCCTTGGCCTTAGGGGACATATATAGTTCACTCAGGGCCACATGTAAGGGACCCTGGTCTCTCCATGTATCTGACCCTGTTCCAGTGATCTGGGGTGCGATTGCCTGCAACCAGACCGTCTGGTCCTGATGAGTCCACTCACCTCTCACAAATAGCTTATGTAAGAAGTGCTCTCTGGCTATTTTTATATCTACCAAGGTTGTCATTCTGGAATTAGAGTTCATTCCTGATTTACAGATGTTTGTATTTTATTTTTGCAAAACAGACCTTTTCCTTAGAGCGTTCCTTTGAGGAGTGCTTTACAGCGTAACACAGCGTGGTGATCCGACCGGATATGTGTATCTGGTCAAGTGGCACACTGTATTAATCTGCACAAGTGATAGATCTAACCCAAACGTCCGGCTCGAGCCCCCACTTTGTAAGAGGATTCAATCCAGCACTACAGCTAAGTCAATGCCTAGTCTGGGATACTGAATTGAAACCCTTATTGATATATCTTTATTTCCAGATCATGGGTTCTGGATGACTACCCCTATATAACACCCCTCTCTTGGAATCCCCCTGACCCCACTGAGCCAAGAAGTAGTTCTGTTTTGCAAGTTTAAACGGTTTATTTGAGAATGTAAACAATATATATATATCACACTTTATAATAAATTAATAATTAATATCACACTTCAGAACATGAGCAGTTAACAACAATGGGTAATGTTCTACCAATAAACTGATTTGATTACCCAGGAGTAGTATAAAGGATGAGGTAGCACGCTTGGGAATAGGAACAGAAGAATAAGGTGGTAGAGAATGCTTTATCTAGTTTCAGATGGATGCAATGTTGAATGAAAATGCAATACAGAAAATACTCAATATGATTTCAACAAAACAATGTAATCACTTTTCTCTGGCAATCCACTCCCCCCCTTATGCAATGTAAGTAAATGAAGGGGAGAGCACACAGTTCTTAGAAATGAAATCAAATGTAATTCAGTTCACCCCAGCAAGCTTAGCCTACAGAAGTCTGAAACACAGGCCCAAAATGCTTTTATATATGCTGGCAATGAAGTGCGGAATATGCTGAAAATGGTTTTAATTCCCTTCAGGAGGTTCAGGGTGAGTGGTATCTAGTTAATATTAGTTCAGGCTCACTCTAGCAATGATTCAGGGATGGTTCTTAAGAGGCAAACGAAATTTAGCAGTTCAGGCAAAAGCAGCTATCTTTTTACTAGTAAAGAAATCGGGCCAAATCGCAAATCGCGGCAAAATTCGCGAGTGCGAGAATCGTGATTACGGCAAAAGTATAAGGAGTAGCAAGTCGGTTCTAAGCTTGTTGAAAGGCTGGGATTCTGAGCTCTCAGAGGTAAGTTAAACCAAGTTCCTAGCCCAAACGGTTACGGAGTTATGAACGATTTTGTGAAGATTTCTTTTTTGGATTTGAAATTTTAAAAGTTCAAAGCGACAGGTTACAGCTTGCAGCTAGAAAATGACAGGTTACAGTTAGGAGGCAGTTCTGGTTAGATTAAAATAGTTTGGATTAGATTATTTTAACTAAGAGATTGGTTCTGCACAGTTCTGCTAGGTACTCACAATATAGTTTTGAATTAGGCCTCGCCACGCATCTGGTCAGGTTTTGGACTGGACTCCGGTTCTGGTCTCGGCACTTCACAGTGATCTGGATCAGCTCTCTGGTTCTGCTAACAGCGGTCTGGGTCACTTGGATCTCTGGCCTCTGATTCTGGATACTGCTCTGCTTTCTCTGGGGACAGCACTGCTTCTGGATCTTTCTGGTGCAGGGTTTCAAGCCAGAATCAACAGCTGGGTCCGGCTGTGAATAGTCTGCAAATGATTTTTGGGCCTGCTGACAAATACTTTTGCTTGCAGTGGGCCTTCTTGGTTCAAAGTTCTGTAGTCTCTGTTTAGCTTGGAAGTCTAAGTGTAGGATCTCTGGATGTGAAGTCGTCGGTCAGCATGCTCCGCAGCAAATGGAATTGAATGTCTCTACCTGTCCCAGCAGTCTCTTTTTATGTGTTTTGAAAGTGGGTGTGTGTGCAGCATCACTCGCCAGCCCCTCTCTCAACTGCCCATTGGTCAAGCTTTCTGCACTGCTTTGATTGGGGGAAGGAAATGTGTGTCATGGTGATGCTGTAGGTTTTATGGGTCAGAAGATCCTCCCCTGGTCAGTTTGCCCACAAATCTATATTTGACCTAAAGACATATTTCATAGATACACAGTGGTTTGAAATTACATGCACCCATCACGTATCACATGATGTATACTCTGTTCAAACTCTGATGTTTCTAAGAGCTTGCATTCAGAAACGGCAACATTTTGCGTTTTTTAACTGGTTTTGCAATATTGGTTTTTCATTAAAAATTATACACATATACACGGCCTGTCCTGGAAGGCCCATTGTTCAAGAGGAAGCCATTTTTGACCACCCTAATAACCATCTGCCTGGGTCCTTTGTTTAGTCTCTAGCAGTCCCTTGGTAATTCAATCAGAGAGGGGTAACCTCCCCTCAGAATGCAGCCAGGCCTGAGAACTGCTGTGGATCCAGTTTCACTCCAATTGGGGGGAAGTTGTCAGGCAGAATCCAGTTCCTTAAGCCAGGCCCCAGCTAATGTCACTTTTAGTTACCTAGTTTTCTGCATTCAAATAAAACTAACAATTTTTACACATTCAGCTAGAGCGCTGATTCTAAGTTCAAAACTATGACATTTTAACAGTTACAAACTATGTGACACTCAAAAGTAGGTCACTCAGTTAATTTAAACATTTTGATTTTGGTGGTTTTAATCCAGTTTCAGTTAGGCTGCAGTCATGCATAGCTCAGCCAGTTTTGTTATGAACATTGTTTTGGGCTCTTCATCTTCCCAGATTTAGTATGCACACATACTTCATTCTGCCAGATGTCCGCTGGTGTTCAGTGAGATTTTTGGATGTGTTGCAATGTTTGAAAATAGGCATTTTGAGCTGGCATTCAGAGAAACAAAAGGTGATTTTAAAGTGCGGTTTTTCCTTTGGCACACATTTCACTCATGGCACCCCGGCCCATCCTGCTCGCACTGGTGGGTGGCAAGTTAGGCAACCATTTTAGTGTGCACAAACTGCGTGGTTCTCCTGGATTTTGGCGCACATGTGGGCTTTTTGGCCATCTTGGATTTTCTAAGCCCACAGCACCAAATGTTGCAGCATGATAGCTCAAACGTGGGTCAGGACACCCAACAAAGCCCCCCCACGTGACTGCACTTTGAATTTGAGTCGATGGGGAGTCGGGTGCACAGAAGGTGATGACCCACGCACTGGTATGTCCGCATAATCTTCTCCCAATTCTGCAAATGGCACAGTTCAGCATCTTTTCCTCCATCCGGTACTGATCAATCGGTTCTCCTCGCCGGTCCTGATGGGAATATTGGGCGGTACCCCGGGCCCCTTGCGTCTCTGCTCCCGGTCTCCGGATCGTCCTCCTTGGCCAGTCTCCAGGTTTTCTTTCTCCTAGGATGACAAAGGAAGAGCGGCAATACCTATTCATGGACATTTCTCCCCCACCATTGATATAGTGGCATATATATTTTAGAACTCAACAGATATGAACATGCACATTTTTTTAAATTAAGAGACAGGAACACATAAACTTGAGAAACACAGAATTTGATAGGCTATATGTAGGATCTTTTAGGGTTGGAATTGAATTACTCTGGAGCGGTACCCTCTGGGATTACCGAGGACTCCTCCAGTTGCTGCAAAGTGTGCCTGGGATGGCAACACTTCAACTGGTTTATGTGGACCCACTTGCCTTCCCCCTCTGCCAAACTGCCTTTGGGGATGCGGATCTTGTAGGCCACAGGGGAGATCTTGTCTATAATTTCAAACGGTCCCTTCCATGTAGGCAAGAATTTTTGCTGTTTGGCCTGGTTCCTTTGGAAATTGTATAAATAGACTCGGTCCCCCACCTGATATTCCTTCCTGGAAGTTTTCAGGTCATAGTGGGTCTTCATACTCTCAGCTGATCTTTCTAGATTCCGCTGAGCATAGGCAAAAGCATGTTGAAGGTGTTTCCTTAAATTCTCCACATACTCGTGAGTTGTGGAGGCAGTTATTAGTGTCTGCTCTTGGGTCCTGTAGAGCAAATGCTGCGGAAGCACCATCTTGCGTCCAGTCATCAACTCGAATGGTGACATTTTGGTTTCAGATGACGGGGTAGATCTGATGGCCATTGGGACCAGAGGTAATCGGATATCCCAACTTGGCCCAGAATCTGCCACAAACATCTTTAATATGCTCACAATGGTTCGGTTATATCTCTCTACTGCCCCAGAAGAAGCTGGCCGGAACTTCCTCTTGACCCCCAGTATCTCCCACATCTTTGTCATTACTTCACTGGTGAAGTGGCTACCCCTGTCTGACTCAATCCTTTGAGGTAGACCAAAACGGGAAAAAATGTGGTTAATCATCAGGGCAGCTGCAGTTTCTGCCTTGCAGTTTGGGGCTGGGAGACATTCCACCCACTTGGTAAACAAGCATGTAACGGTCAACATGTACTTGTTTCCTCTAGACGAGCGAATCACAGGGCCTACAAAGTCGATTTGCAAATCTGACTATGGCAGTGTCATTCCCCTCTTTTGGAGAGGCGCCCGGTGTGTGAGGGATGTTGGCTGAAATTGTGCACACACAAGAAAACCCTTCAAATCTTGGTTGAGGTCCTGGCCCATGTGTGGCCAGTATGCAACCTCTCCTAAGATTTCCAGTGTTGTGTGAAACCCCCTATGACCGGCGGTGGCCGCATCATGGGTGTGACTTAAAATCAGGCTTCGGAATGAGGTAGGAACCACCCACTGATCGTGGCCAGCTTTGGATTTCCTTACCAACAAACCGTCTTGGATCCTGAACATTTTTGGACATTTCATCAACACTCTTAGGTCCTCTTTCCCAATGTAATCGGTATCCGTCAGGGGAAAGTTCTCAGGGTCCTCAATGTGTTGGTAAAATGTACCAATTATTGGATCCCCCTTCTGAGCGGTAATCAAATCAGCATCAGGGGTCTCCTTACTCCATTGTGCAATTGAAAGATCATTGTGAGCATTTTACTGGGACCTAGTGATAGCAGTGACCTGGATTTCCCCCAACAGGGACTCAATCTCAATTAGATCCTCTTGGATGGCCCCGGTTTCGGCCAGCTGATCAGCTAAGTCATTTCCAGTTTTGTCTGGTCCCTCTACTTTGGAATGACCCTTAATCTTTTTCCAATAGATGGTCATCTCATTCGAGGTGACCAGATCATCAATGTTTTGGATCAACTTCCCATGTTTCTAGGGTTTGTTGTTAGCACATAACATGCCTCTGGTTTTCCAATTAACCAGGTGCTCCACGAACCCGTTCCGTACATAATCAGAATCTGTGATTATGACCAGTTCGTGGAGTTGATGTTGGACAGCAGTGAGGATGGCCTGATGCACAGCCATCAACTCTGCCACCTGACTACTTCGGGGACCAATTTTGTATCCAGCGGAGGGTTCTGGGAACTCCTTCACCCATGCATTCCCTACGCCAGCCACCAGTTCTTTCTCCCCGTCGTTGTCAACATGGTAAGAGCATCCATCCACATAGACAGTGGCCATTCCCTCACACTTGTCCTCTTCAAAGACTTTGTGTGGGGAATTAAGGTATGCCTCCGTGTTGTCCTTGATTTTTAGACTTTCGTCCTCCAGACAGTTTTCTCTGACACAATCATGCAAGTCAGCCAGACCTTGCGCGAGGGGACTCTTCTTGTTTTGGCCATATCTGACCTCCACAGGAAAGCCTTGCATTGACAGAATCCAGGAAGTAATTTGGGAATTACTCACATTTCCGGCCCGGATTCTATCACTCTGGAGATATTGCAGAGGATGGTGTGGAGTCTCCACTATGATGTGTTCCCCCTGGATAAACGGGCGGTAATTCTTCAATGCCCACACCGTTGCCAGGAGTGCCTTCTCCCAATCGTTGAATTTTTCCTCCACAGAGGATAACGTTTTGCTCGCATAGGAGATTGCTTTATTGACCTTGTCATGCTTTTGGTATAATACTGCCGTCAAGCACGTATTAGAGAACCCTGTCTCCAGGAAGAACTCCTTGTTTCTGACAGGGTAAGCTAGGCAAGGCGCTTGTGAGAGGCTTCTTTTGAGTTGTTTTACCGCCTCGGCTTGTTCTGGATCCCCTTCCCACTTGACCCCCTCCTTCAGGAGATGAATCAGGGGTCTGGTGATCTCTGCGTAGCCCTCAATGAACTTTCTGCTGTAATTAGTCAGTCCAAGGAGGCTCCTTAGTTCCCGCAGAGTTGTGGGGTCTTTCAGTTTTTGGAGTGCTTCCACCTTCTTTTCCTGGGGACAGAGACCCTGAGGAGTAATCTCGTGCCCCAAGAAATTAACACGGGTTCTACACCACTGTGCTTTCTGAAAGGAAAGTTTTGCTCCGGCGGCCCTCAACTGTGTCAGAACATAACGGATCTCCGCTATGTGTTCCTCCACAGATGAACTTTTGATGAGGACATCATCTACATAAGCCAGGTTACCCCTTGCACCCAGGTCGGGCATGGCCTTGTGTAGGAAAATGTTGAATTCATTGCCGGAGTTGAGGTATCAGAAGGGAGTCCGGGTCCATGTGTACTGCTGGCCCCCAAAGGTAAAAGCCAGCTTGTATTGGTCCTCCCTACTGACAGGCACAGTCCAGTATCCATTGGTCAGGTCTATTGCAGTGAATACCTGTGACCCCTGGATCTGGGCCAGCCCTTGGTCAATGTAGGGCAGAGGCCATCGGGAAATATGGACCCGTTTGTTGAGCTCCCTGAGGTCGGCGCAGAGTCTCCACTGGCCGTTTGGCTTCAATATTCCCAGCACCGGATTATTGAAAGTGCTGTGGACTGGACAGATTTTTCCCCGGGACTCAATGTTCTTAATTATTTCAGTAAGGGACTCCATGGATGCGAGAGGCAAGCGATATTGCTTCACAAACACTGGAGTCATTCCAGGGTCCGTGGGGATTGTTGTTGTGTGGATGTCGGTGCGGCCACAGTCATATGAGTCTACCGCAAAGAGATCTTGGAAATCCAAGAAAACTTGTTTCAACTGTTGCTTTTGTTCTAGAGTCACACAGGCATCAGCTAGGTTGACTCTCTCTTCCACCATCTGCCTGAAGCATGGAAAGACTTCTGGTTTGGCTATCTCAGCGGCCTCCTCCAGCTGGGTGGAGAAGTCCCTGGTCAGAGTGCTGATTTGGACTGGAGGCTTCAGGTGGGAAAGGCAACCCTCATGGACCTGGAAAATCACCTCATCCCTCCTGAAGTCACAAGTCACATCTTCCTTACCATAAGGGCAGGAAGTGTACACCAGGAAGTTCCCCCCATGCCGGGTAAAAATCCTGTCTGGTGTTGTATTGTCATCACTGTCACTGTCAAAGCAGTCCTTGGGAATTGGTCCTAACAGTTCATTTCCTAAATCAATGGAAAAATGTCGGTCATCAACCACCATTCCAATAATGGTGCCTGCGTCTAGAGTAATACTCTTTAAGTCGCTGTTATCCACCTCTATTGGAATGGTGTCATGTTCTATGTTGACTAATGGTGTTGGGTTTACCCCCAACCCTTGCTGTTGGAGAAAAGCATTTACATGTATATAAGCATCAGGGTTTTGCAATTTTTGTCCTCTTTTAACTTTGACTTCCAGGGAGAATTGGCGGGTCCTTTCTGGGATGGTGACTTCCTCTTTGATCTGAATTTCAACTGCATAAGGAAGCAATTGAGCTGACCTAAATGCTTTTTCTGGATCATCAAAGCCCATGGGATTATCCGCTAATCGGGACCAAGCTTTGAAGTTTATTAGGTCCAAACTAATGGCAAAGCGATTGAGAATGTCACTGCCTAAGTAAAAGGCGGCAGTGACGTCTCGCACGACCCAACAATTATGGACTATGCTCTTGTTGCCAATGGAGATTTTGAGCATACACCTGCTTGGCAGGAGATGTTTGGAATTAGGTGCTTCCAGGTCCATTTCCCATTTGTCTATCAGTTTGAATGTGGGAATGGCTGGATCTTTTGGGAGTTGGCGGAACCTGGCTTCGCTGATGAAGCTCTTACCGTTGTTCACACACACTCGAGCGAGAACAGAGTCCTTCCCATCATTTAACTGAACAGGGATGAACAACTGCTCTCCAATTTGCGGAATATCAGCCAGGCTCTGAGCTGATTTCACATCTTTCTGGACTATAGGAGTGGGAGTTTCTTATTGTGGATTAGAAAAGAATTTCAGGGTGTTTCCTTCCAGTGTGGAATACCACCTTAAACTGGAAGGAAGGTTGATTTTCAGAAATAGAGAGGACCCCCCATCACCAGTCTGTTGTCCTACTGCTATTACTGTCACGTCTGGAATTTGGTTGTTCTGGAAGTGAAATTCTACTTGGTCAGATTTTTGTTCAACCATGTGGCAGGTGCCGTTTAAACTAACATGGTTGACACTCTGTTTTAATTTTATTGGTCGGCTAGTCTGGGTCCAGAGGACCTTGTTTACACAATCTATTAGGGGTGACATCCTTCTCAGGAGGTCATTCCCTAGTAAACAAGGGGTGCCCTCTGGAGTCACTACTATGACCGGGTGTTTCACCTTGTGTCGCCCAATTTTAATGTCCAAGTCTGCAGTCCCCTCAACAGGAATCTCCTTCCTGTCAAAGTTCTGCAGTTGTCCAGGAAGAGAGGTGAGAGGAATATGGTAATTCTCCCCCCTTCCTGCATTTAATTCCTCAAAGGCCCTTTTGGACAGAAGGGTAGCTTGGGATCCAGTGTCCACCAGTGCCAAAATTGTACCCTGCCCCTGTACTTGTACCGGGGCATAGTATCTTCCCTCCTTCTCCTCAAGGGGGCACAGATAATGCACATTTTTGGACAACTGGTGGGCTAACTTTCTGGTTTTGGACATGGCGAGAGAAGAGATTTGGGCAGAATTCTGTGGAGAGCCTTGGGAATCTGAAAGAAAAAGTTGGCAACTGGAGATCAGAGTCATTGTGGGTTCCCCTGGTTCCAGTTCTGGGCCGCCCCGCCCTTTTTGGAGGCAGTCATCAGGATGGGTTTGAACCAGGGGATTTTGGTATTGTGGGTTCTGGGATGAGATGATGGGCGGCGGTAGCTCAGTCTCCATATCTCCCCAGTCTGGATTGGAATCCCTTGGGACCCATTTTTCTTTGCGAGGAGTTCCCCCATCTCTGAAGGAGAAGATCCTTTTCCCAGGACCTTCTGAGGATCCCTCTCCCTCAAATTGGAAGATCTGTACCTCCTCCACAAAGTGGGTCTGTTTGGGTCCTTTGTTTCTCCTACCCCCCCTCTGCTCCTTGGGAGGCAGGCTTTCAGGGGTAGGAGATTTTGTTTCCGGTTCCTGGTTTTCCAGGGGCTGTTTACAAGTTGGGAAGGAAGCTTCCTCCAAGGCTTTACACCCCCCTTCCCCTTGTGCCTCCTCCCTGGGAACCGGTGTGTTATCGGGGTGCTGCCCCCGTCATTGTTCTGGAGCACCAGGTCAGAATTTGGGGCATTCTGCAATGGCATGCTCATCTGAGGGTTCTGTTGAGCCCTCAGTATGTGACCCAGATCCCGTGCCATATTTTGGACCTGGCGCTCTAGCTGGGAAATACGGGGCTATATTTTCTCCCCTGGGCTGATCCCGGGAAGGGTAGCTATCCCTTCTCTGGTAGTACCCCTGGTTGGGAAGATTTTGGTACCCCTCCACCCTTGGCCTCCCCTCTCCCGGATTAGGTTGTCTGGGCTCAGGGAATTGGGGAAAGAAGGATGGATGATTTTGGGGCTGGAAATTGGGTGGATACCTGGGGAAAAAGTTCTGCCCAGGATTTGGAGAATTTCTGCCCTCCTGGGGGAAGTTAGGAGGGAAGTTCCCCGGGTCAGGTGCTTGGCTGGATCCCCCCCCTTGGGCTGGAGGAGTCCACACATAACCCAGGATTGGTCGGTTTCCCTTATAGCGGGGACTTACATAGTCAGGGGAGCGGGGGACCCCATTTGTGGGACTACCTCCTCGACTCCCTGTTTGTGACTGGCCCGAGGGCCTTCTGGGCTGTGAATTATTTGGTGCAGGCAGGTTTTTAGGCCCCCCCATCTCCAAATCTAAAACGGGGACAACCTTTACCTCTGCCACCTTGGCAGCAGCAGGGGTGCTGTTGGTTTTGGGATTTTTCTGGGTATTGCTTTTATTTTCTATGGGCTTCTGCACCTCATAGATCCAGGTAGCCTGTTCAATGACCCAGTCTAAAGATCTTTTCTCATGAAAATCTCTCACGAGCTGGATCATTATATATTTGGGCAAGGCATGGAAAAATGTATTGACAAATTCTCTGCTGTCTGTGCGCACCCTTCTGGTGGTCTGCGCAAAGGCACGTTTCAGTTCTTGCACAAATTCTTGTGGGGCCTGATCCTCCCCACATTTCAAATTGTAGGCTGCCTTGCGAGCCTCTTGAGGATTTCTGTGAACAGAAAAATGTTTCAAGATGGCCGCCTTATAGGTGGACCATCTTAAATGATTTTGGTCCTCCAGCCCCGCAAAGAAACTGGAGTATTCTGGTGAGAAGGTCCACTTTACATATTGAATACAGCTTTGGTTGTCCTTCAAATGGAAAGTCTCCATCATTTGCTTGTAAAGCTCCAAGTGTTCCCAAACAGAATACTTGGCGTTCTTGTGATAAGGCGTGATGACACTCCTTATTGCCTTTATTTGCTTCAATGGGTCCTTAAGCAAGGCCCTTTTTGCCTTATTGGCCTTTTTGGTTCGGGTAACCCTGGTCCATTCATCCTCTGACTCAGAGGCACTGCTCCCAGAGGTTCCTGTCTGATCTTCCAGGTTTTCCCGGATTCCGCGAGCCTGGGATTGGCTGGCAGAATGTGGGGACTTGGTCTCCTGTGTCCTGCGCCGTTCAGAGGAGTCTTCAGATTCCTCCTTGCTGCCAGGATTTGATGGGTACCCCCCCCCCCACTGACCTAACTGGGCAGAAGTTTTCAGGATGCCCTTAATGGGCCTATTCTCCTGGGGTTCCCCACTAAATTGCACTGTGCTTGGGTGCCCATACCCGGATGCCCGCCCATCCATTCCTGGGAGGTACTGGCCTATGAGCCCCATGCTTCTGGCTGGATAGTAATCTGCCATCCCTGTGGCTCGGTACTCATGTGCGCCAGGGACATGGGGGTGGCAGAGTCCAGGGACTGAGAGAGATAAAGGCCTCTGGTACTAGGGCTCCTGATGTTATGCTCAGGAGTTTCCCTTTCCCAGCTAACCTGGTCTCTATCCGCCCCTGCTCCCTGTTGCAATGCAAGAGCCTGCGCCTTCAGTTCCTCAGTTAAGGCCTTACTAGACTCTATCAGTCTCTCCTGCATTGCTACCTGTTGTTGGAGCCTATCATTGTGCTGGCAGAGAGCCTCATTCTCTCTCTGCGTTTCCTGATTGGTCCTGTAGCACTGGGCCAGTCTTTGCTGCAGGAGGGTTACCTCCTGAGTCCCATCCCTACTGGCCTGCTCCTGTCTTGCCAGAGCCTCCTCCACCCTCCTGCTGTGCTCTAGCAAGTCCTGGTGTTCTTTTTGGAGGTCACCCAGTCCCTGGTGGGCCAGGTGATTTTCTTCCATTTTTTTTTAAGTGGCAGACTTCCTGGCCTAAGGTGTCCCTTTCCTGACTAAGAGTCTGCATCTGTACCGTCAGGTCGTCCCTTTGCCTTTGGAAGGCACCAGCTTTCTGGCGCTCCTGATCAAACTCTGCCTGGGTATCCAGGTCTTTCAGGATCAGTTTATTGCTCTCCTCTTTCTCTCTGCTAAGTTGGATTTGCAGGGTGACTACCTGCTCTGTGCATGCCCTGTTGAAATTGATCTGTTGCTCCAGCTTTTTCTGGCTCTGCAGTAGGGAGTCCAAACTGTCTTGGCGTTCCTTCTGCAAGGCCATCCTGGTCAGCCTTTTCCTGTTGCAGTATATCCATGTCCTCTTTTATTTTAATGATATACTACCTACTATCATTTTCTGACTCCTGGCTCCTCTGCAGCCTCTGCTCAGAAGAGTCCAGATCAGATTGGGCCTTCTGTAATGCCAGCAGTTGCCTACTCGCCAGATCTTGGCCTTCAGCACATTTGTCCTGCATGGCTCCCATATGTAAATATAAATATGCCGCTACACTGGCAATCTTGTTGTGCTCATCCTTGGCCTTAGGGGACATATATAGTTCACTCAGGGCCACATGTAAGGGACCCTGGTCTCTCCATATATCTGACCCTGTTCCAGTGATCTGGGGTGCGATTGCCTGCAACCAGACCGTCTGGTCCTGATGAGTCCACTCACCTCTCACAAATAGCTTATGTAAGAAGTGCTCTCTGGCTATTTTCATATCTACCAAGGTTGTCATTCTGGAATTAGAGTTCCTTCCTGATTTACAGATGTTTGTATTTTATTTTTGCAAAACAGACCTTTTCCTTAGAGCGTTCCTTTGAGGAGTGCTTTACAGCGTAACACAGCGTGGTGATCCGACCGGATATGTGTATCTGGTCAAGTGGCACACTGTATTAATCTGCACAAGTGATAGATCTAACCCAAACGTCCGGCTCGAGCCCCCACTTTGTAAGAGGATTCAATCCAGCACTACAGCTAAGTCAATGCCTAGTCTGGGATACTGAATGGAAACCCTTATTGATATATCTTTATTTCCAGATCATGGGTTCTGGATGACTACCCCTATATAACACCCCTCTCTTGGAATCCCCCTGACCCCACTGAGCCAAGAAGTAGTTCTGTTTTGCAAGTTTAAACGGTTTATTTGAGAATGTAAACAATATATATATATCACACTTTATAATAAATTAATAATTAATATCACACTTCAGAACATGAGCAGTTAACAACAATGGGTAATGTTCTACCAATAAACTGATTTGATTACCCAGGAGTAGTATAAAGGATGAGGTAGCACGCTTGGGAATAGGAACAGAAGAATAAGGTGGTAGAGAATGCTTTATCTAGTTTCAGATGGATGCAATGTTGAATGAAAATGCAATACAGAAAATACTCAATATGATTTCAACAAAACAATGTAATCACTTTTCTCTGGCAATCCACTCCCCCCCTTATGCAATGTAAGTAAATGAAGGGGAGAGCACACAGTTCTTAGAAATGAAATCAAATGTAATTCAGTTCACCCCAGCAAGCTTAGCCTACAGAAGTCTGAAACACAGGCCCAAAATGCTTTTATATATGCTGGCAATGAAGTGCGGAATATGCTGAAAATGGTTTTAATTCCCTTCAGGAGGTTCAGGGTGAGTGGTATCTAGTTAATATTAGTTCAGGCTCACTCTAGCAATGATTCAGGGATGGTTCTTAAGAGGCAGACGAAATTTAGCAGTTCAGGCAAAAGCAGCTATCTTTTTACTAGTAAAGAAATCGGGCCAAATCGCAAATCGCGGCAAAATTCGCGAGTGCGAGAATCGTGATTACGGCAAAAGTATAAGGAGTAACAAGTCGGTTCTAAGCTTGTTGAAAGGCTGGGATTCTGAGCTCTCAGAGGTAAGTTAAACCAAGTTCCTAGCCCAAACGGTTACGGAGTTATGAACGATTTTGTGAAGATTTTTTTTTTGGATTTGAAATTTTAAAAGTTCAAAGCGACAGGTTACAGCTTGCAGCTAGAAAATGACAGGTGGCAGTTAGGAGGCAGTTCTGGTTAGATTAAAATAGTTTGGATTAGATTATTTTAACTAAGAGATTGGTTCTGCACAGTTCTGCTAGGTACTCACAATATAGTTTTGAATTAGGCCTCGCCACGCATCTGGTCAGGTTTTGGACTGGACTCCGGTTCTGGTCTCGGCACTTCACAGTGATCTGGATCAGCTCTCTGGTTCTGCTAACGCAGTCTGGGTCACTTGGATCTCTGGCCTCTGATTCTGGATACTGCTCTGCTTTCTCTGGGGACAGCACTGCTTCTGGATCTTTCTGGTGCAGGGTTTCAAGCCAGAATCAACAGCTGGGTCCGGCTGTGAATAGTCTGCAAATGATTTTTGGGCCTGCTGACAAATACTTTTGCTTGCAGTGGGCCTTCTTGGTTCAAAGTTCTGTAGTCTCTGTTTAGCTTGGAAGTCTAAGTGTAGGATCTCTGGATGTGAAGTCGTCGGTCAGCATGCTCCGCAGCAAATGGAATTGAATGTCTCTACCTGTCCCAGCAGTCTCTTTTTATGTGTTTTGAAAGTGGGTGTGTGTGCAGCATCACTCGCCAGCCCCTTTCTCAACTGCCCATTGGTCAAGCTTTCTGCACTGCTTTGATTGGGGGAAGGAAATGTGTGTCATGGTGATGCTGTAGGTTTTATGGGTCAGAAGATCCTCCCCTGGTCAGTTTGCCCACAAATCTATATTTGACCTAAAGACATATTTCATAGATACACAGTGGTTTGAAATTACATGCACCCATCACGTATCACATGAGGTATACTCTGTTCAAACTCTGATGTTTCTAAGAGCTTGCATTCAGAAACGGCAACATTTTGCGTTTTTTAACTGGTTTTGCAATATTGGTTTTTCATTAAAAATTATACACATATACACGGCCTGTCCTGGAAGGCCCATTGTTCAAGAGGAAGCCATTTTTGACCACCCTAATAACCATCTGCCTGGGTCCTTTGTTTAGTCTCTAGCAGTCCCTTGGTAATTCAATCAGAGAGGGGTAACCTCCCCTCAGAATGCAGCCAGGCCTGAGAACTGCTGTGGATCCAGTTTCACTCCAATTGGGGGGAAGTTGTCAGGCAGAATCCAGTTCCTTAAGCCAGGCCCCAGCTAATGTCACTTTTAGTTACCTAGTTTTCTGCATTCAAATAAAACTAACAATTTTTACACATTCAGCTAGAGCGCTGATTCTAAGTTCAAAACTATGACATTTTAACAGTTACAAACTATGTGACACTCAAAAGTAGGTCACTCAGTTAATTTAAACATTTTGATTTTGGTGGTTTTAATCCAGTTTCAGTTAGGCTGCAGTCATGCATAGCTCAGCCAGTTTTGTTATGAACATTGTTTTGGGCTCTTCATCTTCCCAGATTTAGTATGCACACATACTTCATTCTGCCAGATGTCCGCTGGTGTTCAGTGAGATTTTTGGATGTGTTGCAATGTTTGAAAATAGGCATTTTGAGCTGGCATTCAGAGAAACAAAAGGTGATTTTAAAGTGCGGTTTTTCCTTTGGCACACATTTCACTCATGGCACCCCGGCCCATCCTGCTCGCACTGGTGGGTGGCAAGTTAGGCAACCATTTTAGTGTGCACAAACTGCGTGGTTCTCCTGGATTTTGGCGCACATGTGGGCTTTTTGGCCATCTTGGATTTTCTAAGCCCACAGCACCAAATGTTGCAGCATGATAGCTCAAACGTGGGTCAGGACACCCAACACAAGCGCAAGCAAGTACATCTCCAGATACGAAAAGAGAGGGAAAGAGATGGAAAGGAGATGAGGACAGAACTGATGAGATGTCATTCACACAGAACGAATGGATGGGAGGGGAGATTCTATTGAAACTCGATGGTAAAGACATTGAGGATGTGAGAGAAAAGGGAGAGTCAGATGAGTGCCATGATTCCTGCCCTTCATGTCCCCAGCCCTCCAAGATGTCAGGCTGGAGCCAGACCACTATCACTTACATGGCCCTCAAGAGCCTCTCCATCACTCCAAAGACCCACTTGGATTCAGACTTGGCGCTTGTGGCACCAGACTCACTCACTCCCATAGGATAACATTGGGGATTGGACTTGTAGTGCACTGATGGGGACAAGATGGATGCCCCCACATATTTCGGTTCCCAGAACTGCATGTGCGGTCTAGTCTTTTGGGTGTGGTTCAGCCCAGAGGCACCTGAGATACCCAGAGACTATTTAAGCCACACCCAGGCTTAGAAACATGCTTTGCGTTTTCTGCACCTGCAGCGTGACACTCACCGTGTTTGGATCGGTCTCCAGTAGGCCTGCATCTTTCTTCTGCGCTCAACTCCTGCAAGAACAAGAACACCATTAGGAACAGCCTTACCTTGCGGCGCTTCTGCCCATCAGTCATCGCTCCTTCTGTTCTGCGTGCATCTTCGGCGGTGTCATTCCCATCCCGGCATGCCGCTTCCTAAGGAAAAGGGAAAAGAACAGAAAAAAGGCATTAGTACGCATTCTGCAAATCTTTGCTTATTTTTAAATACTATACGAGCTTCAAACGCTTACCTGAATCCCAGCCGCTCTGGGGGAACTCTGTCTCCGGAACTTCTCTTCCATCTGCAAGAGGGAAAAGACACTTCAGGTTAGCGTGGAAACATCAAGAGGCGCTGCATACCGCGCTTACCCACCGCATTTGTTCTTCATAACCGCATCCACGCTGAAAACGTTGCAGCACCTAGAAGACACAGAAAAAGAACTCAGTTCAATGCAAATACGAAAGGGGTGCATCGCGCATCGCGCTCTCCCTCACCTTCAGTGCTACTCATCTCAGCAGCACGCTGCCATCCCCAGACGCCGGCCATCATCTAGAGAAGGAAAGGAACGAAGTTAGAGAACTGTTCAAAAGACTCATTATACTTACCTGTCGGACTCTTGCCAGTGAAGTAACTAGGCGGCAATGAGCCCGCATCAATCAACGCACCCCTGTGCCGAAGGCAGGATGGAGAGCACACTAACCAAGAAAACAAGGTGAGCTGTGAATCAAAGGGAAGGGTTGGACCCCGGGGAAGAAGGGGTTCACGCACACAGAGACAATAGGGAGTTAAACTCTACTAATCCTGTGTTTCAGGCGCAGTCTCCAGTTGAATAGCCTCCAGGGAAGGGTTTGAGGTCATAAGAGGTCAGAACAGGCTCAGTGATGACCCCGTGGATACCAGGTGAGTGTTACAATGATTCAAAGTGAAAAGAGAAGGAAAAGGAAAAAGGATTGAGAGACGAAAAAATTAGGAAAAGAAATAGACAGAGACAGAGCAGCTGTATCGCAAAGAGCAAGAAAGGAAACATGATCATAAGCCAAGAACAGCTAATGATTAGGACAGGCATGAACAACAGAGATTAGAGGAAGAAGAACAAAACATACGTGAGAAAAGAATAAAAAGACGATGGGATGAGGAAATACGAAGGGCAAATGAACGTAGAGTTGTGAAGAAACAGGAAGAAGATAGGGTCAGAGAGGAAGCGAGGAAGCGCAAAGAGTTTGATGATGACATAGAATGCAAGCGAAGACAGAGGGCACGGGATCTTGAATATCTGGAGAGCTTAAAAAACTCGATCCAGTAGTAGACTGGGAAGACATAGAATAATTATTTCCTGAGTACGATTCAGTACCAGGCATGGCTAGGGCAAATATCGAAGATGACTTCAACACCAGAAGCATTGGAGAAACGATTGATAGAATATATGATGAAATGCAGCTAGAACAGGTGCCCCAAGGTAGAGGAGAGGACGAGCGTCTTGAGAGCACTCAGTTGTAAGACACTGAGGACGCCTTCAGAAGTATCATAATTAGAGAGCTGTCCCTAGATAGGTTGACACTAAATAGGAACGAGGAAGATGAGAGGAGTTACATGAGCTGGGCACAGACAATATCAGACGCAGAAAGAGAGGAATATGAAGAAAAGGAAGATGAGAGGAGACGCAAAAAACGCTTCTCTAGAGGAAAAGCAATAAGATGGTCAGATTCTAACGAGTCTGCACCTAAGGCATCAGAGTCAGCCACACAATCAGATCAACACGAAGGAGTATTTTACGGTCAGAGGGGGCTGGCTCCACCGCCCTATGTGAGCCGACTAAGGACATTGTCACGTAGGCGGCGCTGCGGGACTATTACCCCTGCAGTGGATAGAAAAATGATGAGGGAGGAAAAGGAGTGCCATGTGTTACAATTCCCGTTGCTCAAAAAAGGAGGAACAAGGCCACAGTATATACCCTGGCCACACATGGATCGGGATAATCTGAAAAATAAGCTACCAATGTTAAAATTGGGAGCCGGAAAATGGATACATGAGCTAGAAAAAATGACAGGAGGGAACATGTTAGCTATAGGAGATATTAAGGGTCTTTTAATCGCCATAGTTGGTGATATTACTGACGATGTATGGACACAAGCAGGTTATCCTGGCATGACCACAGTTAATACTGCGCATGATGGAGCTCCATTTAACAATTGCAGAGCCGCGGTATGGAATGCATTACGATTGCTATACCCAGATACTTCTGACATGGGAGCTATAATGACATGCAAAATGAAGGAATCAGAAGATCCTTTGCTTTACATTCAGAATTTCCTAGACACATGGGTGCTGGAAACACGGGAATCTTGGGGGAAATCTATACCCGTGTTTTACCATATATTATGCCAAGGGCTGCCAAATCAGGTACAGAAGCAGCTCAAGAAATTGGTAGGAATCGAGGCCAAAACGTGGACTGGAATACAGTTGACCATAGCTCACTATTGGAGGCTACTGCAAGAAAAGAATCGCAAATAAGTTGCTGCATGAAAAGCTGAAGAGGCAAAATTAGTGTAGAAGAAATTGTCAAAATATGCCATTGAGGGGGCAATGATAACTAGCACAGACGGATCGAACATACACCAGGTCAATAATCAACAGCAAGTTAATCAAGACAGTAATGGGTTTTACCCCAGAGGGAGAGGCTTTTTCGAGGAAGAGGATGGCAGAGTAATCAGGGAGGCTTCCAAGGTAATCAGGGAGGATTTCAAAACATGCAAAATGGCAATCAGGATATGTCAAATGGGCAAATAATCAGATCACCGCCAAAATGTTGGAAGTTTGGGATGACAGGGCATCTAGCACGCACATGCAGAAGACAAGGCATGGTACAAACCAACCATGGAACAAGAGTAGGAATGGTGAATCCACCTATGTTTTTACAGCTGAGTGGAAATGGAGTTGCACAGAATCACACGGTGCAACAGCAACTGCCAGGAGCACAGCAAAGCTTGCAAACTCAGAACTTGATACATTTTCCACAAGGACAGTCTCAACAGTCGCTGATGCAACTGTCACAGACAACAAGTGCAGGACAGGCATTGAACTCTGGAATGAGAATCAACACTGGTGATAGAGGAAGTCCATTCACGCAGCATGGGAAAGTTATATATGGATTAGGACAGCTCACTGGGAAACCTGATGTGTTCTATCCTATCAGTGACACCAGACCCTCATGAGGAACCAAGGGTAGATGTCTGTATAGGGGATAAAGAATTTTCATTCTTAGTTGACACGGGTGCAAAAAGCTCACGTATACGCGAAGGCAAGTTTTCCTTGTCCGGCGATGCCATAAATACTCAGGGCTTCACAGGAGCAACCACTCGTGTTCCTTTTACAAAATAACTTACAGTCTCTATTGGAGAATGTGACATGAATGTGCCACTGCTATATTGAAGGCAAACCCCGGTAAATATTTTGGGACGAGGCCTAATGACAATGTTAAACATGACAATCTCGTTCACGGAGAAGGGCATAGTATGTTCGACTCCAGGAATGCATTATTTGAACGTATGCAAAATTATTAGAGCATACACAGGACAATCAGCTATGAGAACTGTTCCATTGTAACCAGAAATATGTGCATATGGAATACGCATACTAATGGCGGGGCTACCAGACCTTGCAGACAAAACCATGAGAACCGCAGATGAGTTTTTTTAGGCCAAGAATGCCTATGCACAAGGAAAAGGGACAAGAATTTCCCTTGGCAATGCACACAGCCGTAGTGCGATGGAAAATGGCTTTGATCGATGGTTTTGATGACGAGGGCAGACAAAGGTGCACAGTGATCGCCATTGAGGAAGGGTACAGCTAAAAGCTAAAGCTAAGCTAAAAACAGGGCTGGGCAGATCCTTCCTGGTGCTGGCTCCCAAATTGTGGAACAGCGTCCCTGAATCACTTAGGTCTGAAGTCAGTCACCCAGTTTTTAGAAAGAGGCTGAAAACATACCTCTTCAGATAAGAACCCGTGGGCGCAGGTTCTTAATTAGAGACCTCGTCGCTTATTAGTTAGCTGTACCATCCGCCCGTTCCATATGTGTTGTTTGTCCTTGGTCTTGCTGTATCAGTGTTCTATGTTCAAGCGCCCTGATGCCCGCGGGCTATCGGCGCTATATAAAAATTAAATACATACATACATACAAATACATACAGATTGACTGATGTCACTGATGATGACCTGTTTGATGAACAAACAGGTGTAGATGAAACATCAGTTGAGGTGAATCTCGCTTTTCTGGATGAGAAGGATCACAAGAGAGGTGCCCCAGAGAATGATGCTGGTGAAAAAATGTCCTGAATATTTTGATGATGACATGGCCCAGGTGCCTGTCTCAGTGTGGACCACAGGCCCCTATGACGTAGGCTTGTTAAAACGAGTAGGAGAAGTAAAGATTAAATTGAAACCAGTAGCAATTTTGCCAAGAACACACACATTCATACAGATGCATCTGAAAAGCACAAGGTTGCCCGAGAGGTCCTGTGAGTCTCCTTCAATTTTCAACAGAGTCCTGCAAATCAAATGGACTTAAGCAATATTGCATTAGAGTCCTGCAATATGTGGATGACATCTTAATTTGCAGCACAACAGAAGGAAAGTGCAGACATGATTCTATCCAGCTTGTGACTATTTTGGCGGAACAAGGATATAAAGTTGACAAAGAGAAGTTACAATATTGTCAGCAAGAAGTGCTGTACATAGGCCAGCTAATCTCACATGAGGCGAAAAGGGTTGCCGCTGAAAGGGCTGCAGCCATATTGAACACAGCCATGCCACACACGATAAAAAAGATGCAGAGTTTCCTAGGATTGTGCAATTATGTCAGAGCATGGGTCTTTGACTAAGCTCATATACCAAGCCCTTGTTACAAGTCCTAAAGAAGGTACAGGGGGTGAAAGAAAAAAATGTAATGGACTGACACCATGGAAGGAGGATTTGTCGAACTAAAAAGAGCCATTTGCACGGCACCAGTTTTAGGGATTCCCAATTATGCAGAGGAATTCTACCTGTTTTCACACACAAATGGCAGTGTTATGATGGCAGTATTCACACAGAGAACCATGTTGGGGTACAAGCCCCCGGCGTACTACAGTGGAAATCTAGACCCAGTGATGAGAGGTCACTTCCCTTGCGAACAAAGTTTAGCTGCTGCAGCGTTCGCCATGGAGAAGGCTGCAACCATTGTGACGGGATGCTCAATGAGGTTGTTCGTTGAGCACGAACTATTTGCCATTCTAGAGAAATCAAAAGGCACATTGACATCTCGGAGAGCTTCTGCATACGAAGTGATCATTTTGAATCCATCGATTCAGATAATTCGATGTAAAATAGTGAACCCAGCTATATTTATAGCAGAACCAGTCACTGAAGAAGAGCCGATTCATGACTGTGCGAATTATGAAGAATTCTATGATGAGATTCCCAGAGTGAAAGAAAAGGCATTGGCAGAAGGAGAAATTGTCTTCGTTGACAGTTCTTCGAGAATCGATCAACATGATGGGCAAAGATATACAGGCACCGCTGTGATGAAGCACACAGCAAATGGAGAGTTTCGAGTACTTATTAGTGCACGATTGCCATCTCATTGCTCAGCACAGGCTGCAGAATTATTGGCGTTGATACTCGCACTCGAGAATCACGCAGACCAGAAAATGACGGTGTACAGTGACTCCGCCTATGTGACATCAACAGTGCACGCAGGCTTAACACGCTAGAAAAGGAGGGGCTACCTCCAAGCGGATGGCATGCTTGTGCAGGACGCAGCCCTATTGGACAGACTGATTAAGGCACTACAGCTCTCAATCGGCATAGCGGTCGTGAAATGCGTCGCCCACACGAAGGGGGCAGATTTTATATCACGAGTAAATCGAGCAGCAGACACAGAAGCCAAGCGTGTATCGACCAAAGAAAAAGTCATAATGGATGTGGAAATAACTGATGTGCATGAGAGAATGATTGTTGCATGAAGTGAACCTGACAGCTATAGCAACATGGAGAAAACCCAATTAATGGAACTCCAAGGGGAGGCACCACAGGAAGAAAAACATCTTTGGAAGCAGCATGGGTGTTCTTTAAACCCCTCTGAGAGCTTGTGGTGACAGGACAGCACTGGTAAACCGGTGATGCCTATAGCCCTATTGAAGATAGCACTGGAACAGTTGCATTATCCAGCGCACATGTCAAAAGAAAATTTAGCAGCAACAATCGCTGAAGACTGGTTAATACCGAACTTAGCGGAGCACATTGCCTTTTTTATGATGAACTGTATAATCTGCCAACAGCTCACAGCTGGGCATACACTAAGAGTAATTAGAGGAGTCATCCCAAGGCCTAATGGATCTTTTCAGCACTTGCATGTCGATTATGTCGATATGATTCAAGTATGTAACGGGTACAGGTATCTAATTGTTGTGTTGTGTCCATTCTGTATATGGATAGAAGCAGGTCCATGTACACAGCCAGACTCTACCTGTGCGGCCAAATTTCTGGTAAGAGAGGTTTTTCCTAGATGGGGAGTGTTTGAGGTCATGATATCAGATAAAGGGCCTCACTTTGTTAATGCAGTCTTTGAACAGATTAGCTTGCTGCTTGGTATAAAGCACAAGTTCTCGTTGGGGTATCATCCGCAAGGTAATGGGATATGTGAGAAGCTCAACAGCTTGTTAAAGGAAAGGATAGCCAAATTGAAGCTTACTCTAAAGAAGGTATGGCTACACTGCCTTCCACTGGCACTGTATGCACTCAGAAACCAGCCTGGTTCTGACCATCACCTTACGCCACACGAGATCATAACAGGCAGAAGGATGCACACGCCACTGACACCCCGTGATAGAGCTAGATGTGATGCTCAGCCAACAGGAGAAGTTTTAGGGTCTGAAATGCAAGATTACTTGAATTGCATGACACCTTGTCTTACTGTAATTTCAGGACAGCTGCAGCGATGACAAAAAGGGTGCAGGGTAGCACAGAACACAGAAGGAGATACTACATATCACAGAAGGTGATATGAGTTAACCCTGTGCATTCTCATCTTGCTTGACCTCTCTTCTGCCTTTGACACTGTCAACCATGCCATCCTGCTCAAACGTCTCCGTGATAACCTGGGTATCACTGGTCAGGCTCTGGCGTGGCTGACTTCTTTCCTCTCCAATCGACCCTCCCAGGTCCAACTAGGGCCCTTTCTCTCTGACATCTTTTTCTTTACCTGTGGTGTCCCCCAGGGATCTAACCCCTCTCCCTGGCTGTTCAACCAATACCTGGCACTCTTGGCTCACAGCATCGCCACTCTCTGTCCCAACTTTCAGTGCTATGCGTATGATACCCAGCTCATTTTCAGGCTACCCTCGGCCTCCTCCTTTCCTTCCCTCATCTCTGACTGTCTGTCCGCCATCCAGGAATGGTGTGCCACCAATGACCTCTGCCTAAATGCCAGTAAGACTGAGATTCTACTCATCGGCACACCCACTCCCTCCTTCCCTGCAGCTCTCTGGCTGGCCTCTCTTGGCCCTCTTCCTACTCCCACCTGTAAGTCTAAAAACCTCAGGGTCATCTTCGACTCTGCTCTCTCCTTCTCCCCTCACATCTCTGACGTCTCTAAGAGGTCACACTACCAGCTGCACCTCCTTAGAGGTATTCTTGCTTTCCTCTCCTTCCCCCAGAAGCTCACTGTTCCAGAGCCCTGGTCCTCTCTAGGCTGAACTACTGTAACAGCCTCTATCTAAATCTGCCTGCCTCTACTCTCCGCCCTCTGCAACTTATCCAGAACAAGACTGCAAGACTTGTCCTTGGCCTCAAGCCCAGGGATCGTATCTCTCCAGGACTGGAATCCCTGCATTGGCTCCCAGTGGCTGTGAGGATTAGGTTCAAAACCCTTTGCATTGTTCACAAGGCCTTCTGGGGTTTGGGGCCGAAATATCTTCAACACTGTCTTCCTAAATATCTTCCTTCTCGAGCTCTTCGCTCATACGATTCCAACTCGCTCAGTGTCAGTCGCTTCTCCAAGCAACGAGTTGGTGGCAGATTACTCTTTTCGGCTGGGGCTTCTCTCTGGAATAGCCTTCCTGCCTCCCTGAAACTCGAGGAGAACCATCCCCGATTCCGGAAGCACCTCAAAACCTTCCTCTTTGCCTCTGCTTTCTCTCCCCCTCTCCCTTGCTGATTTCCTGACCGAAACTGCCTGGGTTACCTGGCCACCCTTTCTGATCGCTGGCCCAGGCCCCGAAAATTTCCCACTGCACTGCCTCCTTGGTAACCCCTGCACCTGGGGACCGTTGTTCTGTAGCCCTACAGTCCCCCTACTAGCCCTTTGTCTGCACTTCCTTGCACTTGCCACCAGCTGGCCGTTATTTATTTTCTTATTTATTCCACTTTTTCCCATGTACTGCACTTTTCCCCTCTCCCTTCCCCCGCACACTTTTCCTTTTCCCCCCTTCCCATGCACTTGCGCGATCTGAATGACACTTGGCTTAGTAGGATTGTTGTCTGTCCTCCCTTTGTTTCCCCCCCGCCTCGTCGCGCCTTGGAACACTTGTGTATCGGTGCATTATAAATGCCATATCACATCATATAATATCATATCATACTACAGACACGATTCAAGGTTTACGTCTACCAACAGTTTTCCTTGGGGACACGGTCCTGGTGAGAAACCACACAAGAAAGAAGTGGGATAAGCCAAGGTTCAATGGTCCATTCAGAGTGGAGAACGTTACTCCCTCTGCAGTCAAGCTAGAAGGAAGAAGAGCTTTTTTATTTCTGGGTGATATCAAGCCATACATCGGAGAAGGCCCCCTGCCTGCACCCCAATGCATAGAGACTACAGACAACGGGGAAGAACCACAGCACATGCAGACGAGATCCATGACGAGGAAGAAGGACGCATGACCAGCAAAACAAAGATAAAGAACTTTTGTGCAAGTTGTGGCTTAAATTTGGACATTTCCTCTGAGTACAAAGGGGGATAGGGACATAAAACACAGACACTCTGTGCATCCTAGTTGCAGGGTCAAGAAGAAAAATTTCAGGTATAAGCCACAACATATTCTGTTGACTTTGAACTTTGGACTGGGGCATACTGAAGCCCTGATGAGAAAAGGATATGCCAAATTTTGATCGAGGCCACACAACCTGGAAGAAAATACAGTATCCAGACTTGTTCCAAACCGGAACATTATTTGGACTCACTTATGGTGTCCCACAGCAGCGATATCACTAAAGACATTCTAATTTACTTCAAACTAGTATTGAGATGGTACCTGTCATTAGTGGAAATGCTCACTAACATCACTGAATTTCTTCAAGACCCTGAAAACGAAAAGACAATAAGGTGTTACGCTCACCTGGTCTCTGCGGAGGAGTTGGGGCACGGTTGCAGCCCTCCCAGAAGTTAAATCACCCCGTCAGGTCTTCCCCTCTGCAGATAAGCTGTGAGCAGCGGCAATTGGTGACATTGCTCCTGTTCATTATTGATGGTAAGCTCTCCATCCTGCTACTTCTGGCAGGGGTGCTTGTCAATGGGATCTAGTTCCTTCACTGATCCCTGGTAAGTAATAGTCCAGTCTAGCTGCGACTATGCTTCTCCTCTTGTCTCTTTCCCTTTCCGTTTCCTCTTTGCCTCTTCTTGTTTTCTGTCTTGGTATTATTGCTCTCAATATTGCTGTTAATTCCTGAATAACACTTTCTCTTCTGTTTTCTTCCCAATAGATGGAAATGCGGCTCAAAAGCTGCTGTGGGGGCGCGGAACGCGGCCTGGAAGAAGATGGTTGAAACCGCAATGTCCGACAACAGGTGAGTGATGGTTTAAGGCAAAGCGTGAGGTTCGGTGGTAGCACAACCTTAAACTGAATGTCTTTAAAGTGTCTAACCTTGTCTTTCGTTTTTACTTGCACGTGCTGCTATCGCTCACGAAGCGCGTTGTGTTGCGGTGCCAAAATGAAGATTTCAGAGTCCCAGAAGATTTGAAGATGAGCTGCGGCGCCAGGATGAAGATGTCAGCGTTCTGGAAGGCTTGAAGATGAACTGCGGCGTCAAGAGGAAGATGTCAGTGTTCTGGAAGATTTGGAGAAGAATGTCAGGATCAATGAAGACGCGCACAGGTGAGAGCAGGTTCCCCAGTTGGTAAGTATGAAAGCAGGAAGCAGGATTTCCAACGGTAAGTTTAATCCCAGGCGGCGGTGAGCGTTACACTGCATGGAAGTGCAGAATAACGCGATCGGAGCAGCTTATATAGCTGCAAGCGTGGGCACGCCCACTAGGCCTGGCTTGCCTGCCACACCCTGCCACTCCTAGTGAGTCAGTACGTGCAAGGCAACCCAATAGCAGCAGCAGCCACACCTAAGAGTACACGTGGGGCTGCTTTAGTGATGGAAGTTCCCATGTTAAATGCACCATGCACCCAAAATTAGGTGGCGTGGCTGACTTCTTTCCTCTCCAATCGACCCTCCCAGGTCCAACTAGGGTCCTTTCTCTCTGACATCTTTTTCTTTACCTGTGGTGTCCCCCAGGGATCTAACCCCTCTCCCTGGCTGTTCAACCAATACCTGGCACTCTTGGCTCACAGCATCGCCACTCTCTGTCCCAACTTTCAGTGCTATGCGGATGATACCCAGCTCATTTTCAGGCTACCCTCGGCCTCCTCCTTTCCTTCCCTCATCTCTGACTGTCTGTCCGCCATCCAGGAATGGTGTGCCACCAATGACCTCTGCCTAAATGCCAGTAAGACTGAGATTCTACTCATCGGCACACCCACTCCCTCCTTCCCTGCAGCTCTCTGGCTGGCCTCTCTTGGCCCTCTTCCTACTCCCACCTGTAAGTCTAAAAACCTCAGGGTCATCTTCGACTCTGCTCTCTCCTTCTCCCCTCACATCTCTGACGTCTCTAAGAGGTCACACTACCAGCTGCACCTCCTTAGAGGTATTCTTGCTTTCCTCTCCTTCCCCCAGAAGCTCACTGTTCCAGAGCCCTGGTCCTCTCTAGGCTGAACTACTGTAACAGCCTCTATCTAAATCTGCCTGCCTCTACTCTCCGCCCTCTGCAACTTATCCAGAACAAGACTGCAAGACTTGTTCTTGGCCTCAAGCCCAGGGATCGTATCTCTCCAGGACTGGAATCCCTGCATTGGCTCCCAGTGGCTGTGAGGATTAGGTTCAAAACCCTTTGCATTGTTCACAAGGACTTCTGGGGTCTGGGGCCGAAATATCTTCAACACTCTCTTCCTAAATATCTTCCTTCTCGAGCTCTTCGCTCATACGATTCCAACTCCCTCAGTGTCAGTCGCTTCTCCAAGCAACTAGTTGGTGGCAGATTACTCTTTTCGGCTGGGGCTTCTCTCTGGAATAGCCTTCCTGCCTCCCTGAAACTCGAGGAGAACCATCCCCGATTCCGGAAGCACCTCAAAACCTTCCTCTTTGCCTCTGCTTTCTCTCCCCCTCTCCCTTGCTGATTTCCTGACCGAAACTGCCCGGGTTACCTGGCCACCCTTTCTGATCGCTGGCCCAGGCCCCGAAAATTTCCCACTGCACTGCCTCCTTGGTAACCCCTGCACCTGGGGACCGTTGTTCTGTAGCCCTACAGTCCCCCTACTAGCCCTTTGTCTGCACTTCCTTGCACTTGCCACCAGCTGGCCGTTATTTATTTTCTTATTTATTCCACTTTTTCCCATGTACTGCACTTTTCCCCTCTCCCTTCCCCCGCACACTTTTCCTTTTCCCCCTTCCCATGCACTTGCGCAATCTGAATGACACTTGGCTTAGTAGGATTGTTGTCTGTCCTCCCTTTGTTTCCCCCCCGCCTCGTCGCGCCTTGGAACACTTGTGTATCGGTGCATTATAAATGCCATATCACATCACATCATATCATATCATACTACAGACACGATTCAAGGTTTACGTCTACCAACAGTTTTCCTTGGGGACACGGTCCTGGTGAGAAACCACACAAGAAAGAAGTGGGATAAGCCAAGGTTCAATGGTCCATTCAGAGTGGAGAACGTTACTCCCTCTGCAGTCAAGCTAGAAGGAAGAAGAGCTTTTTTATTTCTGGGTGATATCAAGCCATACATCGGAGAAGGCCCCCTGCCTGCACCCCAATGCATAGAGACTACAGACAACGGGGAAGAACCACAGCACATGCAGACGAGATCCATGACGAGGAAGAAGGATGCATGACCAGCAAAACAAAGATAAAGAACTTTTGTGCAAGTTGTGGCTTAAATTTGGACATTTCCTCTGAGTACAAAGGGGGATAGGGACATAAAACACAGACACTCTGTGCATCCTAGTTGCAGGGTCAAGAAGAAAAATTTCAGGTATAAGCCACAACATATTCTGTTGACTTTGAACTTTGGACTGGGGCATACTGAAGCCCTGATGAGAAAAGGATATGCCAAATTTTGATCGAGGCCACACAACCTGGAAGAAAATACAGTATCCAGACTTGTTCCAAACCGGAACATTATTTGGACTCACTTATGGTGTCCCACAGCAGCGATATCACTAAAGACATTCTAATTTACTTCAAACTAGTATTGAGATGGTACCTGTCATTAGTGGAAATGCTCACTAACATCACTGAATTTCTTCAAGACCCTGAAAACGAAAAGACAATAAGGTGTTACGCTCACCTGGTCTCTGCGGAGGAGTTGGGGCACGGTTGCAGCCCTCCCAGAAGTTAAATCACCCCGTCAGGTCTTCCCCTCTGCAGATAAGCTGTGAGCAGCGGCAATTGGTGACATTGCTCCTGTTCATTATTGATGGTAAGCTCTCCATCCTGCTACTTCTGGCAGGGGTGCTTGTCAATGGGATCTAGTTCCTTCACTGATCCCTGGTAAGTAATAGTCCAGTCTAGCTGCGACTATGCTTCTCCTCTTGTCTCTTTCCCTTTCCGTTTCCTCTTTGCCTTTTCTTGTTTTCTGTCTTGGTATTATTGCTCTCAATATTGCTGTTAATTCCTGAATAACACTTTCTCTTCTGTTTTCTTCCCAATAGATGGAAATGCGGCTCAAAAGCAGCTGTGGGGGCGCGGAACGCGGCCTGGAAGAAGATGGTTGAAACCGCAATGTCCGACAACAGGTGAGTGATGGTTTAAGGCAAAGCGTGAGGTTCGGTGGTAGCACAACCTTAAACTGAATGTCTTTTAAGTGTCTAACCTTGTCTTTCGTTTTTACTTGCACGTGCTGCTATCGCTCACGAAGCGCGTTGTGTTGCGGTGCCAAAATGAAGATTTCAGAGTCCCAGAAGATTTGAAGATGAGCTGCGGCGCCAGGATGAAGATGTCAGCGTTCTGGAAGGCTTGAAGATGAACTGCGGCGTCAAGAGGAAGATGTCAGTGTTCTGGAAGATTTGGAGAAGAATGTCAGGATCAATGAAGACGCGCACAGGTGAGAGCAGGTTCCCCAGTTGGTAAGTATGAAAGCAGGAAGCAGGATTTCCAACGGTAAGTTTAATCCCAGGCGGCGGTGAGCGTTACACTGCATGGAAGTGCAGAATAACGCGATCGGAGCAGCTTATATAGCTGCAAGCGTGGGCACGTCCACTAGGCCTGGCTTGCCTGCCACACCCTGCCACTCCTAGTGAGTCAGTACGTGCAAGGCAACCCAATAGCAGCAGCAGCCACACCTAAGAGTACACGTGGGGCTGCTTTAGTGATGGAAGTTCCCATGTTAAATGCACCATGCACCCAAAATTAGGTGTTATGTCCAAAATAAAAGCATTCCTGTCCCAAATAAATGTTCTTGCTTATTGTTATTCATGTTATTCATGAGCCTGGCGCCAAAGGTGCCAGGACTGTGTCCATCCGGGGCCCCTGTGATTGTGGCCCTTTAATGTCTGCGTTCTTGGCCCGATGACCATGAGAGCACTCCCCCTCAAGGCCCCTCTCAAGGGTGGTCCTCCTCCTGGTGCTGGTTTGGTGGGATTATTGCGATGGAACTGCCTGATTAAACGTGGAGCATGGACGTGTTCACTGGGTTCCCATGTTCGGTCTTGAGGTCCGTAACCTTTCCATTCTATAAGGTAATCCAATTTGGACCAAACCACCTTGGAGTCCAGGGTGGATTTAACTTCATACTCTGGTTCCCCATCGAGTAATTCGGGCTCTGGTGGAGGGCTAACCTGTGTATTTGGTTTCATTGGTTTGAGGAGAGAGACATGAAATACTGGATGAATCTTCATGTGCGATGGTAACTCTAATTTCATGGCGGCAGTATTGATTATTTCTTTGATAGTATAGGGGCCGAAATATCTGGGGCAGAAGGCCCTTGGTCCTTTCAACGGTATGTATCTGGATGCTAAACAGTCTTTATCCCCAATCTGGTAATCGGGAGCTTCTTTTCGGTGCCGATCAGCAAATAGTTTTTGTATTTCTTTGGCCTTAGTCAAATGTTCTGTCGCTTCCTCAAGAACCTGAGTGATGGTTTTATGCAAGGTTTTTATTGCTGGCATTTCCAAAGTATCGAGTGGATCAAATACTGATGTCCGCTGATGTCTTCCGTGCATAGTATAGAATGGAGTTTGCCCAGTACTCATGTGAACAGAGTTGTTGTATGCATGCTCGGTTATCCAGAGTATGTTTTTCCAGGAGTCCTCGGAGTGCTGTAAAATAAACCTTAAATACAGCTCTAACATCTGATTAGTTTGTTGGGTTTGCCCATCCATTTGGGGGGGTGATGGCTTGTGGACAACCGGAGGTCAATTTGTTCTAAAAACACAGTAGCGAGAGTCGATACAGTTGAAAGCCCCTTCAGAGGGATGAAATGTGCCATTTTCGAGAATAAATCCACAATGACTAAGATGGTGTTGTAACCACTGCAGTGAGGAAGATCCGTGATAAAGTCAGTTGACAGAGTATGCAAAGGTGCTGGTGGTACCATCAAGGGACATAGTAAGCAGCAGGGTTTTGTTTCTGAGACTTTTGTTGTGCGCAGACACCACAGGTTGCAATAAACTGGGCAATGTATTTTCTCCAAGATGGCCACCAGTAGTTTTGCTTTATCTTAGCCTGAGTTTTGATAATTCCTAGATGTCCTTCCACTAAGAATCATGATAGTTTGTGATGATTTGATTTTGCAGTTTCTTGTCCTGGATATATAAGCGCCCTTGAAAATATGGTAGATTGTTTTCGATGGTGTACCGGTCTCCCTTTAAAAGCCATTCCTGTTGTGTTGACTGATTCATCTGGGATTGCAAACTGGTTTTTAAGTCATCTACACACATGGTGGCGGCGATCTTGGTTTGGATTAGTTCTTCGGGAATGATGGCCACAGTATCTGATGTTATAAAAGCCCATTGTTCTTCACTCATGCGTGATAGTGCGACTGCCTTTCCATTCCGTACTCCAGGTCTATAGGTGATAATAAAGTCGTATTTGGCGGAAAAGAGAGCCCAATGAAGTTGACGTGAGGATTGTGCTTTGGCGGTCGTCAAGTATTGTAAGTTACGGTGGTCTGTGATGACGGTGTCCGTGTGTTGTGCCCCAAGAAGATAATTAATGGGCCTCATTACGACAATGCGACCGTGGTATGAACGATGGTGGTAAGGTCCCGGCACCGTTCATACCGGGCCGCCACATTACGAGTTTGCTCGCAGGTCGCGGTATGCACATGTAGTCTGGCCAGACGTGCATACCTGCACCCGTGAGCAGACCAGGATGCTAACAACGGACCCGTCATCAACGGGTCTGTTGTTAGCATCCTCCCCATTCCCACAGAGTCCTATGGGGGCTCAAATGGGAATGGGGACGTACCAGGTCTGGGTCCCGAAAATGGGAATTACTGGGCCCGCAAAAGTCGGAATGGCCCGCTAGTTCCCTTTTTTCGGGACTCGGCCCCGGACACGAGTTTGGAGGTAGCCATGTCGGTAATGACGGCATGGCTACCTGCAAACTCGTAATGAGGCCCAACGTCTCCATGCTCTGAATGCTGCTTTAAACGCCAGTAATTCCTTATCCGTGATTGCATAGTTCAATTCGGGGGCAGAGTACTTGCGGGACCAGAATGCGACAGGATGTAACTGTCCTGTTTCCGGGTCCCATTGGGACAATACTGCTCCCATTGCTACGTTTGAAGCATCTGTTTCAACCACCTTTGGCAGGTCTGGTCGAAGGTGTCGAAGAACTGGTGCTGTGTTAAATTTTGGTTTCAGCTTCTGAAAAGCTTCTTCAGCTTCTGTGGACCAATGGAATTTCTTGTTCTTTCTCAGCAGGGAAGTTATTGGGTGTACGATTTGTGAGAACTCAGGTATAAATAGACGATAGAAATTTGCAAATCTGAGCACACTTTGTACTCCTTTCGTGGATGTTGGTGAAGGCCATTGGAGAATTGCGTCCACCTTTCGCGTGTCCATATGTACGCCCTGTGGTATGAGCATGAAACCCAGAAATTCAACCTCGGTCACGTGGAAGAAGCATTTTTCCAGCTTGGCATACAACTGGTGTGGTCGAAGCTTCTCTAGAACTGCCCGGACATGACCGTCATGTTCTTCCTTGGAATTTGAGTAGATGAGAATGTCATCTATATAGTCAAGTGCGTAAACGTCCAATAGTTCACGGAGCACATCATTCATAAAAAATTGGAACGCCGTGTGGGGGCATTACATAACCCAAAGGGCATGACCTGGTTTTCGAAGAGGCCATATTTCGTGCAAAAGGCCGTCTTCAACTCGTCTCCTTTTTTGACTCTCACAAGATGGTAGGCCACTCGTAAATCCAGCTTTGTGTAAATCTGAGCGTGTTTCACCTGATACAGGAGTTCTGGTATAAGTGGTAAGGGGTATCGGTTTTTTACTGTGATCTGATTGATTGCTCTGTAGTCGATACAGGTTCTTAAGTCCCCCTCCTTTTTAGACCCAAAGAAAAGGGGCGATGAAGCAGGGGACTTGGATGCACGGATAAAACCGTTTGCCAGATACTGATCCAGGTAAGTTCTAAGATGTTGGTTTTCCTGCTCTGTTAGAGCATAAATCCGACTGCAGGGAATCTGGGCTTCAGGTACGAGGTCTACTTGGCAATCGTAGGGTCTGTGCGGGGGCAAAACATTGGCTTGCTCTTTTTGGAAGACATCCTGGTAATCCAGGTATTCAAGTGGTAAAGAGCCAGTGAGGCCCAGCATGATTCCTTTCTTTGGTTTCAGGTTGACGACGTCTTTGTTGTAACGGGTGTCGGCACAATCTTGAGGAAAGGTCAGAACTCATTTTCGCCAGTCGATCCTAGGATTATGGGTCTGCAGCCAAGGCATTCCCAATATCATCTGGAACTGAGGAGCACTGATGAGATCGAGGGTAATGTCCTCTTGATGCCCGTCCTGCAACAGAATCTTGACTTTCTCAGTGTATTGTGTCACCGGGCCGGATGATAGCTGAGAACCATCCACTGCAATGACGTTTTCCAATTTCTGCTTTTGTTGGAGAGGAAGGCCTATTGGGATAGCCAGATCTTGGTCAATGTATTACCCACAGCTCCACTGTCAATGTATGCCTCCAAGGCATGTATCTTTGAGGGGTACTTGTGATTCACCAAAAGTAGCTGAAGGACTAGATGTGAGGTCTGCACGGATTTCTCTTTCTCCCTCGACAAGTGGACCCCTATGCTTGGCGGGCATTGGAGGTTCCCCCAGTCCTGCACTTCTTCTTTGTCGTTTTTGTCCGTTGCTCCAGCTATTTTCTTGGGTGGTTTTACAGGGCATTCACGGAGGAAGTTACCTGCTTTACCACAATATAAGCAGAGCTGTTGCCGCCTTCTTTTCTCTCTTTCCGCCTTGGTCAGAGGACTTCATAATCCACCAATTTGCATTGGTTCCGACTGTTTGTGTCGTTTGGTCTGGCTCTGAAAGGGTCGCACATAAACTGACCTTCCCTCTGTTCTGGCTCGATCCATTTTCCTATTCTGCAACCTATGATCGAGTTGCACTGTCAGGTCTATGTAGTCCACACACCCCTCAGGTGGGTCCACAATTTGATCCAGCACATCCTTAAATTCTCCACGTAACCCACGATAAAAGAGCGTAGCTCTCTTTACTTTTGGCTATGAGACGATTGAAGGTTGCAATGTAGGTTAATAGATCTTGATTCCCCTGTCTGAGTGACAACAATTCATTGTCCAGAGCTTGACCTTGAGTATGTCGGGCAAACAATTTCTCCATCTCATGCTGAAAATCCCCGAAGTTCCAAAGCAAGGGATCATCTTGAGTGACCAATGGTATTGACCAGTCTGCCGCGCTTCCTCCTAGATATGAGAGTACGAATGCAACTTTGGCTTGATCGTTAGGAAAGGCTCCTGGTCTGCATAAGAAATGAAGGCGACATTGGTTCATGAATATGGCGAACTTGTTTGGATCGCCGATGAAACGTTTGGGCGGGGCTAAAGGCACTGCTCCTGGAAGGACCACATGAACCGGTGTTGATTGCTGTGGCGTGGAAGAATGAGCTATCCCCGGCAAGGGAACCTGCCCTGCTTGTGCCTGTAGCATCTGTCTTTACAGGTCGTCGGTTCTTTCTCGAGTTACAATAAGATCCCTCCTTAATGCACTGGATTCCTGCCTTGAAGCATGTACTTCAGCCCGCAATTCCCCTAGTAATTGGGCCAATTGGTTTGTCTCTGAAGCTTCCATAATGCCCAGGCAGAGAGTCGCAGAGGCTTTGCATTCTGTTACGCTCACCTGGTCTCTGCGGAGGTGTTGGGGCATGGTTGCAGCCCTCCCAGGAATTAGATCACCCCTGTCCGGTCTTTCCCTCTGCGGATAAGCTGTGAGCAGTGGCAATTGGTGACACTGCTCCTGTTAACTATTGATGGTAAGCTCTCCATCCTGCTACTTCTGGCAGGGGCGCTTGTCGATGGGATCTACTTCCTTCACTGATCCCTTGTAAGTAATAGTCCAGTCCTGCTGCGACTATGCTTCTCCTCTTGTCTCTTTCCCTTTCCGTTTCCTCTTTGCCTCTTCTCGTTTTCTGTCTTGCTATTATTGCTCTCAATATTGCTGTTAATTCCTGAATAACGTTTTCTCTTCTGTTTTCTTCCCAATAGATGTAAATGCGGCTCAAAAGCAGCTGTGGGGGCCCGGAACGCAGCCAGGAGGAGGATGGTTGAAACCGCAATGTCTGACAACAAGTGAGTAATGGTTTAAGGCAAAGCGCGAGGTTCGGTGGTAGCGCAACCTTAAACTGAATGGGCCTCATTACACAGTAGGCGGCCCTGTAATGAACGGTGCCGCTTCATTCAGAGTACTGCAGCAGGTCCCGCTAAGGACGTCTGGTCAGACCAGACGTTCTTAGTGACACCCGCTAGCAGACCAGGATGCTAACAACGGGCCTGTCATTAACGGGCCCGTTGTTAGCATCCTTGCCATTCCAATTGAGCACTATGGGGGCTCAAATGGGAATGGGGATGTACCGGGTCCCAGTCCAGAGAATGGGAATTACCGGGCCCACCAAAGTCGGCATGGCCCGGTAATTCCCTATTTTCGGAACCCGGATCCGGTACCTGGTTTGGGGGTAGCCATGCCTTTTGTTTTTACTTGCAGGTGCTGCTGTCATTGACGAAGCACGTCGTGTTGCGGTTTCAAGATGAAGATTTCAGCGTCCCAAAAGATTTGAAGATGAGCTGAGGCACCAGGATGAAGAAGTCAGCGTTCTGGAAGGCTTGAAGATGAACTGCGGTGTCAAGAAGAAGATGTCAGCGTTCCGGAAGATTTGGAGAAGAATGTCAGGATCAACAAAGACGCGCACAGGTGAGAGCAGGTTCCCCGGTTGGTAAGTATGAAAGCAAGAAGCAGGATTTCCAAAGGTAAGTTTAATCCCAGGCAGCGGGAAGTACAGAATAACACAAAGCGTCTGCCTCAGGGATCAGAGCAGCTTATATAGCTGTGATCGTGGGCATGCCCACTAGGACTGGCTTGCCTGCCACACCCTGCCACTCCTAGAGAGTCAGCACGTACAAGGTAACCCAATAGCAGCAGCAGCCACACCCAAGAGTACATGCGGGGCTGCTTTAGTGATGGAAGTTCCCATGTTAAATGCACCTTGCACCCAAAATGAGGTGTTATGTCCAAAATAAAAGCATTCTTGTCCCAAATAAATGTTCTTGCTTATTGTTATTCATGAGCCTGGCGCCAAAGGAGCCAGGACTGTGTCCATCCGGGGCCCCTGTGTATGTGGCCCTTTAATGTCTGCGTTCTTGGCCCGATGACCATGACATAAGGAGGCTACTCATTGTGATCGTCGAGCAGTTCCTCCTGCTTCCGGAATGCAGGGAGGACAAGACAAATGTCCCAAGCAGAGGAATCAGCAAATAGGCTTGTCAGCGTGCTATTCTTTCGCTTAATTGAAGACTGTCCAGATCTTGTTGGGAGAAACACTGACGTCTTGACATTTCTTCGAGATCTGGCAAACACAGAACATTTGAGCATAATCCTGAACGGAATCATAATTCAGGTTGCTCTTCAAGCTCATCGAAATCACAGAAGCTGCTCACAGTGAGTACCAAGCAGTTCCAGAATTCAGCAAGGACTAGACAAATGTCCCTGTCACCAGAAGATAGCAGATTGGCAAGCAATGTCTTTTTTCGCCTAATTGAGGACTTTCCAGAACTTGTGGGGAGGCCTGCCAGTGTTGACGTCCTCACTTTCATCAGAGACCCAGCAAACTCTACACAGATGAACATGCTCCTGCATGGTATTGTGATGCAGGTTGGACTTTCTAATCATCATCAGAATTTCAGGAGGAGACTGTAAACTTTCCGCCGAGGGACAGATCGAGGAAGTGTTGACAAAGAATACACTTTTGCTAACAGAGCAGCAACATGTCTCCTGGAGTGAAACAGATGAGGGGCATTGATTGGGAGCTTGTTTATTTTGAAGACGCACAATAAGAGACTTGCTGAACTTATTACCTTATGTTTACATTTTCATATCCAGAAAAGAGAACTGTGTACAGTGACGAGAAACAATCTAGTCGTCAGGGAAAGAAGGACAATCGTTCCAGTACCTGCAACCTACGAGCAGAAACAGCAGAATCCAGAGATAATATTGCCTAGACTGTAGTCAAAGTTAGTTTTCTTTCCTTAAATGATAGAGATGGGCAACCTAAGTAGTAATGTTGTCATCCCTCAAGAGGAGAGGTGCTCGTATTGTTCCAGAACTAAGTGCTGTAGACTGACCTATAGAGGAATCATGTACCTATGTATTACATTCATCGTTTTGCTGTCACTGACAATTCGAACTGCATTTTTTATTGGTGCACAAAGTGTTCCAATTCCAGTGCACCCACCTAATGATGTACGCATGACACCCACAAAGGCACCCAGACCTTACATAGTCATTCCAGTCCCTAGAAAATCTGATAGCAGAATGAGTGAACTTGAAATGGGTGTGATGAGCAATAACACACACTCACTTGTGGTAACAAACAAATTGAAAAGCTGGAGACAGGTTCAGCAGAGCATGAGAGAAAAGGTTAATGCAAAACACATACACACAAACGATGAGTGCACATACAACACGTCTAGTGTCAATAACTGCAGAACCACAGGCCAAAGAAGGGGAGAAGTTTGGACAGACTACTATGAGAAGTTCCACTATAAGCGAAGTAAAAGGACAAATGGAGAAAGCTGAACTTTTAGAGAGACAAAGGAGTTGGAGAATAAACAAACAGAGACAACATTGACAAGCACACCTAATCCAATGAAGAGAACAAGCACAATTCCTGCAAAATTGTCACGTGCAGAGATGATAGCAGAATCAATTTGGCCATTCATAACCAGAGCCAGAAAAAGACAAGAGGACAAGGAAAGAATTGCCAGGCTTCCGCCTACTCAAATGATACAGATGAAGATGCCTGAACCATGGATGGAGAAGCCCGAGAATCCTCCAGTGAGAAGAAGCTACATGGATGCTATTAAGGATGTGATGATGGCAAACTACATGAAAACCCTGAGAATAAAGAGAAGCATACAAGATGATAATAATGAACTAAATGACTACCTGGACAGCACAGCACATTTGGGAAATAACATCTGCTACCAACACATGAAAGAAGTTGGACGACGAAATTCAGAGGAGGAATGCTTTGTTTGTGCACTCCTACCTTACAACATGGGGAAGTCAAAGATCTTCGTAGCTGTGGAAATTGATGTCCAGACAGCGCACTATCACACGTAGCAATGTGCAAGACCAGAGGCCAGTTCATGGGAAGTGATGCTTCACTTAAATGGGCAACTGAAGCAACGGATCCAAATGTCCAAGACATAAAGACAAGAAACAATGGAAAAACAAAACACATTGTGATCAGATATGAGAAGCATCGAGTTAAAGGAGCAGAGATCAGAAGAGAAGCAAATCACAACTTGAACGTTCAAGGAAAGACGCCAGAAGAAGCTTGAAAGTGGAAGAACAGAGGCCAAATTCAAATTTGGGGAACAGTGCTTTCATCAGACGGATGGGAGAAAGGAGAAGTGATCTGCAGAGCATGGATGGTCTTCGGTCACTACGAACCCATCAACATAGTGCGAAATGGATGCAAGCCATTATGGCCCAAACTTGCTAAACTATTGACATGGGTCGAAGACAGAGGAGGACCCTTACAGATAGTGCCATTGGAGAATCCTAAATTCTGCTTCCAGAATAATGGTACAAGAAAAATGAGAGATAATCAGAATTGTGGCTCAGTCTTTGACGCTCCAGGAATGAGCATGGATCATTATTCGGCATGTGGATCCAAACCATATATCAGGCTGCCAAAGAATTGGGGAAGTATATGCACAATAGTGAATATCCATGTTCCAGCACTGGTGATTCCAAAAAGTGATCTGAATATTGACAGTTTCCCGAAACCAGATGCTAACCTGAGGAAGAAGAGATCTGTGGAGCTGATGAGCCGAATGAAGAGAGAGAATTACTTTTCTGCTAAATCAGAAGAAGCTTTTCATGCAATCCTGAATGAACACAGGCTGTTCAGAATAACCTTATCCATGTTCACGACCATTTTTATGCCAATAATTCAGGTTGGAGCGAATACTAAATGGTTGCATGGTTGCAGATAACCAGATGGCAGTTACTGCAGACCATCTACACGACCATAAAAGGATTGAATGCAATCAGGGAAGAACTGAGGGCAATTTGACTAATGACTCTACAGAACAGATATGTCCTTGATATGATCACAGCTATGGATGGAGATTTTTGTGCAAACATCGGAGAATCATTTGCACATTTATACCATCTCACAACGAAGCAAATGGAACTTTAACAGAGGCCATAGGTATGCTGACGAAACTGCAGAATCAGATGATCGATGAAGCTGACAAAGTTGATGATGACAGCTGGTTTGGATCACTATTTTCATGGGTTCCACAATGGATGGCAGATGCATTCAAATTCCTAGGAGCCCTGCTCGTGATGATATTGATCGAATTTTGTGTTATCAAAATAATAATTTCTCAGTGCCAGAAAACTGCGAAAAAGGCCATAGGGATGAAGATCATGATTGATGTCAAACCAGGATGAAAACCCAATGACCTGACTGATGAGGAAATAAGAGACTTTGTGGAAGTTAGCATTCATGCACCAGAAGGAACAAAGTTTCGGTATCCAAGGAAACACAGAAACTATGTGGGGAGATGGATCTATTGCAGCCCAAGTGGACAATGCCAACTAATGACATGGAACAAGGATGAGCACGTGAGAACAGCAGGAAGATTGAAGGGAGTCATAAAACTATGGACTCCAAAGATACACTTCTTCAGACTTCAATGTATGGACCCAGAGGATGAAAGAACAATGGACCCAGGAGATAAAGAAAAAGTTGATCCAAAAGATAAAGAAAAGGTGGATACAAAAGAAGAAGTGAAAGTGGTCGATGAATCGCCCAGAGGGGGGAGTATAGAGGAGGTCCCAAGCACGATTTGCACTCCAAACGCCATTTTGAAGTACCAGGAACATTCACGCCGGAATATGTGACGTATGATGAGCAAATAAACCAGCAGAGAGCCGCAGTGGGGCTCTGTCCAGTACCTATCAGAATAACAGCACCTATTGAAGTACCAACACCTAAGAAAACCTGGACAGTGAGGTACCCATTGAGAAAACCAAATCGACAAATGAGACAGAATGATGATTATCAAAATGCAATACCTGAAGAAGCCAAAAAGATACTAAAACAAGACAAATTGTGACGTCATAAGAACCAGGATTGACTCACATATAGAATATATGATGACCTAGGAATGAAAAAAAATTGACTCAGTCCTTTAATGTCATTTTGGAAGATATGTCCCCTTCTGTGGGAGGAGTGCTTTATCCCCCACAGCCGGTGACCAGAAATTTTGATTACCCCCCTTTGAAGTTGCCAGTTTGTACTTGGTAGAGGGTGCAGGAGGAACTCACACCTTCCAATCAGGTTTTTAGTCACACTTGCTTTCCTTGAAGTGCCTGAGCCCCTGCCTTCAAGTCTGGCAGAGCAGGGCATTATAACGCCCTCAGTACATCACATGTCCTTGCAGGCTGATTCACTAGTAGGTGTGACTTTCAGTGGAGAGCAGGGATTTCAATTAAGAAGTTTCCTGCCTGAGCCCAAAAACTGATTTTTTTCCGGTATTGTGAGACTCTTCGAAGGTGATTGAAGTCTTTTGGGTGGGAACATAATGTACATTGCTTAGTCCAACCCCTGCCCCACACCATTATTCACTGAAATTTCTGTGTGAGCAAAGCTATCCTTTCACAGTGGCTTTTTAAAGTCATTTCTTTATTTTTCTTTACACGTGTGCAAGCCATTTCTGCATCTGATGTTTAAACTCCTATCTTGTATGTCACAGGATTCTTTAATTTGTCCTTTTTTGAGTGAGCTGGCATTTCCTGTTGGTCCATTGACAATGAGGGTTAGGCCCCCTTCCACAGGGTTCTTTAATTTGACACTGAATAAAGAAAAAGCCAAGCTGTTTTTCATTTGCAATGTTTTAAAGGGCAGATGTTCAAGTGAAATGAAAAGCAAAAGCTGTTTCTGGTTGTAGGATTGCAATTCTTGCCCCTCATGTGAATCAAAAGTACAATAAGGCCGTTTTTGATGCAGTCATTACTTCATGTCATTCAAGTGAAACACAAGCAATGCAGGGGTGCTTTTGGATTGCAGGGTTCAACTGCTTGCCACTCATGTGACAGGGAGAGCAAAGCAAGGCCGTTTTTGGTGCAGTTTCAATGCGGTTTTTCAAATCAAAAAAGATTGTTGTTTAGGGCCATAAATGCACCCCACATATCTGCCATATACATTTTATAAATCTGTGATTTAAACTGCTAGCATTTGGAGTGCGCAGGGAACTCCATATAGCAAGGCTTAAAGGTGAACTAGTTTCCACAAAATGAAATGGTGCTTATGTTTTGATACTAAACCTCTCAGCCAGTAGTGTTGAAGGATATGTCGTAGCAGTGTACCATATTATTATTATTTAAATTCAACATTTCACAGAATTCATGGGAACAGAGTTTTGACATTTCCTCTCTTCCATGTTTGTGAGACAAAAGTAAATGTAGACCAAGTGTGTTTGTAATTGAAGCTGTGTTTTCTGCCACAAAGAAGGTGGTGGATGTGATTAACCAAAGTTATTATCCATTGAGTTTATAAGTAAAATAAATATATATTCTTTCTATACCCCGCCATTGGTTCATTGTTCACTGTGGGCGCAAAGGGGGGAGATTTGGGTGGCTCTAAATGAGTCTTCAGTAAAGCCAGCACTAAATAAACATGAGAGTATTGCAGGGCTCCTTGATTGGGGGTGCGAAGGAACTCCCCAGGTTAAGGGTGCTCTCGATATAACGCAACATAAGCAGGCAGGAAAAACAAACTATTTAAAATACTGTCTATTTTACTGTTACTTCCTTAATTATAATGACGGTCATTGCTCATTGTAGTGGAAGACAGGATGGTTTGTGAAGGACACCAAGTGAAAGGTGCATTTTGTCACATCAGGCCAGTCCATTTGCCAGGTTTGGTGCAATGCCAGTGATGTGAAATTAGGAATGAATGCTATAGGACAGGGGTTTGCAACCATTGTCTCTCCAGATGTTTTGGGCTACAATTCCCATCGGCCCTAGACAGAATGGTCAATGCTGAGGTGCAATGGGGGTTGAAGTCCGAAACATCTGGAGAGCCGTAGGTTCAGACCCCTGCTATAGGATGGACATGGATTCCCACTTTTTCCATATACCACAGATGTTAGTCGGCAGGATGTTGCAGGCTTGTGGTGTAGTGATGCTGAGATTGAGCAGGTTGAGTTGAGAACATAGTATCGTTCAAGTGGTCCACTGTGCAGAGATGTTTTTAGGAGAGAAGGATTTAATTTTTTCAAAGAGTGAAAGGGTATCATACAAGTACTTTGGATATATGGCTGTTAAAGCGTGAAGGAGGCAAAGGGAAAATTAAGGAAGCATGCCTAAGAAGAGGGAAGGTACATGTTGGGAACAATGCTGAAGGTTAAATACAGGGGAAGGGCTGGGATTCATATGTGAAGTGGAAGAACAAGGGGTGTGATTGGTTGAGATTGTGCAAAATGAAGGAAGTGACAGAGTTATTTGGTATCCTTGCAATGCTTACAAGTGCATTACGGGAGGAAGGTGGTAGTAGACATTTACTGGACCAACACAGCAGTGTAGATGAAAATGCTTAGATACCAGTATATAGGTGTGGCTTGAAACAGGCAGAGATAATCAAAAGTTGCAGGATATTGCTTTGACAGGACTGAGTACATTGTGTGCAATATATATTGAGAATTTGATCTGCAGGCATTGGATGGAGTTCTTATTTAAAGGGGTTTCCCAGATAATTGAGTGTCTAAGGAGTGAGCAGAAATGACAGCATCTGGGCAGGGTGTTTCATGGTTCTGGAAATATCACCAGATTGGGGGTGGTGAGGGTGGTCCAAGAGTACACATTTGAAAGTTTAATGTCAGATTTTAAAATTGGATTATGGTAGGAGGGGGAAATAAGTATCCCCCAGCTCATAGCGCAGGCAAATTAGCTGGATGGAAAAGTATACCAGAAAGGGAGACATTTTAATTTAAGTCAAATTTGTCAGGGATGAAAATGGTGCTAAAATGTTTTTTTTGTAAGGGCCTGACTCCAGTAGTCCAATATGTGGCTCTGTAGGGTTGAAAGAAAAGAGTAAAGGGCACTATAATTATGGCCATGAGGTCTGGGGTCAGGCGCACCGACATCAGGTTTTCCGGGGGGTGCCGACGCCCGGAAAAAAAAGTCCCATTTAAAGTATAGGGACTTTTACGCAGATGGCCTTTCCCGGGGGGTGCATGAGCCCCAGAGCACATGCGTACTCGGCGCCCCTGTCAGGGGTGGAGCCTCAGAGGTCAAAATATGGTATGATATGGCATTTATAACACGCCTGTACACAAGATGGGTCGTTGTTAATGTCCTCAGAGTGTGGAGTGTGGTATATAGGAACTAAATCTATTGGGCAGATGTTATGCCAATTTAGTGAATGGCGGGAGGCCGAGGATATAAAATATATCAACTTGGATAACCTCCAAAAAAAGCAACCTTTTATCAAACCACGAATATGCGGTTGTCTGCTTCGCGCCACATGGTTCCTAACATACACTTTGGGTTCCCGTTTGATGTCCAAAACGATTCATTCCATTTTGAAAACTTTACTGGGCATTTTGCCTGAAAAAGCACACATAGGCTGTGAAAAAAAACGCGTTGCTTCTTTGAGCAGGTTAGGATTGCAGACACTTGAAGAAATGATATATAAATTGTCAAAACTTAAAGCCAGCGGCAAGGACGAAAATACAATACAAAATGTTATTTCAACCGCGCACGGGGATAAACACGGCGAAAATCCAATTCGTACCCTGCACAACCCACACCTTTTGACTGTGGAGTATGCCTGGCCAGATAGCCCCAACCCCTATACTGTTTTCAGACACACTCAGTTTGATGGGGACCCTTGCTTCTTGGATCTGTGGTTAGTAAATTGGGTACCATATCGGGTTATCCGGATAAAAGGCGCGCGCTGGGTCGTTTTACGCCATACGCGCTCTACTGAGGACAGTCTTTGCAGTGACGCTGACCCGGGGCGGAAGTGTCCCAGTGACCCGGAACCACATAGTAATCATCACAGCACAAGGGACAGGCAATCTCTCTCCCTGACTGAGATCAGTGCTGATGCCTGTGCCCGGGCATCCATCAATCAGCCACAGAGTGCACGCAAGGGCGACTCCATCTCCTGCCTTGCTACCCCCACAAGTGCTTCTTTTATGCGGCAATCGGGCATTCAGGAATGATTTAGCGGACATCCCACGCTTGTTGACAGTCAAGTTAGCTTTTAACCAGAGGCCTGCGCATGCACCAATATAAAATGGTCATGTTAACTTGAAGTTCAAAAGACAGAAACATGTTTCAGTTGAAATAGGATTTCCAAAAGAGAAAGACTTAAAAAAGAAAAACGCTTCATTGACAAAAAAGGGCTTTGCGTTTCTTTGGCCCAAAAAATGTTTGCCGTTTCTAGAGATGGTGATGAAGACGGTTAGGTGCGTTACCACATCGTAGGAGCAGGCACCTGGGGCACTGTGGGGCTCGGGTGCGCACCCTATGCGCCAGTGTCATTTTAGCGTGCAGGAGACACCAGGCACCCGCGGGTATTCAAACAACTTGCTTTGCTGGAGCATGACTGTCCCCTTCTCCCGTTGCGACGCTGCCTTTTTTGTAAATTCTCATATTTGGTCTCACTGAGTGCTACAGCAGAAAAGGGACAGGAAAGGATGACATCACGTTTGTCTTCCATAATACATCGAGTCCTTAAAAAAATGATAGTCCTTCTATTTTGACGTCGTGTTAAAAGGTACTCGCGGGGCAGCAATAGCACTTGTGTCATTCCCCAGACTCCATTCCATATGGTATCGCTTGAATAAAGCAGGCTAACAGCAGGGGCGTTGCTAGGGGGGGGGGCTAAGGGGGCTATAGGCCCTGATCTTTTGGTTGTAGCCCCGGATTGAATCTCAAGAGCTACAGCCAAAAGACTAGCTAGCCCCCAGTCCCAAAACTCCCAACATCAGCTTAGCCCCGGGTCTTTTCCAGACCTAGCAACTCCCCTGGCTAACAGCATGGGAGGCACACGGGTCAAATGTGGCCGAGGTAAATTAGGGCAGAAGTTGATCACTTCAATTAGGGCAGAAGTTGATCACTTCAAAGTCGGTGCTATTGACAGGATGGTGGTTTCATAGTCGGATATGCTTGCAGTGCTCTCCAAGCTGGCCACAAGGGGCAGCACGAGCCTCTTCGAAGAGGGAGTACAGTGCTTTCAATAGAAAATATAGGCACATATGTTGACAGGGGCAGTACTAGCAATAGGTTTACTCAAGTGGGTGGGGGGGGTCAACAACAGTATTTTTAATCAAGGTGGGTCTCAGCATTAAAAGTTTGAATATCACTAGATTTTCAAATTTAAAAAAACGAAACAACCAAGAACATAAAAGTACTAGCACCTCCCCTACGCCCCATCTGAACCCTCCTCACCTGAACCGGAACTGGGATCCCACAGTATTTCCAGCACTGCCCTTGCATAAAAATTGTGCTGATTTTACGGTGGATGTAAGCATGTTAATTACAAATGAGCTTTTGCTCTGATTGATATTAGATCTCTGTGGAACAATCAGTTAATGCATGCAACGGGTATCTGGAAGGTTGGCGGTGCGATTCCGGAACCGTCCGGGCAACACCGGGACGTCTGGTCACCCTAGATAAACTGCATTTTTAAAAAATGTTTTTCATAGCAAATATTGTAATTTGTATTGGTTGGATACATTTGTTCACCATGAATCTACTCTAATGACTGACCAATTTTGGTCTCAGAGTCTTAATGCTCAGCAACTTCTTTATCTATTGAAGTTTTAGCTTTTGTAAAGCTAGATTTTAAAACGCTAAATGATAAGATCAGGTGTTTTTTAAGTAAATGTAATGCAAGTTTTTGTAAGTTGTGTGTCTGGTTCAAAGAACATTGTGTTTTTAAGTTTGCCTCCAACTGCAAGGGAAATAAATGCAGGCAATTCAGAAAGGGGGTTGGAATGTGAGCATCTCAGAGGTCCTCATTCTTACCCCCTTTGTGATCTCTGAAACACATGCTTAGGGTGTGTGTATTTCCACTGTTCACCAACAGGATATGCTTTTATGTGTGGGTGGGAAAATGAGAGACATGTATACCCCACCATTACAACCCGTAACAATGATTAGAAGGCTATTTTGTGATCCTCTTGTGTATTTATATTTTAGGGGCAGCAGCGAAATGAAGCTATTGTCCTGCAAACCATTCCATTGGCAGTTACGAATAAGTATTTTTTCATTTTCATTACCCCCTGAAAGGCCCTATGAGGAGCCAGCTGCATTAGTGTCAGGCAATCACATCCGACACAGTGGATATAAAGGTGCTCGCCACTGCATCATTCTTCTCTGGGAAGGCACCCCCGATTAAAAAGGGCAGGTCACATTTGTGACAACATTGACCTAATCAGCACCTAACAAAACTACACACTCAGCAGTTTTTGAATGCCTTGTTCTTTCTGAATCAACCCCATTGAACTCACTATAAACTACTTCTGATGTTTATGTTAAATGTTAGAGGCATTTGTACCACACATCTTCACCAACTGAGTTGGACCCTAGGCGCTCTGGCGGATCTGCAAACGAAAAGGAGGGATGTTATTTAGTTCCCTAGAATAAGTGACACATTTTTTCTTCATGTGTCAGTCACTGGGGTATTTTTGTAAAAAGGGCTTACTCTGTGCAGCAGACCGCCAAAATTTGAACGTATGTGCTGTTGGGTCCCCTGCATGCAATTTTTGACTTTTACAAAACAGAGAGCAAAAGTAACGGGTAAAACAGGTGAAATCATCTCTACTCTTTTGCTTTTACTCTTTATTTAGAAATAAAATAGAAATGTCACCTGCAAATTACACTTTGCATCAAGACATTTACAATGGATTCCTATGGAATCTGCATGCTAAAAACAGGCGGATTGATAATGATCACGACATTGGTAGAGCGATAATTACCACAAAGGGGCATCAGAGCACCCACTTTGCAGTCCGCAAACGAAGGGTACTGGACATGGTTACGGAAATAGCAATATCTTCAATTTCTTACGAAAAAGGTCAAAAGTGAGTTGGTCATCCAAGATTTGTAGAAGAAACCAGTGTCACAAGCGTCGCCACTTACACTTGGTAAGAGCGGGCAGCTGCCTATAGCATTTTTGAGATTAAAACCATGTGAATTCATTCTTTTAGATTTTATGTAGGTGCAACAGCATGTGCCGTTTGAAGACGAGGAATGCACGTGGGGAATGTTAACGGCTGTTCCGTGCCACTAATCCGACTCAAAATAGCAGCAAAATGTGCTGGAGTGTTAATGTAAGGTGTAAAGGGCTAACACCTTGATTTTGCGCCCTACTTTAGCATTCGGGGGCTTGTAAAATGACCCCGAATCCGTGCAAAAATGTCCATTGAAATAACGCAGTACCATCAAAACGCATCATTTTGTTTGGATTGACCCTTTGACAAGCTGGAAATAACGTATGCTGCGTATTGGTCCGATCTAATTAAGTTGCGTGTCTCTTTACAAGAGAAGCAAACACGTAATATATTGAAAGGAGGAAAAGTTTGAATAGACTCTCCCATGTTAATTTACAAGCTTTGAGGATGGCACATGTCCCTTCATCAGATAGGTCTCGCACAACAAAGCAATGCAGCTGTAAGAGGACACTTAAAGGAGCGACCTATTGTCAGGAAAAGCTGCAAACTAGTATATATATATATATATATATATATATATATGCTAATAAAGGATCACGTGCCTGAAAGCCATGCAAATAATAGGAGGATTGAGCCGATGATGCAATATTGACCTTCATGCAGTACCATGCTACGCAAACTATCCCCAAGGAGGTGCCTCCTGTGCAGTGAGCTATGATCTCTAATCTGTGAACTCATAGCCAAACAGGAAACACACCACTGAGGATCACACACCATCTGAAAGTCCTCGACACGTTGGTTGATCACAAATTCCTAAGAATAAGGCACAAGATATGACAAGGACGTAACTCTCTCTCTCCAAGTCTGGGACACATTCACAAGGACAAGACGCACACCACATTCTCCGCAGCCCGCACTGGGCTGCAATACACAGCAGGGTGACCAATGGAAACCACTCTAAAAAAACACAACCTGAAGATAGCAACGGGACACCATCCTGCATATCCTGTATTGCCTTAATGCAGAACTGCTAAGTAGCCCACAGCCATGGCTTCCAGAAGCCTGACCTATTTACTCCCTACCCAACGCACTAACCTGAACATATTGTCTGCTCCTTCAATGGCAAAATGTACCAGTACACACACACACACACACACACACCTGTTCACTGCACTGATATAGCATTTATAACGTGCCTATACAGAAGTGTTTCAAGATATCCACAGACATCTACTCCATCAATGTTTCTGAGGCACAAACTATCCTGTTCAAAAGATTGGAATCTCAAGAAGGGATAGGGGACGACCCTTCAAGCAACATACATCCGCCTAAACCCAGATACCTATAAGCTAAATAGCACACAAACAACACTCTTCTAATCTGCACGCATCAACAAATCAGCACCCACATCTCATCTCGTCCTGCTTACCCCCAAACCCCACACATCTTCTCGTGGGGCCCAGTCCCAAGAGACAGTCAAAAAACACCAGATAATTCATTATACACAGCCCGTGCACACTACAGTACATACCATGATTATTATGAAAGAAGAAATCATCAAAAATGCCCCGCTGGTGAACATTACAATTGTGCAAGTTAAAAATGTGTTTACAGCCCCCATTTGCAGCAAATGAGTTTTTGGACCTGGCTACATGTGTCCAGCTGCCAAAAAAGGAAAATTCTACTGGTCAAATAAAATCACCCGTTAAAAAAATGAGATCGCAATTACCAGTAGAGGCACAACTGGAATTTAATCCAAAGCATTTCAGTAGATGTCCAAGGGCCAGATAACAGCAGCTGGACCAAACAGATAAAGATTCAAATTGACCGGCTGGAATTGCTCGGTATGTGTCCTCCTACCCCCTACTTTCTCTTGAAGGTGGCTAGCTCTTGAAGTTTACAGTGCTATAAAATGACACAATGTTCTATGCAAGCACAATATAAACAATCATTGGCAATTCCAGTCCTTTTGGCTTTTGTGTAGGCATGGAAAATAAATTTGTCAGGCACTGCCGTAGTGGTAATAACTAGCTATCGATGGTAGCAGCTGCAAAATGGTGTAATTACCTGGACATATAATAGTGGTGGCTCGCAAACGCCTAATACACAAGCCAAAACTGTTGTCTTGCCCATGCTCGTTTTTGTTTATAAATCGATTTTCAGAAGCCAGACCTGATTAAGACATTTGTATTACACCAGTAGCATGTTTGGAGCTCAAATTAATCCATTAACACTCAGAAGACTGCTTGGAAAGAATAATACTGACATGCACTTCCGAGCACAAAGTGTGATGGAAAGGGCTTGATAAACCTAGCTCAAAGAAATCCCAGTCAATGGGTGGGTGGGTAAATTACCAAAAAATACTTACAAGCTTTGTGTCCCTCCTCATATATCATTTCTCCCCAACTGTGCACTAATTTCGGTTTATAGGTGGTACCTTAGCAGTTTTCACGTACCTCTCAAGTGACCCTCATTTGGAGTGTCCAGCCATCATTTTGCAGCACTTTTAGTAAAAGAAACGCCCCCTTCCCTACTTAGAACCACAAAATCACTTCTCCAGGCTGATGCCTTTTAATAGGCGTCAGATCCTGCAGGCTTGGCCTTGTCTGAGGCCAGGATTTCTCCCTTAATCGCAGAGGACCAGGTATGGTTTCAATTGGCCTGTCTGGAATTCAGGGGTGGACTGGGAACCAAAAGAGGCCCTAGACATGATGTTCAAAAGGTTTTTCAGCAAGCCAACGCTTTACCTGAGAAAATAAAATAGGTTCCCATACAGAAAGAGGTCCAGGTTGCAGAGGCCTACCGAGAAATCTCCAGAGTTCCCTATAAACCAGTCTGCCCCTGCTGGAATTTATAAGTCTCTATAATCTAGAACCCTCCAGTTTTGAGGCATAGGCGTCACTGTTATTTCACCCCATGGTGATATTAAGAAGCTTGATTGTTACTGCACTCCCCATGGTTCACACAAACCTCCAATGGAGGGCAGCAGTTTGCAGTTCAAGCAGCCAAAATGTGGAACTCCAAGCATGATCCAAATCACCTGCTCCCCGACGCCCTTTAAAGAACTCATAAAATCAAACCCTTCTTTGTCCAGTGCCCGGAGACACCCTGGGGTATAGGTGCACTTTTCAGGCATTACAATTCAATCAAATCAGGCAAGCATATGTCAGAGTAGCCTACATAACTTTAGGAAAGGGTCTGAGCTGTTATTGAACCTGCAGTGCATTTAAGCTATTGCAGAGAAAATGTTTATACGCGGATTTCTGAAAAGATGAATACGCAAAAAATGTATTTCATGGTCACCTTACCCCGGCTGTGAACACCTGACGTTCACCATGGCTGATGAAGAAAACGGAAGAGGTCTTGTAATTGCTATTTATTTTCATAAACATGAGGTATTTCAAAGTGCTATAAGATGCAGCACCAAATGTACATCGTTTGAAAAGAAAAGCAACCCAGAGCTTGGCTGTGCGCCAGTTCTACGTCGCTAACATGAACAAATACATTAACAGGAAGAAACAGACTAGGAAAAGGCATATAAGTACATTTCTTTACAAAAGTTCTTAGTTCAAAAAGTGATGAAGTAATAGCTACTCAAAACTCCCACAACTCATTTTCATACGAAAATATAAGTATCAAATTTTAGTTATGTATCAGCGTCATACTAAAGGTATACAGGCAGTGTAAGAATTAGTACAGTACATAACAGAGATTAACAATATATTTGTATACAAAAAACATGCTCCTCAAACATTGAGGTTATTACAGTACTTGGGCATGGACTTGCCAGCCCACTACGGGCCGGATCCATTACCCAAGACATGTACAAAAGGCAAGAGTATACATTTTATTTACAGAAATGTAATCAGAGGTACAAATGGAAACCCTAAAGTAACATCCGTCAGAACAGAAGCACCATTAAAACGATGGAATGAATCCTTCCAACTCCAAACTACTGCGAGTCAACAGTAGCTCAAGAATACTCACAGGAACACATTTGAAAAATGCCACGAGTTTAAAAAAGAAACATAACAAGGATATTCAACATTTGGCAGTCTGTTCAGCTCCTTGAAGAACATCCAGTTATCTGAACCTGGATACAATAGTGTTAGCGCCCCCTCACAACGGAGGAAGGATTTAAAGTAACAACATTCGTAACGTCAAGAACTCAATTCTTCCAGAAAGAATCAAAAAGTGTGCAAAGTGGCAGTGACAGTGGTGGCCGGCTTAGTTTAGCAAGTCCTCGCCTCATCAATTTTCGCAAGCAACTGTTGGTGCCTGGCTTGCAGTTTCTCTTTTGCCAGCAACAGTTTATGCTCCTCGGCCTGAAGGGAGTGTATGTAATCGGTGGCTTTTTTCAATATGACCACTTTGGCAGCCTTCTCGTTTTTAATCAGTTCCGGCACATGGTCCCTCAATGTGAGGAAGCTGGACCTCAGGTCGTTGCGTCGCTGGCGCTCCAGGATATTGTGGTTACGCCTGCGCTCGCTGTCCTCGGAGTCAGACGACCGAGGGCTGGGGCTCTTGGATTTTGGCGAAATCATGTTTTTGACGGGGCGAGGCAGGTCGTGTTTCAGTTTTTTGGGTGGCGGGTTGATATCCTCAGCCTCACCGTAGGAAGAGGGAGCAGCATAGTTGTGCTGCTGGTGGATCGGCGCACCACGTTTCAGTATCAGATCGCATGTCTGCGTCCTTGTTGAGGCAGTGGTGGCACTTTTAGGACGTACAGTAATGGTGAGTGTAGTAAGAGGCCTGGTGGCTAAAGAACGCCTTTTCTCCACAGTCACAACATCAATTTCCTCTTCGTCATCCACCTCATCTTCATCGTCGTCATCGTCATCTGTAAGGAAAATAAATAAATAGGTCATTGACCGGGAACTCCTCCAAACAAAGTAGGAGAAAATACTACAGAAGGGGCGTGCAAGCATTTTTACAAGTACCTGTAAATTATTTAAGATCTTTGCATGCAATGAAAACAAAAAATGTCAAACAATGGGAGAATGCACTGTAAAGAAGGGTTGATCTCGACAATAGTTTCACAATACGAAATATTCCTATATAAATGCTGGTAACAAAATGGGGAACCCAGCTGTGGTAATGATATGCAAAGAAAACATGCCCGTGACCATAGTGACGGATCCAATCTTAACTTGCAGGGTTCTGTGGACAGCTACAAAGTCAGGGCCTAGATATTTATAAAAAGATTTCCTGCCACATTCCTAGAACGCAAATGTGCATGCACACATTTTCTGCATTTGTGGTGAAAACCCAAGGTAAAGGGACTGCAGAAGGAAAAGGTTGGTAGAGCTTAAAAAGCATTGCTTTTAATAGCTGCATTTCATAGTTCATGGATCCCTTCCTTGCAACCACCACCTGACAATCCTAACCCTGTCCCCAAATATTCTTTAGGGTGCCATAACACTAAAAAAGATTGCCATCATTGAAGAGTAGAATAATTCAATGTAAACGCGCTGTGTCCAGTCTGTTAGGAGTAAAAAAGCACAGTCATCTTTCTAACAGTTAGTTGGGTCTTATACAGCAATATTGGAGAATTCAACCACAAAAGTTGGAAGTTAGGCATGATAAAGGCATGATAAACATGTGCCGGCGGAAACAAGACAATTAGCAGGTTTGTTCAGAAGCAGTACATGGAGCAGCTCAAGGCAGCAGGACCCTGTAAGCCCATGTTTTGATTCACTGCCAAAAAGACAGCTGTTGGGTGGAAGTTCTCCCTCAGTCAAAGCTGTCCTGGAGCAGACATTAAAGGAGCAGGCAGGAGACTGATCATTAAATGCACTTGGGATCTACGTAATATCAGGAGGATTGGGGCCTTTCTTAAAGTCTCTTCCCTCTGTTCCGATTCATAAGCATGCCCCATGTTTATAAATCAGCCACAAGAATAATCAAGATTACCTTTATTTTTTTTATAGAAAATGGATTTGAGGGGATTCACTGAACACGAAGGGGGTCGGTCACAACAATTGTTTTGTCGAGGACAGCTCTCACAGGATTAGGCCGATATTGCCTCTAGAATTTGAGTGCCAATTTTCCTCGATATGGGTATATATGGATTTGGTGCAAACTATGATTCTTGCAACCATATCTCAGTGCACGATGGTCAAAATTATTCCAGGGCTCAAAATCTGCATTCGCCACTAGCTATTGACTAGGGATAATGAACTCTTGGCAAGTAAGAACATGCTTGCTGCCTTCATGTGTAGAATGAAGGTGGCAAGTGACTTTTTGTGGATGTCCAGTAACCTGGAAATTGAAATTTTAACTCGAGTCCCCTTTTTCGTAACCTTAAACTTCCCCATCATAGTGTGGCTACCTGCGTAGTTTCTTTCCAGCATGAGGAATAAAGAGAAGGCAATCAGATTAATAAAAATAAATGTATGTGCACCATAGACAGTTCTTCACACACAGTGCACAATCATGTTTCACCGAGTGAATAAGCCCAATCTTGGTTTCCTTCCCCTTCTGCTACTCAAATCCCGCTGATCCAGCATCTGTTCCCTGTAACTAGCATGGCAGGATTACACTTAGATACAGCCCATCTGCTTTATCAGCTGTTGCCCTGAAAGGTCTTGAGGAAACTCAATGAAACCTTTCACAGACCAGTCGGCAGAGCTGGGCATGACATGCCATGTGGTGAATCTCCCACACGCACACACAGACACGCACGCACACACACTGCAGCAGCCAGCTATGAGAGTAGCCACTTTGTACTGCTATTGATCCTGCTTAAATTCTTGTATACCTCACACCTATAGTGCAACCTGGGGCAAAAACCAGTCCAATCATGTTCAAAGCCTCAAGTGCAGAGATCCAGCTACCCTAGTACACACTGTACCCTGCTCACAGAGCAAGTCAAGTCAACTCATCCTGGAAACGCAGTGCAACTCAGCTTAGGCCCTTTCTCACCTCAAGACTCAACTAGCCTGCAAAAAATAAATAAAAGGACAACCCAACATGCAGAGCCATCTCGGGTTTCCTCGAGAGAGCGACACAGTATAGCCGACACAGAGCCCCCACAGGGCTAACCTTGGCTGCAGAGCTAGAACATCCCACCCACAGTGCCACCCCTCAGATACATCTGGGCTCAACCATGCCGGTGGCACAGTGAACCCCAGAACTCAAACTGCCCTCAATACAGCCTCACCAGATACAATGAGCATCTCAAAACACGAATTGCCTCAACCACCCTAAGACACAACCAGGATACCTTTTTACAATGCACGGCTTCTCAGAGCCACCTCAACTGAACCAAATGGAGGGACGAATCATGCTGCGACTGCGAAGACGGAGAAGTCCCCCTGCCCCCCTTTACACTATGGGGCTTGCTACATAGGTCTTTCCTGCACTTTTAACAAGGCAAAAACAGTTGTGTAACAAGATGTAACACAACGTTTAATCTGTCACGCCTAGCCTTGTAGTTGTTATCCAAGTGTTGTAACAGCGGCAAACCTTTGATAAAACTAAAACATTCACTGGAGCATTAGTCCACAGTAAACTGTGCTCTATGTTCCACCATTATAGAAAGACCAACAATATAAAGTCACACAAGTGATGGGACTGGATACACTGGACTTAGAGAACAAAGCACAGATGTTCAACAACATGTACCACACAAACACTTGGTAGCATGCCTGCACTCATAAATACTCAAAAATAGCAGTCCATCCCATCACCGGAGGGAGAAATGACATCACTTTGTGACTACACATCATTGCAGACACACAGGCTCAGAAATCCCCCTTGGGTATCTCACGACTTACTGAGCTGAAAAACACAGGTCACAATAACTTGCAGAATCATTCCAGACACTTGAAATCTCAGCTGACCTAGAAACAGCATGCCAATTTACAGGGCGACCTCAAACTCCAAACGCTGCATCCACCAACGAAACAGACCACCGAAACGACCTACTTCTAGGCCTGACTAGAGCCCAAGCAGGTTTCAGCATGTCAGTTGTTCGAGTTTTTTTTAATTAATTGAGGATATCTTAACACACTGCATAGATTGTGCTATTTGTGGATTGTCAAATGTGGCCTCCCAACACTGTCGGGTTAGGAGCCTCAGATACCCTTCAGGCTGAAGACACGGCACATCAGCAAATTGCACATCACAGTATTGAAAGCCATCAGTCTCATGGGGCCTTCAAGTACATCATTGAGAGACACCACAAGTAACACCCACCTTTCACGAGGGCACTGTTCGCCTAAAACAAATGAACAAGATTTATCCAAACATGAATCACTGTAACTCTCAGAAACATCACAAGTCTCAAAGTCCAAAATATCCAAGTCTACCAACTCACAGGCCCTGCCAAATCACCTCAAATCTTCTGCCTGGATTAGGCGCATTACAACCTCCACAGCAACCGCAACCTGGAGACAAGGTGTATTCCAACTCAAATCAAGTCTGATCCAGTAGGAAGCCCTGCTAATGGGCATCTTCTAAGTGCCCTGTCATCTAACAAGGTCCCATTCACTTCATTAGCAATTTTAGCTCCAAGCTTGGGTCTCAATCCTGAGCATCACTGAGATTTCTGCAAGCAATGAGTACCCGCATAAACACTTGAACGATAAAGCCCCCCCCCCCACCACCGACTTTACTTCGCTGACAACAGTGCTGTGATTACAAAGGCTCTTAGGATATATAGCATAGTGCCAACTGGTACTAGTGCACCCACACAAATAACTAACATAACATTGACTCTTTGTGTACAATGGTCATCTTTGACGAATCAATGGCTGACAATGGATCCAGAGGTGGGATTACCGCAGTGCCCATCACAGTGCCCTAGAACTAAGCCCCTTCATGCAAAACACAGATGTGCGTCTGATCCGTGGTCATATCTCAGAAGACAAGTGGCCCTTGAGCGGCTTTCCCGTGATACAACGACTCCACTTAAAACAGCCTGAGAGTCCAGGTGCATCAACCATTTGTTCCTGTCGCCTTTCAACTCCAAAATGGGCCTATAGATACTCGGGGTATGTAATTTGATTATGAAAATCTTTAGACTTCATCTAAATGTTTCTCATACCAAGCACTGAAAACGTGCTGCTAAGAAAATGCATGTTTCACCTACCATCTGCTTTCAGACACCAACTTAATACTGGGGCGGGAGGGGGTGGGTCTCTATCATCCAGCCTCTTTCACCTGGAGCTCACTAATACTGTTTCTCTGACTCTATACGGAACCATATGAAGTTTCGTCCTTGATGAATATGGATTTTAAGACACTGTTTCTTGCCAATCTCCCTATTTCCTCATAACACACAGAAAACTGCTGTTGGGGAGGATGCTACACAAAACCGTAAATAAATAAGACATGGAAATTCTACCTTGGCTCTACAACACAGCAGGTTGTTAAAAAAAAAAAAAAAGCCCATTTGTGATAAAGTATGCTTTTACACGTGTAATCAACTCCATGTCATGCAGTATGCTGTCAGTTACTCCATGTGAATTACGTGATCTACGATACACACAAGTGTATTACAATCATCCAAATAATATATGGACCTCAACTGGTGGGAGGCCACTGCTGAGGCCGGAGTGATAATGGCCCTGAGATGAAAGGTGGAAATTGAGGGGTGAGCAGAGAGCACACTCACCAGAGTCGCTAGGGCTGCTGTCTTCTTCGCCTGAGTTGCTGTTGCCAGCTTTCCCGTTGTTAATGCAGGGCTCTGTGGTGGTAGGACTAGTAGTGTTTGCCACAACAGGGGGCGTTCCACTGCTGATGATGGTGGTGGGTGGGGTTGGCGCCACTGCCTCCTCCTTGTGAACAGGGAAAGGGAAGACTGTGGTTGGTTCCAAACAGTGCACTGGGGGCTCCCGGGTGGTTGGGCAGGACGGAGCAGGCGGTGCTCCAGCCCGGCTTGCCCCCAGCTTCTCGCTGACTGCACGCTCCAGCTTCTCACGTGCTGAGAAGCCACTCCACATGCAGTCCTGGATGATGATGGACTTGAGGTTCAGTTCCATGGCTCCCCCAAAGAGCTCCCAATCCGGGTGGGCTGTGCCACCGCCCAGCAGCTCCCCCTCCAGTGGGAGCAGCAGCTCTGAGGCCCAGTCCAACGGGTCTCCCATGCCACCTGCCTGCAGTCCACCGGCCCGGCTAGGAGAGAGCGGGGGTGTGGGCAGCAACTGGAACTTTTTCCAGATATCCTCCCCTGGGGGCCCACTGCACAGGTAAAAGTCATCCTCATCTGGGTAGAAGCAAGGCTGAAGGCAGTCAAACTCCAGGTCCGGGTTCTTGCAAGCCACCCCTGGCATTCTCTGGCAGCAACAATCCCTCCGGCAAATGCAGGCACAGATCTGAGGACTGCAGGAAACCCAGCACCTGGAATAAAGCACAGGCACTGTCAGACAAAAAAAATACAAGACTAAATAATGTCATTGATATCAAGGTATTGGCACCAACCCTTTTTTAGCTACTTCCACCCACCAAACCAATACAGCAAACAAATACATGTTCTGATGGGCATCAGTAGAATACTACAGACTGAAACTCACAAAATCAATATAGAAGACCCCTACCAAACCAATACAGATACCATCTCAAACCAATACAATATTTACGGTACTCTCAGGATCACTTGGAAACTTTCACTGCAATCCATCTATGGAAGACATGCTTCGACCAACCAATGCAATATAGGTACTCATTATCAAAATAATTTGGGTACTGCTGGACATCGAACAAATAAATACAAGCACATTTGATACAACCATTTCTGTTCACTCAACAAATACAGTTATTATCATTCACCAAACAACTATACTGGCCCCTACCAGGCAAATACAGGGACATGTACCACACAAATAGACACTGACCACCACCAAATCAATACTGCCACCTACCAAACCAATACAGGTACTGTGCCCACCAAACAAACACTGTACTTTTATGAGCAAATCAACACCAAGCATCAGCCTAACACATGTTTGCAAGGTACAATCTAAAGTAGGTACTACCTGGCAGCGCGTAAACTGCATTTCACTACCAACAAACCATACAAGTTATGCAGGTACTGACACCCACAAAAATTGACACATGGAAAGGAAAGCGTCAAAGGAGCACAGCTGCCAGGCATCTAAAGTAGTACAAAGCGCATTGCCTAACACCAAACCAACACTACTACACTGCCGCATAGCATACAATGGGACAGTACCTGACAGGAATCAAATGGGCAACGGAACCGTGAGACACAATGCCAGCAAACTAGATATCGGCATATGCAACGAAGATGAACATCAACTGCTAGGCAAAAAAGCAGCACAGGGACATACACCAGAGATCAACGGTGAATGCGGGTGGCCTGGCATTAAAGCAGAACTGCATCCTGCGGGCATCAACTCAGACAGCCACAGCCCATCATCACTAAAGCACGGCCACTGCTAGTCATCACATCACCGCAGTCACTCGACAAGCACTTCCAGACGTGTAACAAACAGAAACACTGATTTACATATACACACACACACACTGCAGTATGAAGTAATGTACTATTTGAATAATTTAGCCCACAACACCTATGGGTCCCAATAGGGGGGCGGGGAGCGTTCGAGGAACACCCTAGATTCTATGCCAGGATATCCAATGACGACTTAAAGATTTCAAGCTGTTCGGGAGACCCTGTGACACTGAAATGATGATCAGATCGGACCCCAATTGAAATGCATTGGGCTGGAAAGTCGAACAGGGCAATGGTGTACTGTTCATTAAAAACGGGTGGTCATCGACTTCCCACTCAATACCCGTCATTTGAGAGTACTAAATGCACCCGTGGAATGTCACTTAAAACCTGTAGCAAAACCAACGCTTAGGCAGCCCGCGCGCCAGCTATACGCGGTTTCCTCGATTACACAGGGCATTCAGCATCTGGCCACACACACTGCACGCACAGCTGGGCCGCCAGGTCGCCGCACCGTGCATGGATAATAAAGAGGGCAATGCACAATGAGCAACAGATGGAGAAGCGGTAAAAGCGCGGACGGTATAAATGTGTACATGACAACAGAACAAGGAACTCGTGTACAGCAACGGCCCCGAGGCAATGCGTGAAGAGAAAAACAGGGTGTGAAACGGGTGCTGGATCGATGCCCCATGGCATTCACATCTCATCTGAAAATGAAAAGGCCGGACCATGCATCTACCAAAAATAAAACCGCGTCTGCTCATCTGAGAAAAAACAACCAGATCTTTCTTGCAATGTATATAGAACATAAGAAGTATCTGGAGAAAAAAAATTGTACATGTAACGATAGCACTATGCAAAGTGCGCATGCAATCGCTGATGCCCAAAAATGGCATGCAACCTCTTTCCTGAAAAATGCTTGCACTGAAAGAAAATGCATGCAAAAACCCTGGGCTGGTAATGTGTGCTGGGGAAACGCAAACAATGCATGCTTTAACCATCTCCTCTGACCCACTGCAATGTCTGCAGTCCAAGAAACAACACTGCGTAAACAATCTCAGGTGCACATTCCCCTGCACTATATCTTCAAAAATGCCCGGTGCGTCAAATCAGAAGACCGTGCAATGCAGGGCAATGCATAGAAAACGCCGCATGAAAGAAACATCGTTTGCAGCACACCCACTTCATGCAGGCATACTGCAAAACATATCCAGTGCCTGCCGCATCTGATGCGATGGAAACAGCCAGGGTATACACCAAACCTTCCCCTAAAACATACACACACGGGACTCGATCGCCTGAATCTGCAAAAACACCCGATGCAAAATGTGATTAGGGAAAAAAAACAAGTGCACGCTGCAGAAGATATGAAAACCACACAGTGCGGACAAGTGACCTAAAAAAACACCCAGGAGAGGTCAGCGCCCACACGAACTGAAGATACACCCAAGATGGTCAACAAGACGTTTAAAAAATGCCGCCGTTTTGTAACTTATCAAAACCAAGCACATGCTAGATCTTGCAGAGGAAGGTGTCCGGCACGCTGCACCATTTGCATGCGTGTAACGGATACATACTGAAAGCATGTCCAACGTGTGCAATATATGTGCCAATACAAACCTGTGAACACATTTGCAAAATCGTGCAGATATTTAATGGATATTCAGTGCAGGCCACATTAAAAGTGAAATCTGGGGTCTTTGTTCGAAAATGTGCATTTATTGATGAATAATCCAAAAACCTTATATCCACTATAAAAGGAAAATAACGATTATATGTATGCATACATGCCCAACTCTTTAGATGTCAACGGAAAGGAGGACGGGTGATAAGAGGGGTGCAGATCACACCTCCACCAGTTGGTGTGAATGTGTGATTAGAGGAGTGTGCCCAGGCTGGACAGCCCATGCCGGGGCACGGTGTTATGCAGCCCCAGTGCTCTGGCAGTGGGGGCACAGTGCAGGCAGGAGGGCGCCGCTTACCTCTCTGGGCTGCTCCTGCTGCAGTAATAATCCCTAACGCACCCACTGCTCGCAAAGCTCCAGGCAGAGGAGGAGAAAAAAAATAAGAGCCAAGGAAGTATCCGGCCCCGGCTGCTGCCTCCTACACCCAGCACTCGGCGCTGCCAGACACCAGACTGTCACTGGCTCGGCTTTGAAGCCGCTGTATATTATTAAAGCAGCACGACACACCCGGCGGTGGGCTGGGTCCGGTGGAGGGGGTGGGGGGAGTTGAGGGGTGAAGCCAGCCCCCATCTCCATACTGAGCAAGGGGGGCGGTGGCCAGGCTTTGGCGCCAAAACCCGGCGGACTTTACAGGCAATGGGAGGAGAGCGGGGGAGGGCAGAGCTCGCAGAATGGCAACATAACATTCAGGGGGGCGGGCATCCTTCTCATCCGGGGAAGGAGGTAGGGAGGGGCGGACTGTCTGTTTTCTTTCCTAGGAGAGGTAGGAGGGGGTACGCAGCGGCGCCGAAGGACTGCTGCTGCTGGATGTGGAGATGTTTCAGTGTGCAGAGCAAATTACAACCCTGTTCAGGGGTGCACTGGATGCAATTGAGATGGGAGGGCAGAGCAGCGAGCAACAGAGGAGCTGCTGTCTCCCTTACATGGATGGAGCAGCACCCCCGCCCCTGCTCCCCCCTTTCCCAGCTCAAACCCAGCTTCAGCACACACAATGCATCCACTGAACACTAGCAGTAGGCACCAGTACTGCAGACACGAGGAGCAGCACCCCCTTACTCAGCTTCAGCAACAGAATGCATCTACCAAGCACTAGCAGTAGGCAGTAGTACTGCAGACACGAGGAGCAGCACCCCCTTACCCAGCTTCAGCACACAGAATGCATCCACCGAGCACTAGCAGTAGGCACCAGTACTGCAGACACGAGGAGCAGCACCCCCTTACCCAGCTTCAGCACACAGAATGCATCCACCGAGCGCTAGCAGTATGCACCAGTACTGCACGCAGCACTACCCATGACCGTGCCGCCCGCTGCACGCCAGCATCTTCAGTAGTGGAACAGTAACCTGGCGTTGAGGTAACCGGTGACGTGGGTGTGTAAGGTCTCTGCCCAGAGAGTTATGTTCTGTGCAGTGCTGCTGCAAAAGAGTAAACACACAAACTGCCATCGTGCTGATATTATTGGTGGGAGGTGGGGTGGGCGGACAGGAGGCGGCCCCGTGCATAATGCTTCATGCAACATTATCACATTTATATGTAGCACTTCGTGTCGGCATACTGCTTCTAAGCCCCCGCAATAGACTGCATTGAGTGCAAGACAATCCAGCAAAAATATCCCTCTGCAGAAACAGCCAGAGTATACACCGGACCACCCACACACGCACATCCACACATGGGACAAAGGTGGGCGTGGTATGGTGACTATGTGAAGAGATGTCGCCTTTTATTTCCAATACATACTGGCCAACATGCCGAATTCAGTTGGGCAATGCAAAGAAACCCTGGGAGTGGGCTGCCATCTCCAGAATGGAAGGGTCCTGTATGCCAGCTGGGTCATCTGCATACACGCGCTGCCAGTCGCCTCGAGTTAAACCCGTGTGGAGGCGTTAACTTTTAAACTTTAGGCTCTGGAGATGGCTGCTGGGGGGTTTTGGGGGGGGGCACTGTGACCATGGGGACGCGCGAGAGTTCTCGAGCAGGGCCTGTGGTGATGCGACAGGCAGGCTCGGCCTCCAGTCGGAACGTTAATCCCGCTCCCAACCCACAGCTCTTTCCTGAGCACCAGCCCGCTAGCGAGACACTGCATTTCTCTTTAGGCCACGGCCCATGTGGGCGGTGAGAGCTGCAGGAGGCATGAGCGCCGCACAGGGGGGCTATTACCCCGCGGGACCTTGAGCGGCGGTGACCGCACACGGGGAAAAAGAGCCGTTCTGGGAGAGCTGCGCGCACAGGCCGGCCGCCCGCGCGCGCGCGCCCGCCCACCTTGCGCAGTTTGTAAATAAATAACGGCGGCCAGACCTCAGGCGCCACCTTGCGGGCACTATGAGTACTGCAGCGGCAGCAGCAGGAAACGAAAACGAGCCGCCGGCAGCTTAATGCGAAGGCACCACGACCCCCAACCGCGGGTGCGATATGTCTCTTGCCGACGGAGTAATGCGTTTTATTTTATCTTCTCGCCAATCAGTGGCCGACCATCTCCAAAAATGGCTCGGGGACAACACCGCATATTGCCTGCATGTATTTGCTTCACCGTTTCAACGGATAATCCGACTTGGAAAACATTATTGAAACACCTTTTTTTATCTAAAAGGAACATACTTTTGGATCTCCACTGTAGTTTCAATGTATATCAAAGTTGTATCTACTAAGTGACAATGTCAAATTCAATCTGAAAACCCACCCTTTGATATCAATTGAACAACTAAGCTTGTACAATAGTAGATAGTGTTTCTATGCTTTGGTCTATCAACAGCTGGACTGTGTCATAACGAACACCTGATAAAGCCAACAGTTTTGATTTTTAATGTGAAATTCGTTGCTGTGTTCTCAGGTACTTTCATTGAATGCCCTAGTACTTGTATCACATGTGACGTATTGCCATCAAACGCCAAGCAGTTATGGTAGGTAGCCACTCTAAATGCTAGGTACTGAAATTACATACCAGGCAATATCATGAAATGCCAGGTATTCCTATCACATACCACCCATTGCTGAGATTCTCATGCTTATATGGCAGGTATCAGAATTCAGATTTTCCACACATTCGTTACAGAAAGTCATAATTCTATTAAAGACACGGAGGCGAAGGATTATGCTTACTCTTCAACTTTACTGTTCAGCAGCAAAGAAACATTACCAAAGAACATGAATACAAATCTTATAAAAAACTACAGTAACCATGTTTTTTGAACATTTGTAGTTCATTTCTATTGGTCTCCAACTGACCACGTGACAATTCCTCAACCAATAAACAAGTCCTCAATGAACAAAAACTCCTGTCCTCTTTCCCTTCGTCCTCTTTCTTTGACCTTGCGAGGATGTGTTCTGTACGTCTTTGATATTCTCTTCCATTCTCAATTTCCTACTTGTTTGCCATCTGACATCGTCCCTAAAGAAAACATAAATTAGAACAGTGACTATAAGTCGATACAGGGTGGGTCAATCGTAAAATTCCACATCTAGTAACAACTTGTATAAACATTGATCATTAGCAACATCTTCATAGTCATTATACCTCTTGAATGATTTTTTGCATAAATAATAACAGAAACATGTTATGTAAACATCTAATTCTTACGATTGATCGGGTGGGATAATCCTTCGCCTCCGTGTCTTTAATAGAATTATGACTTTCTGTAACGAATGTGTGGAAAATCTGAATTCTATGTCAAGACCGGAGGCTCGGATTATGCTTGTTCAAAGCTTACTTACCACTAACGATGTTGCACTTTCTAAAGGTTTAAAATAGAAAGTTTTAAAAATCGATTAATTTGACCAATCCGCAGACTTCATGATGTCTTCTACTCTAGCACCTATGTTATATGCCTTAGTAGCTATCGCTCCTCTGACTGAGTGGGCGCCATATTTCTCAGTGTTTATGCCTGCTTCTGCCATCACCCACCTAAGCCATCTGGCTATGGTCGCCGGTCTAACCGCTTTAAAAAGTTTACAAATCGCTATCAATAATTGAGTTATCCCCTGGGGTCTTACTTCCCTCGTCATATCTTCGTATGCCGTTATGCATCTAACTGGGCATAATTTTGGTTGATTTGGAAAAACTTCATATGAAATAGATTTCAAACCTGTTTTAGTCCTCTTCGAAATGAGGAAGGTCACTCCATTAGGGGACATATTCTTCCTATTAATCTCCAGTGCTCTGACATCCGAGGATCTTTTACATGCTAATAGACATAAGAGCATAGCTAACTTTCCTGAAATTGCTTTACGTGTCAAATCTTGATTATCTGGCCATGTCAAGAATAGTCTCAGGACCTTATCTACATCCCATAATTGACTATATTTCTCGCTAGGAGGTTTAATCATCTTTACTCCTCTCAGTAGTCTACAAATTAATGGGTGTTCCCCTATCGCTAATCCATCAACTCTAGGATGTCCAGCCGATATCGCAGATCTGGCCGTGTTAATGGTCCTATATGCCTTACCCTGCGCTGCCATTTGTGCTAAAAAATTTGCTATATGTACTACATCCGTTCTATCGGGATGTATGTTCCTCTCCAAACACCAGCTACTCCATCTAGCCCATGCTGATCTATAAGCCTTATGTGTCCCTGGGGCCCAGGATTCGTTGATGATGTTCTCAGCTTCATTCGATAGTCCTGGCCTAATCCAAGATCCCCTGAAATCGCCCACGCTAACAGGTTGATTCCTCCTGACCTCATCAAAGGGTGACTGAGACCTCTGGGATCCCGGATGATTAATTCTCCCTTGGGTAAGGCCAGTGGGTTCTGGTAAGTCATCTCCAGTAGGTTGGGAAACCACACCTGACTTCTCCAATCCGGAGTTAGTAGGATTAGGGATGCCCTCTGACGTCTCACTTGAGCAAGAGTCCTCGTTATCATGGAGAACAGAGGAAATGCATAGTTCCTCTGATGACCCCAGTATTGCAGAAAAACGTCTATCGCCTCTGCCTCCGGGTCCGGTCTCCAACTGAAAAACCGGGGTAATTGTCTGTTCAATCTCGATGCAAATAGATCGATCTGGCATGGACCCCACCGAGACATTAGTTCCTGGAACACCTTTTCGTCCAGTTTCCAATCGCTGGTGTCTCTGAGGTATCTGGAGTTCCAGTCGGCCACTACGTTCTGTTGGCCCGGCAGATACTCTGCTCTCACTGACACTCTTCTTTCCAGACAAAGTTCCCAAAATTCCTTTGCCAGTTCCGCAGGAATTCTGGATCTTGTCCCTCCCAGTCTGTTGATATATCTGACTGCCGAGATATTGTCAATTTTTAGTAGGACACAACATTGAACTCTCTCTTGTGTCCAGCATTTCACTGCAAAAGATCCTGCCAGTAATTCCAGACAGTTTATATGGAGATTCGTCTCCTGATCCGACCATCTGCCCCCTGTCGACAGATTCCCGCAACGGGCTCCCCAGCCCCATTTGCTGGCGTCGGATTCTATGATCAGGTCCGGGGATGAACCAAATATGGCTCTCCCGTTCCATGCATCCATATGAATGAGCCACCAATTCAACTCTTCCCTCACTTCCAGTGAAATGTTCACCTTTGATTCGTATGAAGCACCCTTCCTGAGGTGATAAATCTTCAATCTCTGGAGTGCTCTGTAATGTAGTGGTCCCGGGAAAATTGCTTGAATTGAAGCCGCAAGGCGTCCTACTAATCTCGCTATGTCCCTCAGCGATATTTCTCCCTTCGCTAGTGTGTGTCTCAGTTGTTTCTTGATCTCGTTCACTTTGTGAATGGGTAGACTGAGGGTTCCCTGATTCGTGTCCACTATGAACCCCAGGAATTCCATCATCTGTGTTGGAACTAAGCTGGATTTCTCCCAATTTATAATAAAGCCCAGGCTTTCTAATAAGTCTATTGTTAATTGCACTTGTCCTACCAATGTCTCCTTCTCCCGGCACATCAGACATATATCGTCTAGATAAATTATGAGTCGTATCCCTTGAGCTCTGAGGTGTGATACAACTGGCTTCATCATCTTGGTGAAACACCATGGGGCTGATGCTAGGCCGAATGGTAGGCATCGAAATTCCCATGTCGTTCCTCCCCAGATGAATCTCAGAAATCTGCAGTGTTCCTCTGCTATGGGGATAGTCAGGTATGCATCCTTCAAATCTATTCTGGCTAGCCAGTCTCCCTGAATTAGAATATCCCTTAGTAGGTGTATCCCTTCCATCTTGAAGTGTCTGTATACCACGTAATTGTTTAGACCTCTCAGGTTGATTATTGGTCTTGTCTTGTGTTTCCCTTTTACTAGGAACATATTGCTTATGTAACCCCTTGACTGATCTGATACGGGACGTATAGCTTTTTTGTTTTCCAAATCTCTCAACTCTTTTTCTAGCAATATCTTGTCTCCTCTGTTCAAAACTATCCCCTTTGGTGGTCTCTCCTGCTGGGGTGTATCTAGAAAGTCTATATAAAAGCCTTGCGCGGTCTGAATCACCCAGGTATCCCCTGATATGTTCAACCAATTCTTTAAAAACTGAGCAGGTCTCCCACCCACTTCTATGGTATTTAGACGTGGGATTGATAATATCACCTGGGTTGTTTTGCTGACGTTCACCTCGCCAGTTTCTTCCTCTTCCTCTACCTCTCGAAGGGAAGAAAGGTGTTTGTTTGCGTTCCTCATAGTCTCTCCATTGAGACCTGTCATGGTAGGATCGATTGTATTGGAACCGGGCAGCCGAACGACCCCTTCCTCTGCTGGCCCGTCCAAAAATCTGCCTTCCGAAAACCCTCTTAAGAGAAGCTTGAGCTTTATCTAAAGCTGCATATGAATTTACAAATTTGGTGAGCTCCTTGATGAAGGAGTCCCCAAACAACTTCCCTTTTGCCGAAGTGGCCGATTCTGAGGAGGCTAATTCGCTCAATTTTGGGTCAATCTTCACTAGTAACGATCTCCTCCTTTCTGTAGTTATGGCATGATTAGCGTTTCCTAACATGCATATCGCCCTCTGGGTCCATCCGATAAGGATTGCCGGGTCAATTGGCTCTCCTTTCGTCTTCGCTTCTTCTCCCATCTGGAGAATCTTTGTGAGGGGCCCCGTCATATCCAACATTTTGTCCTGACACGAATGCCAGGATCTATCAAGGCCCTTCCTCACATCTTTGGTAAACTTACTCATAAAAGTTATCATTTTTTCATCTATTACCGGCGTGTCTGCCGCTCCCTCAGGGAGAAGAAGTCTGGGGCATTCCGCCCTCATCTTGCTTCTCGCCTCTTTGGCTAATGGCGCTCTCAGGCGCTTCTTTAGATATGCCGAAATTCTCTTGGGGGGTTCCCATTCTGAGGATCTGGGATGGATCAGAGTTTCTGGATCGAAATCCCCCTCATCGGCAATCTCCTCCTCCTCCTTCTTCCTTTTCTTTAACGCTTCATGGCTCTCATCGCTTGAGGAGGATATAGATAGTACTTCCTCTTCCTCGGGGTATTCTTCCTCCCAATCATTCTCACCCTCGTCTGAGTAATCTGAGGATGAAACTCGCCCCCTGCTAGGCACCGTTCTACCCTTTCTCTTTCTTTTGCCACCTTTCTTTTTAGGTGGAGAGCTCGGGGGGGTGTGGGCTTCATCCGCCCTACGAGCCAATTTACTGCCCCCTTTTGTCTTCATCCGAGCCTTAAGGCTCTTATCCGCCTCCAGGCCCTGGGATAGTCTGAGCCAATCCTCCATCAGCGCTATCTGCTGCGGATTATGTCCCAGAGAAGCCCCCAGGGCTTTCTGGAAGACAACATTCATTTCCGAATGGCTCCTCTTTTGGCTGACCCCAGCCTTCCCCTCATCACTAGAGGAACTCATGATTCCCAGGCCCTGGGGAATAGTGTTATGGTATGATATATAATATAAATATATATATATTCAAATATATATAAAGTATACATACCAGGATTTTCCTTGGTTCAATTTATATCAAAATATAATAGTAATTTCCAAATTCACAGGTTTTACCTGGGACTGTGCCCGATTTTAGGTGCGGTGTCAGAATATTGCCTGCAGGGGCGCTGTTGAGCTCGTAACAGGACGCTACGCTCGTGCGATACGTGTTGTTAAGCTCTTATTTGTATAGAGCAAAGGATCTCACTCTCCGTTCACACACGCTCGATCAACTCCTCGCAGAAAATACGTTTTGTAATAAACGAAACGAAACGAAGGAGAGAGCGCCGGAACTACGCGGTCCCGTCGCGCTCTCCCTTCCGTTATGTAGTGCCCTCTATGACGGATCGTAGGCGTTGCGGCCGCCGGAGCACCAGCCCCGTCGCGGTCGCCGCTCCTCAGAGCCACCTTTCCGTCACGGAATGTTCCGCCTAATAAAGTAAACACAACACGTCACACTTAGGTGAAAGTTATCATGCACTCACACATTCCGAAATTGTAATAAAGAAAAAAAGTACTTAACTCGCTGCCGAGCAGCAAAGAAAGAGGAAGAAGGGAAAGAGGACAGGAGTTTTTGTTCATTGAGGACTTGTTTATTGGTTGAGGAATTGTCACGTGGTCAGTTGGAGACCAATAGAAATGAACTACAAATGTTCAAAAAACATGGTTATTGTAGTTTTTTTATAAGATTTGTATTCATGTTCTTTGGTAATGTTTCTTTGCTGCTGAACAGAAAAGTTGAAGAGTAAGCATAATCCGAGCCTCCGGTCTTGACATAGAATCAAAGGCACTCCCATTGCATGCCAGGTAGTCCCATCAAATGTCCAGGAAAATCCATCATTGATAACCTTTCGGAGGTACTGGCATGTGGACTGGCACTGCCTCTGCCCTTTGGGCCTTCCAGAGGTACACCCGCTTTTTGTGAAATGTACAGATGTTTATAGACCAGTTAAATATCTACTTTTTGGATCTAGTGACTTAAGTTGGTGACTGTCTTCTCAGGTCACCTGGGATCTAATCCTGTATTCCCCACAAGCATATATGCAACAGAGGATTTGGGCCAGAACAAGACAGAGCTGCACTGCAGCAACATTTGTCTTGCCGGTACGCCGTTCCATGGAGGCCCGAATCCCAACCCCCCCTTCTTGTTTTGTAAGATTAGGCACCATCCAACAGATGGCCGACTGGGTGTGCCCAACCCCCTCGCTCCATGGATGTGATGTCACATCAGGGACGATGTGCTGTGTTGATGGAAATCCATAAGGGGGGTCATGACTGAGTTCAGAGGTCTGGGGGCGGACTCAGGACCGCTCTAAAAGATTTCTGTGTGGAACTCTGAGAATGCGGGCAGATGGTCGGGCCAGTTTCTGCATTGAGTCCAGCCTTCAACGCAGAGACGAACAAGGACCCAAACTTGGTCCCGCCACTGACTTTCGGTAGGGCACATAGGTGGTGCTACACTTATTCTCCAGGCCGGGATTGGGTTGTGGCTGTCATTATTGACTGCCACATAGTCAATCAAAACCATTGGGACGTGATACTCTCTAATATAGATAGACTGTATCATACTCATTGTGACAGCTACCTGAGCCCTCCACCCAATTCTCTGGTGATGCAGGCCGCTTGCCAGCGTGTGTGTTGGAATTCCCACTCTATTCATATGACCCATCAGCTGCCTGGAAATGTAATGGGTACTGCTCTTTCCCATACACATTTTGGAAGAAAAGGTAGTGAAATGACGCCTACATTTTCAGCACCACACCTGTTTATGTTCTTGATTTAGGTTTGTATTTTCTCTTCTAAATAGGTTGTATGTGTCTAGATTTAACTTCAGTTGAATACAGGTATGTACATTGTCACGATACAGAGAGTCAATTGACTTGGATGGTATAGGACAGTCCGAGTATTTGTATTTACACAACATTTTGTATTATTCATAGTGTCGGCCATGGCAGTAGACAGATGCATGGACCACATACTCTGCCTCTGAGGTAGTAAATATGAAGCATTAAGAATAAAAGACAAGTCACAGTATTCCACTGTTGAGATCATGTTGCTTAATTTATATGTGTATTTGTTTTGTTGTTGATTAATTATTTTTATGCAATACAACTGTAGCATTTACTACTAGCGTGCAGGCAAACACTGGTGGTGGAACCCCCCGTTATGTGTCTGCATTTGGTGCCTGAAAAGGTGCAATTCAGTTTATTTCTGGCTAGCACCAAATAAACATCTCTGATATTTGTAAAATAATTGGTCAGTCTTAAATCTTTTGAGCAATTGGGTGGTGCCTGCTTATCTTATTTTGTGTACCTATTTGCCCTTAAACTTTGCTGAAGCCCTGAGCCCCCCTGGGACCATTAGCTTTACAAATGCTTAAATATGTTCCCAAATAACTCAAAGAAATAATGCACTCACTTCAAATGGAGGGAGATGGTAAATAAGCTAAAGTTTGTTTCTGATGAGAAAGAAAACAATTCAAAGCCTAGCTACAGGCATTATTTTTGCACATTTTACTAACACAAACTTCCATGTCAACATGCCTCACATGCCTCCATGTAAATGTCCCACAAACACCAGCTAAGCAAGTTATGTGCTTGCAGCAGAAATCTGTGTTCACCCTCTAGTAAAGGGGCCTGCAACCATTGGCTCTCAGCTTTTGACTACAACTCCCATCAACCCTGAACAGAATTATCAATGGAGAAGGATCATGGGAGTTGTACTACCAAATATATGGAGAGCCGCAGGTTCCAGACCAGTGCTCTGATACAGGAGGTTTTGCTCTAGCATCTTGAAGCGTCTCTTGTGCTAGATGGAATTACCAATAAAAGATCTCAGACCAAATAACCGGACAGAATCAAAGAATATGGAAAAGCACTACTTTATACTTATTTTAATAAAGCAGGGTACACTGACAAACATCGGCTGACGTTTGCAACATACACACAAACTGGATTACACAGGGGTCTTAAACCCCAATATGCGTCCTCTATGATGTCATCATACTTGGCTAAATGTAAAACTTACTGGCGGGAGGGATTGGTTAGGGGAACATGTCTACATATAGAAAGTATACAGGTTATTACTTCATTGGCGGTCTCTTATCTGTAAGACACACCTCAAACAATCTCTAAATACGTATAATACTGATTATAGCAGACAAAATGGCAATGGATTGGTCTATGCAACATTGTATAGCATGTTGCCCCATAGACCCATTGATTGGTTGGCATCCTACCCAACCTTGGACTTTTGGCTCGCTAGCAGCACGTAAGGAAATCGAAACCCAGGTGCTTGAGTCACATCAGATTACTCCCCACTTTCCCAATTAGGCCATCATCTGTCATCAGTTTAACCATAAGCCAAAGTTTCCTGTTTGTAGTTGACCTTGCCATTGTTCTCTGTCCTTGGACATTCAAGGGAGTGTGAGCACCTCATTTATCTTCAACCACAGCTTAATGAATAGCCCTTGTTTTCATCTTCTGCATCGCGTTGACGAGGGTGTCCAGTCAAATGGTCGAAAATAAAGGATCGAATGACCATTTGATCGACAGTCAAATGGTCGGAAAAAAAGGTCGAATTTTAAAATGTATTTATTTATATATATTTTTTAGTTTGGGTTGGTAGAAAAATGTTTTTAATAAAGAAAACGGGCGGTTGGGCGGGGAACCCCACCATAAAAAAAAAGAAAAAAAATTGACAATTTTTTTTCGATCATTTTAGTGTCGATCAAAAGGCATTTGATCCTTTTGTTTTCAACCATATGACCTACAACCGTTGACGAGACCACAAATGTTTCCATGTCAACCTCCTATTTACTGCTATTTGATTTAATTTTGTTGGGCGTTATTGCTCCCTTGGCCTCTAGAGACTTGCTCGCCCCATCTTGTATGTGCCTTATTCACTGTTAATTATCCAATACTTGGCTCTTGCATATGTTTTCATCTTTGTTATTCTGAGAGAAATGTGTCTCACGCTCAGAAAATTATCTGTCTGCCTCCCTTTGTACTCTACAGTTATTTCTTGAAATTGCATGCTTGATCCTAGGCCAACATAGACTCCTCTTAGTTTGCGCACAAAGCTTTTTTCCAGCATCTCCTGACTCTTCAGCCCTGATCTGTTTCTGAGGTAATTAGAATAGATCTTCACAGAAGCCGGCATCCATTTTCCAATCATGGCCCTCCTTGCCACGTTATACATTCCTCTATAGCAAGCTTCTATTTGTCTCGTCTACCTTGCGTTGCAGCGTATTTACACTTATGGATACACAAGTTACTTCATCTTTTTGCATACATGATTATGCTATCATTTTGTACATGTGTCTCTTGTTGCGTCAATTACATTGTCATTTTAAAGTATTTTCACAAAGTTTCAGCATATTCTCATATATTTTCTTCACAACATCACTCTGCTCCTGTCAGATGCCACTTAGTGCTCCATGAGGTCTCATGTGCGTGCAGACATCCATCCACTCTCTCAACGCGTGAGTACATTCAATATAGTTGTCTGAGTGCATAATGTCGCCCATAGACTTGGTACGGTATAGGAACAACACAGGGGGTCCCACATGGAGCTCTTCTCCTGCTGTTCTAGTATGACTGTGGCGAGGAGGTGGGCATTAAGGTATGTGTGTCTTCCTGCTCCTCACATTCCCCCCTCTGTTCGTGTCCTCGACAACATTCCTCTATTCATTCTCATTTTCATTCTCCTTTATCATCTATTCATATGATCGTTTCTTTGGGATCCAGAACTTTGTCACCCCCCCTCAAGTGAACTGCAGTCTTTATATGTTCATCCACACCCCAGGTCACGCGCCAACAAACTCCTGATGGTGGACAGAATATCCACTGTCCCAAATATTTATTTATGATCCTTAAGAATAATAGAACTTCGTTCCTGGACGGGCAAGGGTGTTTTTCTTTATATTCTCACGAGAACTCTCTTCATTTTGCATCTGTTCACCAGCTCCAGCATCTATGTCAGTCATGATCTTCATCCCAATAGCTTTCTTGGCTGTCTTCTTACATTGACCCAAGATGATCCTTATAAGACAAAATCCTAGCAGTACAAACTCTAGTACTGCTCCAAGTAATTTGAAGGCATCCGCTAGCCAAGTTTGAATCCATGAAAACAGGGACGAAAACCAGCCATCTTCCTCTGGCTTATCAACTACATCCTTCATCTTTGTGTGCAGGGTTGACAACATTGTTATTGCTTCTGTCAGAGTCCCATAATCTTCATCATGGGCAGGTTTAAATGTGCAACAAGACGGCCCGATCTTTGCACATGCGCCTCCTTCTTTTGTTGTAATCAAGTCCAGGGCATACCTGTTCTTGAGGGCCATAAGCCTGGTTGCCCTCAATTCTTCTTTGATTGCATTAAATCCTTTTATTGTCACATTGATTGTTTGTAGCAGCTCCCATCTGTTTATCTGTTACCATTTAGAATTTACTGCAGTCTGAATTCCTGGCAGGAATATAGCTGTAAACATCACTGCTGTTCTGCTGAACAACTTGTGCTCATCTGGAATGTCCTAATCGGCTTCTATTGATTTTGCTGAAAAGTAATTGCTTCTCCTCAATCTTTTCTTCCTCAAGAGTGCGTCCATTTTTTGATGTAATCTGCAGGTCACTTTGTGGTTCGACTTAAGCTGGTATGCTTATTGCTTACCAGTACTAATGAACAAACTACTCCCCGTTTTGGTGGCAATCTTATGTATGCTCTTGATCTACAGGCCCAGTAATGATCCATCAGGACTGCTGTTCCTTCCTTCATGTTTGGTGCATCAAAAATTCTTCCACACTGGTGATTCTCTCTAACTTTCACTTTATCATATTTTTGAAACATAAGGACACCTACTTCAAGGGTAGGATCTGCAATAATCCTCCTTCATCGCCGACCCCTGTCAGCAATCTTGCAATCTTTGCCCATTCATCTTTGCATTCCTTTTCTGTATTTGCCACAACTACTTCCCAGTGTCCAGTTAAGGCTGATTCTTTGCACACAACCAGTACATCAGCCCATTCTGCAGGAGTAAGCACTTTCTTTGATTTGTAGTGGACCTCATTGCCAGCATGCTCATATTTCCTTCCGATTCTTATCTTTGCATTGCAGCACCTTGTATTCTTCAATCTTGATCCCTGCTCCATTTATTCCAGGCTGTTTATATTTTACTATTTGAGGCTTTGTTTCTAGCTTCTCCTTTGTCTTTAAACCTTGCACAAAATTGTCTTCTCTTTGAAATGTCGCTTTATTCATCTACACTATGGATGCTATCCTGCCTTGGAACTGTCCTCGTGTCAGGAAAAGTGTGAGATGTTGTCAGGCAATGTGCTTTTTTCACTGATACTTCTGTATCTATGAATATTGCAGAGGTTCCCAAAGAATAAGGTACTAGGGAACACACATAGCAGCTTTCATCTGACATTTGTCTTCCCACCTTTTTGATGTGCTGATACCATAGGTTTTTTAAATGAGCTGAATTCTCAACATGTGTTTTTATATCTTCATTATTTTCCCCAACATCCCTCTTAAATTGAAATAGATGCCTAGTAACATTATGAAAAATACTGTTTGTGATTCCATCAGGAATAATAGTAACAGTCAAATTTTTCCCCCATCATGCCTGCATCATTTTTCATAACCTGTCTGAATGCCATAAAAATCAGGAGGAAAATACAAATCATAATACAAAATGATAGCACAATTAGTATTCCATGAAAGCCCATCGATTCCCTTAATGGCAATAATATGATATGATATTTTATTTATAGCGTGCCTATACAAGGGTGTTTCAAGGCATGACAAGGCAAGGGAGGGGAACAAGGGGGGGACAAGACAACGATCTTACTAGGCCCAGTGATATTGAGATCGTGCAAGTGCAGGGGAGAGGAAAGAGAGGTGCCGGGGAAGTGCAGGGCATAGGATTGAAACAACAACAAAAAAACTTGTGTGGCCAGCAGGTGGCAGTGCAGGGGTTAAGTGCAGATAGCACAGGTAGGGGGACTGTAGGGTTGCAGATACAGCCCCAATTGCAGGCTTGTCAGGCGGCAGTGCAGGTGTGCAACTGGGAGGGCAGGGACCTGGGCCCATGGTTCAGAGGGTAGTTAGGTATCCAGTGCAGTATCAGACAGGAGATCAGCAGGGTAGAGGAAGAGAGAAGGCAGAAGCAAAGAAGAAGGTCTTGAGATTCTTCTGGAACCAGAGATGGTCCTGCTCAAGTTTCAGAGAAGCAGGGAGGCTGTTCCAGAGGGAGGCACCAGCCGACGAGAGAGATCTGCCCCCGACTCGTTGCTTGGAAAAGCGGCTGACCCTCAAGTAGTTGGAGGTGGAGGAACAAAAGAAGCTTGAGTAGGAAGATACTTCATAAGAGAGAGCTGGAGATATTTTGGTCCCAGGCCCCAGACATCCTTGTGGTCGATGCAAAGGGTCGTGAACTTGATCCTTGCAGCCACTAGGAGCCAATGGGGAGATTTCAGTTCTGGAGGGATGCAATCCCTGGGCTTGAGGCCAAGGACAAGTCTTGCAGTCCTCTTCTGGATGAGTTGCAGAGGACAGAGAATACAGGTGGGCAGATTTAAAAAGAGGCTGTTACAGTAGTCAAGCCTAGAGAGAACCAGTTCTCTGGAGACAGCGAGTTTGTGTGGGAAGGAGAGGAAAGGAAGAATACCTTTGAGGAGATGTAGCTGGTAGTTTTTTCATTTTTTAAAATTTATTAGCATTTATAGAGCGCACAGCAGCCCTTCGACATTGTGGCGCTGTTACAAAGAAGAGACTTGCTGGTTACCAAGAAAGTGGAGAGCATAGTTGTTACATGACGCAGCTTAGCTTAGTGGTTACAGGGCAGCTTCGCTTCTGGTTACAGGACATAATATACATGGTGGTTACAATGGTTATAGTAGATATAAGTTACATATTTAGCTTACATTGGATAGTGTAGATGTTGAATACATGCAAGGCTTAGTGGTTAATTGGGCAATTTGACTTCTTAGAGACATCGGAGATGTGAGGAGAGAAGGAGAGTGTGGAGTCGAAGAGAACCCCAAGGTTCTTAGCCTCACAGATGGGAGCAGGAGGAGGCCCAAGGGAGGCCGGCCAGAGAGTGCAGGGAAAGAGGGCTGCAGGTTGGGCCGATAAGGAGGATCTCCGTCTTCTGGCATTCAGGCAGAGATCATTGGCGGAACACCACTCTTGGATTGCAGACAGACACACCGTGATGAGAGAATGAGAAGAGGGGACAGCGGGGAGCCTGAAAGCGAACTGGGTGTCATCTGCATAGCACTGAAAGTTGGAGCAGACAGCAGCAATGTGCTAGGTATTGGTTGAACAACCAGGGAGAAAGTTTGGACCCCTGGGCGACACCACAGATGGTGAGAGAGATAGAGGAGAGGAAGGAATCAAGTTGGACCTGGGAGGGTCAGTCAGGAAGGAAATAAGTCAGCCAGGCCAGACTCTGATCAGTGATACCCAGGTTATCACAGAGACGGTTGAGCAGGATGGCATGGTTGACCATGTAAAAGACAGAGGAGAGATCAAGTAGAATGAGGATAGAGGGGAGATTAGAATCAAGGTTAGAGCACAGGTCTTCACAGATGTTCAGGAGAGCAGTTTCTCTGCTTCTGGCTACTCTGAAGCCAGACTGATGGTCATGGAGACAACCAACAGATTCTTCCGTGTGAAGAGTAAGCTGGGAGATGGCAGCTTTTCCAGGAGTTTGCCCAGGAAAGGAGTGATAGAGATCGGGCGATAGTTAGCCAGAAGGGAGGGGTCGGCTGACGGGTTCTTGAGAAGATGGTACATAAGAGAGTGCATCAGGGGGGAGGGGAAGGTTCCAGAGGCAAGATAATGGTTGCAGAAGTCAGCCAAGGCAGGAGCGAGGGTGTCAATGTGGGCCTTGATGGTTTTGGAAGAACAGGGAAGAACCTATTTTGATGAGGTTTTCATAGATCAGACTTCTCTAGAAACCTTGTCAGGAGAGAAGAGAGGAAAGGCAGAGAAGGAAGGGGGGAGGCCGCAGGAGGTCCAGAGGAAGAGAGGAGACTGGAGGGATAGACAGGAGAAGCTGAGAAAGTCGACAGGAAGTCCTGGGTTTTTGAGATGAAGTGAGAAGCCAGGGCCATCCAGAGGGCCTGGGAAGGAACAGGTGAGGTAGAGACTTCAGCAGGATTGGCCAGCTCCTTGCAGATTTTAAAGAGTTCGGCCGAGTTGTTAGATGCTGCAGAAACACAGGCTTGTATGTGAGCTCTCTTCTTAGTGAGGACAGAGAGTCGGTATTGCTTTTGGAGCAGGCGGCAGACCAAGTGGAGCATGGAAAGGGTTGTGTCAGGGTGTGAGTCAGCCAGGGGAGTAGGAGGGGGAGAGAAAGACGCAGAAAACGCCTCAAATGACACATGCTTCATGGGTCAAATGACTGGGAAGGTGGGTTACAACGTCGGGGTGGGCTTGGGCTGAGGGGTAGAGAGAGAGAGAGAGATGAGAGGAGAGGAGAGCATGGTCACTCCAGGAGAGAGGAGTGGTGAACGGGCTGAAGAGGAGGAAGACTGAGGAGATCAGAACATCGAGAATGTGCCCTGCAGAGTGAGTTGGGTGAGAGAAAAGAATAAAGAGAGAGTCGCAAAGGTCGCAAAAGAGTCCCGTGGCGGGACAGGAAGCATCCAGATGAATCTCTTATTTCTTTATTTCTCCTCATTTTGGATTTAATTCTGAATATGTAATTCTGTAATTCTTTATTAAGCTCACTTTCAAACCAAGAACTGAAAGATGATTGCTACAATTATTCTAAAAAAGGATATAATGTCACTACATTCACATATCTTCTCACTAAAGCCAGATACCACTGTAATATGTAGGTAACTACAATAAACAGAAATGTGTGTAATGTTATTGCAATAGGTAACATAAAGAAATAATGTGCTTTTCTTCTTTTTATCTTTAATAGTTCAATGTAATGTTCCATGGTTCTGTCCAAAAAGAAAGTTCAGGATAACTGCAAGTATTTTTACTGCTCTTCAAATGCTGAAAGATCTTGGTCTTAGTTCAAATTGCTGTCATGCTCGTTATTTTCCTTGTCTTTGTTCCTGGCCATCGAACGTGTCTGCATGTGCGCAACTTCTTCACTTGCTTCACCTTCAGTATCTTCAGGAGGCATCAGAGTTTCACTTTTATATGGTTTGATGTCGTGCAGCTCGCCTTCCTTTTAATTTTGCAGCTGTTGGGGTACCTAATTCCACTTCATACAGACCTTTAAAGTGGTGTGTGCTCCAAGTGCGAATTAATTTGCGCACCAGCACCTGATACCCTGGGTAAATGCTGGGTTGTTTCAACAAATCTTCTACTTCAATAGATTTATTGTATTTGTCACTTTTCTTTGATTCCTGCCTCCGGTTTTGACCTGTTGAGACATGAAAGAAACACTTGCAGTCATTGTTGTTAGGTAATCTTGCATCTCATCTTCTAATAGCCTCGCTACCCTCTGGGCATTACTTTTTAAGCTAGTTGAAGGAGCAAGGGGAGTTATAAGGCGGCATCAAGTCACCAACTCATGAGGGGTTAGATGGGTAGGCAATGTAGCCATACCTTCTTCAAAGTCATTTTGAGCTTCGCTATCCTTTCCTTCAACAGTCCATTTAATCATTCGCAAATACCATTCGCCTGTGGATGCTACGTGGATGAAACCGTATGCTTAATGCCCAATAGCAGAACTATTTGCTCAAAAAGCTAATTTACAAAATGGAGTATATTGTCAGACCACAAAACCTCACACACACCCCAACCTTGGGAGACCTTGAAGAGAGGGTCCCTGGAATGCTCCTCCTCACCCCCATGATATGATATGATGTGGCATTTATAACGCGCCTGTTTCTATGAACATGACGGCCCGAAGAGTCAAAAACGCACAAAGCCACTCGTTATTCAGACAGGCCCCAGGAGGGCCAGTGACATCTACATATGCGGAAACATTTTCTCTAAGACAGCCATGCAAACCTTATCTAGTCAATTTGCCTCATTACGACGTTGCCGGTCCGGAAACAAGGGTGCCGGTAAGCCTATCGGCACCCTTGTTTCTGGACTGGCAAATTACAAGTTTACCTGCCTGGGCCAGTGTTTCCGACAGGTCTGACCCTGCGGGTGCAGCAGCCCCAGTAGGCAAACTCATCACGGAAGCATTGGCACCATTAGTAACGGTGCTGCTGCTTCTGTGAAATCATTCCCATGGAGTCCAACCGGAATCCATGGGAATGGGAACTAACATTTCCCGGCACCCAGCACCGGGAAGCTAGATGCTGGTAAATTGTTATGAGTCTGGGGGCAATCCCCCGGAAGCACCGGCAGGGTTACCACCGGACTCGTAATGAGGCCCAATGTCTTTATGGATACAGGCACTCCAACACTGGTCATGGCCCCAAATGCCTAGATGGATGACGTTGACTAATGCAGAGAAATCAATGTGCTGACGTCATTAGTGACACCATGACATAGCAGCATTAGTGACAAAGTACACTGTAAGCCGTGCACAAAGTTACACAAACATACACGTGAACCCACAAGGAACATGCTTACAGAGTTCTGTAGATAGAGGACAGATACATATATATACTGTGAAAAGCTTTTATTATTTTTCTCATTAGCCAAGTACAGAAATGCTGAACACAAGGCGAACAAAGGGATGCAGAGCAAGCTTGCAGATGGTTATGGCAACTAACCCTATGGAACTACAGGATCACATAAGGAGCCTGAAAGGATCAAATACGACTAACCTATTGGAAACAGAGCACAGTGTAGAGATGTACATCATAGTGTAAGTATAATGGGGATCACAGAGGCCACAAGCCGCAGGACGAGAGACAAGGGAAAGCAGAACCATGCTGCACAGAAAAGCAGGTCAGGGCTCGCAGCTAATGTCAGTGACAAGCAACATATTACAAACCTAAAACGACAAAGGGCCATCTGCAGAAAAACATAATAAATCCCCATAAATCCCCATAAATTGCAGACCAGAAGAGCTTCATTTTGTGGTGCTCACCCACGTGATGCAGCCGAGCTAGACAATGGTTATTCGCTCACGGTTGGAAGACGAGCGGTTCTCAGCAACACAGACAAGAAGTGAAGCATTGAATCATTAACAATGTTGCAACATTGAGGGCACTCTCACTCGCAAATGTTGTACTGCTAACAGTTATATTGGGAACACATAGTCATTCCCATCACCTTGAAGATGTGCTGAGAACAGAGCTGGGTCCCAGTCTAGGGTGAAATCCAGGGGTGAATATCATAGAGCCAATGGTAATTCCGTGACCCTGCAACAATGTAATAAATAGTTTCTTGGGCAAGGGGCAGGCCATCCACCTAGCATGTAAGGGCCAATCAACCACAATCTATAGGTGCTATCTATAAGGGATAGCACTCCAATCACCCAACCAAAAAGACTGATAGGTTTTTCGGGGAGCGACCCATATTGTGATGCAAGGGGGCAATAAAATGGCCCGACAAGGGCTTGGGAATTTTCGAATGTCCTGTATGATACATGTCGGTTTGTGATTTAAACGAAAGTTCTAACTGACCCTTGGCTGAGCTCTCCGTTTGTTACTGGGGGAGGGTTGTTGGGCCCTGGGAGCTGAATGGGTATGCTCGTAGTAACTCCCAGACCTCTGACATACTTAAGCCAACAACCTCATATATGAGAAACTTGGCAGCACACGTGGCGTCAGCTTGTGTGCATGGACCTGCCTCGATTTTTCCATCTGGAAAAGGACATACCACAACCAGCATTTATCTGTAAATGTTGCTTGTCTGCAGCATACATAATCTGTATGTAGGTGTTGAAATAGGCAATTGGGTCTGGGAATTGCTCCCCTCAATGTCCTGCTGTAAGATTCTGGCACACAATGCAATTTACAATACACTGTGCCACATAATAATAATACTTTAGCATTTATATGGCGCGACGAACGCTCAGGTATCTGAGCACTGCTTATTATTATCCACGGTGTGTGGTGCTCATTTATCGACCTCAGAATGATGAAAGGCTGGGTTTGGCCCTGCTGGGATTCAAACCAGCGTCAGCAGGCTCTGCACAGATGTCAAAGCGAGCGCTCTTCTCACTGTGCTATCGGACCGATATGTTCTAACAGTTTGGGCGAGAACCATTCTTCTGCAATAGTTGCAGATAGACTCTCTCGAGTCAAATGCGTTGGCTAGTGGAGTTGCTTCAATCCTATCCTCAATAATGCTAGAGGCATAACTGGCTTTACAGTGCTATCCTGTCTCCAAATTGCCTCACTGCGGATAAAGAACACCCTTGTTTCTTCCATAACTCCTTTTCTTCTTGTGGTGATCATCCTTCTATCTCAATTAGTTGGACAATAGATGGCATGCATGTTAAAGCCCTCCTTTACCAACATGCATGGTCCTGTCATCTGTTAATAGTTTCCATTTCAAAATAAGTGATCTCTGAAAAATAGGCTGCTTTTTTAACTTCTAAATCTGTGACTTTGTTTCCTCGGGAAACTACGTCTTCTCTTTTAGTGTGGGCTGTGCATTTTATAACTGCTAATGTTAATGGGAGTGCTTATACTTAAATACGTTTATCCAATAGGGCTGCATGTTGCACTGGAATGCCGTCTGCATGGAGGAAGACCCTCCTTTTCCAGCATGACAAACCTGTGTGTACAGTTGATGTCACATAGGCAGAGTCACAGTATACCATCAATTCTTGTCTTCGATACTCTGAAGCAAAGCGATACACGCCAATAATTCTGCAGCCTTCAGCTTTACTACCGCTGATCCAGAATACCTTTCGACAGTCGTTTGGTCAATTTTTGAAGAACCATCAATAAAGACAACTCGATCACCCACCCACCAATAGCATTTTCTCTAACTTGGGGAATTTCATTATAATGTTCAATGTGCGTTGTACAATCATATACATAATTATCCTCACCAACTTGTTCTGCTATGAACGTTGCTGGGTTCACTGTCTTGCATCTAACAATTTTAATCGCAGGATTTGTGTGGTCAATGTACTTTTAGGCTTCTCTAAAATCACAAATAATGCATACTCTACAAATAGCGTTAGTGAACGAACACCCCATGTCTGTACTTGAAGCTTTTTCAATCGTGAATACAGCAGCAGCTAAAGAATGCTCACAAGGATAATGTCCTTTCATAACTGGGTCTAGAATTCCAGTATTATAAGTCAGGGCACTTCATAAAGACCACTTGTGAGCCTTTTCTAGTAGGATTACAACTGATTCCATCACTTAGGAGATCCTCAATGTCTCTCTTTAGAGCGATGGACTGGAAGTCATCTTTTAATTCACCATAAAGGTACACATCAAATCACATCCCATAAATGTTTCAATTTCTTTCAAAATTAAGTTTGAAATTAAATTAGATTTAAAATGCACAATCACCTTATCCATTCGACCACTATCCACAAATTCAACTTGATCTATGTCAGATGATACCACAAGTGTAAGTGATGGGATTGAAGAAAGTAAAGATAACTTGTGGGCTCTATTTAACATTAGAGCTTCGGACTCTCCAAATTTCCCTCCAGTTTCTGTTCAGCCTCTTCTGGTTGGTCTTAGTCTGTGGAAAGCCAGTCAGTGAGCTTTCTTCAGGAATCTCGTTCTCGTTTATCAAATAAAATTGTAACGGTAGAGCCTGAGGCATCACAGTTAATTCCATCTGATGATAGTTGTATTTCTGCCTCTGAACTCCCAGCTAAAGCGGGCTGTCATATCCGATGGCTTATGATCTTCCAAGACTCTCAAAAGCATGTTATGTCTAATGCTATGTCACAAAAACCTCCAAAGAAGCCTTGTGCAGATAAGGAGAGCTTTCCACTTAGGTCAAAATCTCTTTGCACAGATTCAAATGGTTTACTTATTGTGTACTTGGGTATAAGGTACTCAGGATTCCAATTAACTTTTGATGATTTATTGGGTCCCCTACCAGTCTTTGAGCTTTTTGTTTTTTTCTTTGTCTTAAATCGTTGGTTAGTGGTGGTTCTACGGTGTCAAACTCTGTCTCTCTATGTAGTTCTTGTGTATCAAAACAGGGTTCGGATGCAACAAGTCTTGTTGATCCTAGTATGGAGCTGGCATACACTTGAGTGTGATGTGAAGCTCTGTGTAGTTCGATGCAGCATCAGAACGGATCAGTTCCAGGAGTCCCCCAGGTCTAGTTCTACAGCCAAGCTCTTTCGAGATGATGGATACTGTTGGGTCGAATCAGCAACAACACAATTCTTCTATCGAGTTGAGTTCTGGGCTGGGGCTGTGCAAAGATACTGGATGTTCACGGTGCTGTTCGAAGATGAGATGGTTCTAAGACTTGCATAGTGTTGAGCTTCTGTTTGAGCCAAGTAGCGATAAGTGTGGCTGGTGCGAAGCAGCGTCAAACTGGTTTGAGGAGGCAAGCAGCGTTTTGAGGTTCACAGAGAGTGTCACATCAGCATGCGAGTCGTAAGTGGTTGCTCTATTATACGTGTTGCTTGCAGCTACAGATCACGAGAGCTGATGTTAGAATTATATTGAGACTGCATTCCGCATTGTACCGTGTGATTTAGATTTTTTGAAATAGTTGTAATCTGTGACCTTCATTGAACATATAACTTGGCAATAGGACTATTAAGAAGGGACTGGTGGGAGATTTAATTTATGAGTTTATCCGGCTCCCGGTACTTACTTGGCATATTTCTGCAGGACGAGCATGTAGGAGAGAACTATATTTCCCATCGCTCACGGTGCTAGATGCTGTTTTTTCGCACCCCTCAAGGCCGTCACAGGCGAAAGCTGACGCAAAGCCTGTTTGGGCCTGTTTATGGCCTGAAACGGCAGTCGGCGGGGGAGGCTGTCGGGTGAGGCTGTGATTTTTTATTTAAGCTGTGACTCAGGTGAGCTGTGTTGTTTGGAAGCGATGGCTACCACAGTAGAAGGGAGAAGACTCATATATGAAATATCTGCATTAAAGACCCTGAATAACAACAGGGGGGATATTACGCTGAGAAGTTTAAATAAAATTAAAAAATTGGGAATCTCTACTCCTATGTAAATACTGTCTCTTTTGAGAGAGATGCCAGAAGGCATCAAAGATGGCCTAATTAAGGCTAGATCTGTGTGTGCACATGCTACTGAGGTGGCCACTTTAATTGAGGTGCATATACTTGATGCCCTTCTTATAATGGAAATGTGGTTCACAGATGTCTCGCAAGCCGTTTTCCATAAGTTAGTACCTGAGAATTTTCAGATTCAACATGTTGATTGTGTGGGCAGTGGCGGTATCGGTTATTTATAAAAATATACTGCGCATCTCCCATCTCAATCTGCTTGATTGGGGAGGCAAATCACAAGCAGGGCAATTTACCATTGAGTTATCCCCAAACTCACCTGTCCATGTGCTATTGGGTTACAGGCCCCCAGGATCACATAGAGAGTTCCTGGAAGGCCTAGATCTTTTTCTAACTTCCTCTGGCAGTAACTATGGAGACATACTATTAGAAGGGGACTGGAATCTGTGGTTGCACGACCGTAATCACCCATTCTCCATGGAACTCTGGGATATCTTAGAACACCATGGCCTTTGGCCTCTGGGAAAAACATCTACTCATAACAAAGGTCACTGTCTTGACTTGATTATAGTAAGAGGTATCTGTACTTTTCTCTTAGATAATATACCGATTCATTGGTCAGACCGTACCGTACAAATATTCCTATTAGCTGCCAAATTGAAGAATAACCAAGGTCCTAAAGAGGGTATCGGAATATTAACACGGATGCATAAGATTTGGACAAAATATCTGCACAGGAAGTAATGCAACTACTCTCCTCAGTTGATAAGTCATTACCGAGCGAGGATTTCTTTCTGACTGGAACCAAGTTTATGGATACCATATGTTCCAGGGTTGCACCTAGGAAACCTATGAGAAAGAGTCTCTCTAAGTCATGGTTTACACAGAATTTGACTTCGCTGTGCAAACAAGGTAGTCTGTCCAGGTGTAAATGGCAAAAACATCATACTGAAGAAAACAGCATTATAGCCAAAACAGCATTATAGCCAAAACAGGTCTATAAAAAGGCAATCTTTGAGGCTAAACGCAAGTTCCTACATAAAGAAATTAGTGAGGCAGGTACTCATTCAAGGGAACATTTCTCGACTATATCAAAACTCCAACACCCCATAAGCTATCAATTGTCCATTACACCATCAATGGCACAGGCCAATGCCTTTAATTGTTTCTTTGGAGAAAGAATTGCTGCAATTAAAAGCAATATTGCAGCCATGAATCCAACTCCATTTACCTTGTTGTAATCGAGCATGGATCTAGATCTTGGTGGACACGATGAAGCTAAAGTCATTGCGCTCCGAAAGCAGTTTAATTTCTACCATGTGATGGAGGATAATATATGTACACTGATAAAAAACGATGAAACCAACCAATGACTGTTTGTTTCCACTTCCTGCAGTGCAGCTAAGTGTATGGCTGAGGAAATTGGTCAGTTTATGACCACTTTTGTAAATAAATCGTTAGATCAAGGAGCAGTACTTCAGATACTTAAATACACTATATTAACACCCTTATTAAAAAAACTAACCTGGTCATTTTGGTCCTCCAGAACTACCGTCCTATGGCTGGCCTTCCTTGGCCAGGGAAGATTCTGGAAAAAGTTGTGACTCAAAAACTGCAGGTTTTTGTTGAAGAAGACTTACTTCTAGATCCCTTGCAGCTCGGGTTCCACCCTAAATTTGGTACGGAGATGGCTCTGCTGGCGGTCTATGATGACCTGTTGAGTGAGGCTGATCAGGGCAAGCTTTCACTCTTGGTGATGCTTGACCTGACAGCCGCCTTCATACAGTTAATCATGATATTCTTCTAGACTGACTGAGGTTGTTCGGTAGAGTCTCAGAGCATGCCATTCAGTGGTTCAGATCCTTCCTGGAGAAACGCCAGCAATGCGTTAGACTGGGAGGCTTTACTTCAGACCCCAGTATTATGGGATGTGGCGTCCCACAGGGTTCGTCGTTTTCGCCGCTTCTCTTTAATCTGTATCTTCGACTATTAATGGAAATCTTGAGACTTCACAGAATAAGCTTCCAATTGTATGCAGATGATACTGAAATTTTCTTTACAATTGATAATGTTGAGGAAACCTTTGCTAGGATCAGTGAATGTCTCATTAGCAAGTGAATGGCTTCCAATCAACTGCAATGAAATGCTGCAAACACACACATAATTTATTCTGTTAGTTCCTGAACATCTTTCTATCCCATGAAAAAACAGTAATTTCCCAATCTATTGGGAGTTGAGCCCAAATTCTCTGCTAAAGTAAAAATCCCTGGTTGCATTTGGCAGGGTAAGCTGGGCTGTGAAAGCCAGGTTGGAGCTAAGGTAAAAGCAATCTTTTACTCTCTGAGACTTCTTTGGCAGACCCTTCTGTTTATTCCGGAAGAGGACCATGCGCTGGTGGTGGGAGCACTCACAAATGCCCACCTAGACTATTGTAACAGCCAACTGATGGACATTCCAAAAAAACAACTTTACAGACTTTAAAAAGCCCAGAATGCAGCAGTCAGGCTAATCTGCAGATTAAACATCACTTCCCATGTTTCTCCTTCACGTCGATTACTCCACTTGTTAGCGGTTGAGGATTGCATTAAGTTTAAGGTAGCATGTCTAGTAGTCAAATGTTTGAACAATCCAGCACCTGACTACTTGAAGGACAAGCTCAATCTATATCAGCCGTCCAGATGTGTATGATCAAGGGACCAAGCTCTTCTGGCTATTCCTACATCTACATTTGTATCAAGAAGGGATAGATGATTTGCAGTGTTTGGCCCTATACTCTGGAATAGCATACCTAGGGAAATTAGGATACTTGACTCACTCTTTAAGTTCCGCAAGGCCTTAAAAACATTTATGTTTAAATAAAGCTACAGCTTCCGTCAGGCCTGTCGGGAACTGTTTGGCCTTTAGGATGGAATGCAGGGTACCTATAGAATTCTGCTAACTTAGTCGTTTTTGTAAATGACTAATGACTATCATCTGCGCCATTATTTGGTTCAGTCCATTTCGAGCGCGTTATCAATTCCTCAAAATTAAAATCAATCAATCAAAGGCTTTGAATGTGGTGAACTCCAGCTCAAGGATAGTTCAATGTGATGGAAGACATGAAGGTAACGGCTTTAGCTTCTCTGGTCCTACCGGTCCCAATCCAGGTGCTCTTGGACAACCGGGGCTACTTTATTCTTCACTTTCAATCCAGGGAGCTTAGCTGGCACTTACAGGAGTCATTCACCTCCAGTGAGGACCCTGACTACCGGTGCAGCTGGCAGAGGGCAGGCCTGATCCAACAGAAAGTCACCCCCAATGTTCCCTAGGGATGGTTATGGGACCATGCTTGTCTTGCTTTGGAACCACTCTATCTTCACCTCACAAATGGAGGATTTTGGAATTAGCTGCACCCTCAATATAGTTACAAAGCATTCTTATTTTCTTGATGTAAGTTTTAAATGAATCAAGGAAGGAGTGGGAGATCCCTTCCTTATAAAGGTAAAAAGCCACAGTGTATCAGACAATAGCAAGCCTGCTGTAATGGGTCCAATCCCTGCTGCTGTGACAAGTGACCTGTACCTTCTTGCATCATACCCAGCGTGCTTTATCCTGCAGGAAATGGAGGGGGCAGGAAGGACAGAGAGCCCCACACAAAAACAGGATGGTGAAATCTTCCCTCAGTTCCCCTCTGCTTTTTCTAGCTATTCTAACCCCGCCTCTTCCCAAGCATCCAGCTTTAAAGACCCTCTGGTATGCAACCCCCTGGTGTGAAGCTGCCCTTCATTTTATTACAATCTGCTGAAAACAGCAGGGACAGAAGAGATCCAGCCTATTTATAGAACTATTAAAAAACTCACACTTGCGATATACAAATACCAGCCCAAAACACCTCATTACATGTTTGCTGGTATCCCGCCGGTATTACCATCAGGATACCCGCAAACTGTAATACCGTTTCCGCCACTTGGTCTGCCGGAATTATTGGCAGATTCCAAGTGACAGAAACACTGGTAAACCCCATTGCATGGAGCCTGATAGGACTCCATGGGGTGATTTCCCGGTGTTACTGGCACTGGTATTACCACGTAGGTAATACCGGCAGTTTTTTGCAAATAGGGTGGCGGAAATACCTCCAGCTGAGAGCTGGAGGTAAATCCACTACCCTACCGGCAAACTTGGAGTGTGCTGGGGCGGTAACATGCTGGTATGCAGTAATACTGGAATGTTATTACCGCACCAGTACACTCCTAATGAGGGCCAAGGTCTATCATTTCATTTGTAGTTCTATTTAATTCCAATTTTGCCTTGAAAATGACCCCATGGGTTGAAACACGTGTTGGCTTTGTTTGAGTTTGTAATTTTAAATATGGTGCTTAAGGGCAGTTTTTGAGCATATGTAGCTCAAGACTGGCAATGTTTTTGCTCTCCTTATGTGGGTTCTGCTTTACCCTATGTGATACAGGGGGATACAGAATTAACATGATATGCTTGGACGAAATAGCACAGTGCTTTGTTTTGTTTACTTTTCTCATAATGGGTGGTTTTACTATCAAGATTGTCAGGCTTGGAATCTAATTGCTTGACTTAATGTATAAGGAATTGTGACTTAATATTCAGTGTTTTTCTCTTTATTTCTTTAACCAAGTGCATGATCTCTTGATGAATTGTCACAGTGTTGACCAAACGGATCATGTGTTCTGTCTGTAGTGGTTTGCATTATATTGAAATACTCTCAACATATTAGTTCTAGATTATAAATTGTATTATTGAGTATTATACAGTCAACAGGTTTATCAACTTTAAGTACTTTGTTATAAAATTTCCAATATCACAAATCATAAAACCTTCATATCACAAATCATAAAAATAATTCCACACCAAGCTTTTACCCATGAAGTGGCAGATGTAGGAAGGCTGTTCCGCCCGTACCATGATATGAGCGATAAACCTTCCTGCATTGGCTTTAGTTGCTAGGTTAACAATCAGTTGCTCAGTACACCTTGCCATCAGAATAGTCTTCATCATTCTTTTATCAGATGCAAGGGACTATACTATACAACGTCACCAGGTATTCTTGCATGCCATATGTCCGCTACCCGCTTAATCTGAGCTAATACACTGGATTGCATGAATTGCGTTTTACTTGGAATCACCACTGACAGCCAACCCAGGAGAGAAGACTCCTTGATATGGACCAGTTTCCAATAAAATATTGGATAGCCTAGCACCACTTTTTCATAAATCGGTAGCACCACTTTTTCATAAATCGGTAACATTTCAAATTCCATGTAGCACATTTCAATCAGTGAGTAAGGGGGCCGTCTCAGAAGTCTCTTCAACGCTACTGATTCTATTTTAGTAATTTCCCTTAGACTACTCATAGCCCAGGTTTCAGAGGCACACATAATAGTGGGCAAGATTTTGGTGCAGTAGAGAGAAGTCAGAAACCCGACTTCATAACCCCCTCCCTTGTGTGAGAAAGAGCTAACAGCACCGGAGAGCTGTGCAGTCTTTACCCTACATAGATCCAAGCGCATCTCATTGCTAAGCTTACTATCGAGGGTAATACTTAAATACGTATAACAAGAGATTTTTCCACTGGCTCTACACCCATCTGCCAATTAAATCTATAAGCCTTTCTAGTAGACTTATTAAAGACCAAGATCTTAGTCTTGGAGGTGTTCACTTTCAGAAAATTAGCAATCGAGTAGGATTGTAAGTTGCCCAGAGCTGTCTGCATGCCACCTGGCGTCAGGTCCATCAAAACAATGTCATCAGCGTACTACATCCTCTGCAGGGGCACATCGCCCAGTTTATGGGGAATACAATTCGGGCAATTTGAGGCTGTTCCCATGTCAGACAGGTACAAGTTGAACAATATGGGTGCTAATATACAACTCTGTTTAATACTCTTCTCAGTGGGAATCCAGCCTGACGTTGCACCATTACCCTCCAGCTGCACTCTGACCCTAGTTTGCTCATGTAGCATCATCAGCATTTTGAGCAAACCAGGAGAAAAGCCCCATTTGGATAATTCTGTCCACTGTCTCAAAGGCAGCACTATAATCAATAAAGGCAGCATATACTGGCCTTTTGCGTATAAGCCATGTCTGCTGAATGGAGGTCACTAAGGCAAGGCCGTTGGTCACTGTGCTGTAACCTTTTCGATATCCAGCCTGATTGGGGGGAATTATGTTTTTCTCCTCTGCCCATACACACAGCTCCTCTAATAAGACCTTGGCGAAGATCTTTGCTGGTACATCCAGCAACATAAGTAAACGATAGTTATGTGGGTCTGCATGGGAGCCCTTCTTCAAGACTGGCACTAAGATACTATCCTGCCATGTTGAGGGAAGAGACTGGCTCTTGCTAATACATTGATACAACTGGTGCATAGCCTCTGCCCAGAGAAGGGTTTCCATTTTAATCAACAAATTGCACATGCCATCCGGGCCAGGGGCACATGAAGATTTGCTTTTGCTTATCAATTTGATGATCTCCTCGTTGTCTTTTGTGTATCTCCAGTCTTCAACAATGATGTTGGCAAGTGAGTTTCCGCCCCGCTGCCTCCCAAAGATCCAGTAACATAAGTTACCCTGCATGCTCTGGCACACCATTAAATCTTTGTCAACTCTTTCAGACCCATTAAGCATGTTCCAAAAAAGGTACGCGAGTCATTCATCAGTGCGGAGTGAACAAGCTCGCGCCATGTGCCACATTTAACCTTGTATTTATGCTCTTTTAGCCCTTTGCCATAGTTGCCCTTAATGGCGTTGACTCCCTGGGCATAGTCCAGGGGTTTATCGTCATAATGTAGAAAGGCACGTAGTTCTTTACGAATGTGTCTTTTTTCTCTGATCTGTTTATAATACACATGATGGTGGGTCTTCTTGACTCCTGCAACAATACTTCTAGGGCTATGAACCCTAGGTAAGATGCTAAGCCCAATCGACTTCAAGCCTTTCTCATGCTGACTCATATTAGAGTGATTTGTCTCCGCATTATTCAAATCCTCAACCTTGCCGGCAGATATAATGAAATCTGCACGCACTACTGGGGCCCTGATTGAAACTGATTGTATTTTAGTCGCATTCCAGGGGATCCAGTTTAAACTTGTGTTCACTTGAAGAATCCCTTTACTTAAGGGACCTGGTGCATGTCCCCCAATGGTAAGGCTGGTAAGACATTAATGGGAAAATGATCACTTTCTGGTCTGTGAAAACCCACAGATCCGTGATGAGAAAGTCAGCGTGTGCTGCAAAGACATAATCAATAATGCTAGCACTCTTCAATGAGGTCCGAATGAGCTGTGATGGACGATCACAGGGCCTAGCTCCATTTACCATGGAGAACCTCACTGAGTATAGCAAGCTGGCCCAGCTAGTACCACATGAACAAGCCTGATCCAGCAGGGAATCCTGCTCGAATGGTGAAGACTTTTCCACATTCACACAATTATGCAACTTAGTGTCTCTTGGGATTTTAGAATTAAAATCACCACACAGAAATGTAGGAATCTTACTTGTCAAGTTCGTTATGACAGCATCCATCTATTTGTGTACCGCTACATGTGATGCCAAGTAAGGAGGGACATATATATTTATAAGTAGCATGTCAGTTCATTCACTTCCTACAAATCACTGGGGTTATAGACGCTGCCAATTAAAATGCACAGGGTATTTTAGCTACAGTTAGTGGTTTGTTTAGTCCCTGAACCAGGCCCCCGTTTGACCTGTCCCTGATCCCTTTGACTGCCAACTTGTTTTAAAAAATCCCCCCTTCCAGGGCGTGAGGCTCGGTGAGCCAGGATTCCTGTAACAGTACAATGCTAAATCAATCACTCTAGTCCAGGAAACCATCTTGTTCGAACAGGTGCTGATGTCCCCGGGCATTCCAGCTAACAAATAGAAATGGTGAGCTAGGAGTGCTTCTGCCTATGTGTTTGGATCATATGGGACAACCATTCCCAGTGGCACTTGTCACCAACTGTACCCTGCCTCAGAGTGGTGAGGCTAGTGGTGACCGAGGGCCCGACATGGCTGGCGCCAGTGGTTAGAAAACCTTGACCATTCTCATTTAGATCCCCCTTACCATTGTTCAGAGTGATTCAAGATGTGTCACCATGTCTCTGTGTGGGACCCAAACGCTCAGATCTACCAAATCTACTGTCGAAGATAATGGAACGCAATGTGTCATTCTTCATGGGCAAACGGATACCACCTTTCCGTTCATTCACTTCAAGCATGGTACACTCATAACCCAACCTTAGAAATTGCTGACGATACTCTGCAACATAGTTGATGGAACAAACCACCTTATAAAACACCAAAGAGGTGGCATACTCCTCTTTTTCACAGATGTCGATGATTTTAATATCATTACTTTCCACAAATCGCAATGGAATAATAGACTTGAGCGATTCAAGTAGTGGTGACTGCTGTGACAAAAAAGACTTGCAGGCCGATTCATGGAATAATTAGTGCGGCGCAAGTGGCCAAAAACGTGCGAATCGCAGTGGAATAGCGAAAATCGCAGTGCAAGTGCGAAAATCGCACGAAAAGCAGCGCACATCGATTCATGGAAGGGCGTGCGCGAGAAAACCATCGGATGTGCGATAATAAAGTGCGCGGCGCACGTTGGCGCACAGGCCATCTAACTGCGTGCGCCAGGTCACAGCGAAAATCGCACAGGCCACAGCGAAAATCGCACATAGCGCGGCGCACGCTACAAAAGTAGGCTGAACACGGGGCGTAACACTCGGAATGGGGAACAACTTGCCAAAATGTGGGCGTCACGGGGGAAGTACAGGGTACAAGTGCGCGGAACGCCCACACGCTCGCCTACAACACGTATTCATGGAATAGAATAGGGCAAAAAAGCGCACGCTCAAACCAGCGCACAGGCACAAACACGACCGCCACAAGAAAGCAGGCGGTAGCGTTTCTGCGCCTGGAAGAAATGTACGCCAAAAGGTGCGCCAACAAATAGCACCTATATACTGCCACTGACAAAAAATATGTGTGCGTGTATACCGGGGTGCGCGGGAAGTCTCACACGCAAATTGGCCGGGTACGTGGATTTCAGGGGTGCGAGGGAAGTTCCACATGCGATTTGTCAGGGTACGTGGATTACAGGGGTGCGCAGGAAGTTCCACACGCGATTTGGCCGTGTACGTGGATTTCAGGGGTGCGCGGGAAGTTCCACACGCGATTTGTCAGGGTACGTGGATTTCAGGGGTGCGCGGGAAGTTCCACACGCGATTTGGCCGTGTACGTGGATTTCAGGGGTGCGCGGGAAGTCCCACACGCGATTTGGCCGGGTACGTGGATTTCAGGGGTGCGCGGGAAGTTCCACACGCCATTTGTCAGGGTACGTGGATTTCAGTGGTGCGCGGGAAGTTCCACACGCGATTTGGCCGTGTACGTGGATTTCAGGGGTGCGCGGGAAGTACCACACGCGATTTGGCCGGGTACGTGGATTTCAGGGGTGCGCGGGAAGTTCCACACACGATTTCCCAGGGTACGTGGATTTCAGGGGTGCGCGGGAAGTTCCACACGCGATTTGGCCGTGTACGTGGATTTCAGGGGTGCGCAGGAAGTCCCACACGCGATTTGGCCGGGTAAGTGGATTTCAGGTGTGCGCGGGAAGTTCCACACGCCATTTGGCCGGGTAAGTGGATTTCAGGTGTGCGCGGAAAGTTCCACACGCGATTTTTCAGGGTACGTGGATTTCAGTTGTGCGCGGGAAATTCAACACACGATTTGGCTGTGTGCTCCCAGGTATACCCTGTACACCCTCCACGGCCCCTGCAGGCAGCACACACCACAGGGGACTACCCTGCACACCTGCTCATGTCACCCAGCACCCCCACCCCCCAGCATCCAGGGGCACCCTCCACCAGGCCCCCACTCATGTCCCCCTGCACCCCCACCCCCCAGCATCCAGGGGCACCCTCCACCAGGCCCCCACTCATGGCCCCTATCACCCCCACCCCCCCGCCACCAGGGGCAGCCTCCACCAGGCACCCACTCATGTCTCCCACCACCCCCACCCCCCAGCAGTGCAGGGGCACTCTCCACCAGGGCCCCACTCATGTCCCCCTGCACCCCTACCCCCCAGCATCCAGGGGCACCCTCCACCAGGCCCCCACTCATGGCCCCTATCACCCCCACACCCCCGCCACCAGGGGCAGCCTCCACCAGGCCCACACTCATGTCTCCCACCACCCCCACCCCCCAGCAGTGCAGGGGCACCCTCCACCAGGCCCCCACTCATGTCTCCCACCCACCCCCACCCCCAGCCACCATGGGCAGCCCCCACCAGGCCCCCACTCATGTCTCCCACCACCCCCACCCCCCAGCAGTGCAGGGGCACCCTCCACCAGGCCCCCACTCATGTCTCCCACCACCCCCACCCCCCAGCCACCATGGGCAGCCCCCACCAGGCCCCCACTCATGTCCCCCTGCACCTCCACCCCCCAGCATCCAGGGGCACCCTCCACCAGGCCCCCACTCATGTCCCCCTGCACCCCTACCCCCCAGCATCCAGGGGCAGCCTCCACCAGGCCCCCACTCATGTCTCCCACCACCCCCACCCCCCAGCAGTGCAGGGGCACCCTCCACCAGGCCCCCACTCATGTGTCCCACCACCCCCACCCCCCAGCACTGCAGGGGCACCCTCCACCAGGCCCCCACTCATGTCCCCCTGCACCCAGGTCCTCACAATCACCAACCATGTGCGTAATGGTCAGCCTCCACAGCCAAAAGGCCCTACCAAGTAACCCATTCACCCACATGGAAATGAAAATTACATGTTACACCCCCAACGTACATAAAGCAAATGAACCCATGTCTGTCACACACAATGGTTGCAAATGAATTTGAAAACACCCAACATGACATGCATGAAACCAATGAGATGATACCACACAGTGAAGTATGAAAACAAAAATGTATTTAAAAAATATGAATGCAAATGAAATGAAACAAACTACAATACCAATGAAAAAAAGAAAAGGTGCATGTCCGTCCCAAAAAATGAAAAACACAAAATCCCAAAAAAATGTACTTCAAAGTCACATTAAAAATGAAATCAATCCGACAGAAAAAAAAATAAAATCCAAACACCATTGCTCCATGGAGAAGAAAAAATAAAATTAAAAAATAAAACAATCCAATGAAGAACTATGTACACAATATCCAAGGGTCCATGAGCCCAACTGAACAAAGGAAACCTACTAAAAACCCTAACAAAAAAGCAACTATGTACAAAAAGTGGAGCTGTGTCCGTCGACTCCAAATCATAAGAATAAACAAATGAAACCTAAAACTAAAGAACTATATACAAAGGCGGCGGGCAAGTCCAGCGGCTCACTCCGTAGTGTTCCGGGCCAGGGCATCATCAAACTCCTCGTCTATGTCCCGGAGGCGGTCCTGTTCCATGGCCCCGAGAGTCTGCAGGGACGACGCCATCTGCTCCTCCAACCCCCTGCGGATTGCCTCGAGGCACTCGGCCCGCCTCAGGGCCCTCCGCATGGAGTTCTCCGCCCTGACCATCGTGAGCCGCTCCTCTTCCGCCCGCCGCCGCTCCGCACCTATCTGCTGGCCCAACCGCAGCCACACGGAAGACACTTCCTGTCCTGGGTCCTCCTGCCCTCTGGCCGATGCCTGCCCCTCCGATGTTGAAGGCCCCGAGCCATGATGCCTCCCACATTCACTCTGCTGCTGCCTCCGACGCAACTGCCTCTGCCAGCACGACGGCATCCAGGCTGATGGAATCCACCGACGCCGTTGTGCACGTGCCCTGCCTGATGATGCCGGCACATCCTCCATCTGCTGGGGTACAGTTGCTGTGGTGTCCACCCCTGCTTGACCTCCGACTCCCGACTGTGGCAGGGATGGGATCCTCACCGAGCTGGCTGCATAGGTCAGGGCAGGTCCACAGGGGGCCCTGGTGGCATCTGGGCCGGAAGACGGCAAGGAGAACGACTGGCGTATAGCCTCCACAGAGGAGGAGAGGGCCGCCAGATTGGCCGACACATGCAGGAAACCCCCGAACATGGAAGATCCCAATAGGGCCACGTCGGCACGGTGCTCTTCGTGATGATGTGCGTGCTCCTCCCGGGAAGCACGCACGTCATCACGAATTGCACCCGCGCGCATCGCAACCCCAATCAGGACCTTCTCCATATGGACACGGGTCCCCTCGTCCGCAGGTGGAGGGGAGTCAGGTGACATGGACATCCCCTCTACCTGCTGACAGGCCTGGGACGGGGCACCCCTGCTGGTGCATGGTGGTGCACTCACAGGGTCAGGGACAGCGACATGCACAGGCCCCTCCACGGTGACCTGTGCTGCCTCCTGCCCCTGGCCCTGGACTGCACCACTTGCACCAGCAGGGATTTCCCCACCAGGCCCCATGTGTGCCCCTGTGGCGGCCTCCTCCTCCTCTGTGGAAACCACCAACCTGGATGGCTCCTCACCGTCTTCCACCGTAGCAGGCCCCTGTGGGGGCTCACCCACCCCTTCCGCTGCAGCCGTGGGGGCATCCCCGCCGCCTTGCTCCACAGCGCCGTCTCCGCCCTCTTCTTCACTAGCCGCTGTGTAGAGGGGGACAAAGAACACAAGCATCAGGGTACTGTACAATGGTCCCCTAGACAGGAAGCAATAGCAGATGAGTACCACTGTCAAAGTACACTTCCATCATGTCCCTCCACAACACATGGGTCAGTCCAGGCAAAACACACACAGTAACAGGCATGGTGCATGCCATGGACATTTCCATACATGTCCAATGGACTCTTGAAACATACAATGATATGGAACTCACATGCATCAAGGGTCATTCCTATCACATGCACACACTTCACCTCAGTCACATCCATCTGGCCCCATACACCCCAAACACAGCGGATACAAGGGTAACTAGGCTGCATCAGTGAATCTGTGCATTGTCACGCACATGTGTCATGCATCCATGGCATGCACAAGACACAGACACGCAGGTCAGGCACACAGACATGGCTACCATATATGTACCTGCCATCATCACCCATCCCTCACCCCCACCCATGTCCAGGAACAGAGACTGGCATGCTCTCATGTCTGAAATCTGCATAGGGCTCCCCATGTGGCATTTAAACACATGGAACAAACATGTGGTTCACACATCACTGGTCGCACATGCATTACCATGATGTCCCTGCACACATACATGCATACATGGCCTATGTCACACATACAGGCAAGTATCAGACAACCAGCACACCGCAACATGCCCTGTCTCACACAGCAATGCTTGGACACTTACCGCTCAACTCCAGACGGGTCTCCCTCTCAAGGATCTGGGCGTGGAGCGCTGGGCATACGCGTTCCAGGAGCCTCATCTGGATGGAACTCATGCGGCCCCGGCCCCCTTCCACGAGGCGCCGGGCCTTCACGAGGGTCCTGGACCTCAAGTCCTCCCAGCGCTTCTTGATCTTCTGGATGTCGCGGGTTGCCACCCCCTCCGCGTTGATGGCAACCACACAGTCGGCCCAGATCCTCTCCCGTCCTTCCTTGCTGGCGCGGGACGATCCAAAGAGGGCATCATACTGCCCCAGGACATGCTCCACCAGGACACCAACTTCGGTGGCAGTGAAGCTGGTGCCCCTCTGCCCCTCTGGCCTGGGGTTGCCACTGGTGCCAGATGTGGAAGTGCCCGACATGGCAACCCCAGAGGCAGGTGTGGGTGGGCAACTGGGTCCTGGGGCTGGGCTGTGGAGCGATGTAATCCCAGTCGGGAGTCTTCAGTTCCAGCAGGGGTGGACACAGCAACTGGACCCTGCAGATGGCTGATGTGCAGGCACCAAATGGCAGGGCACGGTGGCAGCAGGCAGGCAGGCAGGCAGCAGCAGATGGCACGTGGGAGGCTGCTCGGGGCACTGGGGGGCAGTAATTCGGCCTTCTGGGCAGGAGCGTGGTCTTCCGTGTGTTTTCGCGTGGCCAGCTTGATACGGAGTGATTTGGCACGTGAAAATCCTGCACGTCAGCGTGAAAATCGAGGCAAGGCCCTTAGCGCGTAAGCGCGTCAGCACGCATACGCGATTCTATTGGACCAAAGGCCCTCAGCGCGTAAGCGCGTCTGTGACGTGACCCGCACGGGTGTTTCCCACACAGCACGTGATGACAGAGCACACGTGGAAAGACTGCACGTCAGAGTGTCATCGCGTGTAATTGGACAGCACGTCAGAGTGTCATCGCGTGTAATTGGACAAAAGTGCGCGTACACGCGATTGGCCTATGTACGTGTATATCAGGGGTGCGCGGGCACTTACACACGCAAGTACGTCAGCGCACCTGTATCCCGGGTTGCACGTGAATTTCCACACGCTATTGGACTGGGTACTGGATTTCAGGGGTGCGCGGGTCACACGCTCGCCTACAACACGCGCAACGCATAAATTAGCGCGCTAACAAAATAACAAGCTCAGACCCAGGATGAACATACCGTTCCTAGCAGCAGTGGGCGTGGGCTACCAAAGGAGGAGGAGGAGGATAGTCAGGGCCAGAATATTCACACCCAGAACCAGCCTTTTCGGGATGCCTGATGACCAGGTGTATGGGAGGTACAGGTTTCCACCACACATAATACTGGACCTGGTGAGTGAGTGGGAGGATGACCTCACATTACCCACCCTGTGCTCCCAAGCACTCAGCCCCCTGGAGAAGGTCCTCAATGTACTGCACTTCTTAGCCACTGGATCATTTCAGCGGACAAGTGCCATAGTGGGTGGGGTATCACAGGCCACCCAGTCACGCTGCCTACACCAGGTCTTGAACATCATCACTGCACGCCCATCAGTCCGCAGGCACATATACCTGCCCAGAACACCTGCAGAAAGGCATGCTGCCGCCCTGGATTTTTACGGTGTGGCACGATTCCCCAAAGTGCTAGGTGCCATCGACTGCACCCATGTGACTCTACGTCCACCCAGGGCATCAGAGCACATCTATAGGAACCGCAAGCACTGGCATTCCATCAACGTGCAGGTAGTATGTAATGCCAAGGGAATCATCACCTCAGTATATGCCAACTATCCCAGCTCCACCCACGACAGCTTCATTTACCGAATGTCCACCCTAAGCCGGGACCTAGAAGCTGGGCGGCATGGCGATACATGGCTGCTTGGTGAGTATGAATGCCACTGCACATGCATGCATGTCAGATACTGAGCAAGGTCACAACCCCACCAATGATACCAATCACCACCTCCACAGGGGACAGTGCCTACCCTCTCAGCCCCCACATGATGACGCCAATTCGGAACCCCACCACGCCACCCCAGGAAAGATATAACACAGCCCACATTACAACCCGGGGCATAGTGGAGCGCACATTCGGAGTGCTAAAGTCACGCTTTCGCTCCCTTGACCGTTCTGGCGGGCAGCTGTTGTACGCTCCCCCAGTAGTGTGCAGGATCATAGTGGCAGCATGTGTCCTGCACAACGTTGCAACACGCCGGGGCCTGGCCGTGGACATGGTGGTGGCCCCACATCCCCAACCACATGCACAGCCGCTGCGCATGGGAGGGGAAAGGGCACGGGGGGAGGCAGCCCGTACACAGCTAGTGGCTAATTACTTCACATAGAAATCACACCCCTGTGGAGTGCACACTGCCCTGGCACATTCCATCTGACAATCAATGATGACTCAACCTGACACTGATCCTGAATGTCTGGAGAATCAACCGTGAAAACCATATCAGCCTGAGATTGTTCACCTGGCAGTGTTACAATGTGTGCATCCCTACCCACACAGACACCACCAATGCAGTTTTGTGAAGAAACACATTCAAGCAGCTAAAATGAATACCCACTTGCAAAATGCAACAAGAGGACAGTGCCATGTCAGCCAACCCATCCCCAGCACCGCCACACGACACACCGTGCCATGTCATGCTATTTGCAGGTAAACAAAGTAATCCCCACAACATGACACTAGTGTCACAATGTACAGTGTCCCTAATTGAAACTTGCAACACCTGAAATGCTCACAGTAATGCAGGACCAACAACAAACTTGAGCAGGTACTACCATTGACATGACATCACAAATGTAATAAATTAGTACTCTCACCACCTGGAAATGCCTGCACTCCCACCACTACCAACTGTGCAGTGTTGGCGCCATGTAGAGTTGTAGGTGCACTGCTGCCAACATGGACCCCATCTCCAAACTAGAGGGCCTTGTGTAGACATGAGGAAGGGACCTGCAAATTGGGAGGTAGACACAGATGATGAGTTACACATCAATGCAACATGCAGTGTAGAACACAACAGCAATATGCACTAGGAATGTATACACAGTATTGACTAGACTACCCACACATGTAGTGGGAGTCCAATGTCACCATGTACGTCAATGTCACTTGGGCACACCCTTTGCAAGCCCATGGAAACGGGAAGCAGGAGGGGTGTGTGTGACTCAAACCCAAGCATCTGAACCTAATACATGACAAGCCTGCATGTGCCCAGCCACAATGCAGCGTATGCCCACAGGAACCACGGAAGGCAACAAATTGTCCCAAAAAAATTGGGAAAAATAAAAATAAAAATAAAAATAAAAATAAAAAAAATAAAAAATGGCCATTGATGGGCCCGGGGGGTTGGGGAGGCCACCCAGGAGGTCCGAGGACAGGGTGCACACCAAAACCCGCCTGTGTGGATCCTGGGAAAAAAAACACCTCCATGGGCTCATGGCCCACACGGCTACCCTATTGTGGGAGTATCACTGCTGTCGCTACTATCACCCTGTGCAGCTGCATCCGGAGGTGGTTGCACTATGGGAGGCAGCCCACGCAAGGCCCTAGTCTGCTCCTCCATGGCTGCAAGCATGCGGGTGTGGTAGGTCTGGTTCTGGAGGATGAGTGTGCGGAGGTCCCCATGCAACAACTCACGGGATGCCCGGACCTCCGCCCTCGTTGCCTGCATCTCAGCTGAGAGTGTACGGGTGAGATGCTCCAGCTGCTGTTCTGTCCTTTGGTGTGTTGAAGCCTCAAGCTCAACAAGAGTCGTCCTGAGGTGAAGGAGCTCCTGCCTCAGGGCTTCCCTGTGGCCCTGGGACTCTATGGAGATGGCCTCCTGCAGAGTCGCCAGTGCCGCCCGCCTGTCCCTGTTGGACGCCAACATGTCCTCCCTGTGTGACTGGCAGATGGAGTCGGTTGCCTGCTGTAGTCGCTCCATCAGCCTTTCAGGGGGGACAATGGAAGTGGCCACCCTATCCATGGCCTGAGCCATCATCTCGGATGATGCTGCCTGTTGGGTTGCCATACCGTAAATGGATTGCTCCCATGCGGTATTGCCAGGTGGCGTACGGTTACCACGTCGGCGGGCACCACACCTGTCTGGGGCAAGGCGAACTGCGCCTTGCTGTGCCGGCACTGCCTGAGGCTGCAGGACTGCATTCCCCCTCTGATCTGCTGGCCCAGGAACAGGATCAGATGTCGCGGAGTGTGACCCTGCATCCGTAACCACCAAAGGCGTAGCTGCCAACACTGACATCCCCATTGAGGGTTCTGACCCTGGTGCAGGTGGGTGGGACAGAACAGAATCCCTCCCTGGAACACTCACCTGCGACGGCACGTAGGTCTCATCATCCGAATCAACACCTGAGTACAGCTCGGGGGAGGTGCAGCCAGAGACACCCCTTGAGAGCACGACCTGCAGCACTTGTGGGTTCTCACCCACCACCACACCACGTCCCTCACTGGTGGTTGGTTGGCCCTCGGACCCCTCCTGGGTCTGCACCATCTCCACAACCCCAGCAGTATCAGGTGCGTCTTCCCCTGCAAAGACATAAAAACAAAGAAATGGAAACAGGCATTAGCACCATGGCACACAATGAGGGCTGAGAAGCAACAGAACCAGTACTTGATTGACACATGTCCCACATGACTAAAACCCTCCCATGCATGCACCCTCACTGCATATGAAGGGCAGGCAAATGGCACACACTGATGACACCAAGATGGAAGATGAACACATTTTCTGCATGCTGCCTGGCAGTGGCATCACACATTGGCCTGTGATTGCCAGGTGAAACACACATGCCATCACACAGATGGCATGTACCATTGCTATTGAGTGAAGATGGAGAGGAGGGCAGCACCTATTCATTCAGTCCAGTTCCCGCATGTAATAGCTTTTCTAATTCAAACAGGTCAGATTTTTCACCTGGAGCTGCCATTCCAAAATGGTCCAATTGCACAGGGACATGTGTGAACAAATGATATCCAGGTAACAAAGTCACTCCACTTTACCATAGCCATGTCAGACATGTAACTAGAGGACTGAGAAATGCCTAGTAAAAGTGGTGGAATGCAAACAATCTGCCTGAATGAACAGAGAAAAATAAGCAACAATGTTGTGGCAAGGTGACACTTCAAGGGCAACTGGCGTGCAGTTGGGCCAGATGTCTACTGTTGGCAGAAGGGATACTGCTATGGCCAAATGCAGCTGCGCAGGATGTATTGCATGAAGCACATGGCTGACCCATACGACTCAGGCGCACACACTCTCACCTGGCACACAAACAGAAGCCCTCACACACACCATGCACATGGATGACACACACATGCATGTGCACTCACCGGACAATGCCTCGTAATCAGGCAGATCTCCCACGCCTTGGATCTGTTCCTCCGTGATGTAGGTCCCAGCGACTGACTCATGTGGAGTGAGTTCCATGTCTACTACTGGAGACCCACCTCCAGTCACTAGAGTTGCGGCATGACTTGAGGCCAGCTTACTCTTTGCCCTGCGCTTTAGGTCATTCCAGCGCTTGTAGCAATCATTGGCTGTGCGCCTCACGATTCCAAGGGCACTTACGATGTCCGCAACGGTCTGCCAGTGTGCCTGGCGTTGTGCAGGTGTGGTCTTGGATCCTGCAACAATGACCATCTCGTTATCATGTGCGGACACATACTCAACAAGTGCATTCAGTTCGTCATCCGTGAAGCTGGGCTTCCTCGACGGGCCGGACTGTGTAGCCGTGTCTGGGGCATCAGCCTGTGCCGGACGAGCACTCTTCCTCTTCCGCTCGGAAGGTGGTGGTGATCCTGAGTGTCCTGCGCCGCTCTGGACACTAGGGGCAGGAGCCCTGGTGGACTCTGTTTCAGGAGTGTGGGATTGCACACTCAGCATGGGAGTTGGTGCAGGCATTGGCTCAAGTGTAATGGTGTCAGGGGGAATGTCAGCAGGATGGACTAGGACCGACACTGTCCTGGCTGGGTGTGTGAGAGCTGGGGTGGATGGAGCCGCAGCTGCCCCTGCAGCCTCTCCGCCCTGCCTACTTGGGGCAGCAGATGACCTTGCTGCCCCAGATGCACGTGGCATGATGACATCAACGTGCACCAGCGCACGTGTCATAGGCCTGCTGACCTGGAAGTCAGCCATGGAGTCAGCCAGGTCTGGTGCCACAATGGGCTGGTCCAACAAGGGCTGAGCATGGATGGTGTCAGCCACATCAGCCTCAACGGGAGGGGGGAGGGAGGGGATTATGGGTGCCCTTGACTGGTCCTCCACACATGGGGGGACAGGCTCACCCTGCAAGTAACGACCACGTCCCCTACCGGATCCACCACGGCCACCACTTGTGGCTCTTCCACCTTTGCCACCCTTACGGAATCCTCGCCTCCCAGCCATGGCACTGATGTTAATGTGCGTATGGGAGTGGCTGTAAACTATTGTCCTGGGCAATTGGGGGTCAAAGGGGTTGGGTACCAGATGGTAATTGTACCCTAGTGCTCTAGCAAGGCTGAATGTAACCCCTGGGGAAAGATGACGGGTCACGCTACGCACAGGAGCCCCAAAAAAGGGAGATGACGTGCACGCAACCCCTCCTAGACCACGTGTGCAGAAAGAAAAACCTGCACTACGCTGTGGCACCCAGTAACACAAGAATGAACGTATGCGTGTCACACGCAGCCTAGAATGACCTCTGAAGGGGTAGGCTACACACGGGGCAAGCACAGATGTTAGATACGTGCGTGACTCACCGTCTGCCAGGTAAAAGAGCGTGAAAAAGGAGCACGTTTGGTTGGCAACACCCCCGCCAAAAGAAGATTTGTACGCTGTCTGAGGAGACAGGACAACAGTAGAAGGGAACACTGTTTGAGGGAACAGGCCCAGGTAAACCAGTAAAAGAGAAAAAAGAGAAAAAGCTGTCAGAGGTAACAGGGAATACGAACTTGAAACGCCGTGAAGTAAATCGCGTGTGAAACGACAAGAAGTACAGAATTCACCCACTCGCTCTCCACGAAAAGCACGTACAAGGAAATGGTGTTCTACACGTACCATTTATAAAGGCCCACACGTCCAGCGTCACTTACGCGGCGTGTACGCGCTAGGGCCATTTCCACCAATTACACGCTTTGTCACTGCCGCGTGTACGCGCTAGGCCCATTCCCACCAATTACACGCTTTGACACTCGGACGTGTCTTTCATTTTTTTAACACGCAACATTTTCAAACGTGTGCCCAATTCAACGTGCACGTGACTTCATAGACGCGCATACGCTGGCGACGCCTTTACACGCGCTAAGGGCCTTTGGTCCAATGACATCGCATATGCGTGCTGCCGTGCATACGCGCATGGCCCTTTCCTCGTATTACACGCGGACGTGCATTTTTTCACGCGTGCTGAAATGCGCATGCACGTCTGTACGCGTCACGTCACAGGGGCAATTGCGCTTGAGGGGCCTTCTGTCCAATGAAAATGCGTATGCGTGCAGACGCGCTTACGCGCTAAGGGCCTTTCCTCGAATTACACGCTGACGTGCAGATTTTTCACGTGCCAAATCACTCCGTATCAAGCTGGCCACGCGTATGCACACGGAAGACCACGCTCCTGCCCAGAAGGCCGAACTACTGCCCCCAGAGCCCCGAGCACGCTCCCACCTGTCATCTGCTGCTGCCTGACTGCCTGCTGCCCACGTGCACTGCCATTTGCTGCCTGCACATCAGCCAGGGGTGCTGTTGCTGTGACCACCCCTGCTGGAACCGAAGACTCCCGACTGGGATTCCATCGCTCCACAGCCCAGCCCCAGGACCCAGTTGCCCACCCACTCCTGCCTCTGGGGTTGTCATGTCGGGGCAAACACCATCTGTGACCACTGACAACCCCCGGCCAGAGAGGCAGAGGGGCACCAGCTTCAGTGCCACCGAAGTTGGTGTCCTGGTGGAGCAAGTCCTGGGGCAGTATGATGCCCTCTTCGGAAGTTCCCGCGCCGACAAGGAAGGACGGACTCGGATCTGGACTGACATCGTGACTGCCATCAACGCGGAGGGGGTGGCAGTCCGCGACTTACAACATGTCAGGAAGCGCTGGGAGGACTTCAGGTCCAGGACCCTGAACAAGGCCTGGCGCCTCTTGAAGGCAGCGGATGCCAAGGGGCGCCGGGGCCACTTGTCGGAAGAACAGATGAGGGTCCTGGAACGCATATCCCCAGCGCTCCACGTCCAGGTCCTAGAGAAGCAGACCCGTCTGGAGTCGAGCGGTGAGTGTACATGCATCCTGATTGTGAGCAGTGCGTGTGGTGATTATTCGGTAGTGTGCAGGTTGCACATCTGTTTGTATGGGGTCGAGTATGGCTGGGGGTGTACAGGGCCATGGGGCTGACACATGCGAGGGCTGTAATGTGTGAGACATGGATGGTGCTTGTGTGTGTAGGCTTGCATGCCAAATGCAGTTGTGTGGGCACACATGTTTGGATGAATGTGTATGTAAGTAGACATGTCCATGATGTCACGCATGTATGTTGTTTTCGGCTGCATGTATCAGCACTGTGTACATATGCATGTGTGTGTATTTGACAAGGGTGCAACAGTGATGCAACATGAATGCATGTGACAGCGGTATGTGGAAGCCTGATTGGCAGATGTGACATGGATGCCCGTCTGAACAGTGCGACACTTGGCAGAGGTGTACACATGCATGCAAGTGTGGTGGTGTGTGTACATGTGTGGTGCACTTCCTGTGTTGCATGTGATGTCGGGCTCACCTTTGGCTGCTCATGCTGTTGTATGTCTAGGGATGGTGGTGGCAGTTGCGATATGGCTGTGGTATGGCTCATGTGTGCGAGTTGTAATGACATGTGTGTTGGGGATTGTGATGACATGTCTGAGGTTTGCCAATGCCACTCATGTGCAACTGTCATGTGTGTATGTGTCCATTGTACAGTGCCCTGATGCCTGTGTTTTGTTTTTCCCTGTCTGCAGCGTCAACTGATGAAGAGGGCGGAGAAGGTGCTGTGGAGCACAGCGGCGGGGATCCCACCGCCAGCCGGAGACGCAAGGCCCGGCACCCCTCCCGTGTTGTCATCTCGTCGGGGAGTGAGGAGTCCGGTGCCGCGTCCCAGGCCGCAGCTGCCGGGGGGAGGTCCAAGAGGCGGAGGTTGGAGTTGGACTCCTCGGCAGCAGAAGGGGCAGCTGGGACCCCACAGGACCCAACAGGGGAAGATGGCACAGAGTCATCCAGGTTGGTGGGGGGTTTGGTGGAGGAGGAGGCCGTGCAAGCACCAGAGACGGGGTCTGGAGGTGGGGATCCCACTGGTGCTAGTGGTGCAGTGCAGGACCAGGGACAGGAGGCAGCACAGGCCGCCGCGGAGGTGCCTGTGTGCAATCCTGTCCCCGATCCTGTCCCTGCATCATCTTGCACCAGCAGGGATGCCTACGTCCAGACCCGTTTTCAGGCAGGGGATGAGCTGACATCAACTGGCCTTCCTCTGCCTGCGGACGTGGCTATCCAGGTCCGGGTTGAGCCTGTCCTGGCTGGTGTGGCGTTGCGTCAACGGGCCATGCAAGGTGACCTGCAGTCTTTTCATGGAGAGACTGCACGTCATCTCGAATGGCTCGTTGACCACGTCAGCCTGCTGGGACAGGTCACCCAGGCCGGATTCCTCCGTCTGATGGGGCTTGCTCCGACCCCCTCCTCAACTGGACCCCCTACGCGCCAGTCGTCCTCTGTGCCATCTTCCCACCCATCAGTCACCTGGGTGCCCTGTGGAGCTGCCTCTGACGGTGCGGCCAGGCTGGTGGAGGAGGCATCCCTGCCACAGTCGGGAGTCGTGGCCTTCGACATTTGGGGGGCAGGCATCGGCCGGAGGGCAGGAGGACCCCGGACAGAGAGTGTCTTCCGTGTGGCAGCGGTTGGGCCACGCCATAGATGCTGAGCGGCGGCGGGCGGAAGAGGCGCGGCTCACAATGGTCAGGGCGGAGAACTCCATGCGGAGGGCCCTGAGGCGGGCCGAGTGCCTCGAGGCAATCCGCAGGGGGTTGGAGGAGGACACGGCGTCGTCCCTGCGGACCCTCGGGGCCATGGAACAGGACTGCCTCCGGGACATCGAACAGGAGTTCGATGATGCCCTGGCCCGGAACACCACGGAGTGAGCCGCTGGACTTGCCCGCCGCCTTTGTATATAGTTCTTTAGTTTTAGGTTTCCTTTGTTTGTTCTTATGATTTGGAGTCGACGGACACTGCTCCACTTTTTGTATATAGTTGCATTTTAGTTAGGGTTTTTTGTAGGTTTCCTTTGTTCAGTTGGGCTCATGGACCCTTGGAAGTATTGTACATAGTTCTTCATTGGATTGATTTTATTTTTCATTTGACTTTGGACAGCATTTTTTTGGATTCGGATTTGGTGTTTTTATTTTTTTAAACGGACATGCAGCTTATCTTTTTTTCATTGACATTGTAGTTTGTTTCACTTCTTTTGCATTCTTATTTTTTTTTAATACAATTTTGTTTTCATACTTCACTGTGTGGTATCATCTCATTGGTTTCATGCATGTCATGTTGGGTGTTTTCCCATTCAATTGCAACCATTGTGTGTGACGGACATGGGTTCATTAGCTTTATGAACATTGGGGGTGTAACATGTAATTTCCATTTCCATGTGGGTAAATGGGTTACATGGTAGGGCTTTTTGGCTGTGGAGGCTGACCATAACGCACATGATTGGGGATTGTGAGGACCTGGTGGAGGCTGCCCATGGTGGCTGGGTGGTGGGGGTGGTGGGAGACATGAGTGGGGGCCTGGTGGAGGCTGCCCCTGCACTGCTGGGGGGTGGTGGGAGACATGAGTGGGGGCCTGGTGGAGGGTGCCCATGGTGGCTGAGGGGTGGGGGTGCAGGGGGACATGAGTGGGGGCCTGGTGGGGGCTGCCCATGGTGGCTGGGGGGTGGGGGTGCAGGGGGACATGAGTGGGGGCCTGGTGGAGGGTGCCCCTGGATGCTGGGGGGTGGGGGTGCAGGGGGACATGAGTGGGGGCCTGGTGGAGGCTGCCCCTGGTGGCTGGGTGGTGGGGGTGGTGGGAGACATGAGTGGGGGGCCTGGTGGAGGCTGCCCCTGCACTGCTGGGGGGTGGGGGTGGTGGGAGACATGAGTGGGGGCCTGGTGGAGGCTGCCCCTGGTGGCCGGGGGGTGGGGGCGGTGGGAGACATGAGTGGGGGCCTGGTGGAGGCTGCCCCTGGTGGCTGGGGGGTGGGGGTGGTGGGAGACATGAGTGGGGGCCTGGTGGAGGCTGCCCCTGGATGCTGGGGGGTGGGGGTGCAGGGGGACATGAGTGGGGGCCTGGTGGAGGCTGCCCCTGCACTGCCGGGGGGTGGGGGTGGTGGGAGACATGAGTGGGGGCCTGGTGGAGGCTGCCCCTGCACTGCTGGGGGGTGGGGTGGTGGGAGACATGGGTGGGGGCCTGGCGGAGGGTGCCCCTGCACTGCTGGGGGGTGGGGGTGGTGGGAGACATGAGTGGGGGCCTGGTGGAGGCTGCCCCTGCACTGCTGGGGGGTGGGGGTGGTGGGAGACATGGGTGGGGGCCTGGTGGAGGGTGCCCCTGGTGGCTGGGTGGTGGGGGTGGTAGGAGACATGAGTGGGGGGCCTGGTGGAGGCTGCCCCTGGACTGCTGGGGGGTGGGGGTGGTGGGAGACATGAGTGGGGGCCTGGTGGAGGCTGCCCCTGGTGGCTGGGGGGTGGGGGTGGTGGGAGACATGAGTGGGGGCCTGGTGGAGGCTGCCCCTGGATGCTGGGGGTGGGGGTGCAGGAGGACATGAGTGGGGGCCTGGTGGAGGCTGCCCCTGCACTGCTGGGGGGTGGGGCTGGTGGGAGACATGGGTGGGGGCCTGGTGGAGGCTGCCCCTGGTGGCCGGGGGGTGGGGGTGGTGGGAGACATGAGTGGGGGCCTGGTGGAGGCTGCTGGGGGGTGGGGGTGGTGGGAGACATGAGTGGGGGCCTGGTGGAGGCTGCCCCTGGTGGCTGGGGGGTGGGGGTGGTGGCAGACATGAGTGGGGGCCTGGTGGAGGCTGCCCCTGGTGGCTGGGGGGTGGGGGTGGTGGGAGACATGAGTGGGGGCCTGGTGGAGGCTGCCCCTGGTGGCTGGGGGGTGGGGGTGGTGGGAGACATGAGTGGGGGCCTGGTGGAGGCTGCCCCTGGATGCTAGGGGGTGGGGGTGCAGGGGGACATGAGTAGGGGCCTGGTGGAGGCTGCCCCTGCACTGCTGGGGGGTGGGGCGGTGGGAGACATGAGTGGGGGCCTGGTGGAGGCTGCCCCTGCACTGCTGGGGGGTGGGGGTGGTGGGAGACATGAGTGGGGGCCTGGTGGAGGCTGCCCCTGGTGGCTGGGGTGTGGGGGTGGTGGGAGACATGAGTGGGGGCCTGGTGGAGGCTGCCCCTGGTGGCTGGGGGGTGGGGGTGGTGGGAGACATGAGTGGGGGCCTGGTGGAGGGTGCCCCTGGGGGGTGGGGGGTGGGGGTGGTGGGAGACATGAGTGGGGGCCTGGTGGAGGCTGCCCCTGCACTGCTGGGGGGTGGGGGTGGTGGGAGACATGGGTGGGGGCCTGGTGGAGGGTGCCCCTGGTGGCTGGGTGGTGGGGGTGGTGGGAGACATGAGTGGGGGGCCTGGTGGAGGCTGCCCCTGTACTGCTGGGGGGTGGGGGTGGTGGGAGACATGAGTGGGGGCCTGGTGGAGGCTGCCCCTGGTGGCTGGGGGGTGGGGGTGGTGGGAGACATGAGTGGGGGCCTGGTGGAGGCTGCCCCTGGTGGCTGGGGGGTGGGGGTGGTGGGAGACATGAGTGGGGGCCTGGTGGAGGCTGCCCCTGGTGGCTGGGGGGTGGGGGTGGTGGGAGACATGAGTGGGGGCCTGGTGGAGGCTGCCCCTGGTGGCTGGGGGGTGGGGGTGGTGAGAGACATGAGTGGGGGCCTGGTGGAGGCTGCCCCTGTATGCTGGAGGGTGGGGGTGCAGGGGGACATGAGTGGGGGCCTGGTGGAGGCTGCCCCTGCACTGCTGGGGGGTGGGGGTGGTGGGAGACATGAGTGGGGGCCTGGTGGAGGCTGCCCCTGCACTGCTGGGGGGTGGGGGTGGTGGGAGACATGAGTGGGGGCCTGGTGGAGGGTGCCCCTGCACTGCTGGGGGGTGGGGGTGGTGGGAGACATGAGTGGGGCCTGGTGGAGGCTGCCCCTGCACTGCTGGGGGGTGGGGGTGGTGGGAGACATGGGTGGGGGCCTGGTGGAGGGTGCCCCTGGTGGCTGGGTGGTGGGGGTGGTGGGAGACATGAGTGGGGGGCCTGGTGGAGGCTGCCACTGCACTGCTGGGGGTGGGGGTGGTGGGAGACATGAGTGGGGGCCTGGTGGAGGCTGCCCCTGGTGGCTGGGGGGTGGGGGTGGTGGGAGACATGAGGGGGGGCCTGGTGGAGGCTGCCCCTGGATGCTGGGGGGTGGGGGTGCAGGGGGACATGAGTGGGGGCCTGGTGGAGGCTGCCCCTGCACTGCTGGGGGGTGGGGGTGGTGGGAGACATGATTGGGGGCCTGGTGGAGGCTGCCCCTGCACTGCTGGGGGGTGGGGGTGGTGGGAGACATGAGTGGGGGCCTGGTGGAGGGTGCCCCTGCACTGCTGGGGGGTGGGGGTGGTGGGAGACATGAGTGGGGGCCTGGTGGAGGCTGCCCCTGGTGGCTGGGGGGTGGGGGTGGTGGGAGACATGAGTGGGGGCCTGGTGGAGGCTGCGCCTGGTGGCTGGGGGGTGGGGGTGGTGGGAGACATGAGTGGGGGCCTGGTGGAGGGTGCCCCTGGGGGGTGGGGGGTGGGGGTGGTGGGAGACATGAGTGGGGGCCTGGTGGAGGCTGCCCCTGCACTGCTGGGGGGTGGGGGTGGTGGGAGACATGGGTGGGGGCCTGGTGGAGGGTGCCCCTGGTGGCTGGGTGGTGGGGGTGGTGGGAGACATGAGTGGGGGGCCTGGTGGAGGCTGCCCCTGCACTGCTGGGGGGTGGGGGTGGTGGGAGACATGAGTGGGGGCCTGGTGGAGGCTGCCCCTGGTGGCTGGGGGGTGGGGGTGGTGGGAGACATGAGTGGGGGCCTGGTGGAGGCTGCCCCTGGATGCTGGGGGGTGGGGGTGCAGGGGGACATGAGTGGGGGCCTGGTGGAGGCTGCCCCTGCACTGCTGGGGGGTGGGGGTGGTGGGAGACATGAGTGGGGGCCTGGTGGAGGCTGCCCCTGCACTGCTGGGAGGTGGGTGTGGTGGGAGACATGAGTGGGGGCCTGGTGGAGGGTGCCCCTGCACTGCTGGGGGGTGGGGGTGGTGGGAGACATGAGTGGGGGCCTGGTGGAGGCTGCCCCTGGTGGCTGGGGGGTGGGGGTGGTGGGAGACATGAGTGGGGGCCTGGTGGAGGCTGCCCCTGGTGGCTGGGGGTGGGGGTGGTGGGAGACATGAGTGGGGGCCTGGTGGAGGGTGCCCCTGGGGGGTGGGGGGTGGGGGTGGTGGGAGACATGAGTGGGGGCCTGGTGGAGGCTGCCCCTGCACTGCTGGGGGGTGGGGGTGGTGGGAGACATGGGTGGGGGCCTGGTGGAGGGTGCCCCTGGTGGCTGGGTGGTGGGGGTGGTGGGAGACATGAGTGGGGGGCCTGGTGGAGGCTGCCCCTGCACTGCTGGGGGGTGGGGGTGGTGGGAGACATGAGTGGGGGCCTGGTGGAGGCTGCCCCTGGTGGCTGGGGGGTGGGGGTGGTGGGAGACATGAGTGGGGGCCTGGTGGAGGCTGCCCCTGGATGCTGGGGGGTGGGGGTGCAGGGAGACATGAGTGGGGGCCTGGTGGAGGCTGCCCCTGCACTGCTGAGGGGTGGGGGTGGTGGGAGACATGAGTGGGGGCCTGGTGGAGGCTGCCCCTGCACTGCTGGGGGGTGGGGGTGGTGGGAGACGTGAGTGGGGGCCTGGTGGAGGGTGCCCCTGCACTGCTGGGGGGTGGGGGTGGTGGGAGACATGAGTGGGGGCCTGGTGGAGGCTGCCCCTGGTGGCTGGGGGGTGGGGGTGGTGGGAGACATGAGTGGGGGCCTGGTGGAGGCTGCCCCTGGTGGCTGGGGGTGGGGGTGGTGGGAGACATGAGTGGGGGCCTGGTGGAGGGTGCCCCTGGGGGGTGGGGGGTGGGGGTGGTGGGAGACATGAGTGGGGGCCTGGTGGAGGTTGCCCCTGCACTGCTGGGGGGTGGGGGTGGTGGGAGACATGGGTGGGGGCCTGGTGGAGGGTGCCCCTGGTGGCTGGGTGGTGGGGGTGGTGGGAGACATGAGTGGGGGGCCTGGTGGAGGCTGCCCCTGCACTGCCGGGGGGTGGGGGTGGTGGGAGACATGAGTGGGGGCCTGGTGGAGGCTGCCCCTGGTGGCTGGGGGGTGGGGTGGTGGGAGACATGAGTGGGGGCCTGGTGGAGGCTGCCCCTGGATGCTGGGGGGTGGGGGTGCAGGGGGACATGAGTGGGGGCCTGGTGGAGGCTGCCCCTGCACTGCTGGGGGGTGGGGGTGGTGGGAGACATGAGTGGGGGCCTGGTGGAGGCTGCCCCTGCACTGCTGGGGGGTGGGGGTGGTGGGAGACATGAGTGGGGGCCTGGTGGAGGGTGCCCCTGCACTGCTGGGGGGTGGGGGTGGTGTGAGACATGAGTGGGGGCCTGGTGGAGGGTGCCCCTGGGGGGTGCGGGGTGGGGGTGGTAGGAGACATGAGTGGGGGCCTGGTGGAGGGTGCCCCTGGGGGGTGGGGGTGGGGGTGATAGGGGCCATGGGTGGGGGCCTGGTGGAGGGTGCCCCTGGATGCTGGGGGGTGGGGTGGTGTGAGACATGCATTGTTGATCAGTAGTGCAAGGTGACATGTGGGTTGGCTGGGGGGCATGCCCATGGTGGATGGGCTGCCTGCGGGACATGAGCAGGGGTGCAGGGTAGTCCCCCGTGGTGTGGGCTGCCTGCAGGGGCCGTGGAGGTTGTGGAGCGTACACCTGGGAGGACCCACACGGCCAATTCACGTGTAGTACTCCCCAGAACCCCTGAAATACACATACCCTGCTGAAATCGCGTGTGGAACTTCCCGCGCACCCCTGAAATACACGTACCCTGCTGAAATCGCGTGTGGAACTTCCCGGGCACCCATGGAATACACGTACCCTGCTCGCACTGGGCCAATCGCGTGTGGAACTTCCCGCGCACCCCTGAAATACACGTAGCCTGCTGAAGTCGCGTGTGGAACTTCCCGCGCACCCATGGAATACACATACCCTGCTCGCACTGGGCCAATCGCGTGTGGAACTTCCTGCGCACCCCTGAAATACACGTACCCTGCTGGAATCGCGTGTGGAACTTCCCGCGCACCCCTGGAATGCACGTACCCTGCTGAAATCGTGTGTGGTACTTCCCACGCACCCATGGAATACACGTACCCTGCTCGCACTGGGCCAATCGCGTGTGGAACTTCCCGCGCACCCCTGAAATACACGTACCCTGCTGGAATCGCATGTGGAACTTCCCGCGCACCCCTGGAATACACGTACCCTGCTGAAATCGCATGTGGAACTTCTCGCGCACCCCTGAAATACACGTACCCTGCTGAAATCGCGTGTGGGACTTCCCGCGCACCCATGGAATACACGTACCCTGCTTGCACGGGGCCAAACGCGTGTGGAACTTCCCGCGCACCCCTGAAATACACGTTCCCCGCTTGGCGTTTGCTGTTTGCCAGCCCGGTGAACTGGTCCAGGGTTAGCGCAGCCCTTTGCGATGATTTAGCGATTTTGATGGCTTTTCCTTGCGCGAGGGCGTTCTTGGGGGCGTTACTGGTGCTGCTGCAGGGTCGCTGCGATTCTCTGCGCCACGGCTGGTTTGGGAGCCTAAAATCCATGAATATGCTGTGCGCGGAAATCGGTTTTGGCGCACGTGCCTGGCACAGACAATCGCACGCGGACACTCTGCGCCAGCCGCTTGCGACACTTTTCTGCGAAATTCTATGAATTAACCTGTTGGTATTTTGAGAACTTTAAACTTGGAATCGAATTTGCAGGGAGATTTTGACAGTAGACAATCATTGCCCTCTGTGCAAGGCTCTGTCTGTACTTGTACACTTTGAGGCTAGCCTCCAGACTCCCACATTTCAGGAGCAGCAATGATAGGGTGGTGTCTGACCGGCCGGGCATACAGTTGGATTGGAAAACATTCGTTAAGATTGTCCACAGGGTCCTTCAAACACGTTTTGTCTGAACTGTTGTCTCTGTCCCCAGGACCCTTCTTTTGATAACTTATCCTAATGCCAGACAAACTCAGAGCACTCCGCCCAGGCGCTTTGAGTTGGTTGGACCTGGGAGATTTACCACCTAAATTGCCCAAGCCAACCTCTTCATCAACACTAAATGACATGTTCACCACACACTTAGACTCTAATGGGGCTTGTTGACCCAGTTGGCTACTTGTTAGAGTTAGCCTCCTTGCTCCTTTAGGGACAGTCCATCCCTGTCACTTTCGAGCGAGATGGTTTGTCAGCATACATAATTGCTTGGTGAATGACCTACGCTTTTTCCTAGCATACCAGTTAGGTGAGCAAGACCTTTCGCTTACACCTTTTCTTCCGAAACTGGTAGAAGATTCTCAGCTACCAAGGTCTGCCTTGAGGACATGAAAGGTGTGTTCTTAAATGTCATGACATTTTCATTATGTCTCTCCAGACAGACATTACGTTCACATGAAATGGACTGCAATGAGTTCAATGATCCGATGATATTGTCAGAAACAGTATGCTGCAGCTTTAGACGATTAAGATCATCAGACATTAAAGTCAATTGCAGCAGAAGATCTTCCAGAACTCTGAACATAGATGCAGTCACAGCTAGCGACACTGTTTTGTGATGAATTATGGGGAGAACCCTCAGTTGATGGTACCACACTAGAATCCAGTTCAACTAGTGCAACCTGTGATTCAGCCCCAACATTTGCATGAACATCCACATAGGCTTCAATCAGGTTAAATTAAGGGTGCAGCATGCCTTCTTTCTCACCTGAGTGAGCCATCTCTTCATCAGTCACTAAAGCCTTGATCCCCATTAGTTCGATGGAATCTACATCAGATGGAAGTCGTTGCTTCCCGAACTTCCTTTAGTCAGTACCAAAGTGTCTACAGACTCAGAACCAGGTTTCAGGCCAGATTCTTTTTCAGGGGAGCATTTATGTTTTTCCTGCACCAAAGCATTAGCGATGGACTCAATCATTTTTGTGCCCAGGCACTGTAGGGATTTGGAAAACTCAGCCATAAGCTGTGAATGAAGATCTTTGTTAGCGGAATTTCCAGGAGAAGGATCACTTATGTTTTTTTTGGAAGAAGCTTTGTTATTAGAGGCAAAATAGTTAGTGATCATGGACGATGCCTTTGTGGCGCAGATGTTCTTTCCAAATCTGGATGTTTTGCGTGGGCCGGTCCTGAGCCTCTCTGCGTGTTGTATTATCAACCTGTATGCGTGCTGTGATTGTTGCTGCCGGTGACTGGGGCAGAGAGCTAACAGTTTGACCCTCACTCGAGTTTCACCACGCTTCTTCTACGTCTGGGGATTCACCTCTTTGTTTTCCACACCATGAGCTATTCGACGCGTCTCCATTGATGTAACCCACCACTGCCGCACGCTAGGCTAGACATGCTGCAATGAAGCAGCTGGCCTGCCGATTTAGCATTTTGACAGCTAAGTTGTCATCTAGGGTGAGCTAACTCAGGCAACCCTACTAAAATGTTGCTAAAATGTTGCCACTATAGTGAAGTGAAATCCACCTGCCCGCTTGGCTTAACTCAAAAGGGGGTGCTTTACCGTGATATGTGCCAGTGTAGCCCAGCCCGAAGCTGGGAAGTCGTGGAAGAAAAATAACAGCAACAGCTGAATGGACACCCCAACGCACAAACACCAAAACACTCAGCTCACTGCACAGTGACTTTTGTTCACTCCTATAAGCAGTAGAGAATTAAGAAATACTCTCTCTCAGAGTCACAGTAAGGTAGATAAAAAAGCAACGTGTCCTGCTAGCCAAAATACTCAACTCACTCTACTTGCTCCATGGAGACTGAGGTTTTTGGGCACTCGCAGCAGAGGTACAGCATGAAAGTATTACCTTTATGCTTGGTGATTAACTACGTTCAGGGCAGTGCTTTGAGTAGAAAAAAGGCTTTCCCCTTTGTAATGGGTGTGCCTCTTTGACTCATGGTTACCACATATTCTCCTGTTGAGAGTTTCCAGGGCTGGAGGAGAGGTGTTACCCAACCTCCCCAAGAATCACATGAGAACAGTCTTCCTGCCTTTTGCCTTGCTTGCTGAAGCCAAGACAGGCAGTCTGGCCATGAATCCACATAGCCCTTCCATAGCTGGCCCAAGCTCACAGGGTTGACATGATACCAATTTGATGTGGCTTTAATAAATGTGTGCTCTCTCAGTCACCATTCCAAAACCAGATATGGCTTATTTCTGTAGAGTACCCTACTGCCAGATGGACAGGGCTCCAATTATTATGTTATTGGGTCAGAGTTGCACAAATGAAATGCAACCACTGTCTTCAGTGACTTTGTGTCACAGCAGCTGCCAAACAGAGCACATGTGACCTTTGAAACTGCCCTATGCCGCAAAAAAGCAGGGTTCTGCAGTTCAGGAGTCTGATGCAGCAGGGCACATGGGTTCATTATGCCTTTAGGCATGGGGCTTTAGGAAAGGGGGTCTAGTTTGCAGACCGCCCTTTCTGAGACGGATTACTCGCATCATTTTATTATTAAGTAAAAATAAAAAATCCAGGGCTTCTACATACTCACCAGATGTCAGTCATACACACACAAACATACAGTTCTATATTGGGGGTAATAGGGTGATCATGAATACACTTCCAGGCTAGGTTGGCTTTCAGTAGGACGGCCCCCTATAGAGGATCCATGCCGACCAGTCGTCGTGCCATTGCAGCAAACATTTAAGTATCATTGAAAGATCATGGACATTGTGTCTCTCTTAGGGCTTGCTGGGTTCCTCTAAGAATAATCCACATATAAACCACCTCTTCCCAATCCCACACCCCGAGCAGCAGTTCTCTGGCTAGGTTAATATGTGGCAGCACAGAGTCCCAGAACAGGTGCTAGGCCCTGAATAGAGTCAATGAACTTACAACATAGTATAATGTGTTTAGAAACACAGCCAGAGGCAAGAGAAATGATAATATGGGGGGCTTTTCCACTTTCACACCCTTTAAAAGCAACAGACAGGTTTGCATTAAAACCTGTCACAACACATATGAGTTCACTCCAGAGCAGATCTAGACCTTTTGCCAGCACGAGGATAAATGGAGGTTTGGCAAGTAGATCTGTTGGGAAATCCTTCAAACACCATTTTAAAACTCAAACGGGATTACATTAAAAACCTTCGCAAACAACCACACGTTTTCACCACTCCTGACCAAACCCACAGCTGATATTTAATTTTGTGTTTTAAAGCATGGCCGTAGCTGGAGAGCAACGGAGTGCTGTAAAGATTTACCACGCTGCAAGGAGAAATATTTTTCAGTTCATGCACTCAAAATTCATTCTAAATACCTTTTGCCTTTAAAGGGTTTCCAGAGAGAGCCAGGTGGAGCATGCAGACCTTTGTGTAGTAACCCACTGGACCTCCCACTCCACACACATACGCCCACATACCAAATGCAACATGTGCCTGTAAGACTGCACCAGAGGCTCAGCTTTTTATGTTAAGATGCTTTGTCCTATCCTTAAGTGCTGGAGTGGGAGGCCCTACAACGATTTCTTATGGAAATTCAGGACAAACGTTGACACCCTTAGAACTTAAGGGTTTGGAGAACAACTAAGACAACAATTTGCACTGCTAAAGGGAGGCTATCCAAATATCGAATTGCCCTTAGGCTGGCCAGTTAGGTCAGCATGCCGAGGGGAGGAGTAAGACGGTTGTGGTTGCAGGGATTGAATTGGGTCATCTGTTTATGTACCTTTCGGTCTCACTCTTGTGCTAGCTGAGCCATCCGCAGCTGCCATGTTAATCCATTCCTTGAAGCCACTGTCCAATGTCATTGTGCGCATATCTTAACTATAATATCATTCAAATTACACCGCTAGGTGTGGCCCGCTTCTGCTTCACCCATTTCCTACGTAGTTCCTGTAATGTGTAAGGCAGGCTTGCTGCATGAGAGTGCTGTAGGTAAATATGGCTGCCTCCGATGTCCTTGTGGGCTCTCTGTCCGAGCAATGTAAGAAGCTCTGATGTGCCTCAAATGTCTTTGCGGTGTCGCTTGCTGTGTGAGTGGCGTAGGAGAATTTGGTGTGCCTCTGAAGTTTGTGTGGACTCGTGTGGGAGCATTGTGCTTCTGATGTCTCAAGGAACTTGTGCAGTGAGTGCTGTAGTGATTTGTATTACGCCTCTGATGCCAGAGCGGATGTTCACTACCAGCGCCAACATTCTTTAATTACTCCACTGCATGTTTACTGTGCTTGCAGAGATCGTGTTTCTTAAAGGGGCACGTTTCAAAATTCCTTTGACCCCGGAATACATAAAGTACTTTTCTTTTAAAATGGGAAGAGCGTTATATTACTAATTCCATACTGTGTCTGATCCCCAGGTTTAGCAACCATCTCCATATATGTCTTAATTTAGCGTAATGTAATTAGTCATTTGTAAGGTGCATTTTCCCATTGCTATGGCCTCAAAGCGATGTAGGTGAACGCCCTTGGGGGACCGAAGTCCAAGGTATGGGAAATTCGTCAGAGGAATTTGCAATGTGTGTGCACATTTTAGCTCACACGAAGGTAGTTAGGGTTGGCCAAGTCCCTGTTAGCTACCCTGTCGAACTGGCATGTGGATGGGAGCTGAGAGGTAGTCTGAAGGGTATGCAAGTGCAGGAGATTCATTATCTGTCCAGCTAGACCACATTGTTGTCGTGTGGGATAGCTGCATTCTTATGGCAGAAGTGTTGTGCGATGTGACTTAAAGCAGTGTATGATAGCAGTTATGTTTGTGTTGGTGGCCGTAGCTTTGGCTATCTTCCATAAGCATGGAGTTTGATATGTACCGTTTGCCCATGCTGGTTTCTTGGTTTCTTAGATCTGGCGTGGATTCTGTCCTGTGGTCTGCTTGAGGTTAATCTCTCCGGCGGTCAGTAAACTTCATGGCGGGTTCACTGCTGCCCCAGCCTACCTGAGTGGTGGTTAAATACCCGAAGTATGGCAAGGGTTTGTCATGATGTGGGGGGTGAGTCAGGTCTGGAGGAACATCCGGCAGGCAAGGTGATACTCTATGCAGCAGAAGGGGAATTTTGTTCCAGATTGAGGGGGCTTCGATGAACCCCCCCATTCTTGCCGATTTGAATGGGGGGTATCACAAGGAGGAGTGCAGTGCCTGATCTCAGGTTTCTATTGGGTTGATAATGGATGTGTTTCTGTTGAAGGTATTCTAGGGATATCTTGTGGAGGGTGCAGTGGGTGATTGACATGGCTTTGAAAGTGGCCTGTCGCCTGACAGGGAGCCAGTGGAGGACATGAAGGGCGGGTGTGATGTGCTCTCTGGGGCCAGGAGGAGCCTAGCTGCTGAGTTTGTACCCGTTGAAGCTTTCAGAGTTGAAATGCAGGGGTGCCCATGGAAAGGGAGTTATCATCGTCTAGGCGGGAGAGGACAATAGCCATATTTGCAGTGACTCTGTGCAGGTAGGAGAGGTAAGGGGAGATGCATCTGAGAATACAGAGGTATCAATAGCAAGAGTTATACGCAGGGCCTCATCACAGGTTGGGCGGTATCCCGGCGGTAATACGATCAGGATACCGCCCGAGCAAATATTGTTACTGCTACCCGGTCCAGCGCTATTACGGTTTGTGTGGTAATGGTAAATCCCATTCCCCATTGGGTCAATGGAGCTGGGACGCTATTACTGCCGGCGATAATAGCGCCAAAAATGCCCTTATTGCCAGCGCATTTACCTGTGGGTAAATGTGGCCAAACTCGAGATTGGACGGACCCTTAAATGTGGCGGTAATAGCGTCTCACGCCCAACTCGTGATGAGGCCTACAGAGTTTATGTTGTTGTCAAGTGTCAGATCTGCGTCCATGGTGCATCCCAGGTTCTTTACTGCATTAAACGGAGCTGGAGGATAAAACAGGATCAACAGAAATAAAACATACCAAAGACAGATATGACCATACAAAGCAGAAATACTCAAAGTAACGACAAAATATATATTACACTTTACGTATCACAATTGCAAAGAACACCCAGAATGAAGTTCCAACATCAACGAGCTAAGAAAACCCAACTGTCTGCAACACACCCACACACTCACACAGATTTTGTGATGGCCTTGCACACCACTTAAAAGCAAAACCAAACATCCATAAACTCATGAAGAGCATGCTCAACAACATCCCCTACCAGCCAATTCCGGAAACCAAGTACAATAATAAACAAGTACTTACCAATTTCGACAGGCAACTTCACAAGCCTAGTGAACAAAAGCAACAGAGCAGGCTCACTAGCACATCCTTGCCCACCAGACATGTACAAGACCATCCTCAGCCAAAAAACACCTGCAGAATAATTCTGAAATCTCTTCAACTATTCGTTAGCAACAGCAACTGTGCCACAAGCCTTCAAATCGACATACATCAAGCTAGTCCTTTTTAAAAAATTAATAATGTGTAGCAGTCAAAGATATGACTTTTGACATATATACAAATAATAGATGACACATCAATAAACAAAAGAAAAACATTGATTATCCTAACCAGTCCTTAGATATCATGTATTTTTACAATTATACAACATAATAAAACCCAAACGATTCAACAGTTTCAATACTTCCCTAGTTAAAAATGTTTTATGACCTGAGGACTGTCTTTGCCTAAAATCTTCTGTATTCAACCATACTGTCTTGTCTACAAACTGTCCAGATGGGAGACCCTAAAATCTTGGATCGCTGGACATTGAATCAAAATATGACGTAGTGTCTGCCCTACCTCTTCTTTACATAATGAGCATCCACCCCTTATTTTGTGCTCTTTGTCCAGTGCTGCCAAGATTTCACCTGGTGGTAATAGGTTTAGACAGAATCTCAAAAATTCAGTTTGCCATCTAGAATTCAGGAATTTTTTCAAATATGAGGGAAGAGCACCCATGGGTTTATCCAAAAAGCAAATGTGAAGTTTATAGCCTTGCATATTTTCAATTGTGGTAACCCAGTCTCTTCTCATAATCGCCGGGTTATATTCCAACTTTGCCGATCTAGCACAGTTGGCTAGAATTGCCTTCACCTTACCCTCCAATTTGCATAAAAAATTACTTGTGCCCTCCTGCAACAAAAATTGTACGTCTTTGTATAGGGTGTGTTTGAACATAGCCTGGATTGACTGGTACAATTGCACCAGCTTCCAGTCCAAACTGATACTGAGCAAGTTCAATCCGATTTTGTATCTTAGTGTTGCCATCGGGAGTGACTGTGGAAGTTTTAGAACTTCCTTACACAGCCTACCTTTGAGTCGTTGGCAATTTAGGTTCCAAGCTTGTGACTCCACATCCATCCCATTTAGTAGAGTTGGGATTACTTTGCTCTTGTAGAAATTAATGAGGGGAACAATGGAACATCTACTATATTTGCACTTCAGTCTTCTCATTTGGCAAATAAATTGGTCTATTCTTTGCTTCAATCTACTCTCTACAACTGCATTGTTAGAGTGTGAAACCATTTTAAATCCTAAATGTACCACTTCTTTGATCTGATTAATCAGATGACCATTAAGAGTGCATTGAGCACATACTGCTGTTTAGACTGCAGAAGTTCATGATATTAGATTTCAGCGGATTAATGCGTAAATTATTGCCTTCGGCACTAGACCTTAGAGCAGTTAATAAGTGTTGATGTCCACGCAGATTATTATCCAAAAGTATGAGGTCATCCCCGTAGGTGATCCAACATACCCTTAGATTTCCCACCTTTGGGCTCGCTAAAGCCTTATATTTTAATGCCTCATTCAGATCTGCCAGCTAGAGGTTGAAGAGGCAGGGGCCTATAATGCACCCCTGCCGCACACCTCTTGCCATGCCTATGGGCTTGGTTAAGTGACCCTGACCATCTAGTCTGACCTGTGTGGTCGAGTTTTCATGAAGATGGACTATTATTGATAAGGGAACTGGTGGGATCCCCCATTGTCTTAGTTTTTTCCGAAGACGACCTCCATTAATGGTATCGAATGATTTCGACAGATCAATTATAGCACCGAGCCTTCTGGCACATGATGTTTATGATCAGGCCATTCAGGGAGGTAGACATGCCTTTTCTAAAGCCAATCTGCGCTTTATCCAAAATACAACTGTTCCCTGCCCACTCTTCTAGTTCTATGAGAACTGCGCAGGCGAACAGCTTGCTGTCTGCATCTAGAAGGGCGATCAGACGATAGTTGCCGGGATCTGCCCCATCGGCTGTCTAATAGATTGGAATTATAAGTGCAGTTCTCCAGCTCTTCGGGCACCGTTTCAAACAAACCACGTTATTAAACAGTGCCAGAAGAACCAATGACCATACATCTATATCAGATTTAAAGATTGTGTTTGTTAGGCCATTTGGTATAGCCACTCTTGAAGTTGATGAGCTCTTTATTAATTCTGTTATGTCCTCTCTGGTCAGGGTTAAAGATCAAGATCCATTAGCATTCCACTCCACCTCATCTCCTGCCGGGCTCCTGTATAGTTCTCTGAAATGGTTTGTCCCAGCGTTCTCAGTCACAGAGTTACTTTGCCACTGGGCTTGCAACCCTGATTTACTAATGCCCAAAAATGTCACAGGTTTTTTTTATGCGAGAGTGCCTAACATTAACTCGCCCTGTCTTTGGTGCTTAAGGAATCTATTTGTCTTTGTCCCATTCCTATATTCAGCTTCAAGCTTCTTTTTCTCCCATAGGATTTCTAGTTTTGCCAAGTGCACCCTCTTGAGGGTCCTGTTGTTCTTCCTCAGCTCCCTTTTGTGTTTCCATGTTTTGTGATCAAAGGGATATTTATGGTTAATACTAGTTTTGTTCCCAATATATATGGGGTTGTCCTGTTCCCAGATAAAATCTAGGAAATTGGAGGTGCTACATGCTAAATTGAGTTCCTCTCGCGACATCAGGTTCACTATCTTGCTTAAATTTGTATTCAGCCTGTGACTTCCCGCTCTAAACTTCAATAGCCTGTTCCCCCCTGGATTCACCACTAGCGTTTGCTGTGTGCCAGTTTTAGCTCTTGATTCCACTTGAGAAAACTTTCCAGTTTCCATGTTGTGGTCATTATTAGTGGTGGTTTTAATCTTCATAAATAGACATCGTCCAAACATGTCTCTTGATAATATCATATAATCTATTATTGAGCTGGATGGACCACTTTTCCATGTTGGAGCAGGTTGATGGCCCCCCTCGATACTCCATTACCCAAAGCCAAATCCCACTCATTGATATTAATCACACATTTTTTCCCATTGCCATGTGCCACTGGGATTTTAGACATAGATGGATTTGGTTACAGGCAATATGAGTTCAAATCTCCCTCCATTATTATGCTCAATGTCTAATCCGAAGAGGATGCCTCCAACAGTGTTGCAGATAAATTCTCCATAACATTTTCCAGGTTTGAACACGAGGGGTCCAATAGAGATTCACAATTATTAAGCTTGTCATTGTTGGTCCGACCTGATAATGCAATTTCACTGCAAGGATGCCTTGAAAATACACCATTAATGTTTCTCGTTTTGTTATTGTCGAATTCTGAGAGGCTACTAATTAACATCCCGAGGGACGTTCTCCATTATAATGTGTTCTTTTGTTCCAATATGGAAAAATCGTCTATTTTGATTTCTGACACTAACCAGGTCTCATGCAGTAGAATCAGGTCATATTTTCCATTTATTTCTGCTCATGTGAAGTCATTTGTAAAGCTCCTATGTCCCCTTGTGTTCCATTTTAGGACATTCAATTTGTAGTTGACGAAAGAAACATAAACCTCTCCCCTAATTTCTGAAAAACCTGTGAGAGAATGTCAGGCAATAGGGACCACACTTTACTTTTGCAATCAAACAAAACACTGATTTACTTCACTCGCCTTCCTACCTCCACCTGACCTCTCATATTTCTCAACCGGATGAGTAGAGTTCGGGATCGCTTTCCTGCCCTACCTGCTGTTACTACCATCAGATTCATCCCTTCTTTTTTAATCAGGCTTCCCATTCGAAATCACAAAAGTCAATTTCTGAAAATCATTTTGAGTCATTAGAAGCGTGCTGACCTGCAGTCGTGTCTGTCGTACGATTTCTACGATGTTCATGCAGTCATCATAAGGAAAGTGGATGTACTCAATGTCGTGCATTGAAAGAAGATAGAGGTCAGGGATTTCTTTTGTGTTTTGCAATATCGTATGGCTATTCAAAACCAGTTGGTCTCCTAACGGTGCAGACTGTTAGATCCAAACTCTAGAGTTCTAAGGATTTTAAAGATGCGGCACACTCCAGACCAGGACTCTTTCTAGTGGCCAGGGATGCAGTGCACAATTAAAATGCTTTAAAGTTTATTACATACAGATTACATTTTTTGAGAAGGCAGCCAACCCATTTCACACCCCCCGTTAACGTATACTCGTGTCGCACTGGAACATGAACCAGGCCGGTGTGTAATAATGAAATATTTGTTTATTTTAAATTTTGAATAAAAATCAAACACATTCAATATAGGGCAGCAATCACCAATGTGGTGATAATTACACAATGAAATGATAGAATACACTTAGTTTAACCCTCTAACATAAAATACACAATGCACAAATGAATGAAAGCAAGATTACTTTTCGGGTAGTATTTTCAGATAGCACCACAGTTAGGCATTTCCCCTGCAAAAGTCCCTCAAACCCCTGTTAACCAAGTTTTGTGTGGGTGGAGAAAAGTAGCAAGGAGTCAGGTATACTAGGCAAAACTAGGAATAAAAATCCGACCTACCACCCCTGAATGGGAGTCCAAAATCTGATTAAGCTCCCTTGAAAGATTAGCAAAATGACACTCGGAATTACTACACATTCCTGCTTCTTTAGATTACTGAAATAAATGTCTTTATACGAAAAGTCTTTTGAATCATATGGGCCAGCTTTATTCCAAAAAGTGGGCAGTCCTTTCAACCCCCCAACCAAATGTCAGGCTCTGCTCAGCTTTGCCCAGAGGTTGCTATGACTCCCCTTTGATCTTAGGCAGTTGAAGCTGAGGAGAGGTGTCAGAGGAATTCACACTTCAGTGACAGGACTGTCCATTGTCCCAGGCTGCAGCAATGCCGCTCCATCTGACAAAGCCGCCACTTCTCACACAATGCTGGGCCTTTCATGTGCAAAAGGAACTTCCTTTCCCATGGGGCTGGCATATAAGAACTGCCTGCCTTTGCAAAGACTGGTTTGACAGCAATTTCTGGACCTAGACATGATGTTGAAGTTCTTTTTGTGGGAAAAAATAAACTACACAGAATACTATTTACTTATATTTTGTCAGCTTTTCTTCCCAACATATATAGTTTTGTTTCTGGGCATGTTACAGTATTATTTCCCTTTAGCTTGTTCAATAACAACTCACTGCTTTGCAGAGCAGTTCAACATGGGTTAATCTTACTTTCCCTGGTCATTTACAAATGCGATTTTCCTCGCATCTTTATTCTGAAAATCTCCATAGCTCTGGTAAATTTCTAATACACAGGACTCTGTTCAAAACAAGGGTTCTTTGAAACGGACATAAGCAAAGGGAGAGAGAGAGCTTCTTGTGAAGAGTTTTGCCTATGTTACTTTGTTGAAAGAGTAAATGCTTGCTGTACGGCCTGAAAAAAAATTCTCTTCTCTTTCACAGTTTTTACTTGACACAGAGTGTCTTTCTGGGAGGAATGACCCTCCTTTGATGGTGTTCATCCTGAAGATAGATGGGCATGGATGTGTTTTACTGGACCCAAACTGTGTAATGTTGAAAATATGGAAATAGCATCAGTGCACAGTCACTTTAAACACAGACATTTTCTCTTTCAGTTGGAAGTCTTGAGCTGACAGCATAACAGCACTGAGCCAGGCTACTTTTGAATTCTTCTTTTTGGTGCACATGAAGAAAATAACTGCAGCAATTCTCAGGGTGTTCTATGTTCCATCTCGCCCCATATGTGCTCCCCAGAGCCAGCAAAGCCATTATTTTTGGTAACTGCTAAAAATGCATTTTTGATGCACGGGAATAAGTGCTCAGCAGAGCCAGCATAGCCATTCTTCTTTTAACTGCTGAAAATGCAGTTTGTTGGTGCAGGGGAGTTCTGCTGGGCTGTTAAATGTACCCCACAAGAGCGAGCAAATTACATGTCATTTTTCTCCCCCTTACTCTGGGTGCTTGACTCTATAGCCTGATTATCCATTTGCACCGTGGGTGAGATCAATTTGATGCATCTGTCTAAAATTGGTATAATTTGCTGATCTCCGGGACAGGATGTCTTCTATGTTGTTATCTGTTGATTGAAGTTGACCTATCATTGTAGCTTTTTCCACTGCTGGTTCCTTTGGAAGTCTTTTCCCATCTTCCCATGGAATCGTCTTTACCAGGTGAGGTACACCCAGACATCGTTGTGATGGCTTAACATCTTTCGGGCTTCTTTCGACTGCTTGAGTTTGAACACAAAGTAAGAAGCAAAAGGTGTCAAATAAAAACATGCTTTCTTCATCACTGAGCTGTTTAGATCAGCGAAAAACATGTATAGTGCAAAGAAGCATACACGTTTTTAAAAGCAATAATACATTGGTGTTATCATTTATTAGATTGGGGTTTGTGTTTTCTGTTGTTGGTGTTTTTAGACGTATGCAGAAGCACTTTGAAGCAATATCGCTATTGCAAATTAGCACATTATAAATTCCAAATAAATAGATATATATAGCAAATGATGTCAGACGCTTTTTCCAGCGATATATCTAGTAAAAAAACATTCCTTAAAATAAATTCAACAGTATATTTAAAAACAGTCATTCTTGGCTAACTGTGCATTTCAATTCATGTACCATGCTTGTCGTCGACATTTGTGATATTGGCCAAGACAAGGCACATTTTACCCCGATACAAGACACTTTGTGTCGGTTGCCAGTTCATTTATTTCTTTTTTCTCATCCCAATTCATGTACCATGCTTGTCGTCGACATTTGTGATATTGGCCAAGACAAGGCATATTTTACCCCGATACAAGACACTTTGTGTCGGTGGCCAGTTCATTTATTTCTTTTTTCTCATCCCAAACCGGCCTAAAGAGAAACTAATGGCATCTTGCCACTCTCTCAATGGCTTGGCACTAGACAGAAATGACGCTGCCTATGAGTAATATTTTAGCTATGCGCATGGTGACTTATGATGACATGCTAGGGCCAAGGGCCAGGTCATCTGCACAACACAACACAGATAACCCTACCACAGTGTGCATCAACACTTATACACCAAGTCCTATCCCCCCTAACTCTCACAAGCAGGCAGCACAAACCAAGCACCATCACAGCTGTAGCCCTACAACAATGTCAACATCCCACTCACAACCATTTAACTACTCCACTCAAAACATACATGCACCCTCATACTCATCACTGTGCACTCCATTGTACTCCAAGCAGCAGGCAATGCTGATATCATCACGCACAATGTTGACAAACTCTTCAAAACAGAAACGTTGTGTCCCCCCGCCTCCTGCACGTATTTGTTCCTGCTGACTACAGTATCCAGCATGTAAACTGTACAGAGAAGTCTGTCGGAGATCTCACAGTCATTCACAAGACTTCATGGACATACATGCACCAGATTCCTTCACATTGCCCAATCCATGGATCGTCGGAGACATATCACCTCAATGGCTTCTTTCCACTTGGTTTACCAACCCCCACTGAATAAAAAAGCCTCCCTGACCTCAATCTGCCAGGAATGACCTCAATCTGCCAGGAATGCATGCAGCTAAGAAAAGCAAAGATGCTCTCAGCTATCTCCTGGACACCCTCCACATCACACAACACATCACTGATCCCACCCACAGGAAGAATAGCAGTCTTCACTTGGTATTCACCTCATCAGCCGACATGAACTGCCTCACATCTACACACCTCAACTGGGGTGACCATGTATCCATACTTAGCAAGCCCCAGAACTCAGAACCCTTCAATCGAGAGCAACTGAAACCAACAAAGACATCTTAACGCTCATTCATTCATTGATGATTAGAAGGAAACCTCACCATCCTGGCTTCCACACTCTTTCACCAGCCTGGCTTCCACACTCTTTCCTTCATTTGACATCAACATCCTTCTCAAGCAACTCAATTGCACTTTATCTCACTCCTCCAATATCCATACAGCAACAAATTCAAGCCATCCACAACCTGGTACACACAAGAACTCACTAACAGTAAATGTGTCATCAACAAACAAAAATAATCTGGAAAACTACAAATAAGTGAAGATCTCACCTCTGCTCAGTCCACATGATCCACATCACCTCAGTCAAATACCATTACTACACACCATCCATAGCAGAAGCCTCCAACAAGAGCAGAGCCCTCTTCAATGCTGACTAACACTGCATTAGCCCCTTACCAGGCCCCAGATACCCCCACATCCATAGAAAGATGAAACACAATCATCATCTTCAGAGAAGAAATTGACAAGAAGCGTCACCACATCAACAACTCTCAATTCTCCATGGACACCCCAGCCGTACCACCACGCCATGTCTCAATTTCCTCAGAATTTAAGACCCTAACACTAGAAGAACTCACAAATATCCTGTGCCACTCAAGGCCACCTCGTACAAGGACTATGAAATAAATCCTTTTGTGCACCCTGAAGAATATCACAAGAGAAGCTCTTTCTCCTGTACACTATCAATGCCTCACTCATGCACAGCATCTTCCTGATGCGTTGAAAACCGGCCAGCTCCAACCCATACAAAAGAAGCCCACACATAAGCCAAAAGAAATAGCAAATTTCCACCTACATCAACGATCTACACTTCATTGGCAAGATCATTGAGAAGACAGTCACACTCCAAATACATAAAAAAATGGTTCAACACAGTCTACTTCAAAAACACCAGCATGTTTTCTGAACAAGATGCATCAACGAGGCTGCCACCGTCTAGGTCATCTGTGAGGCACTCCTCATGGAGAAGGGGGCGCCCCAGGCCTCTGGTCCTGCTCAACCTCTGCTGCATTCGATACGAGTGGCCACAAAGTATCACTCAACAAGGAGAAGGGGCGACCCAGGCCTCTGGTCCTGCTCAACCTCTGCTGCATTCGATACGAGTGGCCACAAAGTATCACTCAACAACCTGCCCTTCCACATGGGAATTGATGTCACAGCCTTCAATGGTGTGACACCTACCTCATTCACACCCAAGGATTCTTGCTATCAACCTCATATATATAAAAAAACACATGTTTATAAGTACATCAGAGTGCAAGTATAACCACCTGTTGTTTCGTATCAAAAACATTAAAAACATAGACACAAATCATTATCATTCAGTACATCAATCTACATACACAGTGCAAATAAAAACGGGCGTTGTGCGCCATTCTGCTCGCAAATCCCCATTTGTGAAACAGGGATTTGCGGGCGGAATGGCACACAAATCCCCGTTTTTCAGCGCACATAATTCCATGAATCAGCCCCTAAGTATCAATGACTCAACCCGACACAGTGATGGAAAACGAAACCTAATTTTCCACTATGTCCCTATTAGCCCGATTTATATAAGTTTCTGTCCTCAATGGCTGCTATTAGCTGGACATTCCTCAGGAGCAAAAAAATGTGTAGAAAAGTGTTGCTTGTAGGTGGCAAAGGATAATTCCCTCTTGTTGCTCGTTGTGTTATTCCACAGAATCCCCGTATAGATGGGCACACAATTTAAAATACATATTTTCATCTCTGGGCTTAAGCAGTCTTTTCTTTAACCTAGCCTCAATCCTTCACACCACAATGATACTCAAGTATGCTGTTATTAGTGTACCTGAAACTGTCTGCATCGTTGTATCAACAGACAATAAAGCAGCTCTAATTGTTGCTTGAACTCGCTCTTGCGATTGGTTATTCCCATTGGGATTAATGCCTGCAAAAAAAGTAAACTCCTTACTAATGCTCACTTCCTTAATAGCATACTAGTTCACTCAATTATAAGTGTTTTGGATGTTTAGAATACAACTTAACTCCTTACCTTTCACAGTACTTAATTGCCGATTTAAGGGCTTAAAGGGATATCTGTTGCTGCATGTCTGCATCAATCACCTATGGGTAAATCAAAAGGTTTTCCATCAGTGACGTTGTTCGCAATAACAACATGTCCTACTGTCTCCCTAGACATATACATTTAAAGGTATCACTTACTTCAGCTGACAATCAGTTCTTTAAACACCACTGTGTTTTAACTGGAAAAATCCATTCCTTTTTCAATTTTTCTTTTTCTTTCTTAATTTCTTAAACAGGAAACAGAGGGAAAAAGAAGTATTTCCAGGAACAGCTTACTTAATCCTGAAATAAACGGTACAGGGTCAAACTACCCATCTGTACCCTTATATCTAACCCACAGGATCATAACACCTATGGCTCTGTGGGCCATAATTCAAAGTTTTGTACCTTAAACAGGGAGTATATCTGCTCATGACCATCACATAGCACTTTGGAAGCCGGAAAACCCTCAGGTTTAAAGTCGGATAACAGCGTAGTGCTGATGATGTCATTGATGTCATCACGTGATGTGATGACATCCTCACGCAACGTGATGACGCAACGTGATGACGCAACGCGTCACGTAATAATGCCCAATAGCAATCAGAGAACAGCCAATGATGTTTCCAAGGCTATTGAAAACTTCCCTCAAAGCTATTAACCAAATGTAGGGAATTAGTGCAAAAAACCTTGTCTAAGTAAAGAAGAGCTTCACTAACACTGTTAGGCTCTATAATCTTACACTGCCCACACGATTATGGACAGAAACAAGTACCTCTGCACACCCCCTAGATGATAGAGATGCCAATATTGCATTTGTGGACTACAATTAAAGCACTACAAGTTGTGACCTTTAACATTGTGTGGCTAGATTGAGGCTAGATTAAAGAAAAAACAGATTAAGCCCATAGATGAAAATATGTATTTTAAATTGTGTACCTATCTATACAGGGATTCTGTGGAATAACACAACACGCAACACAAGGGAATTATCCTTTGCCACCTACAAGCAACACATTTTCTACACATTTTTGCCCCTGAGGAATGTCCAGCTAATACCAGCAATTGAGGACAGAAACTTATATATATCGGGCCAATAGGGCATAGTGGAGCATTAGGTTTAGTTTTCCATCACTGTGACAGGTTGAATCATTGATACTTGATGTTGTTATTTGCACTGTGTATGTAGATTGATGTACTGAATGATAATGATTTGTGTGTATGTTTTTAATGTTTTTGATATGAATCAGCAGATGGCTATACTTGTGCTCTGATGTACTAATAAACATGTGTTTTTATAAGAAACCTCTTTTTTGACCTATTGTTCTCACCTTGTATTTGTTTTGAGGTTGATAGCAAGAATCCTTAGGTGTGAGTAAGGGTACTTTGGGTTTTGACCTATTGATAGTGACCTTTCATTTGTTTAATTACATGTATTGAATTCCCATTTAGGAGGAAAGTTCTACACCATACAGTGGGGGAAGTCCTTCTGTGAATACTATATGTGACACCTATTTCAACAACAAACACCAGATGCAAACAATGCACATAGATCTTTACTGTCCCACAAGGCCTCATTCTCATCCATTGCATCCACAACCTCTACATGGAGCCACTGGCGGTCCTCTCGGACAAATTCAGCATCAACATCCACTAGTTTACTGATGACACACGTATAACTAAACTCTATCTGCCTCAATGACATTAACCAATTGAACCACTGCATCTCCACCATTCAAACGTAAACTACAAGTGTATACTTGAAACTCAACCCTAGTAAAACAGAGTTCATCCTTCTCTGGGATACCAAAAAATGCACCTATGTTCAAAACTGGCTGGCACAAATGCATCTTGATGGATTCACCTCCAATTCAACTCTAGTGCAAAGTCCTTTGGCTTTACCATCGATTGCAACCTCTCCTTCAAAGCACACATCACCAAGATGATGAAAACAGCACGGTACCAGCTCTCACGCCTGTGCTGAATCAAAGCCGCCATTCCTGCTTCAGACTTCAGGTTCATCATCAAGGGCCAGTGCTCTCCCACCTAGAAGATGGCAACATCCTCCTGGCAGGTGTCCCACCACTACTATAGTCCCTACGGAAGCTGTCCAGCACACCGCAGTATGCCTCATTACAGAACTGTAGAAATTGGACCATATTTTTCCCACATTTAAGGAACTACACTGGTTATCATTCCAAACTTGCATAACCTTCAAGACAACCCACATCACCTACACAGCTCTAATATCCAAGACACCATCTTACTTAGAGGAAAATATCACAATTTAAATGCAAAACCAGAAGCCAAAATATCGCCAGACTGGAATTCAAGAAGAGCAAGCATTCTACTGCTATGCTCCCATGTTCTGCAACAAACCTTCAGCTAACATTAAGCTGGGTCCCTCCATGCTGCCATTAAGGAAATGTCTTAAAACCTTGCTTTTCAAGGAACACTTCACCAACTAATGAGGAACATAGACCGACAAGACAACCCCCTCACTATGTGTTACCGTTTTTAATTGTATAGAGCTGCTTTATAGCTAGATTTGCCCTATATAAATCACCTCCATGCATACATACGCACATGCATACAAACATGTCCCACTAAGGTAAAACGTATAAATACCTCCAGCTGTCAAAGTTATTTTGCTTGATGTGAAATAGTTTGGATGTCTGCCTCAAAAAAGGGTGCAGAAATGGGAGCTGTCTGAATCTCACCTTCTCCAATGGCTTTTTGAATTGCCTTTTTTATGTTAGTGTTGCTTTTTTTAACCTATTTACACAAGCTATCTGGGGTTGAAATGTAGGTATGGTTGAGGCAGAAATTAGCCTCATGGCTTGTTGGCCCAGAGAACTGGCAGCCGTCTGTCCAAGCATGCATGATAATTTGGGGTGCATCAAGGAATCATAGTGCCCAGTTTCGGAATTCCTGTACATCCAACATATTTTTCTGTTCCCTAATGTGGAAATTCACTCTTTCTAATTAGAATGTTAAAAAAAAAACATGCCTCTTTATTTGAATGGTTTACTGTTTGGACCACCGTTTTTAATAATTATTTTGTTTGAAATGTGGGTGGCTGTAGTTAGGGCAGCTCACTTACAACTTAAGTAATGTAATGTGATTATTAGTTAGTGTGTCAACATTCGGATTGTGTGAAGAGTTCTGCATATTCATACCTGCTATCTTGCATTTTAGACTCCTATGGTATCTCTTTTTTTCCTCCTATTTATCATACTTCTTAATGTTCTAATTGTGTCTCTATTGAAATGCACACAACTGTTTGGGCTGCCTATTTTTATTTCTTTCATTTACAAAGAACTTGCACCTTTTCACTTGAGCGATTTCTGTCTACTTAGGCTCCGAGCGGTGATGACCGTACTTAAGTACTCAGTGAAGCAATTAAACTCCAGACTTGTATGCATCTTGTGTACGCCTTCTCCTCCAGCCCTACCCCATTTAAAGGCACCCGCTTTGGACCTACAGTTCACTGCTCATTACAACCCGTGAGCTACTTTGGCTGCTGTACATGTTGTACCTGCTGTTCTGTTCTCCCCACATTTCTTGTACTGCTGATTGCCCAAAGTCATTGGCTCAATGATGAGCACCGAGCTGAGGTAACTAGTAGGTGCTGGGTATTCTTTTAAAGATTACAGCACTGGCTTCTCACTTGATTCAACTCAGATGGTTGGATATCTACAACCTGCCGATAGGAAAGCACACCTACAGAAGAGCAGAATTAAGCATGATTATGAGTAAGTGTTGTACTTTATTGAGTAGCCTCTGGGGGCAATGTACTATACACACTAGGAGGTTGCTGTTGCTATTTTTCATAGATTTTTATTGTATTCCTCCTATTATTTCACTCTTTCTAATAAAAAGCCAAACTGCACCTTCAGTTCCTTCTAAAAATCTCAGAAAAAAAGATGTGTGTGTTACTAACATTCCTGCGCATTACTTTTTTGGCTGTACTTGTAGGTGCGTGTGTGAAATCATCGGCGATCTTACTAAGGACAATGATGAACAAACTGTGACCCAGTGTACTGGTGACACTTTCAACTGTAACTACACGCCATACCTGATTTTGGGGTATGGTGGCCAGCATCTCTCATAATGTCCAAGCGCATCAATTTGATATCACACATGTGCCAGCCCTGTGAGCACAGTTCAGCTGTGGAAGGATGATGTGCATTTCCCCCAGCCAGGCTGATCTGCTGCTGTCAGCAAGGCTGTAGCCTGGTGGTTCCCTCTATTGGTTCCAGTGTGAGGGCAGGAAACACCCTTACCAGGAAGACAGCCACTCCACAGGAAGCAGTCCTGGGAACAGGAATCAAAGGCCACACCCATTCACAAAAGGATTAGCCTTACACCATGGTGCTGCATATCAAAATGCCTTTGATTATATTGAGAATGGTCGGGCAGGGTTATTAAAGACAGAGGGAGGTCTTTAAAAGTGGAGGAAGGTTCCACCAACTTGTTTATATCTACCTCTATAAATCCTTCTGGTCCCCTCCATTTCCTGTATCATAAAGCACTGTGGGTATGATGTCAGAAAGCAAAGTCCACTTGTTTCAAGGACATGTATTGGACCCTTAAGGCAGGCTTGGTTTTGTCCCATCCCCTGTAAAGGTTTGACATTGAAAGAAAGGTTTTCCTACTCATTCTTTTATTCACTCTCGAACAAAACCTGATGAAGAATGAATGTATTGGACCTCTTTTGGGGAGTCCTCCACCACCAGTGGGGTGAATACTAAGTATCCAAGGCAGATGCAAGCTATGTCCCCAACAAATTTGAACTATGATTCGAGCCTGCTCAACCGCATCCAGAGCTGCCTTTGCTACTCACCCGCTCTTCGAACTGCTGATACTGTTCAATGCTGCACTGCACAAGCAGAACACGTCATTTCCTCTGTTTGACCTACAGCTCTTTGTTGACTCAGAACGCTCAAACCTAATGGTGCATGTAGTCTTCAGATCTTTGCTGTCAACCCAAATCTACAGGCCCTCACGATCCGCACTTCTTCAAGCATTACCTTCAAATTTCACATGATGCTGTTCGACCCCTGCTCGCTACTGCTCCCTGCCTAGAACAATGTGACTACTGTGCCCAAACTGCAAATCTGAAGCTGTTTGCCGGTGCACCACTTTAGCTGAGCGCATCACTGCCTCAGCTTGAACTGCAATATCTTCATTGCATCTGCCGACTTCGAATTGCCACTCGCTCCACCAGCATCTTCGCTGCTGATCTTCATCGACAGTCGATGACCCTGGTGGATCCTCGAGCCCTGACCATCAGACACTGCATCGAACCAATTAAAATGGACTGCACATCCAGTCTCCAGCATCTTCGCCGTCAAATCGACCATCAAACTGACCCAGGTGGCCCTCACGATCCACAGTCCCTCAAGCGCATAATCAAGCCGATGCAGTAGGACACAGCATCCAGTGACCAGCATCTTCACTGTAAAACAACCGTCACACCGACCCTGGTGGCCCTCACGATCTGCACTTCTTCATGCTTCACCTTCTAACCACATGAGCTCCATTCGACCTCTGCTCTATACTGCTCCCCATCTAGAACAACTCGACCGCTGCAATCGAATTGCGTCAAACCACATGAGTGGCACCAACAAGCCTAGTTGGATGCTGTCAAACTACTAAGAACCGCAGAAGATATTATTTACTGCTAACTGGCCCCTTAGTCTACCTTTGGCCCCTATAGACTGGTTAGGTAATCCTTAAGCACTTTTCACGCCCGAACATTAAAGAATATTGTGGCTTTTACCTGCCTTAACCCCCTGATTCATTACTCAGAGTGCTGCATCGCATATCTTTGCATATTCTGTATTCTTTTTCCTCAGGAGTGGAAGGTTTTCTACCAGTGTAGGGTTTTTCTATTTTAGTTATTTTTGCAGATGGTATGTTTTATTAAAGTATATCTATTTATATAGAAACTTGATTGGACATTTCCTTCATTTTGGATTGTTGCATTATTTTTGTTTGTGTTGTTACTGGATAATATTCACACCCCTCTTGGAAGTATAGGCTTCCCTTGGTCCATGCTACCAGGAAAGTTGAAGGAGGTATGTCTCTTAACTGTCCATTTTACCTTTACGATTGGGATAACTCTTGCTTTGTAGCAGTTTGAGGGCCGAGTAGGCGTTTTAGCCACTACTAACCCATGTATGCCTGTGGGACAAAAGTCACTTTATCACAATTGTATATGTGTAACTCCCAAGTTTATTGTGCGTCTCTTGGAAACCCTGAGAAAATGTCCCTGATCTGAAGGATGATTTGAAACAAAAGCAAAGCCCATGCTACCAATGTTGGGTGAATGAAACTGACTCCAGCTGAGGGGATAAGTGGATCTCTGTACTTTTTGGTCTGCTTAAAGAGAGCTGCCGGCACTCTCGGTTGGAGAGAACATGCGTTGCTATTGTTCTACATGGTCTCACAAGGGGATTGGGAAGGGCCAAGGCTTGCAGAAATGGCCTTCCCTAATTGATTTGTGGAGTCGGAGGAATTGAGGCCACAAAGACAGGCCAATAACAAGTTATTATGATAGTCCCTAGTTCCCATTTTGCCCTGAGGCTCCACATCCACTGGCTTGGATTGGAACATTGGTAGTATCAAGGAGCCAGGTGTGATGAAATGACTTCTGTTCTGCAGGGGTTCAGGGAAGAGTAGTGGCTAAACCACCTGTTGAGTCCCACACTTCTATCACACCTGCAGTGATCATTATGATGAGAGACACAGAACAGCAAGTATACATTCTTTGCATTTTGAGGCAACGAAGGCTAGCGGCAGGCTATACTACGAGTGTGAGGTGATCACAGTAGCAACCCAAACACCCTACTCACAAAGGTTCAAAACAAAAGAATGTCTAATCACGGTTCTATGAAATATATAGATTTTTAAACAAGCATTACAATGAGGTAGGGGCTGTAGATGTAAGGATACTGTTTACAGCAAAGGCACATGGGTGCACTATAATTGTAGCATGCAGCATTTATGAAAGTGGCCTTATTAGCAGACCTCCTTTTTAAAAACAGAACTATCCACATCATTTTATGCTAATACATATTTGAAAAACCACTGTATTTTATAGCAGATTCTTAGAACAGGTAATACAGCCACTTACTGCATGTTGCACTCCTTAGAACAAACTTTAGAACAGGTAATGGAGCAATTTACTGTAGGCATTAGACAATTCTCCTCAAATACTGATGCATCGGTGCTGTTGTTTTACACACAGGAATGCAGCGCCATTTTTATATCTGTTTGACAAAACTGCCATCCTTTTATTTGCGACTCCAACACAAATAAATGGTGTCAACGCTTGAGTGGGGAATCAAACAACAATTGCTTGGACCGAGTTAATTGAAGGTTTCCCAGAGGTGTGTCCTATTCAAGAGCCTACAAGCAGGAAGGAAATGAGTGGTGCCTAAATGCATAGGTTCCGGAAAGTGCTTCTACATCACCCAATTTGACATGTTCGATGTTACATGTACTGTGCAGTATATTGAAGGCATTCAATGGAATCCTGTGCTTAATGTATGTCCTATTAGGTTGCAAGTACCGTTTTGCAATTCTTCATATGTTTACTACCGGTTCACTGACCCAAACAAGCAGGCAATAAATAAAAACAATAAATAATAAACTAATAACTAGCAATATATGCTGAAAACTTTCACAGAATTTCCATCCTCCGATACTATTAGGTTACAGTTGTGGGCACAGCCAAAAAGGTTTTCAGGTTTAGATAGAAACACAGACAGACTTTGAAAAAAGGTTTGACATGTCTTTGTACCTGCAGGACCAGAGCATTGACGCAAAAAGAAGCAGAGAATGAATACAAAATGTAAACAATAACTTCATTCATTTATTTATTTATTTAAACTTTTTAACGTAGTGCATGTCCAAAGGCCTCAGGGCGCACAAAGAAATACAGACAGGACACACAGATAAAGGAACAGGAGAGTTGAAGGGCTTTGCAATGAGAATTCAGTCAGGGAGGATGAGGGCTAGATTGATATGAGGACGCAGTCAAGGAAAAGGTTGAAGAGGTAGGTCTTCAACCTCTTCTTAAACTCGGTGGCCATTTCAATTGTTCTCACAGCAATCAGAAGGGCATTCCACGCCATAGGGCCTTGTACATCAAAGCAAGCGCCCCCAGCCTTTACCAACCTAAACCTAGGCTGCATAAATCTGGATTGATCCTTGGATCTAAAGGTGCAGGGGGTACATATGCCTTTAGGTGGTCCCGGAGATATGTTGGAGCTGCATTGCTCACGCACTTATGGGTAAGTGTAAGGATCTTATGTGTAACACATTGTTTCACAGGGAGCCAGTGCAGGTCCGGCCTGGAAGCTGTTATATGGGCATGCTTGGATAAGCCGGAGATGGCGCAAACCACTCTATTCTGGGCGATCTGTAATGCAGATAGATTGGACTGGGAGCATCCGCTCAACAGGTTGTTTCAATAGTCATGGCGGGAGTTGACAAGGGCAGAGGCCAGAACAGGTTCATTATTATGAAACACAAACGGCTGGATGTGAGGAAGCAACTTGTTGATTAGGGCACAGGAGGACCGGATCTGGGAGACATGCTGATTCATTGTCAATTTGGCGTCCAATGTGACACCGAGGGTCTTTACCTTCTTGGCCACTGGGATGATGATGTTAGAAATGCTAAAACTGTTATACTCCAAAGTCAAGGTTTTAAGTTTAGGGCCAAGGGCCACGATCAGTAATTCTGTCCTTTTGGTGTTAAGAGCCAAGGAATTGGCTGCCATCCAGTCGTGGATGGCAGAATAGATAGTATTGAAGTTCAGTGAGTCCTGTGCATATAAGCCCGAGAGCTTCATGGCGACCTGGGTTTCATCAGCATAGTTGGTATAGAGGACACCCAGGCCGTCTAGAAGTCTCAAAAAAGGAATAATATAAACATTAAACAGGAAAGGCGAGATGCACGACCCCTGAGGGATGCCACATGTAATGGGTGCTGGAGCAGAGCAGGTATCTCTGGCGGACACTCTGGAGTTTCGAGGGCCAAGAAAAGAAGCAACCCACTGTGAACCAAGCTCGCACAGCCCACTATGGATTGCAATCTGTCCACCAATAGACCTTGATCCACCAGGTCAAATGTGGCAGACAGATCAAGAAGCATCAGGAGCTCCAGCTGTCCGTGATCAACAATATTCGACAGATTTGATTTACGATCCAGCATGGCTGTCTCTGTGCCATGTCTTGCTCTAAAGCCTAACTGACAAGTTCCAAGAATATTGTTCTGTTCAATAAAGCACTGAAATTGTAAATATGCAACCTTGTCCAGGATCTTAAGAAGAAATGGGGCATTGGTTATGGGACGATAGTTGTCTATGGACATAGGATCAACGTTATCTTTCTTCAAAAGTGGGGTGATCCAGGCCTCCTTAAGAGTGGTTGGTACAAATCCCTCAACAAATGAAAGATTGTCTAATTTTGTCACTCAAGGACTCAGCACATCCATGCAGCCAATAAAGAGTCCAGGTGGATAAACGTGCACCCGGCATGAAGTGGGTTTCATATTGGTGACAATCTGAGTGATGTCATTCTCAGTGCTCGGTGTAAACTGAAATATGGGTAGAAGCTAGAAGGTCAGTCAGGGTATCACTTGCCGTATTACATACATTCCTAATATTCTGAATGGAATTTTGATGGACTTCAACTTTATCAGCAAAAGAATTGTGAATTTTCTGACACCAGTCAGAGTTCTTCACATAAATAATAAAATACAGTACGGGTATAGTACCCCAATGTATACAGTATTTTTTAATGTGTTTGTGCAATTAGTTTTAATCAAAACTTTACACATTTATATCATACAGAATTCATTCCTAATACATTTCAACACTAACATTTCGAAAGTTAAAACTAATTCATATCAAAAACCACATATCAAAAATTCATATCAAAATGTGATCGCTATGCATTAAATCCTGACCCAACTCATTCTATTAACCCAATCTTTTTAAATCAAAAATGCAATAACGCTAAAATCAGGGCTAGAGAATTTGTTGTATAAAAACGTTCCCATAACTCATCAGTCAATCTGAAACTTGTACAGTGCATAAAACGCCCAGAATACTCAATCTGTTCCTCGTGCAATTTAGTAATGATTCACCATCCTTATTGCAGTAACGACACAAGGAGCCCAGCTCCCCATTTTACCTTTGTCTGCAGCAAGTTTAATCTAAACCGCATGTAGCTATTTCTGAATTCCAAACTCAGACATTTCTGCAAATATGGGGTCATAACCCCCAATTGTTTATGAACTAGAACTAAATCCCTGAAGGCCTTATATTTCGCAGTTTTTGTACAGGTCGGACACCAATCCATTTGGTAATCCATTTGGTATATTTTTTTTCTTTAGGGCTGGCATGTTTTCTACCTCATTTGTCAGATCGAAGCCCCAACTCTTAAATACCTCCTCACATACCTGGAGATAAACATTTTGTGAATTCTGTGCTGATTTATTAAATTCAGTATACAGAGAGAAAGCTCCAGGTTCTTTAAACTTTTCAAACCGTAATAGTCTTTTCCATAGAAGTCTTGTGTTAAGGGAAACCAATCCTAGCTCAAAACGCAGTAGTTCCATGAAACACTGAACACATATGATTTTGTGCTTTACAAAAATGTGGCCTTCCCATTCGTGGTGGGACTGTAGGACGCATGATGTGATAAGCAGAACTGACACACCGTTGTCAGACTCCATAATGAAAGTTGATTGATTTAAAAAATACTCTACACTTGTATGGAAAATATTGTGCACTTTGAACTTACATTTGCAAAATGTTAACACTCACATTGCTACTTTTGCTTCAACCATTGCAATCCCTATATTTGGCAAATTACACTTTGCAAGAGGTGAAATGATTTTCCACTCTCTTTTTATGACAAAATGAACATTAGCACCGTGGCGGAGGGAGCCAGCCAATCAGATGGCTAGGAATGCTTGAACTGCCGGTGAAAGCCCGCTTGCCATGCCGCCTGACGGCCGGCTCCCCCATCACTATCTTCCCCCCACCGTCCCCTACTTTATTTATTTTAATTCCACCCTCCACGTGCCTTCCCTTTCCATGGCGGCTATCTTGGAACAGTCTTTTTGCTCCAAGAACGGGACGGCGTGAGGAAATGATCATGGAGCGAAAATACTGTAAATTAGCCGCAGCCCGTGGATGGGACGGGTGCTAATGGCCTTATGTACCTGTTCCACGGGCATCACTGGGTGGTAACGGCACGGGCCCACCGTTAACTCAGCCCCGGGCCGTTACACCCCAGTGATGCTCGTGCAACAGGTACATAACACCATATTAAAAGCATTTCAGAACTTCTACAATCGAGGGCCTCTCTGCTCTTTTTATTTATATACCACAAATATGATTTACAATGATTTACGGACTATGTACACAGCTGGGGGATTCTCCCCATTGTGCCCAAGTTAGATACTGAAGGAATGTGGGGTTCTTAAGGCAAGGCCTGGGCCATTATCGGTCAGTGAAGCCCTACCTATAGCTATTAGCATCCCGGGCATGCAAACTATGGTGCTAATGGCTTTTAAAGGGAATTTGGTTCTGCAATATTGGACCAGATTCTCAAAATATTTTTGGGCACCAGTGTGCCAAAATATAGATATGCCCTATGCGCACATAAAAACGCCCCCTACACCCTCTTTGTGCAGTTGCACAAAAAGGGGACATTTCACTCAATTTAAAGGTGCACCGCATCCAAAAACAGGACCCACTTTAAAATGCGCTGATTACAACATCAGCAGGCGGAACCACATCACATGACGGGGACATTCCCAACCCTGCCACACATTATTTTAGGTGAATCAGCAGTGACATGAACCACTGCTATCCCATTAGCCTGTTAAGGGCCCATCACCGTGAAATGCACTGATAGCATAGGGTGAGGAGATTTCCAAAATAAAAAACTGGGACAGGCGATGGACACAGAAGCAGGACTACAGTTTTAGAAGACATAAACACTAAAGATGGGCTAAAACACAAATAAGAAGTGACTAAAACTGTAGTCCTACAACTATTTTGGTTGCCTGTCCCGACACAAAGTATGGAGTATGGGGGTGTGTTGCAGGCACAGCACTCTCATTGTAGGAGAGATGCCAAGGAGGGAACATAGCCTTAAAAGTAAGCAGAGAGAGCGGTGCCGGGCCCGATTTTGGGATATGTATATTGGTTTATTGGAAAAACAGGGACAGGGTTTTAAAACTTAAGAAACTCTCGGGATACTGGGACCAAGGTGAAAATACCAGGACAGTCACAGCAAAACCGAGACATCTGGTCACCCTGTCTCCAGCACCTAGTGTTAGAAGCAATCACCCAACACTAATTTATGCAAGGCAGCTGGGCAGTGCATCTTTACCGCTACTACCCAGCCTCCAGAAAAGCACAGGTCACCATTGAAAGAACGGTAACCTGTGTATTTTTCAAACAATTGCACCTGTTTTTGACAATCTTGCCCATTGTCTCCAACACACATCTAGATTATGTTTCCTTTACAAAACAAAAAAACGACATGTGTGCACTGCTCTAAATTGGCCCGTCCTCCCAGGAAGATCTTTCAATTTGTGTTTAATTCTGCACTGCCTTAGGGGGCACCCCCTTCCCCTTGATAGCTTAAATATTGAAAAATAATATATCTAAAAGGCAATTAACAAATAGGCCCAAAGCAGCAGAAAGGTTCAGGAGATTTCTAAAAACTGCCATCGACAGTTAGCACCCGGCCCGTGGTATTTAAAAGAAATCCACCCAATTCGATTTTTGCACTGACGGATGTGGTGTTTCTGCAATTCCAAATGTACTGCAGAAATGTGTTGGGGGCGGGTTGGAGCCCCCACGCGGTCCCGTAAGCCCCTCAACACAAAGGACTCACACGGGCACCAGTCCTTCCTGTTCGGGCTTCCCGGTCGCTCTAACGCGGCCGGGAACGCCCCCTTTATTTATGCACACCGCGGCGGCGTGACACGTCACGCCGCCGCGTAAGCCCGTCATCGGGCAGCGCCACAAAATGCCACCTCTGCCAGTGCTAATCTTTAAACGTTTTCTTTTAACATGCTTTTCTAGCCACATCCAAACCTGTTCATTTTTTAGTGTAGAAAAACGTCAATACTGACCCTTTTATTCATTACATCGGTAGGATGCTGTGGGTCATCAGAAATGCCCACCTTTTCACCCAGTTTCCATGGCCTTATTTACAGCTTTTTTTTAAACTCTTTTGAAGGGATGTAACTCCACTTCTCTTGCCTACAGTAAAAACTGTTTTACAAAATATTGCAGGCACTTTGAAATGTTTACCTCCATGGTGGGTGAAAATCCCTCTGCAATATCACGCACGGTATTCCAATGGAATGCCACCAGTGGTATTTTACACATCCCTGCATTTGGTAGAGGGAACATTTCACGTATTTCTCAAATACCGCCAGCTTTACTGATACCACTAACCTCGTAACGACCCCCTTTAATATGGGAAAGTTTGCTCATGCTTAATATCAAGTTCACTGTATTAATTTAATATCAAGTTCACTGTATTTATGTATTAGCTTGAAGAAGAAAATGGATCATTGTTGCTGGTAGGGTTCTGTAATGCCAATTGGTGGTTGGTATGTGCTTGCTTTCTGTTTATTCCATAATACTCAAAAGGTGCTTTTACCAGTCCTGTCTCCCTGTGCTCAGCCATGTACGTGCTGAAATTGCATCGTGTGTTTATATTGATTAGCAATTATGGTAAAACACGACACCTTATTTAAAGAGGCAAAGACCTCCCTCCGTTTTATGAATATGTTAATCCACTCACTACCATCCGTAATACTTTAGGTGTTATATTTGCATTATAACAAGCATGCGTCCTTGGTTTTAGTATGTCTGTTTTCTCACTCCACTGTGTGGAGTAGCACACCCGCAGGAAGTTACGCCGACCTCTCATGAGATGACGTGACCCTGCGAGAGGCGGCGACTTCCTGCGAAAAGGCATTCTGAGCACGGGGAGCGAAAGGAAGCCACAGCAGCCCCGGCGCTCCTCCTGACATTGGCACAGCTCCAGCCTACAGCCACCACAACTGCTATACAGCATCATCCCACTCAGATGAACTCCTACTTCCCTCAAGGACAGTAAGCAGCAATAAATATATATTTGTAAAAGTTGGCAGTAAAGGCCCTGTTAGAAGCTACTTATCCAGGCATGTTTGTTGGGTAGGACACCACATAATTAGCAACGAGGATCCAGGAATAGGCCACGTCCATCAAGATGCAGGGAGCGACACCACCCCCACCATTTTTACAGGCCACGGGCAGGCCCCGGGCTGGCCCGTCATTCCATGGCTTCGGTGTGAGCCCATTTCAGACGTATTTGTAGGTGGTTGGCAGAACTGACTACCCTGCTGCAAGAAAGAAGGCCAGGCTCCTCAATGCACTGAGGGCCAAAGGACTTTTGCGGGCCTGAATCAAGAAGCTCAGTAAGGGGACGATGATGATGCGTATAAAGAAGCGAATAGCAGAGTTTGCCCGGCAAGGAACAGGGAATGCTCCAAATGCAGATGGTTCAGACAGTTTGCCTTGGTCTGCTCGTGGAGAGGTAAGAAATCAGTGACGGCAGTGCAGAGTGAGGAGGTCAGGGATGAGGCCTGTGCTGAAGAAGAGTTATGTCCCACAGATATCATGGTCAACAGTGTCACAGCTCACAGAGAAAAGCTGCACTGCATCATCAAGGTGGATGGACGCGAGTCAAGAGCGGTGGCAGATTCCGGCTCAGACCTCACCATATTGCCGTTAGACACGTACAAATGCATGGTCGGCAGAGAGAGAGTGGAAGTATTCAAGTCCAAGCACAGCCCCACAGTCTTCGTTGGGGCCACAGTGAAATTATTGGATACATTCGAGCAACCATGGAGTTCAAAGGAAGAGTCATGAAGAATATACTTTGCAGAAAAAGGCCTGGCTGTATTGGTATGGGATGACCAAGCCAGGCTGCAAATCAGACTGGATCCCAGTGTGGAGAGACATGTTTTGCCCATAGCCAGAGGAGAAGTGTCGATTACCAAAGAAGAATTCCCAGAACTGTTCTCCGAAACACTGGGGAAAATCAGGAACTACAAAACAAGTCACAGAATGGGTCAGAAAAGGCTGGCCGGATGAGTAGGCGATCCCTGAAGGCCTGCATCCATACTGGAAGGTATGAGATTTATGAACACTATGGGATGATAATGAGAGGCGGTCAAGCCATTCCACCAGTGACACTGAGGAGAACCATCATGTGCAGGACCCATGCAGGACATCTGCGGAGCAACATGACGAAGAGGCGAGTGAGAGAATCGTACTGGTGGCCTGGTATAGACCTCGACATTAGGACAATGACGGAAAGGCGTCATGAATGCCTCAACAGCGATAAAAGACTCAAAGTCAGACAAACTCCATTGCACTCAACAGAAGTGCCGGAAGGGGTATGGTAAAAACTATTGCTTGACTTTATAGGCCCACTAGATTTTGATGGATCCAGACATAAGCATGGGATCATGTTAATTCACTACATGTTGAAGTGGGTGGAGGTGGAGTTTGTCCCAGACATCACTACACCCACCATGATCCGCTTCCTGAAAAATATCTTCCAAAGAGAGGGATTACCGAAGGAATTGGTCACAGACAATGGGGTCCAGCTTGTCTAAAGACAAGCAGAAAAGTTTCTGAAGAAAAATAACATCCACCAGATAAAAGCGGCCCTGTATCATCCCCAAGCAAATGGCTTGGTGGTATGCACAAACAGGGGCCATGCAACAAGCCACAGCAGCAGGATTTGACCCACATAGCACAGTTAAGGAAGCTGTGGGGGCCCATCGTATTATTCCAGATGGGATCACAAACCTATCACTGTACCGCCTCCTCAGAGACCGCAGAGCAGCGTCCATATTAGTCCCGCCCTTGCTGTCAAAAATAAGGGAAGGTGGCACATTGGACATGGAGGAATTTGTCTCGCAGATGAGGAGAAGTAAAGAGTCCATGAAAATGTGGAATGACAGGAAGAGGGTTCCACAGCGAAGTACCATCCAAGAAGAGGACCTTATCAAAATTAAACTGCCACATCGAGACCCAGTGACAGGATCCAAGTTCAGTCGACCGGTGAGAGTGCATCAGCGAGGGACCAATCATGTGCGCACCAAAGATGGGAGGAGATGGCACCTAATATGGGTAGCTCTATATGAAAAGAGAACAGCAGAAGCGCACAGTCTAGCAATCCAGGAACAAGACAGCAATGCGAGAGGTTATGTAGGTTACAGGTCGATAGCTGACGAGCAGGAGAAAGAGCAGTATGAAGGAATTGAAGCCTGAGAAGAGGACAGCCCAAGAAGCGGTGAGGTACGCCGGGAGAGAACAGTAGAGATGGAAACGTCTTGCTCAACAAAAGGAGGTATGTATAGTAGCGTACAAGTTGGCAAAAAAGGCCCTGCTAGAAGCGACTTGTGCATGCATGTTTAGTGGGTAGGAAACAACACATTGCCACCACAACACCGATTAGACAAGTCGCACATACTACTGTAACATTCCTGCTATGCATGGTTTCCCTGAAACACATTTAACTTTTGCTGTTGCCCTGCTCCACCTGGTTGGCACTTCCATGGTACCCGTTTCCATTGGCATATATGTGGCAGCAGCAATGTCGCGAGCCCCACCTTTTGTATACCATATAGCTAACTGGTGTGATCAAGAGTTGAGCAGTGGGTGTTGGTACCAAGGCGTTAGAGTTATAATTATTCTTTTATACCCGAGAGCGGTTTCTAAGATAGGTTCGGGATTCGACCCTATGTTGCCATGCGTTGTCTTGCTTCCAAGACAAACGCGTTGTCCCAGAGCTATTCTCCCCAGCGTTGGATGAGCTGCAGAGCTTTGCACAGAATAGATGTTAATTGAACTTTTAAAGCAGGCCTCTGGACTGAACCCAGGTGCCTGGCTTCCTTTGCCCGAGAAAGGCTAATGTGCCTGTTTGTGATCAGGGATTATGGCATTTGAGCAGCTAGATGTTTTTCTCCGGGTCTGGGGGTGTCTGTGTGCCTTACACACAGGTCCTCCCAACTTTACCTTAATATCATTAACCCAGTGGTCGAAGTGTACGAAAAGAAGTAGTGGAACTATGGGCCTCATTACAGGTCGGGCGGTCCGGAAATAACAGTGGCGGTAAACCCGCTGCCACTGTTAATTCCAGACCGCCCGATCCCGACTCCTGCAGGCGGGAGGTGATGTTCCAGCCAGGTCTGACCTGGTGGGTTTAACACCGCCCGCCTGCAGGAGGACGTGGAAACACCAGCACCATCACGAGATGGTGCCGGTGTTTCCACTTCCCAATTCCCATTGAGTCCTATGGGACTCAATGGGAATGGGGAATTACTGAATTCCGCCTCCGGAATTGCCGGGACACCAGGGTCGTAATGCCCTGGTATTTCCGGGAGTCACGGAGGCGGAATGGTAATACGAATCCGGCAGTAACCAGGCGGTTTTACCACCTCGGTTACCGCCGGACTCGTAATGAGGCCCTATGTCCTTTGCTGGCCTGCCCCCGCTCCACACAAACCCTATCGCCACGCTCCCTCCCATGTGCAATCCAAACCCCCAAACCAGTACACCTGCTGTTTAAGGGAATGTTTAGTGCACTGAAGTGCAAGTTCAACTTCTTCCTACACTTTTATTTTAAAACTAAAACACTCTGGATCAGTTTCTTTTTAAAATAAAGTATAAGAACAGTAAAACCTAAAACAAAATAAAAAGTAGAGGAGCACTGCTCCGAATCATTCCCACCCACTTCGACCACTGCATTAACCACACTCATGGACATTTTCCCTGACAGCCAATTACGGCACGCAGTCTGGTTGTAAGGATCAGCTCAAGTAAACATTATTCTAATCCACAAATGTAATATATCCTCTGACACAGCCAACACAAATATTGCAGAAGCCTTGGCTACAATATCTGGCTTTGTTTCATGTGGTTCTAGTCCAGATTCTCGGGAAATTGCACTGTGTTGGATGCAAATGGCGACTGCTTGCAGGCTGTGCATTGCAGGTGTGACAGATCACCTAGGTAAGCAATCACTATTTAGATCTGTGTGCTTTCACTGTTGCAAATACCACTAGGTTTTATTTCAGCCCTTCATATTTCTACGATTGGAAAATTGGGTAATAACGACACGTATTATTTCAATGCCCAGAAGCGGTTGGTATTCGGCATGAAGCGCTATGTAAAAAATTATATCAGTTTTTCCCTGCTGTGATTTTGCTCCTATATGCCCAACTGTAATTTGGCTCAGCTCGGATTTTGCTCCTAGTTGTCTCACTGTACTTTTTTCCCCCGCTGCCATTTTGCTCCTAGGTGTTCCTATGGGGATTTTAGCCTGGCTGCTTTTACTCTACTGATGGCTCAGCACCTTAACCGCTTGTTGGTGTGATCTGTGTTTGATCTGCAGATTGCAGGTTCTACTCCCAGCAAGACTAACTCAAAAAAATAAGTACCAATTTCGATTGGGTAATAATAGTATTGCATTTATGGAAAGCGCTTTAAAACAAATCGTGGTATAAAAAACTAATTATTATTATTATACTTAATATACAATGTTGCCGGCCATTGTACGTCTTTGCCATGTTTCTCCAGTGTGATTTAGGAGCAGGCGCTGCATGCTATCCACTGCTGGGACCACTAGCCCACTCCAGGGGGTACGACGTCCTTTCATCGTCTGCCTGTTCATCCCCAGGCTTTTTAACGTGCACATTCCATCGAGTGTGCTCATTGAATTTTTTAGGGGGGGGGGTGGGAAAGGGCAGATAAGGGTTTGGGCGGGTGGGCAATAGCATAAATAAGTGTTGGAGTGTGGGAGGGGGGCTTGGCGGGGTACACCCCCCCAAAAAAATATGATGAGCACATTCGAAGGAATGTGCACGTTAAAAAGCCTGGGGATGAACAGGCAGGTGAGGAAATGACATGGAACCCTCCAGGGTGCATGAGGACGTTGTTAAATTGGGTTCCTGGCCAAATATGACACAGGAAATATTTCCATTAGGTGCAAGTTTCCTTTCATTTGTGAACCCCCACAAACCTTTTGCGTTTGTTTGGCTTACCTAACCTGACTTTTTCTAGTGGAGACAGCCTTCAGCTGCGCTCCTTTGGGCTTTCGCTCATTTGTTATGGGGAAACTGGCACATCCACCATGTCATCAATACTGGGAAACTATGTTTCCCTTAGTATTTGACTATGTTGCCACTTCTTGGACTTCTTGGTAACTTTTATCGATGTGCCAAGTACCCTACAGTATTGCGTATAGGGGTCCTTTTGTTTTATTGCCCTAGCCACCCTCTAAGGATGTTATTGTGTTTGTACAAGTGTGCCTAGACGAACTGGTGGCAGCAGTGTACTTTTAAAGTATTTTTATGGACCATGCTGTGTTTACCGCGTTTGATCCAAGACTGTGGCCAGTGCCGAAAATGGAAGTGTCACAAAGTCTTTTGTTCTGTCCTTTGGCCATTTTGTCCCTTCACCTTCCCTTATTTGGGCCTGCAGCCTCATGCGAAAACCACATCTTTCGCAGGCTCCTGCATGTCACGTGTGCTAGTGCCCAGGAAGAGGGTTGGGACTGTTTGGTCCCAATCCACACTACTGGTGCCAGTATGTCTGATAGGCCTGAATGACTGGAACCACTGTGGTCCGCGATTGGTCAACACCTGGCGTGCATGCAAGAGACCAGATCTTCCATTGGTTATCCTAGATTTGAGTACAAAATGAATCTTGGATAAGAGAAGGGGCTTTGCATCCACTCCAGGCCGATCACCTGAAGTTCACACTGAACTACAGAAGCAGCCAATTATCTTGAACAAAAGAGCAGACTTGTGGAACCGCCAGAGACATGCTGGAAGGGTTGGCACCCTGGCCCCACTGTTGTCCTGTCAGACCCCTGCTTTTGTATCGTACCAAGAAGGCCTGCAAGAGAGCTTCAACCCTTTGGAGTAGTGGGACCAACTTCTCTCGGCACCTCCTGCTTACTCTCGCAAAGAGCCTCTTCGGAGGTGTTGCTGGGCCATCAATTGAACTGACCAGTTTGAATCCAGGTTATCATACAGCAGCGCCGCTGTCTGGAGTTGAGACTCTAGACTTTGGGCATCACTTATTTGTGGTCCTGGGCCCTCTCCCGCCAAACCTCATTGTCCTAGCTCCTCTGGGTCACGATTCATAAGAGTGCACCATGGCACGAGCATTTGCAGTCCCTGTGTCGCCCCTCTGTGGTGACTGTCGCTCTAAGTGTCTGCAGAGCTGCCCCACCGTGTCTCGAAACGTGCTGCACCAGAACTATACTTCTCATATCGAGAGCTGAGCAAAGGATTCGGTCCAACTACAGACGATCATCCTGCCCCGCAGCCTCTTAGAGCCGGAGCGTCCTGTAACTGCAGGGGTGAAACCTACTAGCAAAGTGAACTAGACTGGTGAAGTTTGGACCGCACTGTGTTGAGGGTCAGTGAGTACTTGCATCACTTTCAGGTGGCCCCTGGCACATACATCTGTTTTTATACATGAGAATCCCTCAAAAGATACTCACCTAAACTGGGCTAGCCTGCGCTTCCCAGCTATTCCCAAACTCCGAAAGCCGCTCTCTCTGCAAGGGTAGACCCTTCTCAAGGAGTAGGGCTTTATTCTTCATCGCCTCAGCCCCTTCCTGAACAGCTGCAGCTCCCTGAAGAGAACTTGCTTTTCGCTTTACTCACAACCGCGCGTCGTTAACGCACTGCTGTACATTTGTATTTGTATTTTATTATTATTTATATAGCGCTTTAATCCAAAGCATTGAAAATAAGGCTCCTCACTCCTTAGGGCTTGACTTCATAAGATAGGGATTGACTTTGAAGAACTGCCAAATGCGATATCTGTGTTGAAGTTATCTCTTCTGTTTCAGGTCGTGGTTATTTTCCCCCTTTCATCAGCATTAGGCTAAATACATTTTGTATATATGTTACATAGTGAAAGACGTGTGTGGTAACTGTTTTATTATTACTGTGGTTTATTCATGTTTTGTTATAAAGGCCTATACTAAATGTATTTTTGATATACATCTGTCTAAGAGTAATTTGTGGAGTTTTACTGTATTTGCTCACTGCAGGCTTCTGATCGCTCTCACACTCCTGTGACTTAGTCTTGACCACCTGCCAACGTACCGTAGATTGGTCTGGTTTGTCCAGAAGGTTCCCCAGTTTCACTAAACTAGGGTAGCCTCCTAAACTTCAGCCCGCCAGGTCAGAGTTTAGAAATTCATCTTAACAGACACTGACACCATGGTAGGAACAGGAAACATATTTACCATGTTCCAGCTCCAGGTACAGGGTACAGGGATACATTTAGGCCACATAAGGTAAGTATCTTAGACAGACATCCACCGGCATCCTCTCTGTCACCCCATCTTCTCAACTGAGATTCACAGCACCATTCAAAACACGGCATTTCATGTCAGTCACTCACAGCGTTCCATGCATACAGGGCAAGGTGCAGGGAAGGACAAGACACAACACACCTTCCCCCTTAACAACACAAGACACACCCAAGAAGCAACAGACATACATTCACACACAGCTACACACATGTGCATCTTTCAGCTTCATCTATGAGTTTGCATGACAATGCATCCAATACCCAGATACCAAACTGCACCCCTCTCTTTTTCTACCAAGTAAAAGAAGGACCCAACAACAGGACAACCACCAGTCCACTAAGCAAAACCTCTCCTTTGTTTACTGAGGAGAGCCACTCCCACATCTTATCAACAGTGCCCCTCTCTCTTTCTACTTAGTGAGAGAGAAACACCAAAAGCAAAGTCCACAACTGTTTTCATCTAATCACAACAAACACCTAACCAAACAACCTGGTAAGGCACATAACTACTGGGCAGTTTAGCACATCCAATCTGCAGCCCACTACATGCCCTTCCTTCAACTTCTCAAGCAAAACCTGTGATGCTGGAAATGCATCGGAGGGACAGGGCCTTTACTGCTTTTTATCGTGTGTTCTGTTGTGTTTTCCGCGCAGGAGTTCATGTGGGACTCCTGGCGGTGCAGCTCTCTCTTTTGGTTTGGTGTACAGACCTATGGGATACCCTTATGGCACACATGGGTGCAGGTACAACCCTGTGCCCCTAGTGTATGTTTTTGGGTACCTGTGTGTGGCCCACAGAGCAGGGTATGGGCTGGTGGCAGCTCCATGCTGAATTTGACAGGTGCTCTGAGTATCCTCCATTTTGCGATACCCAGGCCCTGGCATCGGAATCAGTTGATTCCTGATAGGAAACAAGATGGCCCCTGTGACCTCTTGCTTACAATTGCCTGTTACCTTGTTTTCCCAAAGTCCTGGGAAGCCCTGACTCTGTCCTTTCCCCCTGACTGGCTGTTGGGTGGAAGTTCTATATATGGTGTTGTTGTGAAGTTCAGGCCAGACTGGCCTGAGCCTTCCCAAGGACTGTATGTTGTGGGGACACCCTGTGGGTGGGACCTGGGTGAATGGAGGGTGTGACGAATATGCACTTCTTGTTGTGGATGTCTAGTGTCTGGTGTTTGACACAGTGACTGAGACAGCCCTACCCGAAACTGGTATGAATGCAGTGTGGAGTGTTGAATGGCTGGGTACTTGTCCCAATACACATAACTTTTTGTGAGTGTCTGGAGAGAAGTGAATGGCCTGAATGCACTATGCACCTCATTGGTTGCTTGCGTGCATGAATGCCCTTCTGACAGATTGGTTGCCTGAGTGTGACCCAGCAGAATGAATGGGAGATCAACTAGTATATCTGGGGGCCTCTCACTGCTAGATCTCGTGTTCAGAAGCTGAAGTCCACTACGAAGAGTAACTGGAGTAAAACTGAAGCTTAACCTTGAAACCTTGCTGGAAGAGAAGTCTTGCTGTTGCTCTACTTCGTCGATCTGAAAGATGCTGTGTCTCCAAGGACTGACCTAGAGAGGAACTGGAAACGGTGCCCTCTTCCCGAGCTACGAGGGACCATCGTGCACCAGCTGATCTTTGCCAAAGCTCCCTGGTAGACAGACCTATGACAGGCTGCCGACCGGAGTTGGGGACCGCCGAGGAATCACAAGGAGAAGCACCCGGACACTGTTGTTCATCACCGTCGACAACCGGCGTCGCCGACCAGAGCCGCCGTGCTCCCTTTGCCTAAGTAACATTTGATCCAAGGACGCTCTCGCCTGCACCGTCGACCGCTTTGTCCTGCCGGAGAAAGTCGAGGCCGCCTAGGTGCCCAGGAGCATCCGCCGGTGGGTTTCCCACCACCTGAAGACCGCAGAGTCTCTGATGACCCGACGCCCTTGCTGGGCCACAGTTCTTCAAACTCTCTGTGGTCCTGAACTATCGTCACCGAGGTGCCCCGCACGCCTCTTCCTTGCAGGACGCCAACGCTCTGTCATCGACGAGCACTGCTAGGAACGAAGCTGCCACCTCACCGTCGTCGTTCAACCCTTTTCTTCGAAGGATCTCGATGATCCGTGGCTCCTGCTTTAAAGGGAGCCGCTCAAGAAGGATCCGCCGATGACTAGTCGTTGAACTCTGCTATTCCAGGTACATTGGGGTGGTAGAAACATTATAGAAGGAAATATGACTCATAGAACAATATATGGACTGGGCTTGTGATATATCTTTATTTTACAGGTTGCCCAGGTAGGGGGATCTCCACACAGAACTGTGTCTAGGTAACAGGGCGAGTATTCTGCCTATTGTTCTAACCAACTGCTTTCCTCCTATATCTATGGTTGGTTGCCTTTACGAACTGATTTGTGTGACATTTAACCGCACAGTTCATGCACTTTTATGAGATCTAATAGTAATAGTGGTACCACGTAGAACTGTATATTTGCCATTGTAGATAACCGAGTACAAAGTGAGTTATCGTGATATTGTACATAACCTTGAACATTCATTATATAAAGACTGTGTTTTAACTAATAAAGCAGGAGCGAGTTTTGGTGACGGCATTGACTCCTCGGTAGTCCACACAGAACCTCCAATCCTTGGTACCTGCCTGGGAACTTGCCTTGGGGACAAGGACCACGGGACTGGACCAGGGACTGGTTGACTGTTCAATAACACCCAGATCCAACATCTTGGCGACCTCAGCCTGGATGTGGTTCTTAACGGTATCTGACATACGGTAGCACCTGCTTTTGACAGGCCCACTGTCACCAGTATTCGTGCCTACACCAAGGTGTAAGGCCTGGTGTCAGTGAAAACAGAGAGGCATACTGCCGGAGCAAAGCCCTGCAGGCCCTCTGCTGCTCTGTCGTCAGATCTGGAGAGAGATGCACTCCCTCCACTGAACCATCCTGAGGGTTGCTATGCAGCAAATCAGGAAGGGGCTCACTCCCATCCTCTTCTTGCTCTGAAGCTAGCAAGACACATGAGACTTCTGTTCGCCTCTGGAAAGGCTTGAGCCTGTTAACATGGAATACCTGAGGGGCTACCTCAGGGACTCCCATGTCAAACAGATAATTGACTTTGCCCATCTTGGAGATGATCTTGAAGGGTCCAGTCAACTTGTCTGCCAAAGCTCTAGGCTTGGTAGGCTCCATCACAAGTATTTCCTGTCCCGGAGTCCAATCCACTTGCAAGGCTTTAAGGTCATGCCAGTACTTCTTCAACTCCTGGCTGGCCTTGAGATTTGCTGTTTCCTGACCCATCATCTGCGTCATCCTCCGTCTGAGGCCTAACACATAATCCCCCACTTGCTTGGCGGGACCTGGAGCGGTGGCTTCCAAACCTTCTCTGATCAAGGCAAGGGGCCCCCTCACGGGATGTCCAAAGAGTAACTTAAAGGGGCTGAAACCAACACCCTCTTGAGGTACCTCTGTGTAAGCAAACAGCAGGCATGGCAGGAGGAGATCCAATTTCCTCCTTAGGTGCTCTTCCAAAGCGCCTAGCATGCCCTTGAGAGTTTTATTAAATCTCTCAACCAGACCATTGGTCTGGGGATGGTAAGAGGTGGAGAACTTGTAGGTTACCCCGCACTCTTTCCACATGGTTTTCATGTAACTAGACATGAAAGTTGGATCCGCTGTCAGAGACAACCTCCTTAGGGAATCCAACATGGGTGAAAATGCCCAGGAGAGCCCTGGCAACCACCTTGGCAGAAACAGTCCAAAGGGGTATAGCCTCAGGGTACCTGGTGGCATGATCAACCAAGACCAGGATGAACCGATGTCCACCTGAAGTGGGAGGGTCAAGGGTACCAACAATGTCGATGCCCAGCCTCTAAAACGGTGTACCAACCACTGGCAATGGTTGCAGTGGGGCAATGACATTGCCTCCAGTCCTGCCAGACAACTGACAAGTTGGGCAGGTCCTGCAGTGGGACTCCACTTCTACTCCCATCCGAGGCCAGTAGAAAAGGGCAGAGAGCCTCTGCTTAGTCTTCTTGGTACCAAGATGACCAGCTAAGGGCACCTCATGTGCCAACTGCAGCAGGAAGGGCCTGTAAACCTGGGGTACCACCAACCTCTTGAGGGCACCAGGTTCAGGCTTAGTGGGCTCACTAACAAGGAGCTCACCCTCCCAATAGATCCGGAATGTCCTAGGCACTTCTCCTTGTGCCTGGGACAGGGCCTGTTTCCTCTGACCCTTGAGAGAGTGGCACTCTCTCTGTCCCTTACAGAAGTCCACCCGGGAGGGTCCCCCTTCAGCCAACAGGCATTAAAGGTCGGGGTGGTCCTCCGGGTTGAGAACCTCTCCCGCAGGAGTCCCTTCTGCCTGTTCTCCCTCAGGAGTTGAGTTTGGGTTTTCCACTGGACCCAGCCCGTCTGAAGCATGGATCCCAATGGGTGCTGTAGGAACAGCAGGAAGAGAAGGAGCCCCCTTCACAGAGGTAGCCTTCTTGTTCTTCCGTCTTCTTGTTTTAGGCCTCGCCTTTGGCTCGGGTACCTGACTCACAGCCAGACCCTGTGTCACCTGTGACCTAGTGACTGCAGCAGCAGTCATGGGTAGACCATCCGAGATCAACCCCAACTCTACTAGATCATTTCCTAACAGAATGTTAGCAGGGACATTGTCCTGAACCAGGACAGGAAGCTTTGTTGTCTTGTCTTCAATCATTAATGTGACGAAGGTTACAGGCGATAATTTCGGAGGCCCACCAGCTAACCTGGTGGTTCTCAGAGGAGCACCTACATAGTCCTCTGGCTTGAGCAGGGTCCTGTCCACCACTGTCATGCTTGCCCCCGTGTCTCTCAAGCCAGTAGAAGGCTGGCCATTCAAGAGGACACTTCTCAAAAACAGGTGTTTTGTGGGATAGTCACCAGTACTTCTGTGTAATATCCCAGGCCCCAAGGGACACTAAGGAAATCTCTACAGGAGCACTGAAGGAGATCCCTGTAGAGGAGGGGAGGACAGTGGCCACCACCTCAGACATGTGGTAAGGGTAGCTCAGGCTGACACCCTGTACTCCAAGTGCCTTACCTTTACACTTGGTGTCACCCTTCTTGTGATCCAGAGCCCCACATTCCCAACAGGTGCCAAGAATGCAGGGTACGGTACTGGAACCGCTGGGAGCCTCCTTTGCAGCAGGTGGCACACTACTCTTATTCCCACCCACAGATGACTTATCCTCACTAGAGTTTTGGGTCTTAGGATAGGAAGGCTTTGGTTTACGCGACTGTGATTGCTTCTGGGACACCTCAGCTTTTCTTTGTCCTTGTCCTTCCCACTGGAGTCCTTGGGGGACACCCGGTGGGAGACCCACTTGTCAGGTAGCCCTGCCAGCTTAAAGGGATACAAAATATTCTGGTCAGCAAAATACTGACGCAGCTCTGGTGAACTGGCTTCAGAAAAATGCTCAAAAAATAAAAATTGAGACAAATCAACAAACGTTTTCACTTTGTAACTATCAATCACCCCATCATGTTCATATGCACAGCACTCACCCAGTCAACTCAAGACACATTCTCTCTTTTCTTAAATTCCCTGAACCTTTTAAGGTATTGGGTAGGTGTCTTGCCAAACCTGGCAACCAAAGCAGACTTCATGCTTTCATACTAAACCCTGTCTTCCACACTCAGTTTCAGAATACAGTCATATCCAGTCTGAGGCACTCTGCTTAACAAACACTTAGCCCAATCTCTCTTATCAACATCATGAATTGCACAAGCCATTTCAAACGCTTCAATCCACTGGAGGATATAAGAACCCTCCACAAACACACCAACCAAATCTTTCATAAACTTGGTGGCTGGGGACCTGACACTCTCACCGGGTGTAGCTGAAGTCTCCACTCTAGCTTTCTGTAGCTGGATTCTCTGACATTCAGTGTCCTTATTCTTGAGTTCAGGGTCCTTATCTTTGAGTTCAAGATCCCTATTCTTGAGCTCCACTTGTTTTGCCAACTCCTCTTTCTTAAGCTCAGCTTCTATTTCCAACTTGCGGTATTCAAAGGCCAATTTCATCCTTAATAACTGAAGTTCCACAGACTTGCTGGGGGTTGGAACAGAGACAGCAGGAATGGTAGCATTCCCAGAAACAGATTCAGCAACAGCCCCAGGGGCAGAGTCCTCATTGGTTGCATCCCCCCTTCAAGAGTTTCACCATCAGTCTGGTAGTCCACCAGGGCAGCTATCAGCTCAGCCCTAGACTTATTCACAAAGTCTAACTCCCTAGCTTCACAAGCACTCTGGAGAGCCTCTAAGCTCATCCTAGTCAATTTACCATTTGCAATAGATTCCATTGCTTGTAATGCAGTTATCCTGTACACAACTAAACCTCAATTTAACAAAGTGCAGATATTTTGTAAGTGGCACGGTTATACCCTGATTCTTAAAACCATAAGCATCCCACTGCTGCCACCAGTGCAAAGACTGGAGGGGGGTCCTCTGTGCCTCTCCTCTGCCATATAGAGAGCCAGAGTACAGACACCCCCCTCCAGTCTTTACAAAATCGTCCAACAACGCACCCACACAAAACCTTGAAACCGTCCTCATCCAGTGGGAAAATACTTCACATACAATGCCTCTCCCAATTACCCAACTGTAAGGGATAAAGAACAAGCAACTAAACAAATGCTACCACAACAAAACCATTCAATAACTACAGGCTTCCAGCTCACTATGCAAACACAATTCAGGCTCCAAATCCCACATCAACCATTCCACTTGCAACCCAATGGCTGCCCACCATAGAAAGAGAACCTTTGCCAATACAGCTGGGTACTCCAAGTAACTTGGTCAACCGACACCCACTGATGAAGTACTCCAAGCACTCTGGGTGCCGACACCTAAAGAGAGCCTGTGCAGAAAGACCATCTTCAACAAATTTGACCACCCCAATAAAGCAACCTAAGCACTCACACACCTCATCACACTTTCAACAAACAATGCAGCACAAATAATTACAAACACTTAAACACAGCCACAGTTCACCAAATACATGACAGTACTTCACTTACTCCTTTAAATAAACATGCATCTAAACTTCAAGGTCTAAGCAAAAGGAGATTTTTTCCTTAGCAAAACACAACATCCAACTTATAAAAACAACGATTAGCATAGCAAAATTTAGTGCACACTAACGCACCTTAAACCTAGGAAGTCCATCTCCTAACTAACTATCTAAAATTAATGTCCAACCTGTAAAGGAAAATTGTAAAGCATATCTAAAAATCTGTGCACTCTAAACCTCAACACTTTCAAAAAGCAAAATGCACTTTAACTCATTTAAATGGAGGCCACGATAACCAGTACCACCAACCCACCACATGTCAAAATCTTAAAGGACTCCCATGACATCCCTTGCTGAAAGTGTAAGCTAAAACAAAACTGCTAAATCATCTTGAAGCGTGAAAACAGATCTTGACCAACCCAAACAGGTTACACCATCAGGAAGCAAAACCTTCATTTCTTCCTGCGCCACCTCACATGAAAGCAGCAAAAAGAAAGATGCAGTACCTTTCAAAGAGAGATTCTATTCCCCCTCCAAGTCTCCTTGCTCACACTGGAAATGAATATCACTCTTCACCCCACAGTTGGCCCTCTTCGCTGCGCTCTGACAAGAACCAAAGATATAATCTTCTGATGCCACTCTCTTTCTGGATAGACACTCCCTACTCATCATTCCGATGCAGTCTACTTCCGGGGCTCTCTCTTTTTTCTTTTCCAGATTTTTCTTTTCCGGTCCCACAATAGTGGCAACAGCACAGCACCACTCTTCACTCACTTCTATTGTCATGCCACAAAATTATTATTCCAAGACGGGCACGCAGGGAACACATGTAGCATACAGTTGGGACATTTGCATGGTCCTTATCTCTCTCCAAGCACTGAGAATATGCTGTATCCATTACTCCTTGCTCCAGCGCGACTCTTCAGAATGCCATGCTGCAAGGCATTCTAACCTCTTGCCATCCCCTTCTGCTCAAGAGATAACGTCACCAGTGGCACTGGTTGATCCAAGCTCAACAGAGCTCCTGATGCAACACCGTCTCAGCAGTCACTGTCACTGAAATGGAGGCCTGCCTCCTCACAGGACACTGTGCTCACAAACCCACCAGCTCAGCAGGTAAGCACAGACAATTTCGGCTGTCCCCCACGACCACAGCCGAGGCCACAATTCTCAAAAACTGAGAGTTTCACCTCTTTGCCAAGTGCTCCACTCTGTAAATGCAATCCTTCACTACGTACTATATTCTTTCATGCTCCAACTGTAATTCTTGCCCCCAATGGTGGACCTCTGACCACAATCTTTGCTGTGTGCTGCCCCACACTCAGGTCTCTCCCCTTATTTGCTTATATTGCTTAGTTGCTGCAAGCTGAGGCCGGCCCTTGTGAAGGGGCCCACTCTTGGCCACAACATAAGGTAAGTAACTTGGACAGACATGCATCAGCATCCTCTCTCAGTCAACCCATCTTCTCAACTGTCATTCACAGAACCATTCAGAACAAAACATTCTCACACACATCATTCCATGTCAGTCACTCACAGTGTTCCATGCATACAGGGCAAGGTGCGGTGAAGGACAAGACACAACAGACTTCTTCCCCCCTCTGGACTCAGAAACCCTGAATAATCTTGTCTCGTAACACATGGAACAAGTCCCACACTCATCAACACAACAGCAGAGCTATATGGCATTGCCCCTCTTTCCCCACTAACCAAACCCAGCCCCCGTGCCTCTGTAATCCGCCCGCCTGAGCACATAGAGACAATGCAAAAGGCAGAGAGAGGACAGCAGCATAAAACCCAATAACATGACATAGCACACGTGTAGCACAGCCATTCCTTGAGTGTTCTACCACTGAGTATGATTGGCTTGAATATATAATGTGGAGGAGATACATTGATAGATCAGCTAGTATTTCTAATTTACAGTTTTTTTGCAGTTACTGCCTTTTGCCCCCTGACCTGCCTTCACTTAGCATGGCAAAGGGGCATTACAGCACCTTTCTCTCTGTGAAATCCAGCCAGAACAGGTGCAGCGATACCTGCCTGCAGGGCGGCTCTTGCTACGCTGACAATCTGGTTCTGTGTCGAGAATCCTGAAAATATTAAATTAAAAGTAACAGTAATATTGTCCCTGTGGTTATGTTTGGGAGTTTACTTAGACATCTTCACGTTTGAGTCGTTGTGACGACACAACTTTGCCTCTGAGCTATTTAATCTTCCTAACGCTTTACGTATATTGCCCATGCAAGACCACGTAGTTGCCTCATCTAGGGGAAATTAATAGAACAAACAGGCAGCCCTTCTTTTTCTTAAGAGAACTTTGATCCTCTGAATAGAGCCTACAAAGGAAGTTGAAGTAGCTGTTGAAACACCTGCACAATTTTACTACGCGCATTAAACACATAACAAATTACTGTTTATTAGTAGATACAGAGAAGAGAACAACTTGTGTCTTTCCTGCCCACCTTCTTCTTTAAATATTTGGTCTTTACTATAGAAACTATTTGTGGATGTTGACTCATCGCCCATACACAAGTCAGATCCTCATATCTACTGATGAGCCCCGGATCAAATGGTTAGCTCAGAAAATAAACAAATGGAGCAGGGAGCATTGTCATGGTCGGACAATTTTACAGAGGGTTATAGGCCCTGACCGCATCTGCAAAGTAGTTATATAGGGACAAAGGGGGCCTGTAGGGCCCGCTTACCTCGAACAAGTTGGCAGTTTGTGGACCTGTAATGGCAGTGCCTGGCCTGATTGCAGCAACAGAACTTATCATGGCATGACACTAATACGTGATAAGTAAATAAAATAGAAGTGTTTGTGGTGTCAAAGTTCATGTTGTGTCACTTTCGTCAATATCGTGGAGGTCAAAGATAATACTACTTGTCATCCTTCATCCAGGGCTTGCTCTCACCTCTCAAGGGGGTGTACAATGTTTAGAGCTATGTTTGCGCTTGCTCCAAAAATCTGAAGAGGTGCTTGGCATCAGTAGCTCAGGAAGGACCAGTGGAGAGGGAGATTGTTACAGCAATAATTCAATTGCCCTCTTATTTCTCGTTTGGAATGCACTCAACACATCACAAAATTACCATTCATATAAAAAGCCACAGTTGCTGTAATAACAAGCTGTTCATCATCACTTTTCTATAAAAGCAGACTGGCATTTTTTGGGGAGTACGCTTTAAATTATTTGTAGTGGTGGGAACCAATATATTAAATCTATGTGTGGTGGTGTGTCATGCCAGAGTTCAAAGGGCAGTGGAATTAGCTATGAGTGTGGCCGGTAAGAGGAGGGCACCATTCTAGGGAACTTGGCTGTACACATGCAGCAGATGCCAGACAACAATGAAGGATGTCCACGCCATCCACCTCCTTTGAGAGAAAGGGCACGCATGGGTCACAATGTGCCAACAACAAGAAATGGTGCCCACGGAAAACAAAATCATGCAAAACACACACATCAGGCACTAGCCAAATGGATTAATATTCGAGTGCCCTCCCATCCTTCCAGCACCAGACTTAGTGGACCCCTAACAGGTTGGCCAGAGGTCAAAGGGACTGAACCCTACAGCGCTCTCTGGCACTTCCCAGCTGGCAAGCAGAAGACATGCAGGAGAATATCCAAATTCGCCTCAGGTTATCTTCCAGGCACCTATCATGCCCTTCATGGTCTTGTTCCATAGGTTAACAAGGCCATTGGTCTGTGAGTGAAATGCTGTTGCGAACGTGTAAGTTATTCTACAGTCATCCCACAAAGCTTCATATACGCAGATTTGGAGTTTGGTCTCCTGTCAGAAATTACTTCTTCGGAGAATCCCACAGGAGAGACTATCTCTATCAAACCCTTTGCCATCACTGGGATTTTCATGCTTCTAATAGGTATGGCTTCTGGGTACCGGGTGCCATGGACTAAAATGACCAAAATGTAACATTTTCCTGAGGTGGTCTGAGGGTCAAAAGGACCCACAATGTCCATGCCAATTTTCTCAAAAGGTTGTCCAACCACTGTTAGTGGAATTAAGGGCACCTTGGTTACCCTGCCAGATTTGCCGGATGCTTGGCAAATGTGACAGGACCTCACAAACACCTTCATTTTGATGCCCATCTGGGGCCAGTAAAAATGGTCAGACAACTTGTCAGCTGTCTTGGCCACTCCTAAGTGAGCTGCCAAAGGAATGTCATGAGCCAAGTCGAGTAGGAGCCTCCTGTGACACTGGGGCACGGCCAACCTAGGGCTGGCCCTTGCCACAGGATTCTTGAGCTCAGAGTACACAAGACCATTCTCCCAGTACACATTGAACATCCCAGGGGCCTCCCCTGAGCCTGTTTCTCTGCCTGCTCACACACATCTGCCAGTCTTAACCGCACTGACCCTCTCAAGCAGCCCATAGGGCCCAATCCACTTATCAAGAAGGGCACTGGATTTGCAGGCTCCATGATCCAGACCATTTATCCTGGAGTATACTCTGTCACTGTGGCCTTCCGGTCATGCCAGTGCTTCAGGAACTCCTGGCTAGCCTTCAGATATTGACTGCTCTGTTCTTTGAAGTTGGCCATCTTGAATCTCAGGCCAAACACACAATGCACTATGTTGTGGGAATGAGTGGGGAGATTATCCTCCCATCCTTCCCATACCATGCTTAGTGGACCCCTAACAGGTTGACGGGAGCTCAAAGGGGCTGAACCCTGCAGCCCCCTGTGGGACCTCCCAGCAGGTAAACAGAAGGCATGGCAGATGAATATCCGATTTTTGCCTCAGGTGCTCTTCCAAGCCAACTATAATGCCCAGCCTTTTCCAAATGCTAACCACTGCCCACAAATGTGATGAATTGTCTACTGCCCTGCATGAGTACAAGAGTAAGTAGAGGCCCACTAAAATGCCCACTCAGCCCTCACACTTCTACAAACCAAGAGCCAACACAATCATACAGGTAAAACAGGCACAGTTAAGAGATATACCTCCTTTGCCTTTTGCGGTAATGTGTGCTGATGGCAATGGTGTGAAACCCCAGGCCTTTGTAATTTTTACTAAGTAATACAATGATACAGGTAATTCTATCTCTGAAAGTGAAATCTGCAAATGAAATTCCCATGTCATAAGCTCCATGCCAAAAGCATAGTATGTTTTGTGCCCTGCTGCATCAGTATCTGGATTAGCAGCACCTGCTCTGCCAGTGGCACAGAACAGGTTCAGAGGTCACAAGTTCCCTCTTGACAACTGAAGTGAAATCCAAGTCTCTGCAGCACAGGGGCTGCATTTAAAATATGCACCTCTGTTCCAAAAACTGCATAACCCTGGAGATCCTGTCCTGGTGGCACAATACAATTTAAATATAATCCATACCTGACTTAGGTTATGGTGGCCAGCATTTCTCAGAATTATCCCAGCCACATTAAATTGATTGCACACATATGTCAGTCCTCTGTGCCCAGTTCAGCTGTACAAAGAATATGTGTAGTCCTCACCAGCAAAGCTCACCCCAGTCCACGGACAGGACTGTAGCCTTTGGGGATTGCTTCACTTTGTTCCTTTGTATGGACAGGTAACACCCTTTCCCCCTGGACAACCACTCTACACTACAGGCCACTGGCCTTGGAACAGAAACCAAGAGGCACACCCATTCACGGAGAGCCAGGCCTCACACCATGGGCCTACATTTCTAAAGGCCTTTGATCCTATTGAGAAGGAGGGGCGCAATTAGGGTAGCCAGAGAGGGATCTGTACAGTTGTGGGAGGGTTCTGCAATTTTGTTTACTTTATTTTATTTATTTATTCTATATAGTTCATTAAGAACTTTTACAATTTCATTGCTTACATTAGATCAATTATTCACCACAACTAACACATACATATTCATTGAACAGTTTAAAACCATGTAAACAATTTAAATGATTTAAAACAAAACACATAGTAAACACATAGTAGACACATTTCCATACAATCGCAATACATAAATTCATAGGGTTCAGGAACCAAATCCTTTTTCTATCAATTCATATCAATTTCATTTGTATCAGATTGCTGTCATATCAGTCAACTTTAGTCGTACAGTTTTCCAAATGCAGTAAAGAGCTAAGTGCGTCGCAGCTGATTGTGTGTTTGAGCAGTAGGTCCAAAATTCATTGGTCTTAATGGTCTCATACTCATGTACCCAGTTACCCAAAGTTGTCACATACAAAGACCCTAGACACAAACCTTCGGTAAGCAGATGTTTCGCAGTTTCCCCGTTTCCCTGGATTTTGCAGATTCTGCAATACTGACTGATATTGACCGATCTAAAGTGGCTAGATGTGATGTAATCAAAGGGAATTTCTGGCGTAAAGTGTTGGGTTTGCCACGGCCAGCCTCTATTGAATATGTGCACCTGGAACTAGTGTTGGTTTCCCTGCGAGCAAGATTTCTGATACACAGGGTTGTGCTGTTCTTGAAGGCACGGTTATCCCTGGTATGGCCACCTTTAGCAAAATTGTGGGAGTCCTACGGTAGGTTCAATGGGGGGGGGAGGTGGGGATCCCTTTGTGAACCTATTTAAGAGAAACTTGCTACCTATTAAATTGGGAACCAAATTTTGAATGATGCAATGAGTTTTTGGTTTGAAAGGGGGCTTTCTCACTGAGACTAAAAAAGTGGGATTGGTTTCATACTATGAACATCTTTCTGGGTTGCATGGCTACCCACAAGTGTGCCACATGATACATAGTTGCTTGAAACCCCAAAGGTACTTACTGCTTTGCCCTGACCCAGAGGTCCGTGGATTCCGTTCATTGATGTGCACAAATCAACTCCCTGTGCACTCTTTATGTGGAGCTAAATGGAATCTATCAATAGAGGCTAGGTACTGCAGAATCTGATATTTAGATTCTCTCTGCCTCTTTTTCTCTTTCCTGCCCCCTCCACTTCCTCTGGAGCAAAGCAATTTGGGTGTGACATCATCAGGGTAAAGTCCACACATTTCAAGAGCAGTGATTGAACCCCTAAAGCAGGCTAGATTTAGCCCGATCACCTGGGGAATTTGCCTTTAAAAGGAGGGGTCTCCCAACACTTCTTTGAATACACTTGGGAATCATCTGAAGCATCTTTGGATGATCCTTTGAGAAGATTTCGCTGGACCCTGCTGAGAGAGCAGTTCTCTCTCCAGCTGTGAGGTTGAGGCAGGTGTTCCAAGGCACAGACCAGCTCTGTCCCCTAACCTTCCCCAGGGACCACTGGTGTGAACACTGGTGCTGAACTATAAGCCTGATGCTCTGACAGCCACCCTGTTGCCTAGTGGCATATTTAAGGCAAAGGGCCCCATGGGCAGCACCTGACACAGGGCCCTAGGTGGGCGGATCATTGAGGTGGAGCTTGGGGTGGACTGAGTTAATTGTGGTCACAAGTGCACAATGGCAAACTTAGGAACAAAAGCTATTTTTTATAAAGTTGTCTTTATTACAGTTACCTGTGTTTAGGGGTTTGACTAAATGGAAACAGGTCTGCCTCCTCAGCAGGCTTTGCTATTAATGGCAATATTGGAGGATCAAGCCTGAAGCTAATGTTGGAAATGAACATGTTTCCAGGCTAAGAGCAATAGAGAATTACTTACAGCTTTTCAAGAGCACACAATTTCCTAGAAAAATAGGTCTAAGAAGGCTAGTTGGATCCAATGGGCCTCATTACGAGGTTGGCGGTAGCCTTGCCGGTAAGAGCGGCAAGGCTACTTCCATACCGGCATGAAAGTCTGGCACCCGCTAATGGGCAATTACTGGGGTATTCTGACCCCGCCGGACCTGGTAATTGCCCATTTGTGGGTGCCGGTGCCGGTATATCCCCATTCTCATTTCAGCCCCATAGGGCTCAATGGGAATGGGGATGTCTGCAGCACCGGCACCGTTCATAACGGTGCCGGTGCTACAGGCGTGCTGTGCTCACTGGTGCCTTTCATTCCGCCAGGGCAGACCTGGCGGAATGAAAGGCACCTGCCGCACAACTCAGTTTGCTGGTCTGCTAACAACAGTACCGGCAAGCATACCGGTACCGTTGTTACCGGACCGGCAACCTCGTAATGAGGCCCAATGTTTGTAATTACAACTGTGGAAATTTTTCGCAAAAGTAAAAAATATTGTGGAAATATGCCTTTAATAAGTACACATTTTGCAGTACAATTAATTCAGTATTGTGCACAAGAAACAGTTTCTTGATTGACATTCTTGTGCAATAAAGGAAATAAAAACACAATTGAAAGCTAAGCTTCATAAAATAATGCCCAACGCATAAATAAAAGTGCAATGTCAGAAGTAAATAAATTGCCAGCACAAACCAAAGGTCCTCAAATTGTATAAGAATAATCAGAGTGATTTGCCCGTGGCTGAAATTACCGCAGGAAAATCGTTCGCATGAGAAAGGTGCGAACTACCAGCAGCCCCCGTTTCTTTTTTTGTTTTTTTTCAAACGGAAGGCTGCGGGGGACACCATGAAGTATAGTGAGCGGGGTGATGCGGGGGTCACCCCTGCATCACCCGTTTTATTTTTATAATGCTACCACCAAAGGTTCGAACTTTTGGTGTTCGAACCTTTGGTGGTAGCATTTCTAGATCAAAAAGGTTCATACAAACCTTTTGATGCGGGAAAACCGTCCTAAAACGTATAAGAATACACTGCCTCTTTGTACCCTTATCTTTGCAAATGCTTCTATCAGTATTGATAAGTCTAAATGATACACAGTGGGCCTCATTACGACCCTGGTGGCCGCGGTATGAACGGTGCCGGTAAGGTACCGGCACCGTTCATACCGGGCCGCCACATTACATGTTTGCTCGTGGGTGGCGGTATGCACGTCTGGCCTGACCAGACGTGCATAGTGGCACCCGCGAGCAGACCAGGATGCTAACAACGGACCCATCATTAACGGGTCCGTTGTTAGCATCCTCCCCATTCCTATTGAGCCCTATGGGGGCTCAAATGGGAATGGGGACATACCGGGACCGGGTCCCAAATATGGGATTTACCAGGCCCGCAAATGTCAGAATGGGCCGGTAAATCCCATTTTTCGGGACCCGGACACGAGTTTGGGGGTAGCCATGCCGCTAAAAATGGCATGGCTACCTCCAAACTCGTAATGAGGCCCAGTATCTTTTTCAATTGCCAGAAGTGCCAAGTCACTCACTTAGACACTTCTGTGTCATGGTGGGGTGCATGTTGTTTTTCACACACCCCAACTTACTCATGCTACTTTCTGCATTTGCAATGCCTATTGGCAGGTTCAAAAATATCCTGCACATCATGGACATCTCTGGTAAGACTTCTTCCAGAGAAGAGGAGACTATAACCTGCAGAAAGGTTAGCGCTGTACTCGCGGGGCATGCACTCCCAGTTTTGACATATTTATGAACTCCAAAGTAGTAGGTCTGGAATAAGACCAGGTTGTCGAGTAGCTCTTGACTGAAGGCAGAATATTTCTTTAGGAGGACTTCAACTGGTTTCTCTAGCTCAACTCTGCTCAAGCCTGATAACCTTTGGGGCTGTAGGAAGCCACACAGTTTGCTCACTTCTTGGAAGCTATTGCAATGCTCTCTCATTTCACCAAGCGTGGTATCTAACACTTCAAAGTATCCTAGTTCATGTTTTTCCAAAGTTGAAAGTGCCACATCCCTTAAGGCTTCATCATCACTCCTTGGTACACGCCTTTCAGGTTTGACAGGGAAATCATTCTGTTGAAGCCCCATTGCTTCCCAATATTTTCTGGCACATTTAATAAAATCAAAGTAGGCATCATCTGACCTTAAAGTTTGAAGCTTCTATATGGTCACTTTAACTGTTTCAGCAACCAAAAATAGGTCAATTGACTTTGACTGTAAGATGCGTTCTACAACATCCATAACAACCAGGACTTTCTGCCACCACAACAAGTGCAGATAAAACACCCAATCCATTCAGAAGAGGATCGATCTTGCCTCTATTACATCCTCTCCATTACATCGTTGAGCATGGGTTGCATCCTCAAGGAACTCAATTTTATTAAAAATGTTCTCTTTCATAGCATCAACTGCATTCAAACAAGCAAACCAATGTGTTTCACACAGGGCTTTTAAACGCAGCGGCACATGTCAAGATTTTTCAATTTCTTGGCTTGATGAGCTAGGTGTGACATCATATAGTTCTTTTTCATTTTCTACTAGACTGGAGAATTCCTCTTGTGGAATTCCATTGCAGTCTCCTAGAGCATAAAGGTTACAAATCTCATCTAGTTGGGCTTTTGTATTTGTAACTATTAATTCACTTTCTCGGGCAAGAGATGTAAGGAGTACATTGTTTTCTGCTTTTTTCAATAAAAGAGCCCAGCTACGATTTGAAAATAAAAAGTAAATGTGCACTGATTGCATTACGGCAAAATAAACATTTGCTGGTTTGGCTGGCCCTATTCTCTGTTGCATGTACCAGAACCAAGTTAATTTGATGAGCAGGGCAGTGTATGTAAGGGGCATAGATATGGTCTCCCAAATGATCTTTAATTTTTACCTGCAATCCTCCCCATGCACCTGACATCACACTTGCCCCATCTCATCCCTGCCCACATAGATTATTACAACTCAGCCCACATTCCTCAAAAAGAACATTCACAATGCAGGAGCACAATACAGCTGCATCTGTTTGTTGTATGTCAATAAAAGAAAGAAAGCTCTCATTGATGGTAACATTGTTTTTTTTTAATCAGTATGAATATATCGTATCAATATGGCCATTTGATCTAGATATGATATATCAGTCGTTGAATCATCATTCAGTGTTAAGAACTTCGCCTCTTTGCACAAATCTAGGATTTACTTCCTAGTCTCCAAAGCAATCATGCCAATGAGCTCATCAGTTATTGTTTTGCTGACATACTTTATACAGCTTTGTGTCTTGAGATGAGCATTAAAAGTAAAGTTGTAATCAACTTAACAACTGCCAAAAAAGTCCACAGTTGAGACCATCTATGTTTTCCAGATGACCCCGAAAAGACATTCCTAAACTAAATAAACTTCGAGCTATGTCTACAAGAATAGTTAGCACTTCATGCCACTTCTTAGCTCCTTGAGAAATGTGTCTGTCAATACATTTTTCAATGCATTCGTCATTGTTGTAAGCTAAAAAAGCTACATTCGATCTTATGTGAGATTTGTTTTTTTTGCGTCTAGCATCATTGATTGTCCAAGATGCTGCCAATCATTGAAGCCTTGACCCACTTAACATTTTTGCCTTCATGAACGCCCAAAAGCCAGCAATAATGGCAATAGGCATGGTCTTCTTAGGCTTTCATTTATTGCATTCTTTCTGAAATATGATGATGAGGAGAAGTGACACAAACTGGCATTTCTTGGATATTGGCCATCTGGAAAGTCTTTTTCAAGTGGTTGGCATGCAGCATGAGAAATAAGAGCCCACAGTTCAGCCTGAGTAACATTTTTGTAGAGCGCTTTATCTGTTACAAAACAAACAGATCTTAATTTATCTTCTGGTGATTCCATATGAGTGATACATTCATTCTCTTTATTATTGTCGACAGCACTTCCTATTTTGAAATCGGTTACAGAAGGATTCTGGAGTACTTTTTGTGGGCTCATGTTTGTGATCACATCAACATGGTCAACATTTTGGTTTAGGTTAGTTGCTGTAGTAGCCATAACTACCAGTGCACATTCATAAAGCTGTTGAGTGCACAGAGACAATGGAAATGCCATAGCAGGTTCACCAATTTGCTGAGCAACTGAGGCACCAATAGACCTTTGCCCCCCTCTTTCTGTGCTCAAGCTCTTCTAACAATCTGTAGAGAAAAAAACCCAATCTCCTCTGTTTAGGATCGCTTGCTGTAGAATTCAAAAGTAGTTGATCCTTCTCTTTTCTTTTCAAAGCACCAGACGTCTGCTTGTAAGGGGTGTCCACATCATTTGAAGCTATTCTATACCAGCCTTCACTGCGTCTGCTGCCCTACTAAAAATGTGAGAGATATGTACATAATAGGTACAGTGGATAGGGAATATGTGACACAGCCACAAAGTGTTACTCAGATCTGTTATGCAATGCTCCAGATTAAAGCATGCAGAATAGATTCAATGACCATTATTTTTCAAAGATGGGTACAAACCAGTTAGATTAGTATATTGCAGATATCCCCTACAGGGAAGTTTGCTTTGTTCTCTTTACAATATTTCTGGGAAAATATTCAATGGATAGAGGCAAGACAGTAAGGTTAATTTACTAACGTAGAACAAATGGAAGGCTGCGCACATACAAACTGTCCCAACACATTAGTGTGGGTATTGAAGTTATGAGTCTCTATGTTTTAGAAACAAAGTCAATTCTCGTAAATTTTACAGGCAGAATGAGTTCACTCTCTTGCCAGGTGCACCAACAGGCATTGCAAACACATTAAACTAATTAACAATTTCAAAAGGCATGAAATGCAAGTGAGGCGTCTCACTAGAGCAAATAATTTCATTAATTACCATCTTTCAGCTGTAAAAAAGATAGGACACCTGGTATTAGATATACTTTCTTACAGAGATAAAGTTCTATGTTTGAAAATTAAATATATTTTGTTTCAAAGCTTTCAAAATTTGGTCTGATAGCTTGAGGAGTTAAGCACTTGCTGCATGCAGAGTTGTACATCAAGCCTGCAATCACAGGCGCACATTCCTCACAGGGCGGATAATCCTTCTTTCAAGGCTGATAAACGTAATCCTTCTTTCAAGGATGATAAATATAGCACCATGAAAATTGTGTTAGTGTAAAATAATCATATTTGCAGTGGTGTAAAATATAAAAATCAGTCCAGACAACCCTCTGAAAAAAAAAACTTTATTTCATATCTTGACTAGTTCTTGAAGAAGCTATTTCCTGACTGGTTCAGTAGCTGATGACTGATACACATGTGTGCGTGGCAAGGCAAGTCTTACAAAAAAAGAGACAATAAATGGGCCTTATTAACACGGGCAATGGGAAGACGTCACAGGAGGTGACATCATGGGATAATGTGTACAGCATGCAGATCCATTTTATGCCTGGCCAGGCTGTCCTTAACCCACACACGTGAAATATCATTAAACATCACATATGTAAACAAAAGGGGTGCCCCCAAACTATAGAGTTGTTACACAATAATAAAGAGTCCATTCATATTCAGAATAGAACCATAAATCGTGCCCTACACAGCTCTGCTGGCTGAATAAAAACAAGACAGTAGGAAGGTGACCCTGCATGGATTTGCATCTTACAGGGCTGGAGCCATTTTATTGTAATGCATATTTATGAAGATAAAGGAACCCAAACACACCACATGCATATTTTGAAAATGATTTTGACTTATTTTCCCACATCATCAAACAGAGCCCTCATTTCCTGAGGTGCACCAGGGCCCAGCAATTTTGTAAAAAATGCAAGAACGGTTTGCAAGGGCATTTCCACCGACAAACCAGTGCTGAGCGACAATTGCAATAGGACATTCTGACCAGTCCATTGGTGCAAACGTCAGTGCCCAGCTTTCTTTCAATTGACATGCCATCGATCCACTCACTCACTTACCTTGGTTTTTCTTGGCTGCCTGTGTCATCAGATGCTGCACTCTTGTTTTGCCTGCAGCATGCACAACGCACCTTCTGCAGCAACAAAGCGCAGGCTGCAGACCATGACCACTAGCACCCTGCTAAATATAGGCCCATGGCCATGGCGGCTCCTTCCTTGTGGGGGGACATAGCAGGTGACGTAGACAAGTCTGCCGTATCTGCTTTCCACTGGCCCAGGAAGGGAGGAATTAAAAACGTGTAGTGAATCATTCACCATAGGAGCTGGAGTCACAGCACAGTGTTCTCAGAGAGAGAGACTGAGAAGGGACGGGGCTGGGCTGGGCACAGGAGCCTGTTCACCGTTTGTCTCCCAGGCCACCGTTAAAGCCACCTCTGCTGTTGCCTAGGACCTCACTGTGCTACAGGTCCCCTGGAAGATTAGTGTAACCCTCCCCTGTTTTTGGGATCCCAAGAAACGGACTGACATTGGCTGTTGAGACCCTGGGCTCTCAGCCCCTCGAAGCCAAACAGCCAAGTTCCCTGTTGTCGATGACAACCCTCTACGAGCTATGATTCGAACACGCCGACCCATCCAGCAGAACTCTTCTTCGATATCATTTGGCATCCGTTGCTATCTGAACTGCCATTTGCTGTTCGACCCCATTCGCCACCACTTCAGCAAAAGGACCTTGTTGCCCCAGCTCGAACTTTGAAGCACTGCTGCCTTGTATGAGTCACCGCCTGAAATTCCAGCTTCTTCATTGCCTCTCCTGTGAGTTGATCAACCTGACCCTGGTGTTCCCCAAACCGTGACCTCCGAGCCTTCGCATTGAACCGACTCACATGCACATCTTGGTACCAGCTTGACCGCCGTCGAACTACAACCACGAAACCAGGCCTGGTAACCACCCGATCCGCACAGCTCAAGTATGTGCTTCGAGACCACTGTTAACCTTCCATTCGACCCTGCCTGGACGCCAGCTTGTCGCTGGACTGTTGGGTGTCCTGACCCACGTTTGAGCTATCATGCTGCAACATTTGGTGCTGTGGGCTTAGAAAATCCACGATGGCCAAAAAGCCCACATGTGCGCCAGAATCCAGGAGAACCACGCAGTTTGTGCGCACACCAAAATGGTTGCCTAACTTGCCACCCACCAGTGCGATGAGTGAAATGTGTGCCAAAGGAAAAACCGCACTTTAAAATTACCTTTGGTTTCTCTGAATGCCAGCTCAAAATGCCTATTTTCAAACATTGCAACACATCCAAAAATCTCACTGAACACCAGCGGACATCTGGCAGAATGAAGTATGTGTGCATACTAAATCTGGGAAGTTGAAGAGCCCCAAAACAATGTTCATAACAAGACTGGCTGAGCTCAGCAGGTCTGCAGCAGCCTAACTGAAACTGGATTTAAAACTACCAAAAATCGAAAATGTTTAAATTAACTGAGTGACCTACTTTTGAGTGTCACATAGTTTGTAACTGTTAAAATGTCATAGTTTTGAACTTAGAATCAGCATTGTAGCTGCATATGTAAAAATCGTCTTGACTTAAACTGGGGAACAAAAAGTGACATTTTACCTGAAACCTGGTTTAAGGAAACTGGAATTCTGCCAGACAGCTACCCCTGACAGGAGTGGGGGCTTGCCAAACAAATGCATTCCCAGGCCTGGCTGCATTCTGTTGCTCCTGCCAAAAGGAGGTCACACACTCTCTGATTGAATTACCAGGGGATTGCAAGAAACTAAAGAAAGGCCCCAGGCAGATGGTTTATTAGGGTGGTTGTAAATGGCTTCCTTTTGAGCAAAGCCCTGCCTTGACTCAGGCAGATGGTTTATTGGGGGGACCGTAAAACAGCTTCCTCTTGGCAGAAGCTGGGAGGGGCAGGGTCTCTGAGCTTGGCAGAAACTGGATAAACTGCTTTCTATACCATGTGACCTGAAAAGACACACCCCTGTTGGCCAGAATATGATTCTAAGAAAGATGTATAACTCACAGTGCGGACTTGTCAAAATTATTTAAATGATACCATAATTCTTGTGATTTTTCGGTGCACGTTTTAAGATGCGTTGGGAATTTGTGTGATGTTCTGGGGCAAAACCCCGCTATTTATTGACACCACAGACTCTGTGTTTAAGCTAGAGACATGGGAATTTACTGGAGTATGTATGGACAGGCCGTGTATATGTGTATAATTTTTAATGAAAAACCAATGTTGCAAAACCAGTTAAAAAACGCAAAATGTTGCCAGTTCTGAATGCGAGCTCTTAGAAACATCAGAGTTTGAACAGAGTATACCTCATGTGATCCGTGATGGGTGCATGTAATTTCAAACCACTGTGTATCTATGATATATGTCTTTAGGTCAAATATAGATTTGTGTGTAATTTGACAGGGGAGTGTCCTTTCTGCAAGCCATTAAATGACATCATTCTGACACACAATCCTGTTCTCCAGTGAGAACGCAAAGAATTCTCCAACCTATCAGAACTCTGAAGGGGCTGGGCCTGGAAAGCTAGCCTCTCCACCCACTTTCAAAACACATAAAAAAAGACTGCTGGGACAGGTAGAGACATTCAATTCCATTTGCTGCGGAGCATGCGGACCGACGACTTCACATCCAGAGATCCTACCCTTAGACTTCCAAGCTAAACAGAGACTACAGAACTTTGAACCAAGAAGGCCCACTGCAAGCAAAAGTATTTGTCAGCAGGCCCAAAATCATTTGCAGACTATCAACAGCCGGGCGAGCTGTTTGAATTCCCTGCCTAGAACATTGCTGTGTCCGGAGAAAGCGGGACTAGGAGCTTTGCAGACCGGTGCTAGACCCGACCAGCAGAACCCAAGATCCAGGAGCAGTGCCGGTGACCCAGAAAGCAGAGCTGTACTCGGAACCGGAGACCAGATTGCTGTGAAGTGCTGTGCGCAGTGACCGGATCCGTGACAAAGTCGCCTTCCTGTCCAAAATCTCTTGTGAGTACTCAGCAAAACTCAGAACCTATCCCTTAGTTTAATATAATATAATTCAATCTATTTAACCTAAGTAGAACTGTCACCTGTTATTTTTTAGCTGCAAGCTGTAACCTGTCGCTTTGAACTTTTAAAATTTCAAATCCGAAAAACTACCTTTATTTAATCGTCCGTATCTCTTGTACCGTTCGGGCTAGGAACTTGGTTTAACTTTCCTCTGAAAGCTTAGAATCTTAGCTTTTCAACAAGCTTAGAACCGACTTGCTAATCTTATACTTTTGCCGTAATCGTGATTCACGCACTTGCGAATTTTACCGCGATTTGCGATTTGGTTAAAAATCCAGCCACGTGTAGCCATCAGCAGTCATCTCTTTCCTTGCTAAAAATTTGTTTGCCTCTTAATCACCATCTCTGAATCATTGCTAAAGTGAGCCTGAACTCATATTAACTAGATGCCACTCACCCTGAACCTCCTGAAGGGAATTAAAAATATTTTCAGCATATTTCTTGCTGCATTGTCACCATATTCAAAGCATTTTGCCTGTGTTTCAAAACTCCTATTGTTGTATAAGCTTGCTGGGGTGAACTGAATTACATTTGATTGCATTTCTAAGAACTGTGTGCTCTCCTCTTCATTTCCTTACACTGCATAAAGGGGGGGGGGTGAATTGTCCAAGAAAGTGATTACATTGTCTTTTGCTGAAATCCTATCAAGTTATTTTCTGTACTGCATTTTCATTCCACATGGCATCTATTTGAAACCATAAAAGTATTGTTGCTATCTTATCCATCCTATAACCACTCATCATTGATTATAAAGAAGTTTGCTAGTGCCAGACTATCCATTATTGATTACTGCTCAGATTAAGTGTGATATTCAATTATTAATTTATTATAAAGTGTGATATATATATATATATATTGTTTAAATTCTCAAATAAACCTTTAAACTTGCAAAACAGAACTACCTCTTAGCTCAGTGGGATTCCAAGAGAGGGGTGTTATATAGGGGTAGTCATCCAGAACTCATGAACTGGACACAAAGATATATCAATAAGGGTTTCCATTCAGTATCCCCGACTAGGCATTGACTTAGCTGTAGTGTTGAATTGAATCCTCTTACAGGACCATCGCGACTGCTACATCTGCGACAAGAGCCGACAATGCTTTTGACACTGAGAAGCCTGGTTCAATGTTGTTGAACACCCAAGACATTTGTAGAAGGTACTGTTGATTGATATCTGCCCTCCTTGTCCATCTTTGGGCCCTAGAGACTGGTTAGGTCTTTATTATTCCTTTTTGCAACTTGATGAAATATCCTTTTGAATATTGTGGTTTTTTGAATGCCTTTCTCCTCTTGTCTTATCACCCAGAGTGCTGCATCTATTCTGTCTGTGCCTATTCTGTATTTCTTCTACATCGGTGGGTTTTTACAGTGTTTTCTAGCTAGTTAGTACTGTACATGGTGTATCTGATTAAAGTATATATTTTGTATAGAACCTTGATTTGACATTACTTTATTTTGGGTTGTTATAATTCGCTGTTTGGGTTGCTACTGAACCACATTCACATCCCTCTTAAGAGTAGAGCTTTCCCTCGGCCCCATTACCAGAAAAGATGAAGGTTGCATATCTTGTAACTGTGCCTTTTTTACCTGTATGATTGTGTTGGCTCTTGGTTTGTAGAAGTTGGATGGCTGTATGGGCGTTTTAGTCTCTACTCAACCGTGTACTCGTGCTGGTCAGGTGTCAATTCGTCACAGACACAAATGTATTGGAAACATTCACCCCAAGAGCAGCAAGATGGGATGCATGCTCTAAGCTTGGATCCATGCACAATGAGTAGGAAAGAGAGACCCAAAGTGCAATGTATACTTACTCAATTCTGAAAGCCCATCTACACAAGACGACTTCGTCAAAGTTAACGTTTGCCAACTTTTGGAAAAAACGAAAACAATGAGAAAGGATTATGAGAACCTCAACAATTAATGAATGCCATTTAGAAACATAATGATGCAAAGGGAATACGGTGCCTTCCTTGCGGGTTGAGGGTACTCCACACCACCCCTGTATAGGGCAGCAGTGTTCACTTCTCAGCTTCATGTCAAGCTAGTGGGTGGGTGTCCATTGGTGCTCCCAAGCTGCCTGTTTGCTGTCCCAGTGCTGTTAATCTCCTTGTATGTGTTGATGACTAGATTGAATAAAGGCTGCTTGTGCCAGTTACAGGAGGCTAACGAGCATGTACTCTGACTTCAGTTTGTTGTGCAAGAGCATTATTGGTAAGGTGACCAGATGTCTCTGTTTTGCCAGGAACTCTCTGCCCTGTTCCCGTCCTGAGAGTTTTTTCATTTGAGAACCCCATTCCGGTTGTTTTTGTTTTCCATGTATTTGTTATATAGCAAATACATGTTATAACTGGCATTTGCCTGTAAAATAGCCTTACCAACAGGCCTTATATCGAGCCTTACCAACAGGCCTAATATCGATCAGAGCAGAAGCTTCTTTGCACATTTCCTATAAGGTTGCTGGGAATGTATTACAATGTGCACACCTTTTAAACCTAAAAGGCTACATTTTATTATTTCCTGAACAGTACAATCCTAATGATTGCAGGTTATGTGAAGGGGAATGCTTTGAATATTGATCCAAGCTCCTGTTTTCCCCATGACGTGTTGTTTGCCCTGGCAATTGCTGTCAAAAGTTAGTCCTACTTTCATGTTGGTGACCTGTCCTGTTTTTTTAAAGGAAATCTGGTCACCCTTATTATTGACCTATATGGCAACACTGCAGTATGCTATAACTTTGGTCTAGTCGACAACAGTGTTTTAGGTGATCCTCCATAGTTCAGCTTTTTAGTTTTTAAGTGAGCTGTTTTTTGTATTTGTTTTTATTGCCAATTGAATATTTTCGAACATTAGCAATCCCCACCCCTATGTGCCCCTGCCTCCTGCCGCCCCTGTCCATTCCCCTACCCACCCCTTGCCCTGGATCGCCGCTTAGCATATCGTCCAATGTCTCAAGTATACATCAGGGCAAGTCTATAAAACATCCAACAGACAGATTCTTTGGGGGCACCATTGTTCTCGATAGTCTTTGTGCAAGAAGTCCAGAACCATGCCCCAATCATCCTTAAATTTGGCGTAATCCCCTGAATAGTGTAAGTTACCCATTCAAACGAAGTGTAGTGCCACATTTTTGCTATCCATTCTTGTTCAGTGGGGATCACAGCTTGTTTCAATTTTTGCGCTATCAAGGAGAGAGCGGCTACACTCAAGATCATGTATGCTTTCCTCTGAGGTTTAGTCGAGAGTCTGACTTTGTTTTTACAATACAAATAAGGTCAGTGAGACCTCAGGTGCTCACTCTTTTATTCATGACTCCTAACTGGGAGATGTCCTTACTTTGATCAGTCCCCCTCCGACAACTGACCGCTTACAGATCAAGGATTTGAAGAAAGCCTTTGGCCTGTCTGAACAAGATTCTACAGCAGGTAGGGGTCATGGTGGGTGTGGTACTGACATGAAACCCAAATGATGCTTTCAAACACCAAAAAGTGAAGGATGAAAAACCTTACATAAATACTAACCACTAGAGTTCCCCAACTCTAGTAATTCTGACAAACCACTGCCCACTTTTCCCAAATAACATCACTACTTCAGCCACACTCTATTTTTTTAAAAGCTCTAAAATCATGCTCTGTTCGTCCTAGTCTTTGTACAGCATGCCATGTACTACTGTACATAGTATAAATGCAGCACTCTAAGTACCGGAATGCATTGTGACATATTCCTGAAAGACGGAAATAGTTGATTGTTTCTAACATGGGATGATGGGACAACTTGTGATCTTTGTAAGGTTTCAAGACTTGGACACGTCTCAGAAGAGCTTTTTTATTTTAATACAGCATCCTGCGTGTAGTCATTTTTTTACCAAAGGCATACATCTTGCTGCTCTAAATAACTTCCACAACACTTGCATATAAAAAAATCAACATTAAAACTTAAACTGACCTCAACACCATGATCTCACTTATAGTTCCCCAGCTGGATACGAAAAAAGCCAGTGGCTTCAAACTGGCTCTTAGTGGTTTAAACCGCTTTGAACCACCTGAGTCCTGAGTATTTGAATTTAACCAGGTATTTTCAGCCTTGGTTCAAAGGACATAGTCATCTCACATCTTTGAACCTTGCTTCAGATAGTTTAACTCGAGATGATCAATTACAGCTTTGCCTACCCGTGGCTTTTACCAGAGGCAGAGCGGTACACTTGGTGGAGTCTAACCCACTGTTAAATGTAGAGAACTCTGAGGACAACATGGGCCTCATATCATAGTATTTTCCTGGGCCCTCTTTCTCCCCAACTTGCCCCCATCTAGTGTGGCAGCACGCTCCCGGCACACCGCAGAAAGTCCCACCAGACACCGGGGTCACCCGGTGTAACCCTACATCCGTGGGCACGCAGCACACCAGTGGCAGGGACCACTCTGCAAGGTCTGAATCACCCGATGGGCAGACAGTTGCTGGGGGCGCCCAACACGTAACCGCCTCAATACTGGGGGCACCCAGTGGAGGCTGAGAAACAGGGACACAATCACACGGCGAACAGTTACAAAGTAACACACAGGCACGAGTTGCCAGTTCCTGGGGCTCTGCTGCACTCCTTCTGACATGCGAGCAGAGCCCCTTTTATTGAGGAGCGTCATGACAAAGTCATGATGCTTTTTCTTAAAGGGGCAACGGGCCCACACTTAAATGGGCCACACCCCACTTCCCTCCTTTATTATAAGAAAGGAAAACACAGCACACATGAAACAACAACCCTATACAGGGTCCACTACTGTGGTGTAATCCAGTCTGCGCACCACCCGTCAACTACTAACTCACTGCAGTGGTGCATTCCAGTCCGCACACCACTCTGATGAACTGTTCAATCACGGCAAACTACGGTGCCTTCCAGTTCGCGCACCGACAGCGTCCCCGGTGGCCAGCGTTGGGGATCAGAACATGCCTGGATGAAACTGCCCGCTTGCGCTGCTGCAGGACAAGAACAACACATTCTCCTCATCCTCTTCTTCTGCATTGTAATACAGTCCCTTCCTTTGCTCTTCTGCCACCTGGACCACTACCACCCTGGGGGGCTTCCTCCCTGCGGCCTCCTTTGACACACTTCCTGCTGATAGAGGAACCATGCTGGCCGGCGTTGGGGCTGGGCATACCCGGAAGAAATGATCCACTTTTCCACACCGTCCACACTTGTGTCCTTTGGCCGGGCACTCCTGCGCGTGCGAAAAGTCCCATCCACATTGATGCCATATTGTGGCACCTCAGTCTCTCCATGGCCAATCCCCTCTTCTCGTGGGCCTACCTCCTTGCCATTTGCTGACGGCCGACACCTCCTCCAACTTTACTCATTGCATGGGAGCTTCCAGCCTGAGCTGTTGCCTGGAGACGTCCATAGCCGAAGCCCGCACCTCCGCCAACTCCTGGGCGCGGCCCAGTTCCAGGATTCGGTCAAGGCCCATCCCTGGCTCCCTGGGGACTTGTTTTCGCAAACTTCGCCGAGCTGCAGCCGTAGATTATCTGAGCCCTGATCTCATCATCCTCGAAGTTGCTCAGGGTGCAGGACAGCACGATTCCACGAAGCTTGCCATGAAATGCATCAAGTCTCTCCTCTTCCTCTTACTTCACGCATCTCATCCTGAACTGTTCATAATCCCGGTTGACCATGGGCATGAAGTACTCGTTCAGGGCGGCAATGGCTGTGCCATATGACTGATTTATGGGCCGCAGGGCCTTAACAGCCTCTGGACAGCTGGGCTGGCTGAGTACAGAAGAGTTGGGTGTTTAGCTCTGTCGTTGATCTTCACCACCTCAAAATACAGTTCCAGGTTTTCCACCCACGCTGTCCACCACGGTCCTAGACTGGCTGGAGCCCCACCACATCAAACAGACACAAAGGCGCAAGCTGCACACTTTGGCGGTATGCCCCTTCATTGTCATCATCCCCCATGATGGTTTCTTGACCTAGTACACTCTGTACCCACTGCGGATATGCACCCGACCTGATTCAGCAGGTTGAGGGTACTCCAAGGGCGCACAAGCACTACTTATGGAGCCGCTACCCTTGCAGGTTCCTTGGTACTTGGCCTGATTCAGCAGGTTGAGGGTCCCCCAAGGGTGCACAAGCACTCCTTATGGAGCCGCTACTCGTCCAGGTTCCTTGGTGATGGCAGAGGAGCTACTACAATCGTAGATTGATGGGTCCTCAGGGCTGTTCTGGCATCCCTGATGACCAGGCCCTCAGGGCTAATGGGGTTCACAGGTATGCAGGGAATGCTGCCTGGGCAGGGCTATGGCTATTGGAGATGTCTGTCTGCTCCCTCTATTGGTTCAGAGTGGTGCACCGTATGTTCTAGCCCCCCAGCGCCCGGTGCACCAGCCTGATAGTCCTGGAGGTGGACACGCCCCCACAGCCTCACCTGATAACAAACGGTGGGACGCAAAATGAGGCCCAGTCCTGCTCCTTTGATCCTTGTGGGGCGCTGTGGGCTCAATGTTCACCTTTTTTCTTTCTTCACCGCCTCAGGCCCGGCTATCAGATGGCCCTGCCCTGTATTGTCGGGGCTGCTGTGGGGCTCATCTTCATTTTTTCATGCCGTGATGAGAACCAAACGAAAAGTCATTACATTGTTTTTTTCTGCTTTCTTCACCGCTGCGTGCCCGTTGTTCATGGGCCACACCCAGCACTCTGCAATGCGGTCTTGGCCTTTTTCCAGGTGTGGGCGCGCAAGGACCCGCTGCTCCTCCCACAGGGAGACAGCAGCAGACCTCTGCACACCGCACTATCACCACTGCGGGCCCAACTCAAATCGGCTCTGCCCACTTTTCTGAGCAGCGACCGCTGCTCCCAAACACACACCTGACGCTGCTACAGGGCCTCAGTTGTTTATTATAACTTTTTTTTCTGTTGCATCCTCCGGGCTCGCGGTCACATGCAGAGCCTCCTCCGACTTGCTCGGAGCCTCAAGCTGGGTCGCCACCACCTCTGAGTCGTGGCAGGCCCGGGCTTCCTTTGCGCCACGCCACTTCACCACGCAGCTCCTTTGTTTCTCCGCCGCCCCCGATGTGCGGGGAGCCCAGACCACCTCGTCGCCAGTGTGGCGGAATGCTCCCGGCACACCAGAGCAGGTCCCACCAGACACCGGGGTCACGCGGTGTAACCCTACAGCCGTGGGCACACAGCAAACCAGTGGCAGGGATCAGCAAGTAACTGCCTCGACACATTTGGGGCACCCAGTGGAGGCTGATAGACAAGGCCGCGATCACGCGGTGAACATTTACAAAATAACACACAGACACGAGTTGCCACTTCCTGGAGCTCTGCTGCTCTCCCGCTTGCGTGCCAGTAAAGCCCCTTTTATTGAGGAACGTCATGACAAAATCATGATGCTTTTTCTTAAAGGGGCAACGGGCCCACACTTAAATGGGCCACACACCACATCTAGCAAGAATTGCCAGAACCACTTGAAAGGGGAATGGGGAAGGTGGAGCGTGCATAGGGAAAGGTAATCTCTGATATTACCCAAATTAACAAGAAACAAGGTGGCCTCCTGGTAAATATCAAAAAGGGTCTTAAAAAATAAAGTGAAAACGACATGTCCAGCAATTTGGAAAATGAAGACCAGTTGGAAAGAAAGGGAAAGGGAACAGGGATTACAGAGTCAGCTTAAGTGGCACGAGCTAAAAATAGACAGGGGCTTTTATTTCCACAGAATATGCTTCAGTAGAAATAACTGAAACAAACGTCTATGAAGCCTTGGAGGTCAAACTCCAATGAGGAGTGAATAAAGCAATAGCCAATGACAGGTAACACATTCGAGCAAAAATCTCACTACGAAAGCAGCAACCACAAAACCCTGCAGTGCAGGGGCACCACATAGCCGATACGGTCTGCGTGGAAAACACGTGACACTGGGCCACCAGATGCCTTCTGAAAGCTGACTGGCTTTCCCAAAGCACGCAACTTCCTCCAGAGACACCAGACTGGCCATTGGTTTCTCCTTGTGAGCCTCTGCTGGTAGTCCTTCACACCCCCTAGGACGCACAGTCATGGTTTGGCCTCCCCCCCTCTCCCCCCAAAAAGTAACTTCACAGCCCCACGGTACACACGGAAACTGACTTCCTGTAAAGGGGATTTGTAGAACAGCAAATATGAGAATGTCAAAGCATACAGTTTAACTCTTGCTCGGGAAAGAGAGGACAGCGTTGGTAAACATTATCTCTCCAGAGAAGGAAGGGCTACAGTAGTTTCACGGGCCACTGCAGGAAACCAAATTCTCGGTTATTGTCTAAATGAAAAAGACAGCAACAGGTTAACAAATCTCATTCACTGACAGCACGTGACATGACCATCAAGAACGCAGACACATTGCTTCGGCTAGACTGTGACGCGTCTTGCGGGGCTTGCCTGTATCTCAGGTTTGAGTGGTGGGAGCCGCAATAAAAGCATGCTGGTAAGATGGTTTAGTGGGTTAATGCACTCTCTGTCTAGCTCTCTTTGTTAATCGTAGACCTAGCAGCTTGAATCCCACTGTCCAGTAGGCCTGAAAGATCACTGATCAATGAGTTCCATTGATCCATACCGTCATGTGCGGTGCTTTGAAACTACACCACAAGCCCTACGTTGACAGTATGAATTAAAATACTAATATGCACAACGTTAGGCTGAATAAGAAATGCAATGTAGTCATTTGTGGGTGGGGGCTTTCTTGACTGTAGTGTGAAGGGTGATTGAGAGCTGTGGGGACTGCAGTACTTGCTTTGTCTCCTAATCAGGGGAGACAATACAATTACAGTTCCTATATAACTTTTTCAACTAAAGTTGTTGTTTCAAAGCCCTAGTTGGAACAAAAGCTCCTACTTCCAAACTCCAAGATTAGTGGCACTCGGCATCCCAACATACACGTTAAAGGCTGAGTCCATTGGAACAAGCTGTATAACTGGCCTGCACAAGTAACACACATCTCAACAGTGAGTGCTTAACCCACTGATCTATCTGAAGCGGTGTGCTAGTTCTTATGTCCTGTGGATGAAAGGAGAGATCAGGAACCAGGAATTCTCTGCTGTCATTATTCCAGAGACTAGGCACTTTATCCTTTTTGTAAAACAATAGTGATCTTGGTAGCTTCTTTAGGTGTTAGTATCTTGAGATAAACAGATGATAATTGTTCAGGAGTGTGTTTGAAATTAAAATTGGGCCATCATTGTTCCTCTTGTGCACACGGCACAAAGTAATGCGTTGAGGATTCTAAACGTTTGTCGAAAGCTCTCTGGTCCTATGTGCCAGATCACAAGCCAGCAGTGCGCCTCCGTGCATCAGTTTTGGAAACCCCGAATAAGCTCGCCCCCTGCTGTGCAGCTACCCTAAGGGATCCCGAAACCAGAGCAGACTGGCCGGCCTTTCCTGCTGCTGTCATTCCCAGGGCGCTCAGTAGGGCACTCGGAATAACAAAGGACCCCGCCGGGCACGGGCTTCAAATGCCCTTTTACCAGTGATAAGAGTGTAAACAAGACCGCGCATAGCCCAGCTGTTAAGCCTCTCTCTGCTTCTTCGTCATGCATGGGGCAGAGATATCCCTTTCTGGGCATAACCTGGGGGGCATTCCTGGCATACGTGGCCTACTCTAAAACAGAATCGCCTGGCATTTAAATAGACTTTCCTTCATACACATATACAAGGCATACCCGCAGCGCCCACCCACAACCCCCCCCTTCACACACACACTAGCAGTGTGACAGTAATTACAGTAATGCAGTTCCTGGTGCAGGGCTGTCTCGGGAGATGGAAACTAGGGCCAAGCACTGGGTGAGGTGGGGGTTATGTGCAGGGTCGGAGCAGGGACATAATTTGGGGTTCAGATGAGGTCTCCCAAGCACTGGGTGAGGTGGGGGGTATGTGCAGGGTCGGAGCAGGGACATAATTTGGGGTTCAGCTGAGGTCTCCCTTGCTACCCATGTGGTCTCCCTTGCTACCCCCCAAATAAACAATATAAAAAAAGACGTCTGCTTGCATTCACAGTGATTTGGTAATATGGGCCCATACACACTGATAATAACGATACATGGTGATCCATTCTTGTATGAAATATATATCACATTACAGTGATATTGTAACCATATTTTTCGTAGTGTACTTAGGAACAATGCTACAATGCTATGTTTTGTCAATGGGTGAAAGGTTGTGTTCTATCGCTTCCCGTGATCTCATTTCGAGGTGGGGTCAAGGGACATCACTTTCTGTGATGTCATCAGAGGTCAAGGGTCATGCAACGTCACTTCCACTAGCCCTGGCATTTTGGTGAAATGACGTCCCTGGGTGGAATAGGGCATTACATCCGTCCAGGCATGAATAAAAAAGTGCCCCACAATCATAACTTACAATTCATTATTATCTAGAACAGACTGAGTAGTATCCAAGGAGGTCTTTTGGTAAAATATGTTGCAAAGAATGCATCTGAAAACATATTTGCATAAGAGTATTGGAGTGACTTTTTACTATTGATCCAGGGACCTTTAGGAGGGGTCCATGGGCGCAGGTAACTTAAAAAAGCGGACCATTCTGCCCCAAAAAACGATCCTAGAATCAAGGGCTGGCACTTTGGGCATTGTCCTAATGCCACATAGGCCAGTCTGAGCTTAAAAGGCAAGACCTCTCCAAGACTCAATGAAACCTTCATGTTGTTCAATAGGACTCTAGTTCTCATGTTTCATGGTTTTATTAGATATAAAGCATACACATATACACAGCATGCAATTCTTCTTGGTAGCTTTAGACACTCAATTAAACTGAAACCAGCATGCATAGACATTCCAGGCCTGCCTACAATTTGGTTGAAATATGTATGGCTGATGTGTCCTGGTAAGCCATGGGCATCTAGTACATCAGCTGTATAACAATCAACACGACTAAACATCTCTAAACAGGTTATAATCTAGAGAAGACAGTAGGATGACCACATTTAAAAAAAAAGAAACCCGGACGGGCCATCGAAATAGAAGTAGGACTAAGGTAAATACACATACAACTTTATTCCTACTTCTATGTTGCTGGCCTGCTGCGAGGGGCGAGGAGGGGGTGTGCTAACATGCACACTCCTCTCTTTGGAGGCGAGCGCCGGGTAGGGGAAGGGGGAGGAAATGGGGGCATGAAAAGCTTTTCACGCCCCCATTTGTGCAAAAAGATTTGCGCCGGGACCCGATTTCGGGATTTCAAAATCGGGTCCCGGCAAAAAAAAACAGACCATGACCAAAACCCCGGATGGGGTTAATAATAGAAAAAAACTCCCGGGACCTCGGACGTCAGGTGATTTCCCCGGACTGTCCCGGGCAAACCCAGACGTCTCGTCACCCTAGAAGACAGGAAAGGAAAAGAAAGAAAGAGAAGGAAAGGGAGAAAAGAGAGGAGAGATGAGAAGAAGAGTGGAGCCAAAGAAGAAGAAGATGCAGATCATGACTAGCTTCCAGGCATCAGGATCTGCACAGGGGTGAGAGTGCAGTGTTTCAGAAAGCTAAGAAAACACAAATGACAGACAGCAGAGAGTCATTTAGGCACACTTTGCCACTGCACTGCTACAATCTGAATCACATGGTCGACCTCTCATACCCTTTACAGCCCCCCAGCCCCCACAGTAAGACCCACATGCACCCTAATGGTCACCATCCTGTTTGCCATCTTGCCATCCAGAAGGTTCTCCAACAATGACCAAGATCTTTGAGGGGCAAGAAAGTTTTCTATACATGCAGCTCTGTATTCTGTGAGTATATGCAGCTAGATTCCACCACCCCACCTTTGAAAGCTTGTCCAGGTTCTTCCAATTAGTCGCGATGCACTTAAATGCTACGGTAATCAGAGCGTCAAAGAGATATTGGTGATTATATTCTCATCTGAATGCAGGTTTGGCACTCACATATATATATTTATGATCAATGGGAGTGATAGAGGCATGCTTTCATCAAAACACTTGTGTACACGCGCGATACAAATAAAATATCAATATCAATATCACAAATATGTAGCATAGTAGGCCAGATCGATTCTCAAAAGGAGCATTTATATTGATATTCAAATAACATGTGCCTTAGTGAGCCATTGTGTGTCTGACATGACCAATGTGCAGAGGTGTGTGGAGGCAAGTTGGGGTTCGCCATCCTAGAGGGAGTGAATAGGGCTGAATTGCAAACCATGAGCAGGGAATGGGTAGTCGAGGCCAACAACAATGTATGTCTAACCTTTTTCCATATGGCCGGCCACAAATCCGTTGAGATAATTGTCCCACAATCCCGGTTCCATGAGAGTTCAGTCTTACAGTTTGTCTGCACTCCATGGCGAGATTGCAGTGGTTAGATTAGGCTGTTATTGGTAGCACACCGAGTCACGACACCGCCACTGGCTTTTCGCTAGTTGCATATATCTCAGAAACACATCATCTTGCAGACTCCTGGAAGCTTGCAACTTTGAGAAAGGCACATCACGTCCTCTGCCCAGGCTTGATCTTCACAAAGTAGCCTGGCTTGGGCCCACTTGTGCCCAAAAATTGGCTTGTCTGACACCCTAATCTTATTGTTAAACTAGATCACTGTGAAAGCTGGAGTCCTGGATTGCGTCCCATGCATTCATCTCATGTGCGTAGGGCCCTATAAGTACTTCTAACTGGGACTATGTCTAGGATTGATGTTTTGAACTTAGAACGGGGGATATCACAGGTTTGATACAGGGTGGCCAAATCAGCTTCTAAGTCGAGGCACCTAAGTGCTGAGTGTAGGGGTGGGCATAGTTAGGGAACCAACTTAGACCATGCTAGACTGGGGATACTGACGCAAATGAGTGAAACTAACTCCCCCTTGTGAATGGTGTAGACTGAGTCTATCAAGCAATATATCTTTATGTATTTTCATTCCCCAAGAATTGAGTTCGCTTGTTATTAATGGTTCGAAAGAATTGTGATGGCCAGTTTAGGGGTAGCATTACAAGAAGATACTGAATTATGGGTTTCAATAGTTTACATCCTGCCCCAGCAAGCATGGGCGTAATTTTAGGGGGGACATGGATGTTTGTTCCCCCCCCCCCAACTTTCATGGCACACCATGTTGTCCCCATTCATTTGGCTGGGGCACCTTTTCTTCAGATGTCATGTCCCCTCAACATTTTCAGCAAAGTTACTACACTTCCAGCAAGAAAGGCTGGTTGGGACCATTTGGATAGCAGAAGTTACATTTCTGCTATGATCGCATCAGTGTTCATCTTGATTGTGTGGTTGATCTTGTTAGAGGAGTGTATGCCTGTATACTTGATCCTCAATGGTGTCCAGAGCAAGCCAATATTATCACAGTGAGCTTTGAAACAGTGTTAGTTCGAGGGCATAACCTTGGCCTTTTCAGCATTCAGCTTATACCCAGACACACTGGAATAATGTTCAATCTCCTGCAGGAAGGGGGAAAGCGAGGTTTGAGGATCCTCGAGAAAGGCTAGGATGTGGTCAGCATAAGTGGCTGTTTAAATCTTCAGTAAGGGGATGCCTACCCCTTTGATTTGGCTCACCCTTATCTGATGCAGGAAGTATTTTAACGGTAGGATAAACAAGAGAGGGGAAAAGGGGACATCCCTATTTAGTCGCACAATATAGCGGGAAGTGCGGATAGAAGGTACCATTTACACATACTGTAGCCCTCAGTGGTAGTACAGGGTAAGGATTAATGAGATGAAATTTGGTTCAAAGCCATGCCAGCTCAGAATCGTCTCTAAAAAGGTCCACCCCACTCTGTCAAAGGTTTTTTCTTTGTCTAATGTGATGGCCAGCCACTGCTTGTCCGTCTTCCTTGCCAGGTCAATGATGCCACACAGCAGGCGGGGGTTTGCTGCAGAGAACCTTCCCTTGACAAACCTGGCTTGGTCACTAAGAACTAATTTAGGAAGGTGTGGATCCAGTCTCTTGGCTAAGATTTTTGCAAAGATGTTAGACTCTGTGTTTATGAGGGTGTTGGAGGGGACCCCCAGGTATGCCAGAGGGACACTGGAAGTCCGTGGACTTGGAGGGCCCAACTTCCTCCCCCAGGATACATGGAAGACTCAGTCAACCTCTCTGTCATTCTGTACTGACTCTACAGCAGCTATTAAGGATCAGGTGAAATATCTTGGATCGCTGTTGATAAGAAAATGACCCTTGAACTACAGGTTGACTTATTTTTTTTTTGCTGCCGTTTGCTACAGTGACCTTTTATTCACCTATCAAACTCACACTGGTCTTGATTGATCGTTTACTGTTACCAATACTGGGCTCAGCTAATCTGACGGAGAGTGTCATGCTTAGCCCCTTATTAACAAAGATGTGGCTCACAACAATCACTTTTAAGCATTGCGTCTCCACTTTGATATTTCATTGAATTTGATACCGGGAGGATAGCTCAGTGGCAACGTGTGCGCCTTGGAAGCAAGATGACACAAAGCAACACAGGTTTGATCCCCGGGTCTGTGCTTAAAAACCTCTGGGTGTTTAAGCGCATTATAAATACGCAACTAAGACAAAAAAAAACAATTATGTAACAAAGCCAAAAACAATTCCTTTAACAGTGCCTTGATGCCCGCGGGCTGTGTGAGCTGAGCGCTTTAAAAATGTAAATAACTAAAGAATTCCTCATTCCACATGCGCAGAACCCAAGTTAGAGAATCCGTACAACAGTTGTAAAGGTTGAAAATCACATATAAGGGAATAATAGTGCATACCATCATACAATTCCATGAATATAATAGCCAGTATGCAGTGCTTTTGTCAAATTTAATATTTAACAAACCCATAAAGTCAAAAAATATTGCTCAAATTATATATATGGGGTTCAGAATGGGAATATCAGTTTTGGGGGTGGGGGAAAAGTATTAATAAAAAAAATCAGGGGGCTTTGAAAGGGGAAACCCCCAAAAACAAGGAAAGAAAATGTGTTATTTCTTTTTTTTTAGATATTTTGGGTTCGTTGAAAATTCATTAGTTGTTTTGTGATTTGTTAAAATCACATTTAACCATAGTAGCCACCTCTTGGAGCAATTCATATTATATTCTTCCTAAAAGTAACATTTCAGCTCCTGCCAGATACACTGAATGTGTAACATATTTATATATCTATTACATGGCCTGTGGTAGCGGTTAAGTTTCTCATCTCATAGGAAGAGCACTTTTTGGGCGGCTTATAACTTTGGCCCCCGGGAAGAATCCTCACCAAACTTTGCAAAAAAAGTATATGACCAACTCTGAATTGTTTTTGCAAAGTTTTGTGAGGTTTGGTCAAGGGGGGCAAACTTATAGGAGGGGTCCCAAAATTTCTTTTTTTCCCATAGACTGAATGGAGAAAACATTTCTGTCACACCTACAGCCCAAACCACTGGACGGATTTTCACCAAATTTGCAGTAGGAGCAGCGGCTTGGTCCCGAAAGCGTGCTTTTGTACATTTGGTGAAAATCCGTCCAGTAGTTTTTTTTAAAACGACCAAAAAGTAGGTCTAAAAAAATGTGTAATATCCATGACCGCTCCGCGGACACTCTTCCCTGTTAGCTCCTCTGACAGGACACCGATCGGATAATCGGCTTGCGTCATGTCCGCGGACACACGGCGTGTTCGCTGATTGGTTGGAATGAAGTGTGAGGTGCGTCAGATTTTTGGCAACTCCCGCCATCTTGGATTTGCAGACAGCGGCCGGTGTCCATGGACATCGCGGTTAAAACATATTAAAAAACACAACATTGCACTTGCCACACATATCAAATAATCTCTGGGGAGGTGAGGGGTGATGACGATGGGATGGAATATGGTTGCAAGAAGCAAAAAAACGGGTGGTTTTCACTGCGAAAGTCCGCAAACAGTTTGGATGTTCGCGAACAGTCCTGTGAAGTTTGAGGACACCTCTGCATTACAGGTTTGGTGAAGAGCAGTTCTTGGATGGCTTATAACTTTGGTGCCACGTAATGAAACTGCATGTAATTTTGCAATTATATTTCTGATCTGATCCCGAATGTGTTTGCAAAGTTTGGTGGGATTCTGTCAAGAGGGGGCAAAATTAGAGGGGGGTGTCAAAATAATGTAAAGGCTTATAAATGAGGTGCCATTTTACGAATCTACACTTAATTTGGGAAACTGATAATACATATAGATATAAATGTTTTTGTAAAGTTTGGTGGAATTTTGTCAAGAGGTGGCAAATTAGAGGGGGGTCCCAAAATAATGTAAAGGCTTATACATGAGGTGCAATTTGAAGAATCTACACTTAATTTGGCAAACTGATAATAGATCTAGATACAATTTTTTTTGCAAAGTTTGGTGGGAATTTGTCAACAAGGGGCAGAATAAGAGGGGGCGGGGGGCCCAAAATATTGTAAAGGCTTATAAATGTGGTGCCATTTGACAAATCTACACAAAGGTTTGCAAAAAGAATATAGATCTAGATACAAATGTTTTCGTAAATTCTGAATGGATTTTGTCAAGTGGGGGCTAGGTTATATGACGATTGTATGTGCACACATTTGACACTTTTGAAAAAATAAAACATGGGTGGATTTCCAGCATACTTGTGTAAGGAACCTTGAGAAGGACCTGAAAGCATGGTTTTGCAAATGTGCCTGTTTTTTTTATTTTTTGACAAGTGTCATAATGTAGGTACAAAAATGTTTGATATACCTTTGGTGACTGAGGTGTAGCCTCTAGCCATGGGCAGTGGGCAGATTGTGCGGGTCATGGAATAAGGTCATAAACCAAACAATCTGGCTACTGGCCATGACCACGAGGGACAAAACATGGGGTTCAAATTGGATTGGCCATGTCCACCTGGGACTGGCTTTGTGGTAAAGTTATTTAAAATTGGGATAGATTTGAAAAGGAAGAAAAATGTGCTTGTGGTAATATGGTAATAGAGTTCTCTTTTTACCAACAATATAAACACAACTCCTTGCAGGGACTTTTAATCAAAATCTATTTCACATGTGATGTCATCAGTGATGTTATCAATGACATTTGTGATGTCATCTTTGATGACCTGGTGTTAGTCTTAGCAGTGCACGGTGGTGGTGCAAGTTATAGTTGTTTAGTTTACCATAACTGGTGAATTTCTGGGGTTATTCGGTTTTACTTGTAACCATAAAGTCCCTTTAACAAAGGTTTTTCATTGAATTTAATAGGTTTTTATTAGTCCAACCTAAACATAACGTCCCTTTAACAAAGTTTTTCAGTGAAAAAATAAAATAAAATAAATATATATATATATATATATATATATATATATATGAAAAAAACAAGGTAGACAAAATAGTGCTCTGCCTAACTCGTAGATGGTGCTAGGAAAGGAAGCTATGGCTAAGTTCCTTAATATATAGAAACACACGTGTATGGAGGGTTGTAACGCTACAAAAAAACCAACAAAACATGCCACAAAAATTCCCAGCACTCAAGACCAAAACACCTTATTACAAAAATAATTTCCCTTTGAAAATTACACTAAAACAACATTCACCTATAAAGTGCATTTAAATTAAACAATTGTTCCTATTTGTGCAAAATACATCTGTTCACCGCAGCAGACATGGTACCATGATGTAAGTTATGCAAGCTAATGGACACAAAATGTCCATATATTTCTCATGTTTTGCATGTTTTTCCATCAATATTCATCCTGTCCATATGATCAATGATATCCCTCTAAATGAGAGTGAACGCAAGGGACAACAGACAGCATAACAACTACAAAAATTAGCAAAATGCAAGTGCTTCAGGTTTTCAAATACCAAACTTATGTTGGATAATAAAGTTCTAGTGCAACTAACCCTGAGTTAAAATGCAATGCTACACAAGTGTGGTCTTCACTGCCCATTGAGATTAATCACTCCCTCACATTAAAAAGGCAACACCAATAGGATATAAGCATGCCAACCAAGTTCCTCATGTCTCATACAAATGAATGGACATAGATCAAATCTATTGGAGAAATACAAACATCTATGGATCAATGTTGAGTCCATTGCGTCTTAGAGTGTCAAATTTACAAATTAGAGACACCTCTTATTGTCTGAGTTTCAGTTCTCTGTTCCCCAATCTCTCGTGTTGTGGGACATGAGCAAGACCTACAAATGACATTTCCATCACATCACCACAATGTTTCTCTATAAAGTGTCCTGACAAAAGGGTTGGTCACATCTCCATTCTTAATGGCTCTATAATGTTGAAGGATCCTTAGCTTGAGCATTACTATAATCGATCCAATATAGTGAAGACCACAGGTACAGGTAATAGCATATACTGTCAATTTTGTCAAGCATGTCATTTTATTTTTGTATCTCAATCTTAAACCATTAGAACTAACAGAGTTTTAGATTCAAAACTGCACATTTTAAAATTCACGCATTTACGAAAACCTGCGAGGTCTTGTTTTGTAAAGTGGCCTGACTTAGTGGCTTCCGTAACTACTATACTTGGTGACAGTATATTCTTTAAAGTAGGCGCTTTGCGGTATGTCACATTAGGGACTTCATCTAACACCCTTTTAAGATCAGAATCTGTCAGGAGCAGATTTCAATATTTCTTCATAATTAGTGCAACTTTATTGGCTTGATAGTTATACCATTTTATGAATCTTATCTTCTCCTTTTTCTTACTGGTATGTGCCCCAAACAGTTCCGATCTTTTGATGACTTCTGCTTTATTAAAGTAGTCTGTGACTACATTCTTGTTATAACCTCGTTTGGCAAATCTTTTACCAATCTGCTTGGCTTCTGCCTGATAGTCTAGATCTTTACTATGTTCTCTTTTTGCTGTCAGAAACTCTCCATAGGGAATTGAGTTTTTCAATGGAATGGGGTGATGGCTCATAGCATGGAGAGTAGAATTCGAGCTTGTTTCTTTCCTAAAGACTTTGACGTTAGACTATTATTCTCCACAGTGAACAGCACATCCAAAAATACCAATTAATTTCTATTGTGTACACATGTTAGTTCCACAGTTAGATTGTTAACATTTAGAGTGTGGACATAGTTGTGTAACTGTGTCTCAGTGCCATCCCATATGATGAACAGATCATCTATGAAAAGGTACCAGACAACTATGTGTTTAGTAAACTCTTCCATCTCCTCTTTTCATAAATGTGTGAATTGTAAGATGTGCAGTTTTGTATCTAATACTCTGTTTGTTAGTTCTAATGGTTTAAGATGGAGATACAAACATAAAATAACATGCATGACAAAATTCACAGAATATTCTATTACCTGTAGCTGTGGTCTTCCCTATATTGGATCGACTACAGGAATGCTCAAGCTAAGGATCCTTCAACATTATAGAGCCATTAAGAATGGAGATGTGACCAACCCTTTGAGAGGACACTTTATAGAGAAACATGGTGGTAATGTGATGGAAATGTCATTTGTAGGTCTTGCTCATGTCCCACAACACAAGAGTTTGGGGAACAGAGAACTGAAAGTTAGACAATTAGAGGCATCTCTAATTTGTAAATTTGACACTCTAAGACCCAATGGACTCAACATTGATCCAGAGATGTTTGTATTTCTCCAATAGATTTGATCTATGTCCAATAATTTGTATGAGACATAAGGAACTTGGTTGGCATGCTTATATCGTATTGGCATTGCCTTTTTAATGTGAGGGAGTGGTTAATCTCAATGGGCAGTGAAGACCACACTTGTGTAGTATTGCATTATAACTCAGGGTTAGTTGTACTAGCACTTTATTATCCAATATAAGGTTGTTTTTTGAAAACCTGAAGCACTTTTACTTTGTTAATTTTTGTGGTTGTTATACTGTCTGCTGTCCTTTGCGTTCACTCTCATTTAGAGGGATATCATTGATCATATGGACAGGTTGAATATTAATGGAAAAACATGCAAAACATGAGAAATGTATGGACATTTTGTCTCCACTAGCTTGTATAAGTTACATCATGCGACCATGTCTGCTGCGGTGAACAGATGTATTTTGCACAAATAGGAAAAACTGTTTAATTGAAATGCACTTTATAGGTGAATACTCTTTTAGTGTAATTTTCAAAGGGAAATTTTTCCATTATGCCTTAATATTGTGCTAGAGACTGATCTAGGCTAGATATAGTATTTCTCCACTAGAGGGCACTGTGACCCCCATATACAATGGAGAGCTATGGCTTTAAAGAGAGTTTGCTGCCATGCCGTGTTTAGCTTGTAGTACAACACTACAAACCCTGGGATGCAATGGATAGACTCTCGTCAAAGAGATGAGGTCTACCATGTTATAGAAAGGCACACTTGCACAATTAAACACAAGATTGGGGATTTTGAATATAAAGTTTTTTAATTAAGGAAATGCGGCATTGAGTGAATAGCTCATTTCCTTAAATCTCTCATATCATGCTGGCATCTGGCTTATGGCCAGCGCACTGTGTTCATAGTGAACACATTGACTAAATAGTCACTCGATCATGGCGGCCTGCTGAATGTGGTTCACAATGCTGTATTGCACGATCACATGATCCGATATGATGAGAAGAGGAAGGAGCTGCTCGCTCGAGTCGCTTTCGTTTTTGTTTTAAATTTGTTGTGTTTTCACAAATGTGGAGTTTGATCAGCCTGAGGAAGCTTGGTATATCCAGGCGGAACGCGTTACGATTTTCCACCGCGGGGGGTGAGTGTTGTTTAACCTGTATGCCATGGGGAGGTTTTTGACTTATACCTGCCCTATATTGCGTATTTGCACTGTTGGTTGTTTGTTTTTATAATGAATAAAAACAAAAATATTTTTGTAAGAAGGTGTTTTGGTCTTGAGTGCTGGGAATTTTTGTGGCATGTTTTCTGTTTTTTTTTGTTGTAGTGTTACAACCATCCATACACATGTGTTTTTATCTATATATATATATATATATATATATATATATATATATATATACGGGACCAGCAGTGAATGGTGGAGGCGCGAGCTATGGTTGCTTAGCTTACCCTAACTGGCGAATTTCAAGGTTTTTTCGGATTTACTTGGAACCATAACGTCCCTTTAACAAAGTTTTTTCACTGAATTTCATAGGTTTTTAGTAGCACAACTTAACCATAACGTCCCTTTAACAAAGTTTTTTCATTGAATTTCATCGGTTTTTATTAGTGCAACTTAACCATAACGTCCCTTTAACAAAGTGTTTTCATTGAATTTCATAGGTTTTTATTAGTGCAACTTAACCATAACGTCCCTTTAACACATTTTTTTTTTACTGAATTTCATAGGTTTTTGTTAGTGCAACGTAACTATAACGTCCCTTTACCAAAGTTTTTTCATTGAATTTCATAGGTTTTTATTAGTGCAACTTAACCATAACGTCCCTTTAACAAAGTGTTTTAATTGAATTTCATAGGTTTTTATTAGTGCAACTTAACCATAACGTCCCTTTAACACATTTTTTTTTTACTGAATTTCATAGGTTTTTGTTAGTGCAACGTAACCATAACGTCCTTTTCAATAGATGAAGACCACTAGCATCCTAGGTCCTCAAAGTAGGAACCCCGGCCGGTAAAAGGAAGGGAGACACGGGGCATGAGCGGGGGGTGGGGGGGAAAGAAGGGAGACACGGGGCATGAACAGGGGAGACATGGGCCATGAGCGGGGGCTGGGGGGAAAAGGAGGGAGACAGACACGGAGCATGAACGGGGGTGGGGGTAACACGGGGGAGACACGGGGCATGAGCGGGGGGTGGGGGAACACAAGGGAAACACGGGGCATGAGCAGGGGTGGGGGGTACAGGAGGGGGGTACAGGAGGGAGACACGGGGCATGAGCGGGGGATGGGGGAACAGGGCAGTCACGGGGCAGGAGCAGGGGGGTGGGTGGGACGGGAGACACGGGGCATGAGCAGGGGGTGGGGGTGAACAGGGGAGACATGGGGCATGAGCAGGGGGTGGGGGTGAACAGGGGAGACACGGGGCATGAGCAGGGGGTGGGGGGACAGGAGGGAGACACAGGACATGAGCGGGGGTGGGTGGTACAGGAGGGAGACACGGGGCATGAGCGGGGGTGGGGGGTACTGGAGGGAAACACGGGACATGAGCAGGGGGTGGGGGGTACAGGAGGCAGACACGGGGCATGAGCGGGGGCTGGGGGGAAGAAGGGAGACACAGGGCATGAGCGGGGGGTGGGGGGACAGGGGAGACACGGGGCATGAGTGGGGGGTGGGGGTGAACAGGGGAGACATGGGGCATGAGCGGGGGGTGGGGGGAACAGGAGGGAGACACGGGCATGAACGGGGGTGGGGGTAACACGAGGAGACACGGGGCATGAGTGGGGGGTGGGAGAACATGAGGGAGACACGGGGCATGAGCGGGGGGTGGGGAATACAGGAGGGAGACATGGGGCATGAGCGGGGGTGGGGGAACAGGGCAGACACGGGGCATGAGCGGGGGGGTGGGGGGGAAAGAAGGGAGACACGGGGCATGAGCGGGGTGTGGGGGGACAGGGGAGACACAGGGTATGAGCGGGGGTGGGGGTGAATAGGGCAGACATGGGGCATGAGCGGGGGGTGGGGGGAAGAAGGGAGACACGGGGCATGAGCGGGGGGTGGGGGGGAAAGAAGGGAGGCACGGGTCATGAGTGGGGGATGGGGGAAAGAAGGGAGACACAGGGCATGAGTCGGGGGTGGGGGGGAAGAAGGGAGACACGGGGCATGAGCGGGGGGTGGGGGGAAGAAGGGAGACACAGGGCATGAGCGGGGGGTGGGGGAAGAAGGGAGACACGGGGCATGAGCGGGGGGTGGGGGGGGAAAGAAGGGAGGCACGGGTCATGAGTGGGGGATGGGGGAAAGAAGGGAGACACAGGACATGAGTGGGGGGGAACAAGGGAGACACGGGGTATGAGCGGGAGGTGGAGGGGTAAGAAGGGAGACACGGGGCATGAGCGGGGAGTCGGGGGTAAGAAGTGAGACACGGGGCATGAGCGGGGGGTGGGTGGGAAAGAAGGGAGACACGGGGCATGAGCGGTGGGTGGTGGGAAAGAAGGGAGACACGGGGCATGAGCAGGGGGTTGGAGGGGTAAGAAGGGAGACATGGGGCATGAGCGGGGGATGGGGGGAAGAAGGGAGACACGGGGCATGAGCAGGGGGTGGGAGGTGAAAGAAGGGAGACACAGGGCATGAACGGGGGTTGGGGGGAAGAAGGGAGACACGGGGCATGAGCGGGGAGTGGGGGGGTAAGAAGGGAGACATGGGGCATGAGCGGGGGATGGGGGAAAGAAGGGAGACAAGGAGCATGAGCAGGGGGTGGGGGTGAAAGAAGGGAGACACGGGGCATGAGCAGGGGTGGGGGGGAAGAAGGGAGACACGGGGCATGAGCGGGGGTGGGAGGGTAAGAAGGGAGACATGGGGCATGAGCAGGGGTGGGGGGGTGGAAAGAAGGGTGACACGGGACATGAGCGGGGTGTGGAGGGGGAAAGAAGGGAGACATGGGGCATGAGCGGGGGTGGGGGGGAAGAAGGGAGACACGGGGCATGAGCGGGGGTTGTGGGAAAAAAGAAGGGAGACATTGGGCATGAGCGGGGGGTGGGGGTGGAAAGAAGGGCGACACGGGGCATGAGCGGGGGCTGGGGGGTACAGCAGGGAGTCACGGGACATGAGCGGGGGGTGGGGGGTACATGAGGGAGACATGGGGCATGAGCGGGGGGTGGGGGAAGAAGGGTGACACAGGGCATGAGCGGGGGGTGGGGGAAAGAAAGGAGACACGGGGCATGAGCGGGGAGTGGGGGGGGCAAGAAGGGAGTCACGGGGCATGAGTGGGGGGTGGGGGTACAGGAGGGCGATACAGGGCATGAGCGGGGGGTGGGGGGAACAGGGCAGACATGGGGCATGAGCGGGGGGTGGGGGGTAACACGAGGGAGACATGGGGCATGAGTAGGGGGTGGGGGAACATGAGGGAGACACGGGGCATGAGCGGGGGGTGGGGGGGAAAGAAGGGAGACACAGGGCATGAGCGGGGGGTGGGGGGGAAAGAAGGGAGACACGGGCATGAGAGGGGGGTGGGGGGTAAGAAGGGAGACACGGGGCATTAGCGGGGGGTGGGGGGAGAAAGAAGGGAGACACGGGGCATGAGCGGGGGGTGGGGGTGTAAGAAGGGAGACAAGGGGCATGAGCGGGGGTGGGGGGTGGAAAGAAAGGAGACACGGGGCATGAGCGGGGGTGGGGGGAAGAAGGGAGACACGGGGCATGAGTGGGGGTTGGGGGAAGAAGGGAGACACGGGGCATGAGCAGGGGTGAAAGAAGGGAGACTCGGGGCATGAGCGGGGGGTGGGGGGGAAGAAGGGTGACAAGGGGCATGAGCGGGGGGTGGGTGTTAAAGAAGGGTGTAACCACAAAGTAGAGTTAGAAGGCGGATGCCTCCCGTTTGTGCTTCAATATTATAACACTTAGAAAACAGAAGGCTAGATAATTACAAAGTTATTCCTGTTGCTGAATCCCTAGCACAAAGTGAAATGACCCTATCTGTGAATGATCTCGTATCGAATGTATGTAGGCCCTAGTTAGATCTGCTGGGCCGACTACAAGGGATGTCGAGATCCTGACCCTATCCTCTCTAAAACACTTTCCTAGTATCTAAAGGTGCACACAACATGGAGGTCGGTATTTAGTGTTTAATCTTTCCGCCCCCACGGCGTGTGTCTTATCATTAAAAACAACAAAGATGGTTCTATGACCAGTGGTCAATAGAATTATTTAAAACGATTCCTCTTTCACCACTATACTGTAATGGGGAGCAAATCTGTGTTGATAACTGTATCGATTTCTTTTAACAAGCCTTCTTTTTTCGTTATAAGGGAATTGGAGTCTGGGTTATCAGCCAGACTGCTTAAACAGTCAACCGGTTTCAGCGAGATTCTCAAGTGGCCGCTTTCTTCAGGACGAATACTTATTTTAATTTTGGTATTCTCACAAATATCTTCAATATTATGAAGTATTGGAGAGTGTCATCCAGGGTGCAGACTGGATATAGTGGAAGTATTCCTGATCTTGTACGGACAAAAACAAGAGATACAAGTGGGGCTATCGTCAGTCTCAAGTACTGTTAAAACCTATAAAAGAAGGAATTCTTATATTTCTAATGGATCTGTTGAGTAGGGATCGCATTCTCCTTACCTCTATATGACAGGATCCTAGATCATATAGTCTGCCATGCATCTATAATAATGCCTCCATCGTTCAGTTCTGTACGAGATGTGTGGTTCTCTCTTCTCTCCTGAGTTATGCACCCTATGTTGGAGACAGGAATAGACAAGCATGATGTGCTATTCCTCTGGACATTCTTAACTGTCTACATGCAGTTGGTCGATATGTGTACATTTGCTGTGCTGCAGCACAGTTTGAAAAAATTGCCTAGTGTTTCTCTAATCGTATGGACTAAATCCATCCGCCAGTTAGGATGTTTCCTATGTTTCGTTTTATCACTTAATCCCAGAGTGAACTGGTGGAAAAGTGCAGCCACAGTTAATAGTGCTCGGTTACTCCCGTGCAGTCAAAAATTGTATATACTATTGCATATGAGTGCGTGCTGCAGCTCTGCATAGCAGTCAGAGCGCATTGGTAACACATAGCATGTACTAGCGAATCAGAACGCCATCACGAGTATTAGTTAGGATGTTTCCTATGTTTCGTTGTATGGCTTAATCCAGAGCGAACTGGTGGAAGAGTGCAGCCACAGTTAAGAGTGCTAGGTGCTCCCATCCAGTCAATTATATCTACTACTAATGCATGTGAGTGCATGCTGCGGTTCTGCATAGCAGTCAGAGCGCATTGGTAACAAGTAGCGTATATTAGTGAAACAGAACGCCATCGCGGACGCTTACCTCTGATTCCTGGTTCTGGCCGCTTCTGTTAGTGTGATCCGGTACCGCGCCATCTTGTGCAGTGTTTGTATATATCACTGCGTCACGAACACGTGATCGCTAGCGAACTACAGCTATGGCTAAAAGTTACCTGGGAGTTGTAGTTTGACAGCACTAAGCTGTGGCAGCTTCGGCAGCTTCGCTTGCTGCTGGTCGTATAGTGTACCATCATGTGTGGAATGTAGATGTGATAATTAAGTAACCGCGTCGCACTCGAACAGTGCTGTGCGAGCTCCAAATGACGCCAGGCTGACTTCGGGGTCCGCTCCATTGTGGATAATTGTGGATAATTAGTATATGCGGTATCAAGTTACAATCCGCCTTCTTCTGTTATCCTCATAGTAAATGACGTAATTCATTGTCTTTGCGTCCAGAATGTGAAAAATGAAATATTGTGTGTGACATCTAGGCTCTATTGTCCATCGTCAGTTGTGCCAAGTATGAACTTGTACATCACCGGAAAGGCGGGGTGAAGGGTTAGAGAGTGCTGACCCAACCAGGGTTGGTTAACCCCTTCCGGTTTTTTACAATTGTGCAGGCCAAATTAGAGGTCTAGCAGAGTATCCCTCTGCAGTGTATATCTTATTTACAAGAAGCCAAATTCATAGAACCTCCAGGGTTTGCTAACAAATCTCATCATTAAGGCCTACCAAGTGGCTACGAGTCCTATATATCCACTGCTGTTCTCTTTTCAATAGGAGGCCTGTGATGTTCCCTCCTCTTTTAGGTACTCTGACTTTCTCTATTATAGTCCATGTAAGGTCATTTTCAGTGTGTTGTTTCTCAATGAAATGTTCTACCAATGGGGCTGTTCTTTTATGGGTCCTGATGTTAGATCGGTGCTCCCCTATACGTGTCTTTATGGCTCCTGTCGTCATGCCAATATATTTCTTATTACAGGGGCACTGTATAAGGTACACAACATTTGTTGTGTTTCAGTTGGTCAGACTCCTCTGTTCCCAAGGGTACTTCCAGCCTATGTCTATGGCTGTAGTGTGCTGTGTGTATTTACACATGGTGAAAGCTCCACATGGTGTATGACCCTGGGGTCTGGATGTATTCCAGAGTGTGTTTGTATTAGTGGAGAGAGATGTTTCCTTGTAAGTATGCACCAGTGAGTCTCTAAGATTGTTTCTCCTTCTTATGGCAAACTGTGGTACAGGTAATTTTTGTTCTTCAATGTTGAGTATGTGCCAAGCCTTCCGGATTTCTTTTTTCAGGCGATTAATTATTGGTGAATGTCTAAATACAGCTGTAATTGTATTGTCATCTCTTTTTCTTCTCCCATGTTGGTTGAGGGTTATCTCTCTTGGCATGTTTCTTGCCCTCTTTTTTGCCTGATTGATAATTCTGTACAGATAGTTTCTCTCCGGTAGATTGTTGGAGAGCCTGGTTGCTTGTAAGTCATACTCCATTCTCGTGGTGCAGTTCCTCCTAAAACGGAGAAATTGTCCGAAGGGTAGATTCTCTTTCAGTGACCTTTGGTGAAAGCTGTTATAGTTGTCAAGGGTTTTGACCCATGTTGAATCCTTAGACTGGGTAGATGTGGGGATGAGCTGTCGCCGCCCATTATTCTATCCCAGAACAAACTAAATCAATAGACTGGGTGGATGTGGGGATGAGCTATCGCCGCCCACATTCACGCCAGAATCCAGGAGAACTGCGCAGTTGGCACAAGACCACTCCAAAGATACAACCTTCTTGTGGGGGGTTCCGCATCACCAGTCTACTGTAAGGATGCCATCAAAACAATGATAAGCAAGGGTCCTATTCTATCAAGCAAAAGACCACTCTATTGAAATGCAGTAATTCAAGACAACTCAAAAATGGATGCAGTACCGTCAAATTCCCCAAGGCGGCGCTAGCGGTCTAACTCTGACATGGAAACTGTATTTAGGAGTTGCAAGAGGGGCAGAGACTTCAAAGCTTGTTGGTTAATTGAAAATCTTAGCCACCTGCTGTTCCCAGAGGCCAAGAGGCTGAGAACTCTTAACACCCCTGACACTCACAACAGGAGGCAGGATATCACATGGCCCTTCTGAGTGAGAGGGAGGGGGTTTCCCCTTCAGCCTGGAGGAGAGAGACAATAGCCCCTTTCAGTTGCATGGGGTATGTTAATTTTGAGTGTTTCCTGTCAACAGCCCTCTGCCAGCAAGGAGAGACATGTGATCACTGACCCACCCAGACTTCTGGAGGCAGATCCAAACACTTTGGGGAGTTGAATTGCAACAAATATATATTTTATAGAAACAGTGATAACTTATTGTAACCAAATGACAGGAATGTACAACTTTGAGAGTCTTAGTATGGAAAATGCCCTCACGATTTGAGTCCAAACTCCGATTTGTACCATGGTCTGGGGCAAAACCCCGCTAATTATGAATATTGTAGACACTGTATTTAAGCTAGAGACATGGAAAGTTACTGGGATATATGTGGAAGGGAAATGTACCTTTGTATAATTTTTGATGAAAAGCAATGTTGCAAAACCCACTAAAATCAAAAATAAGTTGCCATTTTTGAATGCAAGCTCCTAGAAACGCCAGAGTCGGGACAGGGACTATCTTTAGTAATATATGATGTGTGTTTCATTTTAAAGCTGTGATTCTAGGCTTTCCAACAAACCTAGAACCGACTTCCTACTTCCTATACTTTTTCCGCAATCGCGATTTACACACTCACGAAATTTACCGCGATTTGCGATTTGGCTCAATTTCTCCACTTGTCAAAATAGCAGCTCCATTCTTTCCTTTGTTAAAATCCGTTTGCAACCTGGTAATAACTCATAGAGCATTGCTAAAGTGAGCCTGAACTAATACCAACAAGCATCTTCCACTCACCCTGAATCTCTAGAGGGAATTAAAATCATTTAGCACATTTTCCCATCCATTGCCATCACATTTAAAAGCATTTTGGGCCTGTGTTTCAAACTTCTACCTGTTTCCTCTAAGCTTGCTGGGGGGGAACTGAATTTCGTATTGTATTTGATTGCATTCCTGAGAACTGTGTGCTCCTCTTTCCATCTCCTTCCATTTCTTACATTGCATGGGGGGGTGAATTGCCAGAGAAAAAGTGATTATCTTATCTTGTGCTAAAATCATATCAAGTATTTCTGTACTGCATTTTATTCCTCATTGCTTTTCCCTTGAAACCATAAAAGTATTTTGCTACCTTATCCATCCTATACTAACTCCTCATTGATTGTAAAGAACTGTGCTACTGTAGGATTACCCATTGCTGATTACTGCTCATATTCACAAGTGTACTATCCATTATCAATTTATTTATAGAAGTGTGATATATATATATATATATATATATATATATTGTTTAATTTTCCAAATAAACCTTTTAAATTTGCAAAACAGACCTACTTCTTGGCTCAGTGGGGTCAGGGGGATTCTAAGGGAGGGGTGTTATATAAGGGTTGTCATCCAGAGTACATGAACTGGACCTAAAAATATATCAATAAGGGTTTCCCTCAGCATCCCAGACTAGGCATTGACTTAGCTGTAGTGTTGAAGTGAAGCCGCTTAACATAGTACAATAAGGAGTTTCTGTCAGTTGGTTTCTGGAAAACCGTGGTCTCAAAAGTCTGGCCTATCCTAGTGATTTTTAGATCGAGAAACGTAGCTGTTGTTTTACTTGCCTCATAGGTGAATTTAAGGAAAGGATTTAGTCCATTGATCCATTCCATGAAGTTATTCAAGGTGGCATAATTTCCATCAAACAACAGAAAGACATTGTCAATATATCGTCGCCAACTCACTATGTTGGTGGCAAAAGGGTTAGTTTCTGGATATATGTGATTTTCTTCAAAGTTAGCAACATATAAATTCGTTAAGGGTGGTGCGAATGTTGCGCCCATAGCTGTTCCGGCTATTTGTTCATAATAGTTTTCTCCATTCATGAAGTAGTTCTTTGTGAGGGCTATTTCTGCTAGTTGCATAATCAATGTCACAGGCATGTCCAGTGTTTTAGTTCGTAACACACTTTCGATGACCCTCAGGGTTTCCCCTTGGGGGATTATAGAGTATAATGACTCTATATCCATGGTGACTATATAGAGGTCTTCACTCCCAAGGACAAGGTTGCCTAGATATACCAGGATGGCTGTGGTATCTTTGACATAGGAACGCATTTTGCTCACCTCTTCTCTCAAGAAAAAAATCAGTGAATTGAGAGAGAGGTACTAGAATGGAACCAATTCCGGATACAATGGGATGTCCAGGTGTTGGGAGGACGCCTTTATGTATTTTAGGTAATGCATAGAAGGCGGAGCGCCTAGGATGTTGTGGAGTCAAAAAAGCTGAATCTTTGGTACTTATGTATCCTTCTGCCTCCACTTCTTCAATAATCGGATTTATCAGATTCCTGAGTCGATCAGTTGGATCACCTCCCAGTTTTCTATATGTAGTCTGGTCATCTATCAAAGTATTGACCATCCTGTCGTAGTCTGTTCTATTCATGATGACAATAGCTCCCCCTTTGTCAGCGGGTTTGATGATTATGTCTGCGTTCGTTTGTAGTTCCTTCAAGGCTAGGCTTTCCATCTTGGTCAGATTGTGAAATATTCCCAAGTTGTCTTCTGCCTCAATCTCATCAAGTTTTTTTGTTGAATCAGCTTTTCAAAGGTCAGTGACGCCACACTTATGCTGTGTGGTGGAGGGTAATATGTAGATTTATTATGTAGTCCCGTCACGTCTGTTGGTCCACTGTGGGTATTCTTAGCAAAAAATTGTTTTAGCCGTATCTTTCTCATCAAGTGGGTGATCTCAATTCTTGTCTGGAATGGATCATGGAGGGATGTAGGTACAAAAGAACGTCCCTTTTGTAGTACACTCAATTGTGTACTTGAAGGGGTGAAGGTGGAGAGGATAACCACCAAAGATTCTTTCTTGGGTATTAGGGGTCGTGCTGTGGGATGGCGTCTGTTGGTACCACCCTTTCCCTCTGTTCCTGGTAACCTTGGGTGATTGGTTCGGCCACCATCCTCTGGCTCTGCCGCGTCCTCTTGGGGCCTGAAAACCACGAGCATTTCCACCTCTGTTTTCTTGATTGTCAAATCTGACGTTGCCGCCAGTCCTGCCTGAGTCCTCATTGGAGCTGCCACTGGAAAAGTTCCAGTTGCCAGGTCTCGGTCTATTCCTTTGTTGCCTGCCCCTCATAGGTCCTGTATTAGATATATTTTTATTTCTTTCTTGTTCTTCGTAATATGCATCTGTTGTATACAGGTATTTTTTCTCGTGGGAGAATGCTGCACTATCCTTCTTAAGTTTGGTCACCTTTTTATTTAGGTTAAGATCTTTGAATTCTTTTATCGTGGCATCCAAGGCTGCCATACTTTTTAGATAGACTCCCACAATCATTTTCGTTGTTATCGTGTCCTGCTTTGTAATTATTTCATTCATTAGCCTCTCGGACACCGTTTTTGCTGTGTTGATAATCAGCATGATCCAATCCCTGGTGCATTTATTCGAAATGAAACTCCAGAAAAAGAGATGACAATACAATTACAGCTGTATTTAGTCATTCACCAATAATTAATCGCCTGAAAAAAGAAATCCGGAAGGCTTGGCACATACTCAACATTGAAGAACAACAATTACCTGTACCACAGTTTGCCATAAGAAGGAGAAACAATCTTAGAGACTCACTGGTGCATACTTACAAGGAAACATCTCTCTCCACTAATACAAACACACTCTGGAATACATCCAGACCCCAGGGTCATACACCATGTGGAGCTTTCATTGTGTGTAAATACACACAGCGCACTACAGCCATAGACATAGGCTGGAAGTACCCTTGGGAACAGAGGAGTCTGACCAACTGTAACACGACAAATGTTGTGCACGTTAAACAGTGCCCCTGTAATAAGAAATATATTGGAATGTGACGAAAAGAGCCATTAAGACACGTATAGGGGAGCACCGATCTAACATCAGTACCCATAAAAGAACGGCCCCATTTGTAGAACATTTCATTGAGAAACAACACACTGAAAATGACCTTACATGGACTATAATAGAGAAGTCAGAGTACCTAAAAGAGGAGGGAACATCACAGCCCTCCTATTGAAAAGAGAACAACAGTGGATATATAGGACTCGTAGGCCTTAATGAGGAGATTTGGAAATCCAGGCGGTTCTATGAATTTGGCTTCTTGTAAATAAGATATACACTGCAGAGGCATACTCTGCTAGACCTCTAATTTGGCCTGCACAATTGTAAAAGACCGGAAGGGGTTAACCAACCCTGGTTGGGTCAGCACTCTCTAACCCTTCACCCCGCCTTTCCGGTGATGTACAAGTTCATACTTGGCACAACTGACGATGGACAATAGAGCCTAGATGTCACACACAATATTTCATTTTTCACATTCTGGACGCAAAGACAATGAATTACGTCATTTACTATGAGGATAACAGAAGAAGGCGGATTGTAACTTGATGCCGCATATACTAATTATCCACAATTATCCACAATGGAGCGGACCCCAAAGTCAGCCTGGCGTCATTTGGAGCTCGCACAGCACTGTTCGAGTGTGACGCGGTTACTTAATTATCACATCTACATTCCGCACATGATCGTACACTATACGACCAGCAGCAAGCGAAGCTGCTGAAGCTGCCACGGCTTAGTGCTATCAAACTATAACTCCCAGGTAACTTTTAGCCATAGCTGTAGTTCGCTAGAGATCACGTGTTCGTGACGCAGCGATATATACAAACACTGCACAAGATCTCGCTGTACCGGATCGCACTAACAGAAGCGGCCAGAACCAGGAATCAGAGGTAAGCGTCCGCGATGGCATTCTGTTTCACTAATATACGCTACTTGTTACCAATGCGCTCTGACTGCTATGCAGAACAGCAGCATGCACTCACATGCATTAGTAGATATAATTGACTGGATGGGAGCACCTAGCACTCTTAACTGTGGCTGCACTGTTCCACCAGTTCGCTCTGGATTAAGCGATAAAACGAAACATAGGAAACATCCTAACTAATACTTCTGATGGCGTTCTGCTTCACTAGTACACGCTGTGTGTTACCAATGTGCTCTGACTGCTCTGCAGATCTGCAGCACGCACTCATATGCAATAATATATACAATTTTTGACTGAACGGGAGTAACCGAGCACTATTAACTGTGGCTGCACTGTTCCACCGGTTCGCTCTAGGATTAAGTGATAAAACGAAACATAGGAAACATCCTAACTGGCGGATGGATATAGTCCATACGATTAGGGAAACACTAGGCAATTTTTTCAAACTGTGCTGCAGCACAGCAAATATACACATATCTACCAACTGCATGTAGACAGTCAAGAATGTCCAGTGGAATAGCACATCATGCTTGTCTATTCCTGTCTCCAACATAGGGTGCATAACTCAGGAGAGAAGAGAGAACCACACATCTCGTACAGAACTGAACGATAAACGCATTATCATAGATGCATGGCAGACTATATGATCTAGGATCCTGTCATATAGAGGTAAGGAAAATGCAATCTCAACTCAACAGATCCATTAGGAATATAGGAATTCCTTCTTTTATAGGTTTTAACAGTACTTGAGAAGGACGATAGCCCCACTTGTCTCTCTTGTTTTTGTCCATATAGGATCAGGAATACTTCCACTATATCCAGTCTGCACCCTGGAAGACACCCTCCAATACTTCATAATATTGAAGATATTTGCGAGAATACCAGAATTAAAATAAATATTTGTCCTGAAGAAAGCGGCCACTTGAGAATCCCGCTGAAACCGGTTGACTGTTTAAGCAGTCTCGCTGATAACCCAGACTCCAAATCCCTTATAAAGAAAAAAGAGGGCTTGTTAAAAGAAATCGATACAGTTATCAACACAGATTCGCTCCCCATTACAGTATAGTGGTGAAAGAGGAATCGTTTTAAATAATTCTATTGACCACTGGGCATAGAACCATATTTGTTGTTTTTAATGATAAGACACATGCCGTGGGGGCGGAAGATTAAACACTAAATACCGACCTCCATGTTGTGTGCACCTTTAGATACTAGGAAAGTGTTTTAGAGAGGATAGGGTCAGGATCTCGACATCCCTTGTAGTCGGCCCAGCAGGTCTAACTAGGGCCTACGAACATTCGATACAAGATCATTCACAGATAGAGTCATTTAACTTTGTGCTGGGGAAAGAAGGGAGACACAGGGCATGAGCGGTGAGTGGGGGGAAAGAAGGGAGACACGGGTCAAGAACGGGGGTGGGGCGGAAAGAAGGGAGACACGGGGCATGAGCGGGGGGAGGGGGAAAGAAGGAAGACACAGGGCTTGAGCGGGGGTGGGTGATAACACGACGGAGACACGGGCATGAGCGGGGGTGGGGGGAACAGGGCAGACACGGGGCATGAGTGGGGGGTGGGGGGAACATGAGGGAAAGAGACACGGGGCATGAGCGGGGGGTGGGGGGTACACGAGGGACACACGGGACATGAGCAGGGGGTGGGGGGAACAGGAGGGAGACACAGGGCATGAACGGGGGGTGGGGGGAACAGGAGGGAGACACGGGGCATAAACAGGGGTGGGGGGAACATGGCAGACACGGGGCATGAGCGGGGGGTGGGTGGTACAGGAGGGAGACACAGGGCATGAGCGGGGGGTGGGGGGAATGGGGGGAACAGGGCAGACGCGGGGCATGAGCGGCGAGTGGGGGTAAAACGAGGGAGACAAGGGGCATGAGCGGGGGGTGGAGGAACACGAGGGAGACACACGGGGCATGAGCGGGGGGTCGGGGGGAAAGAAGGGCGACACGGTGCATGAGCGGGGAGTCGGGGGTAAGAAGTGAGACACGGGGCATGAGCGGGGGTGGGTGGGAAAGAAGGGAGACACGGGGCATGAGCGGTGGGTGGTGGGAAAGAAGGGAGACACGGGGCATGAGCAGGGGGTTGGGGGGGTAAGAAGGGAGACACGGGGCATGAGCAGGGGGTGGGGGTAACACGACAGAGACAAGGGCATGAGCAGGGGGTGGGGGGAACAGGGCAGACACAGGGCATGAGTGGGGGGTGGGGGGGACACAGGGCATAAGCGGGGGGCAGACACGGGTCATGAGCGGGCTGGGGGTACACGAGGGAGAGAGACCCGGGGCATGAGCGGGGGGTGCGGGGTACACAAAGGAGACACGGGGCATGAGCGGGGGTGGGGGGAACAGGAGGGGGGCACGGGGCATGAATGGGGGGTGGGGGGAACAGGAGGGAGACAAGGGGCATGAGCGGGGGGTGGGGGGAACAGGGCAGACATGGGGCATGAGCGGGGGGTGGGGGGTACAGGAGGGAGACATGGGCATGAGCGGGGGTGGGGGGAACAGGGCAGACACGGGGCATGAGCGGAGGGTGGGGGGTAACACGAAGGAGACATGGGGCATGAGCGGGGGGTGGGGGGAACACGAGGGAGACACAGGGCATGAGCGGGGGGTGGGGGGAAGAAGGGAGACACAGGGCATGAGCAGGGGGTGGGGGGGAAGAAGGGAGACAGGGGGCATGAGCGGGGGTGGGGGGGAAAGAAGGGAGACATGGGGCATGAGCGGGGTGTGGGGGGGGAAGAAGGGAGACACGGGGCATGAGCAGGGGGTGGGGGGAAAGAAGGGAGACACGGGGCATGAGCGGGGGGTGGGGGGAAAGAAGGGAGACATGGGGCATGAGCGGGGGTGGGGGGAAGAAGGGAGACAGGGGGCATGAGCGGGGGGTGGGGGGGAAAGAAGGGAGACACGGGGCATGAGCGGGGGTTTGGAGGGAAAGAAGGGAGGCATGGGGCATGAGCGGGGGTGGGGGGTACACGAGGGAGAGAGACAAAGGGCATGAGCGGGGGGTGGGGGGGTACATGAGGGAGACACGGGGCATGAACAGGGGGTGGGGGAACAGGAGGGAGACACGGGGCATGAGCGGGGGATGGGGGGAACAGGGCAGACACGGGGCATGAGTGGGGGGTGGGAGGAACAGGGCAGACATGGGGCATGATCGGGGGGTGGGGGTTAACACGAGGGAGACACGGGGCATGAATGGGGGTGGGGGCACACAAGGGAGACACGGGGCATGAGCGGGGGTGGGGGGAAAGAAGGGAGACACGGGGCATGAGCGGGGGGGAAAGAAGGGAGACACAGGCATGAGCGGGGGGTGGGGGTAGGGGTGAGAAGGGAGATACGGGGCATGAGCGGGGGGAAGAAGGGAGACACAGGGCATGAGCAGGGGGGGTAAGAAGTGAGATACGGGGCATGAGCGGGTGGTGGGTGGTGGAAAGAAGGGAGACACGGAGCATGAGCAGGGGGTGGGGGGGTAACATGACGGATACACGGGCATGAGCGGGGGTGGGGGGAACAGGGCAGACACAGGGCATGAGTGGGGGTTGGGGAGGACATGGGACATGAGCAGGGGGTGGGGGGACATGGGGCATGAGAGTACACGAGGGAGACACGGGGCATGAGGGGGGTTGGGGGAACAGGAGGGAGACACGGGGCATGAACGGGGGTGGGGGGAAGAAGGGAGACACGGGGCATGAGCGGGGGGTGGGGGGGAAAGAAGGGAGACACAGGGCACGAGCAAGGGGTGGGGGGTACAGAAGGGAGACACAGGCATGAGCGGGAGGTGGGGGGTGAGAAGGGAGACACGGGGCATGAGCGGGGGGGAAAGAAGGGAGACACGGGGCATGAGCGAGGGGTGGAGGGGTAAGAAGGGAGACACGGGGCATGAGCGGGGGGTGGGGGAAAGGAGGGAGACACGGGGCATGAGCGGGGAGTGGGGAGAAAGAAGGGAGACACCGGGCATGAGTGGGGGGTGGCGGGGAAGAAGGGAGACATGGGGCATGAGTGGGGGGTGGAGGGGGTAAGAAGGGAGACACGGGGCATGATTGGGGGCTGGGGGGAAAGAAGGGAGACACGGGGCATGAGCGAGGGTGGGGGGGAAAGAAGGGAGGCACAGGGCATGAGCGGGGGTGGGCGGGTAAGAAGGGAGACACGGAGCATGAGCGGGGGTGAGGGGGTGGAAAGAAGGGAGACACAGGGCATGAGCGGGTGTGGGGGGAAAAGAAGGGAGACAAGGGGCATGAGCGGGGTGTGGGGGGAAAAAAAGGGAGACACGGGGCATGAGCGGGGGGTGGGGGGTAAGAAGGGAGACACGGGCATGAGTGGGGGGTGGAAAGAAGGGAGACACGGGGCATGAGCGAGGGGTGGGGGGGAAGAAGGGAGACACGGGGCATGAGCGGGGGTGTGGAGAAAGAAGGGAGACATGGGGCATGAGCGGGGGTGGGGGGAAGAAGGGAGACAGGGGGCATGAGCGGGGGTGGGGGGGAAGAAGGGAGACACGGGCCATGAGCGGGGGGAAAGAAGTGAGACATGGGGCATGAGCGGGGGGTGGGGGGAACAGGGCATGTACGGGGAATGAGCGGGGGGTGGGGGGTACACGAGGGAGAGAGACAAAGGGCATGAGCGGGGGTGGGGGGGTACACGAGGGAGACACGGGGCATGAACAGGGGGTGGGGGGAACAGGAGGGAGACATGGGGCATGAGCGGGGGATGGGGGGAACAGGGCAGACACAGGGCATGAGTGGTGGGTGGGAGGAACAGGGCAGACATGGGGCATAATCGGGGGTGGGGGTTAACACGAGGGAGACACGGGGCATGAGTGGGGGGTGGAGGCACACAAGGGAGACACGGGGCATGAGCGGGGTTGGGGGGAAAGAAGGGAGACACTGGTCATGAGCGGGGGGGAAAGAAGGGAGACACAGGCATGAGCGGGGGGTGGGGGATGAGAAGGGAGACACGGGGCATGATCAGGGGGGGTAAGAAGTGAGATACGGGGCATGAGCGGGTGGTGGAAAGAAGGGAGACACGGAGCATGAGCAGGGGATGGGGGGTAACATGACGGATACACGGGCATGAGCGGGGGTGGGGGGAACAGGGCAGACACGGGGCATGAGTGGGGGTTGGGGAGGACATGGGGCATGAGCAGGGGGTGGGGGGACATGGGGCATGAGAGTACACGAGGGAGACACAGGGTATGAGGGGGGTGGGGGGAACAGGAGGGAGACACGGGGCATGAACGGGGGTGGGGGGAAGAAGGGAGACACGGGGCATGAGCGGGGGGTGGGGGGGAAAGAAGGGAGACACAGGGCACGAGCAAGGGGTGGGGGGTACAGGAGGGAGACATGGGGCATGAGCGGGGGGTGGGGGGAACAGGGCAGACACGGGGCATGAGCGGGGGGTGGGGGGAAAGAAGGGAGACACGGGGCATGAGCGAGGGGTGGAGGGGTAAGAAGGGAGACACGGGGCATGAGCGGGGGGTGGGGGAAAGAAGGGAGACACGGGGCATGAGCGGGGAGTGGGGAGAAAGAAGGGAGACACCGGGCATGAGTGGGGGGTGGCGGGGAAGAAGGGAGACATGGGGCATGAGTGGGGGGTGGGGGGGTAAGAAGGGAGACACGGGGAATGATTGGGGGCTGGGGGGAAAGAAGGGAGACACGGGGCATGAGCAGGGGTGGGGGGGAAAGAAGGGAGGCACAGGGCATTCGCGGGGGTGGGCGGGTAAGAAGGGAGACACGGTGCATGAGCGGGGGTGAGGGGGTGGAAAGAAGGGAGACACGGGGCATGAGCAGGTGTGGGGGGAAAAGAAGGGAGACACGGGGCATGAGCGGGGGGTGGGGGGAAAGAAGGGAGACACGGGGCATGAGCGGGTGGTGGAGGGTAAGAAGGGAGACACGGGCATGAGTGGGGGGTGGAAAGAAGGGAGACACGGGGCATGAGCGAGGGGTGGGTGGGAAGAAGGGAGACACGGGGCATGAGCGGGGGTGGGGAGAAAGAAGGGAGACATGGGGCATGAGCGGGGGTGGGGGGAAGAAGGGAGACAGGGGGCATGAGCGGGGGTGGGCGGGGAAGAAGGGAGACACGGGGCATGAGCGGGGGGAAAGAAGTGAGACATGGGGCATGAGCGGGGGGTGGGGGGAACAGGGCATACACGGGGAATGAGCGGGGGGTGGGGGGTACACGAGGTAGAGAGACAAAGGGCATGAGCGGGGGGTAGGGAGGTACACGAGGGAGACACGGGGCATGAACAGGGGGTGGGGGGAACAGGAGGGAGACATGGGGCATGAGCGGGGGATGGGGGAACAGGGCAGACGCAGGGCATGAGTGTTGGGTGGGAGGAACAGGGCAGACATGGGGCATGATCGGGGTGGGGGTTAACACGAGGGAGACACGGGGCATGAGTGGGGGGTGGAGGCACACAAGGGAGACACGGGGCATGAGCAGGGGTGGGGGGAAAGAAGGGAGACACGGGGCATGAGCGGGGGGGAAAGAAGGGAGACACAGGCATGAGCGGGGGGTGGGGGGTGAGAAGGGATACACGGGGCATGAGCGGGGGGTGGAGGGGAAAGAAGGGAGACACGGGGCATGAGCAGGGGGGGTAAGAAGTGAGACACGGGGCATGAGCGGGTGGTGGGGGATAAAAAGAAGAGAGACACGGAGCATGAGCGGGGGGTGGGGGGTAACATGACGGATACACGGGCATGAGCGGGGTGGGGGGAACAGGGCAGACACGGGGCATGAGTGGGGGCTGGGGGGACACAGGGCATGAGCAGGGGGTGGGGGGACATGGGGCATGAGAGTACACGAGGGAGACACGGGGCATGATGGGGATGGGGGAACAGGAGGGAGACACGGGGCATGAACGGGGGTGGGGGAAGAAGGCAGACACGGGGCAGGAGCGGGGGGTGGGGGGGAAAGAAGGGTGACACAGGGCACGAGCAAGGGGTGGGGGGTATAGGAGGGAGACACGGGGCATGAGCGGGGGGTGGGGGAACAGGGCAGACACGGGGCATGAGTGGGGGGTGGGGGGTAACACGAGGGAGACATGGGGCATGAGCGGGGGGTGGGGGGAACACGAGGGAGACACAGGGCATGAGCGGGGTTGGGGGGGAAAGAAGGGAGACAAGGGGCATGAGCGAGGGGTGGAGGGGTAAGAAGGGAGACACGGGGCATGAGCGGGGGGTGGGGGGAAAGAAGGGAGACATGGGGCATGAGCGGTGGGTGGGGGGAAAGAAGGGAGACACGGGGCATGAGTGGGGAGAAAGAAGGGAGACACCGGGCATGAGTGGGGGTGGGGGGAAGAAGGGAGACATGGGGCATGTGCAGGGGGTGGGGGGGTAAGAAGGGAGACACGGGGCATGATTGGGGGCTGGGGAAAGAAGGGAGACATGGGGCATGAGCGGGGGGTGGGGGGAAAGAAGGGAGACACAGGCATGAGCGGGGGTGGGCGGGTAAGAAGGGAGACACGGAGCATGAGCGGGGGTGAGGGGGTGGAAAGAAGGGAGACACGGGGCATGAGCGGGGGTGGTGGGAAAAGAAGGGTGACACGGGGCATGAGCGGGGGGTGGGGGGAAAGAAGGGAGACACGGGGCATGAGCGGAGGGTGGGGGGTAAGAAGGGAGACACGGGCATGAGTGAGGGGTGGAAAGAAGGGAGACACGGGGCATGAGCGGGGGGTGAGGGGGAAGAAGGGAGACACGGGGCATGAGCGGGGGGTGGGAGCGAAAGAAGGGAGGCACGGGCACGGGGCATGAGCGGGGGGTGGGGGGAAGAAGGGCGACACGGGGCATGAGTGGGGGGTGGGGGGAACAGGGGGAATAAGCGGGGGGGCAGACACGGGTCATGAGCAGGGCTGGGGGTACACGAGGGAGAGAGACATGGGCATGAGCGGGGGGTTCGGGGTACACAAAGGAGACACGGGGCATGAGCGGGGGTGGGGGGAACAGGAGGGGGACACGGGGCATGAATGGGGGGTGGGGGGAACAGGAGGGAGACAAGGGGCATGAGCGGGGGGTGGGGGGAACAGGGCAGACACGGGGCATGAGCGGGGGGTGGGGGTACAGGAGGGAGACATGGGCATGAGCGGGGGTGGGGGGAACAGGGCAGACACGGGGCATGAGCGGAGGGTGGGGGGTAACACGAGGGAGACATGGGGCATGAGCGGGGGGTGGGGGAACACGAGGGAGACACAGGGCATGAGCAGGGGGTGGGGGGAAGAAGGGAGACAGGGGGCATGAGCGGGGGGTGGGGGGAAAGAAGGGAGACATGGGGCATGAGCGGGGTGTGGGGGGAAGAAGGGAGACACGGGGCATGAGCAGGGGGTGGGGGGAAAGAAGGGAGACACGGGGCATGAGCGGGGGGTGGGGGGAAAGAAGGGAGACATGGGGCATGAGCGGGGTGTGGGGGGAAGAAGGGAGACACGGGGCATGAGCAGGGGGTGGGGGGAAAGAAGGGAGACACGGGGCATGAGCGGGGGGTGGGGGGAAAGAAGGGAGACATGGGGCATGAGCGGGGGTGGGGGGGGAAGAAGGGAGACACGGGGCATGAGCGGGGGGAAAGAAGTGAGACATGGGGCATGAGCGGGGGTGGGGGGAACAGGGCATACACGGGGAATGAGCGGGGGGTGGGGGGGTACACGAGGGAGACACAGGGCATGAGCGGGGGATGGGGGTAACAGGGCAGAAACGGGGCATGAGTGGGGGGGGAGGAACAGGGCAGACATGGGGCATGATCAGGGGGTGGGGGTTAACACGAGGGAGACACGGGGCATGAATGGGGTTGGGGGCACACAAGGGAGACACGGGGCATGAGGGGGGTGGGGGGAAAGACGGGAGACACGGGGCATGAGCGGGGGGAAAGAAGGGAGACACAGGCATGAGCGGGGGGAAAGAAGGGAGACACGGGGCATGAGCAGGGGGGGTAAGAAGTGAGATACGGGGCATGAGCGGGTGGTGGGGGGTGGAAAGAAGGGAGACACGGAGCATGAGCAGGGTGTGGGGGGTAACATGACGGATACATGGGCATAAGCGGGGGTGGGGCGAACAGGGCAGGCACGGGGCATGAGTGGGGGTTGGGGAGGACATAGGGCATGAGCAGGGGGTGGGGGGACATGGGGCATGAGAGTACACGAGGGAGACACGGGGCATGAGGGGGGTGGGGGGAACAGGAGGGAGACACGGGGCATGAACGGGGGTGGGGGGATGAAGGGAGACATGGGGCATGAGCGGGGGGTGGGGGGGAAGAAGGGAGACACAGGGCACAAGCAGGGGGTGGGGGGTACAGGAGGGAGACATGGGGTATGAGCGGGGGGTGGGGGGAACAGGGCAGACACGGGGCATGAGCGGGGGGTGGGGGGTAACACGAGGGAGACACGGGGCATGAGCGGGGGGTGGGGGGAACACAAGGGAGACACGGGGCATGAGCGGGGGGTGGGGGGAAAGAAGGGAGACACGGGGCATGAGCGAGGGGTGGGGGGGAAAGAAGGGAGGCACAGGGCATGAGCGGGGGGTGGCGGGGAAGAAGGGAGACATGGGGCATGAGCGGGGGGTCGGGGGGTAAGAAGGGATACACGGGGCATGATTGGAGGCTGGGGGAAAGAAGGGAGACACGGGGCATGAGCGGGGGGTGGGGGGAAAGAAGGGAGGCACAGGGCATGAGCGGGGGTGGGCGGGTAAGAAGGGAGACACGGAGCATGAGCAGGGGTGAGGGGGTGGAAAGATGGGAGACACGGGGCATGAGCGGGTGTGGGGGGAAAAGAAGGGAGACACGGGGCATGAGCGGGGGGTGGGGGGAAAGAAGGGAGACACGGGGCATGAGCGGGGGGTGGGGGGTAAGAAGGGAGACACGGGCATGAGTGGGGGGTGGAAAGAAGGGAGACACGGGGCATGAGCGAGGGGTGGGGGGAAGAAGGGAGACACGGGGCATGAGCGGTTGTGGGGGGAAAGAAGGGATACATGGGGCATGAGCGGGGGGTGGGGGGAAAGAAGGGAGACACGGGGCATGAGCGGGGGTTTGGAGGGAAAGAAGGGAGTCATGGGACATGAGCGGGGGTGGGGGGAAGAAGGGAGACACGGGGCATGAGCGGGGGGAAAGAAGTGAGACATGGGGCATGAGCGGGGTTGGGGGGAACAGGGCATACACGGGGAATGAGCATGTGGTGGGGGTACACGAGGGAGAGAGACAAAGGGCATGAGCGGGGGGTGGGGGAGTACACAAGGGAGACACGGGGCATGAACAGGGGGTGGGGGGAACAGGAGGGAGACACGGGGCATGAGCGGGTGATGGGGGAACAGGGCAGACACAGGGCATGAGTGGTGGGTGGGAGGAACAGGGCAGACATGGGGCATGATTGGGGGGTGGGGGTTAACACAAGGGAGACACGGGGCATGAGTGGGGGGTGGGGGCACACAAGGGAGACACGGGGCATGAGCAGGGGTGGGGGGAAAGAAGGGAGACACAGGGCATGAGCGGGGGGGAAAGAAGGGATACACAGGCATGAGCGGGGGGTGGGGGGTGAGAAGGGAGACACGGGGCATGAGCGGGGGGTGGGGGGAAAGAAGGGAGACACAGGGCATGAGCAGGGGGGGTAAGAAGTGAGACACGGGGCATGAGCGGGTGGTGGGGGTAGAAAGAAGGGAGACACGGAGCATGAGCGGGGGGTGGGGGGTAACATGACGGATACACGGGCATGAGCGGGGGTGGGGGGAACAGGGCAGACACGGGGCATGAGTGGGGGTTGGGGGGACACGGGGCATGAGCAGGGGGTGGGGGGACATGGGGCATGAGAGTACACGAGGGAGACACGGGGCATGAGGGGGGTGGGGGGAACAGGAGGGAGACACGGGGGTGGGGGAAGAAGGGAGACACGGGGCATGAGCGGGGGTGGGGGCGAAAGAAGAGTGACACAGGGCATGAGCAAGGGGTGGCGGGGTATAGGAGGGAGACACGGGGCATGAGCGGGGGTGGGGGGAACTGGGCAGACACTGGGCATGAGCGGGGGGTGGGGGGTAACACGAGGGAGACACGGGGCATGAGCGGTGTGGGGAGAACACGAGGGAGACACAGGGCATGAGCAGGGTTGGGGGGAAAGAAGGGAGACACAGGGCATGAGCGAGGGGTGGAGGGGTAAGAAGGGAGACACGGGGCATGAGCGGGGGGTGGGGGGAAAGAAGGGAGACATGGGGCATGAGCGGGGGGTGGGGGGGAAAGAAGGGAGACACGGGGCATGAGCGGGGAGTGGGGAGAAAGAAGGGAGACACCGGGCATGAGTGGGGGGTGGGGGGGAAGAAGGGAGACATGGGGCATGAGCGGGGGTGGGGGGGTAAGAAGGGAGACACGGGGCATGATTGGGGGCTGGGGGAAAGAAGGGAGACACGGGGCATGAGCAGGGGGTGGGGGGGAAAGAAGGGAGACACAGGCATGAGCGGGGGTGAGCGGGTAAGAAGGGAGGCACGGAGCATGAGCGGGGGTGAGGGGCTGGAAAGAAGGGAGACACGGGGCATGAGCGGGGGTGGGGGGAAAAGAAGGGAGACACGGGGCATGAGCGGGGGGTGGGTGGAAAGAAGGGAGACACGGGGCATGAGCGGGGGGTGGAGGGTAAGTAGGGAGACACGGGCATGAGTGGGGGGTGGAAAGAAGGGAGACACGGGGCATGAGCGGGGGGTGAGGGGGAAGAAGGGAGACACGGGGCATGAGGAGGGGGTGGGGGGAAGAAGGGCGACACGGGGCATGATTGGGGGCTGGGGGAAAGAAGGGAGACACGGGGCATGAGCAGGGGGTGGGGGGGAAAGAAGGGAGACACAGGCATGAGCGGGGGTGAGCGGGTAAGAAGGGAGGCACGGAGCATGAGCGGGGGTGAGGGGCTGGAAAGAAGGGAGACACGGGGCATGAGCGGGGGTGGGGGGAAAAGAAGGGAGACACGGGGCATGAGCGGGGGGTGGGTGGAAAGAAGGGAGACACGGGGCATGAGCGGGGGGTGGAGGGTAAGTAGGGAGACACGGGCATGAGTGGGGGGTGGAAAGAAGGGAGACACGGGGCATGAGCGGGGGGTGAGGGGGAAGAAGGGAGACACGGGGCATGAGGAGGGGGTGGGGGCGAAAGAAGGAAGGCACGGGCACGGGGCATGAGCTGGGGGTGGGGGGGTAAGAAGGGAGACACGGGGCATGATTGGGGGCTGGGGGAAAGAAGGGAGACACGGGGCATGAGCAGGGGGTGGGGGGGAAAGAAGGGAGACACAGGCATGAGCGGGGGTGAGCGGGTAAGAAGGGAGGCACGGAGCATGAGCGGGGGTGAGGGGCTGGAAAGAAGGGAGACACGGGGCATGAGCGGGGGTGGGGGGAAAAGAAGGGAGACACGGGGCATGATTGGGGGCTGGGGGAAAGAAGGGAGACACGGGGCATGAGCAGGGGGTGGGGGGGAAAGAAGGGAGACACAGGCATGAGCGGGGGTGAGCGGGTAAGAAGGGAGGCACGGAGCATGAGCGGGGGTGAGGGGCTGGAAAGAAGGGAGACACGGGGCATGAGCGGGGGTGGGGGGAAAAGAAGGGAGACACGGGGCATGAGCGGGGGGTGGGTGGAAAGAAGGGAGACACGGGGCATGAGCGGGGGGTGGAGGGTAAGTAGGGAGACACGGGCATGAGTGGGGGGTGGAAAGAAGGGAGACACGGGGCATGAGCGGGGGGTGAGGGGGAAGAAGGGAGACACGGGGCATGAGGAGGGGGTGGGGGCGAAAGAAGGGAGGCACGGGCACGGGGCATGAGCTGGGGGTGGGGGGGTAAGAAGGGAGACACGGGGCATGATTGGGGGCTGGGGGAAAGAAGGGAGACACGGGGCATGAGCAGGGGGTGGGGGGGAAAGAAGGGAGACACAGGCATGAGCGGGGGTGAGCGGGTAAGAAGGGAGGCACGGAGCATGAGCGGGGGTGAGGGGCTGGAAAGAAGGGAGACACGGGGCATGAGCGGGGGTGGGGGGAAAAGAAGGGAGACACGGGGCATGAGCGGGGGGTGGGTGGAAAGAAGGGAGACACGGGGCATGAGCGGGGGGTGGAGGGTAAGTAGGGAGACACGTGCATGAGTGGGGGGTGGAAAGAAGGGAGACACGGGGCATGAGCGGGGGGTGAGGGGGAAGAAGGGAGACACGGGGCATGAGGAGGGGGTGGGGGCGAAAGAAGGGAGGCACGGGCACGGGGCATGAGCTGGGGGTGGGGGAAGAAGGGCGACATGGGACATGAGCGGGGGTGGGGGGAAAGAAGGGAGACACAGGCCATGAGCAAGGGGTGGGGGGGTAAAGAAGGGTGACACGGGGCATGAGTGGGGGGTGGGGGGTGAAGAAGGGAGACACGGGACATGAGCGAGGGGTGAAATAAAGGAGACACGGGGCATGAGCAGGGGGTGGGGGGGAAGAGGGGAGACACGGGGCATGAGCGGTGGGTGGGGGAAAGAAGGGAGACACTGGGCATGAGCGGGGGGTGGGGGGTGAAGAAGGGAGACACGGGGCATGAGCGAGGGGTGGGGGGAATGAAGGGAGACACCGGGCATGAGCGGGGGGTGGGGGAGAAAGAAGGGAGACACAGGGGCATGAGCGGGGGGTGGAGGGGAGAAGGGAGACACGGGGCATGAGCGGGGGTGGGGGGAAAGAAGGGAGACACAGGGCATGAGCGAGGGGTGGGGGGAAAGAAGGGAGGCACAGGGCATGAGCGGGGGGTGGCGGGGGAAGAAGGGAGACATGGGGCATGAGCGGGGGGTCGGGGGGTAAGAAGGGAGACACGGGGCATGATTGGGGGCTGGGGGAAAGAAGGGAGACACGGGGCATGAGCGGGGGGTGGGGGGGAAAGAAGGGAGGCACAGGGCATGAGCGGGGGTGGGCGGGTAAGAAGGGAGACACGGAGCATGAGCGGGGGTGAGGGGGTGGAAAGAAGGGAGACACGGGGCATGAGCGGGTGTGGGGGGAAAAGAAGGGAGACACGGGGCATGAGCGGGGGGTGGGGGGAAGAAGGGAGACAAGGGGCATGAGCTGGGGGTGGGGGGTAAGAAGGGAGACACGGGCATGAGTGGGGGGTGGAAAGAAGGGAGACACGGGGCATGAGCGAGGGGTGGGGGGAAGAAGGGAGACACGGGGCATGAGCGGTTGTGGGGGGAAAGAAGGGATACATGGGGCATGAGCGGGGGGTGGGGGGAAAGAAGGGAGACACGGGGCATGAGCGGGGGTTTGGAGGGAAAGAAGGGAGTCATGGGGCATGAGCGGGGGTGGGGGGAAGAAGGGAGACACGGGGCATGAGCGGGGGGAAAGAAGTGAGACATGGGGCATGAGCAGGGGGTGGGGGGAACAGGGCATACACGGGGAATGAGCTTGGGGTGGGGGGTACACGAGGGAGAGAGACAAAGGGCATGAGCGGGGGGTGGGGGAGTACACGAGGGAGACACGGGGCATGAACAGGGGGTGGGGGGAACAGGAGGGAGACACGGGGCATGAGCGGGTGATGGGGGAACAGGGCAGACACAGGGCATGAGTGGTGGGTGGGAGGAACAGGGCAGACATGGGGCATGATTGGGGGTGGGGGTTAACACGAGGGAGACACGGGGCATGAGTGGGGGGTGGGGGCACACAAGGGAGACACGGGGCATGAGCAGGGGTGGGGGGAAAGAAGGGAGACACAGGGCATGAGCGGGGGGAAAGAAGGGATACACAGGCATGAGCGGGGGGTGGGGGGTGAGAAGGGAGACACGGGGCATGAGCGGGGGTGGGGGGAAAGAAGGGAGACACAGGGCATGAGCAGGGGGGGTAAGAAGTGAGACACGGGGCATGAGCGGGTGGTGGGGGTAGAAAGAAGGGAGACACGGAGCATGAGCGGGGGTGGGGGGTAACATGACGGATACACGGGCATGAGCGGGGGTGGGGGGAACAGGGCAGACACGGGGCATGAGTGGGGGTTGGGGGGACACGGGGCATGAGAGTACACGAGGGAGACACGGGGCATGAGGGGGGTGGGGGGAACATGAGGGAGACACGGGGCATGAACGGGGGTGGGGGAAGAAGGGAGACACGGGGCATGAGCAAGGGGTGGCGGGGTATAGGAGGGAGACACGGGGCATGAGCGGGGGTGGGGGGAACTGGGCAGACACTGGGCATGAGCGGGGGGTGGGGGGTAACACGAGGGAGACACGGGCATGAGCGGGGGTGGGGAGAACACGAGGGAGACACAGGGCATGAGCAGGGTTGGGGGAAAGAAGGGAGACACAGGGCATGAGCGAGGGGTGGAGGGGTAAGAGGGTAAGAAGGGAGACACGGGGCATGAGCGGGGGGTGGGGGGGAAAGAAGGGAGACATGGGGCATGAGCGGGGGGTGGGGGGGAAAGAAGGGAGACACGGGGCATGAGCGGGGAGTGGGGAGAAAGAAGGGAGACACCGGGCATGAGTGGGGGGTGGGGGGGAAGAAGGGAGACATGGGGCATGAGCGGGGGTGGGGGGGTAAGAAGGGAGACACGGGGCATGATTGGGGGCTGGTGGAAAGAAGGGAGACACGGGGCATGAGCAGGGGGTGGGGGGGAAAGAAGGGAGACACAGGCATGAGCGGGGGTGAGCGGGTAAGAAGGGAGACACGGAGCATGAGCGGGGGTGAGGGGCTGGAAAGAAGGGAGACACGGGGCATGAGCGGGGGTGGGGGGAAAAGAAGGGAGACACGGGGCATGAGCGGGGGGTGGGTGGAAAGAAGGGAGACACGGGGCATGAGCGGGGGGTGGAGGGTAAGTAGGGAGACACGGGCATGAGTGGGGGGTGGAAAGAAGGGAGACACGGGGCATGAGCGGGGGGTGAGGGGGAAGAAGGGAGACACGGGGCATGAGGAGGGGGTGGGGGCGAAAGAAGGGAGGCACGGGCACGGGGCATGAGCTGGGGGTGGGGGGAAGAAGGGCGACATGGGACATGAGCGGGGGGTGGGGGGAAAGAAGGGAGACACAGGCCATGAGCAAGGGGTGGGGGGTAAAGAAGGGTGACACGGGGCATGAGTGGGGGGTGGGGGGTGAAGAAGGGAGACACTGGGCATGAGCGGGGGGTGAAATAAAGGAGACACGGGGCATGAGCAGGGGGTGGGGGGGAAAGAAGGGAGACACGGGGCATGAGCGGTGGGTGGGGGGGATAAAGGGAGACACGGGGCATGAGGAGGGGGTGGGGGCGAAAGAAGGGAGGCACGGGCACGGGGCATGAGCTGGGGGTGGAGGGTAAGTAGGGAGACACGGGCATGAGTGGGGGGTGGAAAGAAGGGAGACACGGGGCATGAGCGGGGGTGAGGGGGATAAAGGGAGACACGGGGCATGAGGAGGGGGTGGGGGCGAAAGAAGGGAGGCACGGGCACGGGGCATGAGCTGGGGGTGGGGGGAAGAAGGGCGACATGGGACATGAGCGGGGGGTGGGGGGAAAGAAGGGAGACACAGGCCATGAGCAAGGGGTGGGGGGTAAAGAAGGGTGACACGGGGCATGAGTGGGGGGTGGGGGGTGAAGAAGGGAGACACGGGGCATGAGCGAGGGGTGAAATAAAGGAGACACGGGGCATGAGCAGGGGGTGGGGGGGAAAGAAGGGAGACACGGGGCATGAGCGGTGGGTGGGGGGAAAGAAGGGAGACACTGGGCATGAGCGGGGGGTGGGGGGTGAAGAAGGGAGACACGGGGCATGAGCGAGGGGTGGGGGGAATGAAGGGAGACACAGGGCATGAGCGGGGGGTGGGGGGGAAGAAGGGAGACACAGGGCATGAGCGGGGGGTGGAGGGGAGAAGGGAGACACGGGGCATGAGCGGGGGTGGGGGGAAAGAAGGGATACACAGGGCATGAGCGGGGGTGGGGGGAAAGAAGGGAGACACGTGGTATGAGCGGGGGTAGGGAGGAAAGACGGGAGACACAGGGCATGAGCGGGGGTAGGGAGTTGGAAAGAAGGGAGACACAGGGCATGAGTGGGGGGTGGGGGAAAGAAGGGAGACACGGGGCATTAGCGGGGGGTGGGGGAGAACAGGGGAAACAAGGGCCATGAGCGTGGCGTGCGGGGAAAGGAGGGAGACAGTCATGGGGCTTGAGCAGGGTGTGGGGGAACAGGAGGGACACACGGGGCATGAGCGGGGGGTGGGGGTGAACAGGGGAGACACGGGGCAAGAGCGGGGGTGGGGGGAACACGAGGGAGAAGCGGGGTATGAGCAGCGGGTGTGGCCCCCACCCCCCGCTCATGCCTGTGTCTGCCCTGTTCCCCAGGGAACAGGCAGACACTGGGCATGAGTGGGGGTGGGGGTAACACGACGGAGACACGGTCATGAGCGGGGCGTGGGGGGAACAGGGCAGACACGGGGCATGAGCAGGGGGTGGGGGGGCACGGGGCATGATCGGGGGGTGGGGGGACACGAGTCATGAGCGGGGGGTGGGGAGGTACACGCAGGAGAGAGACGCAGGGGGTGGGGGGTACAGGAGGGAGAGAGACATGGGGCATGAGCGGGGTGGGGGGTGCACGAGGGAGACATGGGGCATGAGCGGGGGTGGGGGGAACAGGAGGGAGACACGGGGCATGAGCGGGGGGTGGGGGGGAACAGGGCAGACACGGGGCATGAGCGTGGTGTGGGGGGTACAGGAGGGAGACACTGGGCATGAGCGTGGGGTGGGGTTAACACGAGGGAGACACGGGGCATGAGCAGGGGGTGGGGGGAACACAAGGGAGACACGGGGCATGAGCGGGGGAGGGAGGTACAGGAGGGAGACATGGTGCTTGAGCAGGGGGTGGGGAGAAAAGGGTAGACACGGGGCATGAGCGGGGGGTAGGGGAAAGAAGGGAGGCACAGGGCATGAGCAGGGGGTGGGGGGAACAGGGGAGACATGGGGCATGAGCGGTGGGTGGGGGTGAACAGGGGAGACACGGGGCATGAGTGGGGGTGGGGGGACAGGAGGGAGACATGGGGCATGAGCGGGGGTTGGGGGTACAGGAGGGAGACACGGGGTATGAGCGGGGGGTGGGGGGTACAGGAGGGAGACACGGGGCATGAGCAGGGGGTGGGGGGAACAGGGGAGACATGGGGCATGAGCGGGGGGTGGGTGAGAAGAAGGGAGACATGGGGCATGAGTGGGGGTGGGGGCGAAAGAAGGGAGACATGGGGCATGAGCGGGGGTGGGGGGAAAGAAGGGAGACACGGGGCATGAGCGGGGGTGGGAGGAAAGAAGTGAGACACGGGGCATGAGCGGGGGGTGGGGGGGAAAGAAGGGAGACACGGGCATGAGCGGGGGGTGGGGGGAAAGAAGGGAGACACGGGGCATGCTCGGGGGGTGGGGGGAAAAGGGAGACACAGGGCATGAGCGGGGGTGGGGGGAAAGAAGGGAGACATGGGGCATGAGCTGGGGTGGGGGGAAGAAGGGAGACACGGGGCATGAGCAGGGGGTAGGGGGGGTAAGAAGGGAGACACGGGGCATGAACGGGGGTGGGGGGAAGAAGGGAGACACGGGGCATGACCGGGGGGTGGGGGGTAAGAAGGGAGACACGGGGCATGACCGGGGGTGGGGGAAGAAGGGAGACAGACACAGAGCATGAGCAGGGTGGGGGTGAACAGGGGAGACACGGGGCATGAGCGGTGGGTGGGGGTGAACAGGGGAGACACGGGCCATGAGCGGGGTGTGGGGGTGAACAGGCGAGACACGGGCCATGAGTTGGGGTGGGGGGAAAAGGAGGGGGACAGACACAGGGCATGGCGGGGGGTGGGGGGAACCGGAGGAAAACACGGGGCCTGAGCTAACTGTGCAGGCAGCAGATCCCGCTCCTCGGCCCTCCGTAGGCCACCGTGTGCAGATGGCGTGAGCGGGGGGTGGTGGAACAAAAGAGAGACATGGGGCATGAGAGGGGACAGGAGGAAGACATGGGGCATGAGCGGGGTGGGGGGAACGAGAGGAAGACACAGGCATGTGCAGCGGGTGGGGGGAACGATAGGAAGACACAGGCATGAGCGGGGGCTGAGGAGAACCAGAGGAAGACACGGGCATGAGCGGGGGGTAGGGAGAATGAGAGGAAGACACAGGCATGAGCGGGTTGGTGGGGGGAACGAGAGGAAGACACGGGCATGAGCGGGGTGGGGGAACGGGAGGAAGACACGGGGTCCTGGACTCACTATGTAGGCGGCATATCCCGCTCCTGAAACGATCAAAAAAGATGGCGGGCTTTTCTGAAAATAAGACGCACTGCACGCTTTACTGCAGCCAATGAGAGGGCATGTCAGATGTCCACGGACATCACGCAAGCCGCTTGCCCAATCCCCGTCCTGTCCGCGGAGCGAACAGGGAAGTGTGTCCGCAAAGCGGACACAGATATCACTAATTTTTTCTGACCTACTTTTTGGTCATTTTTTGAAAAACTACTGGACGGATTTTCACCAAATTTACAAAAGCACGCTTCTGGGACCAAGCCGCTGCTCCTGGTCCAAATTTGGTGAAAATCCGTCCAGCAGTTTGGTCTGTAGGTGTGAGCAAAGTTTTTTCCCATTCAGTCTATGGGAAAAAATAAATAATTGGGACCCCCCTATAACTTTGCCCCCCCGGACCAAACCTCACCAAACTTTGCAGAAAAATTCCGAATGGGCCATATACTTTTTTTGCAAAGTTTGGTGTGGATTCGTCCAGGGGTAGCGCAGTTATAAGCTGCCCAAAAAGTGCCCTTCCTATGGAAACAGCAAATGAACCATAACTACATGGCCACTACCGTGGCAATGTAATATATATATATACATGTACATATTTATATATTACGCAGCCTGCGGTAGCGGCCGTGTAGTTATGGTTAAGTTACTAAACCCATAGGAAAACCACTTTTTCGGCGGCTTATAACTTCGCTCCCCCTGGAAGAATCCTCACCAAACATTGCATAAAAAAGTATATAGCCCGCTCTGAATTTTCTAGCAAGTTTGGTGATGTTTTGTGCAGGGTGGGAAAAGTTATATGGGGGTCCCAACATTTTTTTTCCATAACTGAATGACCGAAAAATGTGCGCACGTCTAGATCCCGAACGGCTGGACGGATTTGCACAAAATTTGCGACAGGAGCGCGGGCTTAGGGAAGAAAGCGTGCTTTTGTGTGTTTGGTGGGAATACGACCAGTACTTTTGTTGCAAAGAACTTAAATGTACGTCTCAAAAAATGCATGATATCTGGCTTTGCTCCGCTGACCCATCTCCCTGTTCGCTCTGCGGACAGAAGTGTCATTGGCTTGCAGTACGCCGTGCTGTCAGCGAACATTGGACGCGGCTGGTGGTTGGCTGGAGGGAAGCGTGCTGTGCGTCAACGTTTTTGGAAAATGCCCCCATGGTGTATCGGAGATAGTGTTGTGGTGTGTGTGCCACGCCCCTAAGGCATTGTGTGCATGGCTGGGGCTCTTGTACGTAACAGTATGGCCACTAAAATTATTCATATCTGGCTCGGCATCCCATTTCCCAGTTCGCTGCGCGGTCAAAAATTTGATTGCACTGCGGGGTGCAGTGAAGTGATGTGCTTCATAAGTTTTCGATAAAGCCTGCATGTTGTATCCGAGGACAATGCGGCAGCGAAATGGCCTGGAAAACATACTTTACGGCATCTGGTGGTGGGAAGAAGGGATGGAACGGGTGCAGGAATGAGAAGTGCTTCGTCTGATATATCTCATTAGAAGAAGACGGTGGTATGCCAGCGGTATCGTGCAAACTATGCCAATTTGTGGTTACCTCAACAGCCACCAACCTTGTGTGGTGACTGCAGGCAGCCTTCGTTATGGCATGACAGCTCCATGATGAGTGGTGGGAGGCTGAATTGCAGAAGGGGAGTGCATTCCACATGACATGAACATTTAAACATAGCGTGTACTATGGTGTGTTTTGTGTGGTAAGTCCGTAGCCCCTTCGATGCATGGCTGGAGCCGTTGCATGGAAAAGTATGTCCACTGGTTGAAAAGGTATGTCCACTGGTTGCAAGTAGGTGTCACATTGTTGCTTTGTGTGTGTGATTTGGCTGCATTGCACAAATTGTTGGTTGCATGGGTGTGGTGATTGTTAGAACCTCCTACAGTTGTCGGTGTATGGGTGGAGATGCTGCATTGAGCAGTCCTGCAGTATGTCTACTGGGTGCCATATTGGAATATTGTCCATATAGAAGAGGGTACGGTTGAAGTGGATGCAATATGTGCTTGGGTAGTTTGCATTGGACAGATTAGTAAGTGTTGTACTGCAATCTGCACTATTGCTTGTATGCAGTTACTTCTTACAGTTGTCGCTGCATGGGTGGATATGCTGCAGTAAGCAGTGCTGCAGAGTGTTGGGAGCAGGACCAATGTTGTCAAGATTTTGTTTTTTGGTTGGCAGTAATAGATTGCTTTGTGAATGGAAGTGGGTAGGGGTGCCACCCAGTGTGGTATGTTTGTGGATTATGGTAACTGCAACATGTTTGCATGCTTTGCTGTATTATGGAGCGTCGGTTGGGTAGAAGTGCCGGTGCCTATGTTGCCTTTGTGAATTCTGGAACCTGGCTACATGTTCACCTGCATGGCTCTGTTATGTTGTGGTGGGTGTGGGCAAGGCCTAGACTGTTTGGTGCATGGCCAAAGGCCTTAGGACGTAGGCCATGCACCCAAAATCCTAGGCCTTCACCACAGCCACCACAACATAATGCAGGCATGCAATTGTAACTGCATGTATTTGAAGATGGTGACTTTTACACAATGGTTGAGGAGGACATTGTAGACTTGGTAGAACAGCAGACGTGAGCTACAATGTGTAGATTACCATATGGTGTAGATCATTGCACCTGTTGCACAATAGGGAGCCACATGTGACCATTTGCGTTTGCTGTGGTTAGGCCCTTATGTGACCCTTGCTTTAGGAAGTGCTTTAAGATATTGCGTCATGAAAAGAAGTGCTCAGCAGTACACATGTAAAATATGGCCAATGTACACAGGCACCAACATACGGTTCAGCACACCCAACGCAATGTTATGCAACCATGCATGCAAATATGTGGCCAGGGTTCAAGCTGGCAGGCTCAATTGCAGATGGGGAGTGCATTGCACATGACATGAGCAATTAAACATAGGGTGTGCTATGGTGTGTTGTCTGTGGTGAGGGCCTAGCGCCTTGGATGCATGGCTGCAGTGGAAAGGGAAGACGGGCTGTCCCTGTTTTACTGGGGCATGGCCTTCATTGTAGGTGGGAAAGGGCATGTGCCACATCCTGCCCTTTTAAGCTTAGTGGGCATGGAAATGGAACTGTGGGAATTAGCCAATCAGGTGTTGAGGGTGTGGCTCACAGGAAGGGCCGGTACTATTTTTCCTCATCCGTCTGTGTAGCGAGGGTGGCAGGCAGTGATGGAGAGACACAGAGTTCTAATAGTGGGTGATACCTTTGTGCAGGATCTGTACAGGTATGCTGCCCAAAGAGGCATGGCTAATTTTGTGTTGGAAGGAGTGGAGGCTTTCTGTGGCACTGTCTATGAGGGCATTTTTAGCGGTATGGTTCACCTTTGCAGATGTGTGGACTTTGTTGGTACTGTTGATGTTGTCGTACTGCATTATGGAGCTCTTCATTTGGGGTGCATGTCATGTGGACATTTGCTTTGTCGCCTAAAGAAGTTGATGGAAGAAGTGATCCAGATTTTTCCGACTGCCAAGGTGGTTTTTTCAAGCATAACAGCAAGAGGAGCATGGGACCATGCCGGTGTTATTTGTCACCAGCCAGAGGTCAGAAGGTGTTTCATTAACATTAGCATGTGCAAATGTATGTCCACTGCTGGGATGTTCTCCACCGACTATAACATCATTAATGAGCGAAATTTGCACTGGTTCCATGCAAATGGCATTTCTTTGACCAACATTAGCAATTCTGTTTTGTTTTACACTGTGCAAAAAGTGTTGAAGACAATCCTGTAACAATGTAAGGAGGCAAACCAAAGAGAAAATCAGTTCTTTGTAAGAACTTAAAAAAACTCAAAAAAACACATAACAAAATCTTTTCCGAGGGACCAATAAAGACCTAAACTCCTAACCTGTTTCACACTTCTTCCCCACACACCCCTTCCTAGCATGATAACTCAGCGGATTCTGCAGTAGTTTCAGGATTAAACGTGCCACATCCACCCCTTTTGAGGATGGTAGCCATGGAAATGGGACTGTGGAGGCAAAGGGATTGCCCTATAAAGTTTCTAGTTGTGGTGTGTACTGAAAAACTGTGGCAGAAGGTCTCTTTGTACAGCGAACGACAGTGGACTATGGTGTAAGTGTGCAAGCTAAGGGGCAGGCAAACTCTTTGTATGCATGCACTTTATGTACTTGTTTGCAGTTGCTAACATACACTTAGTGTTGCTTTTCTGCAATCATTTTTCATAAGTTTGCAGTAAGTGGGGTGCTTGTCAAGCTTATAAGGGAATAGGGGTCTCAATCCTCTCTTCCGAACCACAGAAGCCAAATAGATTGACCCCTCCCACCGTGGTTGGCACGGGCGCCTGAAGACTGATATCACAGCAAGCCACGTGGCAGCCAATGGGGGGAAGATGGAGTTAGGGAAAAGGGGATGGAGTGACAAAGGAAAGGAGGGGAACATACACAAGCAAATACATACAATACAGCGATATTCCTGAACCTGAACCTCTATTTCCTGAACGCCTAACCTTACCTCTTATACCTGTAATGAACTTGTTACATACGAATCATAAGAGCTCTTTAAACTCCACTTTGCACCTCATAGAATACAAGCGGATAACCTAGAACATAGACTTTGAACATAACATATGGATTGAATATAACGTAGGACTTGGACAGTCATTTCTTGAACACACATAGATTTGCTTACAAGCTAAATGGCACAAACAAAAGGGTGTCCCTTTTTATGAAGAAACGAGACACATGGCCCGTCGGGCACAATGAAGCCACAAACAATGATTTAGGAAAAAAGACACACACGAACATGCCCTTGTACGGTGTGGACCCATGCGTGTTCTTTACATAGTCTCTATATCCTTCCCAGTGCCCAGTTTTATCCGTTCAGAGTTTTATAGCATGTTTCTCCACATGGCGTGTCTAATGCATGGCATGTATCTTAGGGCGTGTTACCTCACACCCCCACTACAGCGTTGAAGTAGTCAATTAATAAACAAGTAAGCATATAGCAACTCCAGAATATGAAAACACTTAACTGATGGTCCGGATGCCTCACAAGGACATCCGGACCCTGAAGAGTGATGCCCGAAGTTTATGGGAGCCCACTTCACCGCCGCGGCCCGTGGTTATTCAGCTGTTCGTCACCGTCGCGGCCCGGGGAAACTCCAAGAGTCCTTCGGCGTCTGAGAATTTCTGCATGCCTGCTCCTAAACTGCCGTCGCCCGTGCTGAAAATCATTAATTACCTGCACTGAGGCACGGGCGGCGGCGAGTTTTAACCGTTGCTGCTAATGAGCAGCTGTTGTAGCGCGCGATAGGAGAACTACACCTCTCCCCACGCCTCATGGGAAATGTAGTTTATCGCCTCTTGAAAAGCAAGAAGCGGCGACCTGAAGCTTTCCTCAGATTCCTGACAGTGCCTCTCAATCTTTTTTGTGACTTTAACAAGTCAAGTGGCAGGCATCCTGTTGTTATGCATGTAATGTGTGTATAACATCATATGATGTGATATTGTATGATATGCCATTTATAATGTGAATATACACAAGTTTTTGAAGGCGCGCTGAGGCAAGGGTAAGGGAACAGAAGGGGGACAGAGACAACAAACCTACTAGGCCCAGTGTCACTCAGATCGCCCAAGTGCATGGGTACGGGGAGGAGAAAGTGCAGTACATGTGAAGAAGAAACAATGACAATAAGTAGAAATTCGGCCCGGTGGTGGCAAGTGCAAGGTTAAGTGCCGACATCAGGTGGTGGTGGAACTGTTAGGGAAACAGAAAACAGTCCCCAAGTGCAGGGTTTGCCAGAAAGGAAGTGCAGGGGCGCGACTGGTGGAGGGAGGTTGCCTGAGCCGAGATCAGAGGGTGGCCAGGTAACCAGAGCAGAATCAGTTTCAGCCAGGAAGTCAGCAGGGGATAGGAGGAGAAAAAGCTGAAGCAAAGAGAAAGGTTTTGAGGTGCTTCCAGAACAAGCGATGGTTCGCCTCACGTTTCAGGGAGGCAGGGAGGCTGTTGCAGAGAGAGGCCCCTTCCTTAGAAAGAGATCTACCACCAACTGGTTGCTCACTGAAGCGAGTCACCCTGAGGGAGTTGGAGGCAGATGAGGGAAGAGCTTGAGCATGGAGATATTTTATGAAGTGAGAGTTGCAGGTATTGAGGCCCAGGGCCCAGAAAGCCTTTTGCATGATGCAGAGGGTTTTGACCTTATTCTTCGCAGCTACTGGGAGCCAATGCAGACATTTCAGTCCCAGAGGGATACAATCCCTGGGCTGGAGGCCTAGCACAAGGTGCGCAGTCTACTTCTGGATGAGTTGCAGAGGGCAGAGAGTACAAGCAGGCACATTTAGAACAACACTGTTGCAATAGTCTAGCCTAGCGTGATCCACAGCTCTGGAGACAGTGAGCTTTTCAGACGTTGCTTTAGGTTGGTAACACATTCAGTGCTGGTTTTGGTGCCATAGTTTTACGATTTATGTAGGAGATGCGTTAGTGGGGAAACAAATTTATAGTATTGCCGGAAGGAAAGAAGAGAGTTACTGTTTTGATATTACAATCAGTGATACTTGTAAATGAAAACATTGCAAGCATATACAATTGAAGTGCCACTTGGCGATAGTGGATGGGAGAAAATAACAGTAACCTTTTGAAGAACGTAATGGATGCTCACTGGCAGAAAACCATGTGCACAGGTACTTATAACGGAGTTGTAAACATACTGCAGAAAGGTTTTCATACCTCCACTTTGTGGTTATGGTTGCTCATGTGGATGTATGTAGATGCACAAATCTTACATTCTTTTACTATACTTTCTAGTGGACGTGCTTTTCAATGATACAACACTTGGCGGCTCAATGTGCAACGGTACATATGCAGTTTTGTACAGAAGTGACAGTGTTAAATGCTAACGTCTTGGATGCCATTGGCGGATGCATGTGTGACTATTTAACAGTACCCAATGAGGTAGTGATGGACAAAAAATAGTGGAAAGGGAAGAAGGACTGCTCCTGCTTTACTGGGGTGCGGCCCTCGTGGTACTTGGGAAAGTGCACGTGCCACATTCTGAGATTCTCACCATGCTGGCCAATGGAAATGGGACTGTGGGGATTGTCCAATCAGGTGCTCAGGGTGTGCGTCATAGGAAAGGGTGGCAACATTTTTTTTCATTACTCTTTGTAGTGAGGGTGGCAGGTAGAGATGGAGAGATACACTGTTTTGATTATTGGTGATGCCTTTGTGGAAGATCTGTTCCAGTATGCCGTTGAAAAAGGCTTTTATGGCAATTTCAATTTGGAGGGAGTAGAGGCTTTGTGGTGCTGTGGTGATGTGTGCAGTTTCAGCGGTCTGCTTGCAGAATGTCGATGAGTGGCCACTTTTGCAACTGTACATGGTGTAGTTGTGCACTATGGAGCGTTGCATTTGGGTTCCATGGCTTGTTCCCGTGTGGCCCGTCAGCTGAAGAGGTTGATGAAAGCAGTACAGTGCATTTATTCCACTGCCAAGGTTCTTTTCTCATGTATACCACCAAGAATAGTATGGGACTATTCCAATGAGTGTTGTCAACAGCCAGGGGTCAGAAGGTGTCTCATCAACAGAAGCATGTGTGACTTCTTGAGTGCTGCTGGGATATTCTCCTGTGAGAATGACAACACTGGTTCTCGATATATCCACCTTTTCAAAGCAAATGGCATTTCTTTGTCGACCAGTGACAATGATATTTCGCATTTCAATATACAGGCTGCACTGAAGACCCTTTTGTAAGAATGTGAGCTGAACTACTAAACACAAACATACTTATAAAAAATGCAAAAAAGGTGTTTCTATGGAAGCACCTTTAAAAAAAAGTCTCTTTTCAGAGCCGCAACTACTAACGAAGTCCCCTACCCTGGTTGAAATGTATTCCTCCACTCCCACGCCAGCACAGCATAAAAAGTCAGCGGACATCACGATAGTTGCAGGGTTGCATGTGTCACTTACGCCCCTTTTGCAGATGGTGGACATAGAAATGGGCCTGTGGAGGCTAAATGATTGGTCAATAAGGTTTCTGAGTGTGGTGTGTATGCACAGACTGTGGTACATGGTGTATTTGTAGACCGAAATGCAGAGGGTGCGGTTATGACTGAGTGTTTCACAAGCCACAAGTATGGTTTTTGGGGGAGTTCTTAATACATTGATTGAAAGTTAATGGAAAACACTGTGCAGTGGCTGCTCATTTTGGATTCTATCATGTGGTTTTGTACTGCTATGGAGTACCTACAATGAACTGACTGATTTTGGTTTGTCTGTGTGAGACTTTGGTGACACAGGATCATGCCGACATTATTATTCTTCATTGTGGAGGGAAAATTGCACAACATGTTACACAAGTTTCAGTGCCGTTTGTGATGAGGGAGGCACTTGCCCAGGTCATGTGTTTGTTTCCGATCTCCTGCATAATTTTTTAGCTCATTACGCAGACACTGATGTGGCTGCATTATTTTGCATTTGGTCCGGAAATGGAGAAAGCACAGTACATTGTGAAGAAGTCTATTTTTGCCTTTTTACGACTTGTGCCAATGTCGTACTTCAAAAATGGGAATTTGACATTTCACAGCATGAAGAGTTTTTCCCACAAATAGCGTTCATCTTACTATGCCTGCCATTCCAATTTCTACACGCCCTATCCATATTGCCTTGCTACCCTTCTTGCAAGTACAACAAGAATGTTTGTAGTTGGTGCTGTGCACTTAAAAAAACCTCTTTCTTCAGCGAGCCCTTTCTACCCAATTCTACTAAAGTGTTTTCCACAGAGCCATGCCTCCCTTTATTTAGCGGCATTCTGTGGAGCATATACGGTGCATGGCGCCCTGCAACCGGTCATTGGCAATTCTATTGTTCAACTCTGAAAGGAGCTTTCTTTATTTACCCTTTTTCTTTTTCCAGATGATTTCTATTTATTTTGGTCTTGTACCACACACCATAGAAGGAACAGAAGGCAAGGGCCGGTACAGAAGGGGCAGCACCTACAGGGATAACATAGGGGACGTGCAGAGAGAGGGAAATGTTGGGTGGCCCTCACTTAAATATGCGCCAGTCATTGTCATGCTCCCAGACTGACCTTTCCCAAGCACTTCCGAGTAGCGCCCCTTTGTAGAGTAGCGCATCGCAGTACATGGACAATACAATGCCCTTTGCCAGGTTAGGGTCAGTAGCACAGCATATGGTCTGCAAGGATGTTTTAAAACTCTGCTGCCCTACAGGAGTCTCCCTGTTATTGGCCGCAACAGATGTGGAGAATGCTGTACATGAAATTACCCTACTGCATTGTTGGAAGGGCAGTAGCCTGCCCACTGGTCCCTTGTGCTTCGATTTCAGTTCTCGTCACATGCAGTACGGACACTTCATTGTAAGGCATTAGCCATAGGACTAGCATTCACGGAGATTAATACATTCTGAAATTCAAAAATGCTTACAACAACGAGAAATGCAGCTTCATTACGTGGAGCAGGAAGATAATTATTCAGTGAGACCCAAGCGGCTACATTACTTTTCTAACCACCACTGATATTCTTTGTGCTCCAAAGAATCTGCTGTTTGCTTACTTCTCTTTACATGCAGTAGTATGTGAGTGACCAAGCCACACCAGCTTTGCCATTTTGCAGACTCACTACAAACTGTCACACCTGCAGTTAAATGTTTTCTCCAACTCTACGACCCGCAGGCGAAACCATTGACACTTTCCGTCACAGTGCTCAGTGCAGAGATGGTGTGTATGTTTCACGGATCATGGAAAGGCAAGCAGCACATCAATCAAATTAATGCAACATTTAACACGCCCACCATACACTGGAGGTTGCTGTTCCTTGTTTTCCAGTGGGCCTTATACAGCCAGGCGTGCTGCAGCCATAAATTGATAGGTTTGCACAGCAACCCACATAGTCGCCAGGACTACTTTAAATGCGGTAGCCTATGTATGAATCCGTAGGGCTGGCGACAGGGGCGGTGTTACCAGCGAACAGAGGATGCCCTATGCATGCAAATAGCTATACAACAGATAGACATGCGCTCCCACAACTAATTAAAAATGCATTAGAAGATGCAGCCATGCGGCCAGTACAAGAGTCCTATGGATACCTGCATTGTGATTGCACATATGCCGGCCAGGTGCAGTCTCCCTAAGAAACCTCCATATTGCTTACCTGCAGTCATCTCGGACAGTAATGTGCGGCATAGATTCACCATGCAATGTTAACACAAAAAGGAAAAACACTCACCAACACTTAACATGTACACCTTTAATTTCTAAGATACGCCAACACTATTAGGAAAGGGAAGGTGTGGCACAAATGGATACATACACAGAGGAATTTGGGCTTTCCACAAGTTCATCATGAGGGCAGCCAAGGAATCAGTGACAAAATGTTAACGGGACGTTATGGTTCAGTTGCAGTACCAAAAACCTATCACCTTTACAGAAAACACTACGCTAAAGCAACTTTACGGTTACAGTGCCCTACTATAAACCTATGAAATTCACTAAGAGAAAACATTGTTAAAGGGACATTATGGATACATTGCGCTACTAAAAACCTGTCCCCTTTACTGAAAAAACTATGCTAAAGGAACGTTCTGGTTACAGTGCCCTACTAAAAACCAAATTTCAAATTCAGTGAAAAAATGTTAGTAAAGGGACATTATGCTTCAGTTGCCCTGAGAACAACCTAGCAAACTCATTGCAAAAACCTTTGTTACAGGAATGTTACAGCTACTTTGCACTAACAACAACCTATCCATACTATGGTTACAAGTAAAACCGAAAAACCCCAGAAATTCGCCAGTTATGGTAAGCTAAGCAACCATAACTCGCGCCACCATTGTGCACTGCTAAGACTAACACCCATGACATCAAAGATGACATCACAAATGTCATTGTTGACATCACCTAACTGGTTGTCTTCATGCACACAAATGATTGCTGTGTGTCAGGCCTGCTTCTTCCCTTGTGTGTATGTATCATATGCTGTGACTGAACCCTTAGGAAAGTAGTGTAGGAACATATAAGAAGAGTAAGGTCTACAATCATAGTACCTTTTGAATGTTTACTTTCAGACTGTCAGTGAAGAAAAGCACCTGCCCTACATATGTCAGTGAACAAAAAAAGAGGGAGCTAGACATGTGATGTCATCTTTGATGTCATGGGTGTTAGTCTTAGCAGTCTAAAGTGGCGGCGCGAGTTATGCTTGCTTAGCTTACCATAACTGGCAAATTTCTAGGGTTTTTCGGTTTTACTTGTAACCATAGTATGGAGCACTATGCCCCAGCCCTTATTTGACATCTGAACACTTCACTACAATCCTCTTTACTGCTCTGTCCAAGGATCACTGTAAACTATCTCCTAGGATCACCCTCTCTTGGCTGATCTCTCAGTATCAGAGTTTTCAATTTACTCTAGGTGGGATGTCTCCCCCCCAGAGACTCATTATTGAGGCCCTGAAAGTGGATCCCGTGACTAGAGATCCCTGTCTGGCATTTCACTCCCTGAGTAGGTATCTCTCTGCTCTATGTCAGCTAAACATTCTAATAGCTGCCCGGCTTTATGTATCCACGATCCTTAATAGGCTCTACCTGCATGCTCAATGGCAAGTTCGAGAGTTAACTCAAAAGCCAACAATGCATACAATGTGCGTATTTGCTGATGATGTAGCGCTAGTCCTCTCTGTTCCTCCTATCTCTTTAAATTCTTTGTTGACCAAAATAAAATCCTTGTCAGAGATCGCGGGGTTCGAGATCAACTAAAATAAAGACTAAGTCCTTGGTCTGATTGTCCCCACGCTGGCGATGGAAACATTAAAAAAGGTGTTCCCGTTGCCATGGGCAGAGACATTTGTCAATAACTTGGACGGGAAAATAACACTCAGGATTCACTTTACACATCTAGTTACCCTAGACTATATGATTCCATAAAGTTAGGTCTGTCAAAGTGGAAAGACACAGACTTAACATGGCTGGGGAAGATTTGAAGGGTTGCGGCAAACATCCTTTCTTGACTGCTGTATATTTTTCAACCCACACCAGCTAGGATGACAATCACACTAGCGATTTGCCAAATAGACGTCATGTGGTTTATAATGGAGCAAGGAAGGCTATGTTCAAGAGACCAAGACACACGTTTTATTTTCCAAGACATATGTTTTATGTTCAACTCAAACGTGTGGGGGAGTGCACTCGAGCCATTGTGTGAACCTGGCATAGGATGGTAACAAAGGCTCCATTGTCCTTTCCCCCCCCAACACCATTTAAACTTATCCACGTGTCATTTAATTTCTAGATGGTGAAAATAATTTGTTGTTCGTATGTATGGAGAATTATGGGTGGAGGACATAAAAGTGACGCGTTATTGTCTATTGAGACACCTGGCTCTTCAAAAGAAAAAGAAGCAAAGGGCATCTAAAAAGCTGTCTGACCTTGTGGAAGCATTTAAACAGGTCACAGCAACAAAAGGCACAATTTCAACTGCATGTAAAATACTCACTGACTAACAGGGTATCCGGTATGGTAGTCTATAAAGAATAGTGGAACACTGAGAAAGAGTTGAGGAAACATGTAAACATTTATGAATTAGAATATACAAAACGACTACATGCAAACTGCAGTTAGAAAGACAATGTAGGATTGTTTACAGATGGCTACACGCTACTTTTACCATAACTAGGATGACTTTTGGTTGGACGTGAGATCCAACACTTAATGTGCCTTACTCCCCCAGACTTTGCATCTTATTGGAGCATGACCGAAAACGTACTCCTAGCAGCTCAATTGCTGATCGCTTCTCACTGTGTACAAACATGATTTTAACACTCCAAAGGTGGTACTGTAGGGTACAGCCCATAGTTGCTTTGGAGAAACTAACTTCTGCTATCAAATATCACCAGAAACATGCAAAAGGGTTTGGAGACAATTCCAAAAAAGATTTGACCTGACCAACAAGCCTCAACCTGTATTAACTTCTTTGGACTCGATGGAGAGGATCAGTAATGAAGTATATTAATTTGTGGAATAGAAGAAGAAATGGGTGGGAGGGAGGACTCAGCAAGAAGATGCATATTCAAATATGTCTCTACTTGATAAATGTATTGGATCTTTCTGTCGTAACTCCAAAAATTAATACAAAGAATTGATGAAATATTCCCCCAATCCAACCACTCATTAAACATCCCTTCATGCACCATGTCGAAGATAATATTCCAATAACACCTCAGCAATATCCTAGCAGCCCTCAAAGCAAACTGTTAAGAAGATGGCATACTCCCTACATCCTTCATAACATCTATCAAAGATGTCCCCCAAGGTTAATGTTATTTTATTAAGTCACCTGTTGCTTACAGTTTGTTTTGTATTGTCACTGGTCTATGTCCGACCTTATCCACATCCTCATAAACTGGCTCACCATTTGTTCCCATCTTTGTGCTATTGTAGAGGCACCCTTCTGGGAAATGCCTCTGCTATCTGTAAGTCACTTTTCATCGAAACTGGCATCTCTGTTCTTCACAAAAATACAAGTATTCATGCCAGTCTGCAATGCCATCAACACTTCCATCTCTCAAGGTAACTTTATCAATACACTAAAGACCATCCAAATCCTACCCTTACTGGAAAAACCCATAATCGACTTGGTGAATTTGGCCGACTACTGTACCCTTCATATAAAAAAGTAATTGGAAATAATATTGCCATACAACTACTTGGGAAAATCTCACAGAAAAAGGTACTTTTAAGCTACCAGTCTAGCGTCTGACTAAAGAACATCACTGAGACTGTTACCTGACCTGAATTATCAATAACAGCATCCACATTATAAACAAGACCGACCCCTGCCTGCTGGTCCTGCCGGACCTCTCTGATACGTTCAACAGTGTGGATTACAAGGCCATCATAGCATCCTTGCCACACACATGGGGTTAGAATATTCTGTCCTGCTAAAATTCATCTAATATCTTGCAGATTAATTGCAACATTTCCAGGTGGGTACTGATAGATCACAAAGCTGCCTTTTCCACAAGAATTCTGACTCCCCCCAATTACCTCCACATGGAATCGCTGACCAAACTCCTCACCAGCCTCAACGTCAAGATATGCCAAAATAGGAAAAACACATAGGTGTTCCTGAAGATCAACTTTATATTGAAATCTATTATTAAAACATTGCCACTCCCTCATCTATGCATGGGCGTCGAGTGCCTATTTGTAACTGAAATCACAAAAAACAGATTAATCCTCCCGGGGAAATCCTCTCAACATGCCTAAGTGCAAAAATGGCTGACTGAAATTAACCTCTGCGGATTCACAGTTCAACTGAATCCTCATGAAAAGTCACCACAAAATGCGAGCTCTAATCCAAGAACCACATATTAACACATGGTTTCTAAAGGCGGGGGCCATTATGCCACAGGCGCATAGCTTATTTTCAAGACAGCACTTGATTGCTTCTAGTTTTTTTCAGTAGGAAGGACATTTGTCAATATTAAGCTAGGGATTCCTGCCACAGTGGACAAACTACCTAATTTGAATATCCTAAAAAAACATTGAACAGGTGAGTTATTTTCATGGATTTTCGAATTCCACCTACTCCAGTAGCACAACATGTCAATTATCAATAGCAAAATCCTTCATGATGATCTTGGAGCTTGCAGAGGGCTTGAGAGCAGATTAAATGCTCATTAAACTAACCAACAGATCTTTCAGAAACATGAATTGTCAGAAGAGCTGGAGCAGAGTGGATCCCATGAGCTTGGCATCTCTTAATACCCTGTCTTTTTTTCGATTGACGTCAGGAGTAGACGTGGACCAATAGATTGTCCCTGAATACTTGAGGTCATCCCTGAAGCAGGAAGTAGTTCTTACTGCAATGCCTCTTCCATGGCCTACCCCAAGAAATCCATCAACCTGCCATGAATGGTCATGAGCAGCTAGGTTCATCGTGGGTCTCACCCCTTGGGAACATAAAACAGCAGATGTGACATGCACTGCCCCCTCATCCCAGCTCTGTACACAGACTGCAAATGGTGACAGAGGCATTCAGCCATTTTCTTGATTGTCTCCTACACTGTTCACCTCTCCCATGAGCTTGATTCTCTAGGGATTTATTCCTTAGGATAGCAATGGGGCCCACTGAATCTGACTCTAGATACTTTCCGCAAGGAAATAGGAGGTCCACATCTCTTTGGGAAATATGAGTTTTATTTCCTGTAATGAGCACCTGCCGCCCATCTGAAATGCCCAAGGAAGAACTGGTGGATCTGTTGGAGCTCCTCCATTTTTGGAAGAGATCTAGACTATTCTACGGAATCACATAAAGAGTTACTGTTGGAGTATTTACCTCGCGCCTAAAAACACTTGTGTACAGGCACGTTATAAATGACATCATTTCATATGGCAAGCCCTCCCCCGATATTACCTTCTGCTCTGATTATATGTGCCTTCGGCTTCATCAATGAGCCAAAAGATACCTTTTTAATGTGTGCGACCCCGTCTCTTTGCTCGTACAATTTTGTAAATACCTTGCTTAATTTTAGTTACAGTGTCAGAAAGATTTCTAGAGCAAATGTGATATTTTGGCTAAAAACAAATGTTATCAGGGTGTTTGTACATATTGTGCATGTGTGTTTAAATGCCTGTTTAGCATAAAGGGCCAGGAGCGCAAAAAGGTCTTTTGAATGTGTCCTAAGTTCAATGGAATTAGTAGCTTATCTGAGGTCATAATTGGTATTTCTGATAAACTCAGGAAGGATGATGGAAGGAATGTATTTCGGTCCCGATTCATGAAATCGGACAAAGATAAAGTGTAAATTACCTAGTTTGACTGCAGGTATGGGAAAATGGACTCATGAGTCAGAAAGAATGACAGTGGGAATTACGGTAGCAGTGGATGACATAAAAGGCCTGCTAGCAGCTATCCTAGGGAAGAGAGCTCATGACATTTGGAGACGAGCAGGGTATGCAAGTGTGACAGCGCAAAACATGATACACGGTGGAGCGCCATTTAATAATTGCAGAGCAGACGTATGGAGGGCACTTAGAGTACAATATCCTGGCACATCAGATATGGGTGCGATTATGGCAAGGAAAATGAGTGAGGACGAAGATCCTGTTGCTTTTATTCAAGAAATTAATGAACGTTGGTGTCTTGAGACGAGGGAACCGTGGGATAAAATAGTAGCATCACTTTTATCATATTCTATGTCAGGAACCGCCCAAGCCAGGGCAACAGCAGATGAAGAAACAGGTAGGGATGAAGGCGAAGCCATTGCCAGAAATACAGCTAACTATCTGTCATCACTGTCGATTATTACAAGAGAAGAATATAAAGAAGATGAGAGTAGAAAGCAGGAGAACACAAAATTGGTTCAGAAAGAATTGTCAAAATTTGCCATGCAAGGAACAGTATTGACAAGTGGTGGCAGAGTAGCAATACAAGAGTTACAGCCAGCACAGACAAGCAATGTAGGATTTCCTATAGATCAAGGTGGATAAGAGGTAGGGGTAATGGAACAAGAGGAAGAGGCAGATTTCAAAACCCTCAAGGGAGTGGAAGATTGCCACAGCAATGTAGGAATTGTGGGACGACAGAACAGGACATATGGCCCGAACGTGTAGAAGTAGAGGGGGGCATGAAGCAGAACTGACAAGCTCCCTGAGGGAGGATGGGCTATTCTCCACAATTTATTTATTTATTTATTCACATTTGTTTAGCGCACAGGCAGCCCAGTGGGCATCGTGGCGCTTGTTACATGACTTGTTGTACATACAGTGAAGTCATTACTTAGTTGCAAGAGAAATAATGGTAGCTACAGGAGAGGAGGAGAAGAGAGGAGGAGAAGAGAGGAGAGGAGGAGGAGAGAGTAGATGACACGAAGGAAGAGGAATTAGTTAAACAAGGTGGTTTTCAGTTTTTTTCGGAAGGCAGTGAGAGAGGTTTCTGCTCTGAGCATGCTAGGTAGTGTGTTCCATAGCTTAGGGGCAATGTAGGGGAAACTTATTCCACCTGCTCTGGCTCGTTTGATGCGTGGGACCCTAAATTGGTTGGTGTGGCATTGCCTGGTTGGTCTGGTGGAGTGAGATCTGGCTAGCGTCTCAGACAGGTATGAAGGTGCAGACAAGTTGATACATTTGTGTGCAGTGGTAAGTATTTTGAATTTAATGCGCTTTTTGACAGGTAGCCAGTGTGCTGCCTTTCTGGCTTGCGCAATGTGGTCACTTTTAGGTATATTGAGAGCTGCTCTTAGTGCATTGTTCTATGTTGTTTGGAGTTCATTGAGATTGGAGTTGGAGGTGCCAGCCAATAGCGCATTACAATAATCTAGTTTGGCTCCAATGGTGGCTCTGGCAATAGAGAGGCAGTTATCTTTGGTAAGGAAAGGTTTGATGGCATTAATGAACTTAATGCTCAGGGCGGAGGCAGAAACAATGGAGTTGACTTGCTTGTCCATGGAGAGTGAGGCATCAATGTGGACTCCTAGTGTTTTAACAGAAGGTAGAACTGGGATGACACAATTGTCTATGCAGAAGTTGGTGTAGAGTGGGTCGAGGTTAGTGAGAGTGGATTTTTTGAGAATTTCGGTCTTATCTCCGTTAAGACATAGGCCGTTCGTGGCCATCCATGCTTGGATGGTGGCGTATATATTCTGGAGGGTGGCTGCGTCCTGATGGTAGAGTCCTGTGAGCGGAAGGAGTACTTGGGTATCGTCAGCGTAGTTGGTGTATGTGATCCCAAGTGCGTCCAGTTTATCAAAGAGAGGTTTGGTAAAAAGATTATAGAGAGTAGGAGCCGTACATGAGCCCTGAGGGACTCCATGCCTGATGGTGGTAGGCTCTGCGTTAGCTATACTGGAAAACACTTTCATCACTCTTCCTTCGAGGAAGGAGGTGATCCAGTTTGTGGCCTGTTTGGAGAAATGTGCGGCCTGAGTGAGATGGTTAGTGAGGATGGCATGATCGACTAAATCAAATGCCGCCGAGAGGTCTGGGAGGAGCAGAAGAGCTGGCTTGCCTTTGTCTAAAATTAGGGTAATTTGGTTCTTCAGGTCTAGTAAAGCGGTTTCAGTGCCATGACCTTTGCGGAATCCGGACTGCCTTTTACCTAGGACAGAGTTATTTTCCAGGTAGGACTGTATCTGCATGTGTGCAGCTTTATCTAAGGTTTTTAGAAGAAATGGAACCGTTGTAATGGGCCGGTAGTTGTTAGGTTGGGAAGGGTCCAGGGTTGGCTTCTTTAAGAGCGGGCGCACCCACGCCTCTTTAAGGCTGTCAGGGACTTTGCCCGTCTTAAATGAGGCGTTAATGAATGCTGTGATGATCGGTGTGAGGGGTGCCGCACACTCTTTAATGATGTTGGGGGGGCATATATTGCCTTTGCATTGAGATGGTTTGAGCTGTTTGAGGATGTGGAGAGGATCGGATTCGGTGATTGTAGAAAAATTGAATTTGGAAGTGTGCTTATCTTTAGCAGTATTGACGGAGAGGGTCTGTTGGGGGTGCAGGGCCTTGAAGTGTTCTGCTATTTTATTTTGAAGAAGGTCTATTTTATTTGACATCGCTGTTTGGATGCTATTACACCAGGCTTCATCCTTAACAATCTCATCTGTACAGATAGGGGGGACGGTGAGCTCTTTAAAGATAGTGAAAAGCTCTTTTGAGTGGGAGTTAGCTTCCATGATACATTTATTGTAGGTTTCTGACTTTGCCTTAAATATGGCACTTTTGTATTTTTTAGAAATACAAAGAAAGTCTATTTTGGTGGCATCGCAGGGATTGGCCTGCCATGTTTTGACGGCTTGGCTCTTGCATTGGCGTAGATTTAATAGGTCCTCCGTGAACCATGAGTTGGAGTGAAACAATTTTATTTCTTTTTTGTTTTCAAGAGGAGCTGCAGCGTTGATGGCATGGGTAAGGGTGTCTTTGAAGATCTCTGCTAGAATGTTGGGGTCAGAGGAGAAAGGAGGTGCTAGGCAGGGGTTTTTGATTAAGGGACGTATATTGTCTGCTGTAAGTTTTTTGGCACTTCTGGCTATCTTGGCCGGTGTGGGTATAAGTGGTTTGGAGTATAAGGACATGGGAATGCAGAATTGAAGGCAGTTGTGATCAGACCATGGAAGGGCTGTGTTGGAGTTGAGGGTGGATCCACAGTTGTGATCTGCCACCCAGTCTAAGATATGGCCTTTATTATGGGTCGGGGCAGTGACTATCTGTGTGAATCCTAGATCTGTGAGGTTTCTGGCGAGAGTGGTAGCTGCTTTGTCAATTTTATCATTGTATCCAAGGTTTAGGTCTCCTAGGAGCAGTGTTTTGGAAGTTTGTTTGATGTTTTTTCCAAGGAGATGGTTGACTATGCCTGTGAAGTTATTGACAGGGCCTGGGGGTCTATATATGTCATGAATGTTTACTGTATCTTTACGGGAAAGGGTGAGTTTGGCTGAGAGGATGTCAGTGGTGTCTTCCCCGGTGGTGGGAGTCTGTCTTAAGGCTAGGGTGTCTTTAAAAATTAGAGCGACCCCACCTCCCGTTTTAGCTACCCTGTCCTGTCTTAAGATCGAGTAACCAGATGGTAACGCTAGGCTGATAGTAGGGCCAGAGGCAGAATGCAACCATGTTTCTGTTATGGCTAACATATCTAAGTCTTGGCTGCTAATAATATCATTGACTTCTAACGTGTGGGCGTTGAGTGAGCGAACATTTAATAGAGCACATTTAAGGTGTTGGAGCTTTTTTGAATGTGGTGGCTTGAGGTCGATAATAGGAATCAGCTTTTTGGTAGTGTGGGTAGGCTTATTGGTCCTGTGATGTCTGGGAGGAGCGAGCATCGGCGCCCTGTTAAGGCGCTTGTGGGTAATAGTGTATGGCGGGTGGCAGTTCTTAGCGTGAGTGCGTGAGCCTAGGCGTGAGTTCCTAAGTGTTACCGGCATGGGTGTGGAGGGGAATGCTAAAGGGAATGTGCGTGTTCTGAGTCTGTGCTGCCTGAGTGTGATCTCGGGCATTTTGCGGGGAGTAGCGTGTATGGTGATGTGCCTAAGTTCCATGATATGGCTGTTGGGTTGCCCTGTGGGCACGAAGTAGGCAATACTACTAGTAAGTAAGATGTAGACTAAACCTATGAGGATGTGCAGTGTGTGGGTGATGTACATATTGAGATTGGGCAGCGAGAGCTGGGATGCTATAAGGGTTAGACAACACAATATCACAGTGGTCTCTAAGCGACCATAAGGCACAACACAATAGCACAGTGGTCTCTAAGCGACCATAAGGCACAGCACAATAGCACACTGGTCTCTAAGCGACCATAAGGCCCAACACAATAACACAGTGGTCTCTAAGCGATCATAAGGCACAACATAATAGCACAGTGGTCTCAAGGCGACCATAAGGCACAACACAGTAACACAGTGGTCTCTAAGTGACCATAAGGCACAACACAATAGCACAGTGGTCTCTAAGCGATCATAAGGCACAACACCATAACACAGTGGTCTCTAAGCGACCATAAGGCAATATAATACACAACCACAGGAATATTATGCCCAAGATCACACGCAGAATCTGACATGTGTGTTGCAAATACAGCAAGTGGAGCAAGTTCCATTGCAAGCACAATCGCCACAAGGGCAACTACAGCAAATGCCTATGCAAACCCAACAAGTACAGACCCAGCAAGCACAGATGCAACAAGCAATGGTGTCACAGAAACGAACACAGGAACACCACAAGCACTCACACTGAGGATAGGGAATGTGACTGTGGTAGGAGGAAACACCTTCACAGGTACAGGAATTCATTTATATCCACAATAGGAAAGCCCACAGTGTGACCTGATGTGTTCAGTGCTATTAGTGACACCAGGCCCCCAAGAGGAACCATGGGTCAGGGTAACGAGAGGAGGCAAGACATTTTCGTTTCTTGTAGACACTGGAGCAACTCATTCCTGTGTTCAAGAGGGAAAGTACCCAATGTCTGGCATTGCCATGAATGTGCAGGGGATTTCTGGGTCTATGAGTTTAGTTCCTTTTACTGATGACCTACCAATCGCTACAGGAGAACGTGATGTGTCTATGCCACTATTGTATCCTCGGCAGACACCAGCTAACATATTAGGACGTGATTTGATGACAAAACTTAACATGACCACATCTTTCACTGACAAAGGGATAGTGTGTTCCACTCCAGGAATGCATTACACAAATGTAAGAGAGTTAGATTAGCATTTACAGTTCAAAAGGCATTATGAGATGTCTCTTTAGACCCAAAAGTATTTCTGTATGGAGTAAATATTGTGTTGACATGGCTTCCTAGATTGATAGGTAAGCTGTTGAGAATACCTGACAAGTTTTTGTTCAGGCCAGAAATACCTATGGATGATAACGAAGGACTGTTTATCCCCGTAGAATTGGAGGAAGTGATAGTGAGAGAGTAAAGGATGATTATTCATGGGACATATGATGAAGGAAAAGCATGGAGAACAGTAATAGCCCTTGACTAAGGACACAGATTAACAGACTTGAGAGATGAGCAGCTATGTAGAATTGAGAATTCAGATGGTGAATTAGTATTTTTTATAAGTCTCACTTATTGGATTAAAGATGAGAATAGAGAAATAACACAGAGAATGGCATTGGTACAAAAAGAAACCGTCATTCTTCCAAGAAGATTTAGAAAAGGTGTCAAGCATTTTAAGGACCAGCAGTTCATATAACATGGGTCTATTGAGTGGAGCAGGAGCTGTTCAAATTAGGCTCTAGCCAGGAGCACATTTGCCCTGAGCAAAGCAGTATCCCATGTCAAGAGAAGCAGATGAAGGCATATTTGAAACCATTTCCTCTTTAGTATAGCAGGGCATATTGGTGGCATCAATGTATCAATGTAACACGGCTGTGTACCCAGTGAAGAAATCAAAAGGGGGGTCGTGGAGATTTATTTAGGATCTACGACCTCTAAACAATATTGTCGAAGTTTCCTCTGGTTCCAAATCCAGCTACAATATTATTGTAGCTCCTGGCCTCCAGGGCACTCCTGGCCCTTGCCATCCCAGATGGCTACACCGTCCTCAGAAATGACCACCAATCTAACCTCACCAAAGGGGGCGGCGTCGCATTTATACATAGGGACAACATCAACATGAGACTCATCCCCAACACCCAATTTAGCTCTGCCGAATCTCTATCTGTTAAACTATCTTTGTCACCAATCAACACAGCAACACTACACCTTATTTACAGACCACCAGGACCCATCACCTCCTTCGCGGAGGATATTACATCTGTCCTTACTGATAATACCAAGCCCAACTCCCGAGTGCTATTACTAGGAGACATTAACCTTGGCTTATCATATCCTAAGGATACCATGGCCACTGAGTTTGCCAATATCATATCTAACCTAGGCTTCCAGCAACGTATCTTCTAACCCACCCATAACAAGGGTAGAACGCTCGACTGGATTGCAGATTTAAATTGCAACACATCAATAAGCTCCAACTCCACCTGTGCTTGGTCTGACCATCACATCATCATCTTTCACATACCTGCCACCAACCCCTCTCATAAACCTAATATAGCGCCCCCTATTCCTACTAGGAACAAAAAAGACATCACTTAGGACAAACTACTCCCCATCATCCTACCTATTCTTAACACCTGTACTCTACAATACAACAACCCCACCATCCTAGTGGACACCTTCAAATAAGCACTCCTCAAAGCCATAGACACTATAGCACCGCTCAAACTATGGAAAGCTAAACAACGGGCTTCTTTGAACTCATGGTTTACACCACAACTTGGAGATCTGCTTAAAGAAAATCGTAAGGCTGAAACGCTTTGGAGAAGTCTCCCTTGCGCAACCAACAAAGACAACCTCTTCATCGCATCCCTTAACTACAAGGAAGTGATTTTTCAAGCAAAAAAAGAGACATACAACCAGCGTATTTTGCAAGCAGAATCCAACACTAAGGAGTTATTTAAAATTCTCAAAGAATTAGAATCCCCCTCACCTATCCTTGACACATGTAGCAAAGACAGCACATGGTGCAATAATATCCAAAATGCTCTCCTCACAAAAATAACCACCTTACAAGCTAAAATCAATGCCAAACAAAATTGCCTTCTTGCCACCTCTCAATCTAAACTCCCCACTCCCAAGACGGACACCACCGCCTTCACCCACACCCCTTTTAGCTTTACACCCCTCACTATTCCTGAGGTTGAAAAAAATATTAGCAACAAATAACCATCCAACTGCCAAGGCGACTCCTGCCCTGCACCGATTATTAAGGAATCAGCTCATGACCTTGCCCCTTTCATTACCACCTTCATAAATTCCTCATTCCACTCTGGAATTTTTCCTAACAATCTAAAAGATGCGTGGGTCATCCCCTTGCTAAACAAAAACCACACTAGATCCAGCAACACCATCCAACTACAGAACCATCACCAAGGTCCCGTTCCTTCTAAAAATATTAGATAGAGCAGCTTACTTACAGATACAGAAGTATCAAGAAACTAACAACTTACTTGGCACAATACAATCTGGCTTTAGACCTAAGCATGGGACAGAAGCAGCATTACTAGACCTCAAAACCCAAATGGAGGACCTAAAAGACAAAGGCAAACTGGCCCTCCTTCTACTCTTGGACCTGTCAGCAGCCTTCGATTTGGTCAATCACCGAATCCTCTGCCACCATTTGAAAACAGCTGCCCACTTTTCCGAAAAAGCAACTGATTGGATCAGATCCTTCTTGGACAATAGGCACATGAGAGTATTCTCCCCCAGTGCTTCTGCAGATCCAACTCCGGTCCCCTGTGGAGCCCCACAAGGGTCATGTGTATCTCCCACACGTTACAGTGTATTTACCAAACCTCCGTTTGATGTGCTTGACTATCTGGGTGTCACCTATACCAATTACGCTGAGGACACCCAGATACTAATTCCTATCACTGGCGACTACATCGCTGACTCTAAAGCTCTAAATGACATCTACCAAGTTGCCCAAGCTTGGATGGCTCAACACAAGCTCTGTCTAAATGATGATAAGACAGAGCTCAACATCCTTGGCACCCAACAAAGACTCAATAAGCTTGACCCTTCGTTTAACACCTTCAATATCGATGGTAACTCTATCAAAGTATCCAAAGATACAAAAACACTGGGAATCTACCTTGATTCCACACTATCCCTTAATAGACAAACCAATGCGGTCGTCGCCGCCTCTGCTTACACATGCAAGCTGATCACTGCCTGCTGTCCATTCCTCTCCACTCAGAATAGCATTATTCTTGCTAGGACCTTGGTCATGTCCAAACAAGATTATCGTAATGCTCTCTATCAAGGCTCCAACCAACGCAACCTTCACAAGCTCCAGACCACTCAAAATAATGCTATCAGAGCGGCTCTCAACATCCCTAGATCTGCACACATCACCGAAACTAGGAAAAGTCTCCACTGGCTCTCAGTTGCCCAAAGGATATCATTGAAATCCCTGGCCATTACTCACAAATGTGTCAACAACCAGGCTCCCATCTACCTAGCCTCTCGGTTCTCTCAGTATTTACCCACACGATCACTCAGATCTTCCCAAGCACAATGTCTCATGATCCCCAGATACAAACTACAGACAGCTGGAGGCGCTAGCTTCCCAGTCTTAGCTGCCAAACTCTGGAACACACTGCCACTCACCATTAGAACCCTACCCCCTCCCACCGTATTCAAACAGAAAGTCAAATTATGGCTATCCGCTATATGTGACCAATTGCCTGCACAAGCTATCTAATCCTTTCCTGCAATGTTATGTACTTTACTTTTGAATGTTCTCTGATTGTTGTAACTTATTTGTACTGTGAATATAACTGACTGATGTAAACCTTTCTTATGTACCTGCTGATCTAAGATATGCGCCCAGTTGCCCTCGGGCCTGGTGCGCTATACAAATGAAATAAATACAAATACAAATGTAATATTCCAGCCATAGCCAAGTATTTTACAGCAATAGATTTAAAGAACACCTTCTTTTCAATATCCCTTCATGAGGACTCACAAGATTTGACTTAGTGTTTGTATAGAAAGAAGTGCTGGAAACATAGAAGCCTGCCTCAGGGGTACTATGCGACCCCCTTGATCTTTAATAGGGTCCTTAATATGGACCTAGGAAACATACAACTTGAGAGCACAAAAATTCAGTATGTAGATCATATATTAGTGTGCAGCGAGACAGATGAAAAGTGCAGAAATATATTTGATGTATATATATATATATATATATATATATATGATATAAAGTAGTCAAAGAGAAATTACAGTTTGCCAGGAACAAGTTATCTACATAGGATAGCTAATCTCTCAAGAATGGAGAAAAGGGACACCTGAGAGAGCAGAAGCAAACATGAAGACTCCAAAACCTGAAACAGTGAGGGAAATGCAACACTTTTTAGGCCTGTGTAACTACTGCAGGGCCTGGCTTTTTGATTACAGTGCATATATTCAACCACTTGTAAAAGGACTTAAGGAAGCACATGTAGGTAAAAGTGAGATAATATGGTCAGATGAGATGACTGAAGGATTTGAAGGATAAAAAGGGCGATTTGTGCAGACCCTGTGTTAGGAATCCCAGACTATAATGAGGAGTAATATTTATTCCCACACTCTAATGGAGAAGTAATGATGGCAGTGCTCATGCCAAAGACAACATTAGGGCATGGACATAAACCACTAGCCTATTGTAGTGGGATTTTAGACCCAATAATGAAAGAACATTATCTTTTTGCGAACAAGCGTTAGCTGCTGCTGTTTTTGCAATTGAAAAAGCTGCAAGTATTACAATGGGTTGTTCAATGATGTTATTCATGGGGATTCCTAATTTGCCATTTTGGAGAAGCCCAAAAGTACATTGACTATGCAAAGAGCATCAGGAAATGAAGTAACTATTTCAAACCCAGCAATCAAAATTGTTAGATGTAGAGTAGTGAATCCAGCACATTCATAGCAAAACCAGTAGGGAAGGAGGACTATGTTCATGACAGTACAACGTATACAGAGTTTTATGAAGATATTTCCCATGCTAGAGAAAGTGCTCTTGGAGAAGGAGAAATTCTATTAACTGACGGTTCTTCAAAAATTGACCAAATTACAGGAGCAAGACATACAGGATCGGCAGTTGTGATGCTAAAAAAGAATGGTGAATTTGAAGTACTGACAACTGCGAGATTGCCTTCAGATCTTTCAGCACATGCTGCAGAATTAGTGGCACTTATCGACACACTCCAGATATATGAGGATGAGAAAGTGACAGTGTACTCTGACTCCACCTATGTTACGTCAACCGTACACACAGGTTTGTCATGCTGGGAAAGGAGGGCTTTCCTCTACACAGAAGTCACACCAGCGCAACATGCGTTTGTATTGGATAAGCTCATTAAGGCACTAAAGCTTCCATTGGCTATCGTCATGGTGAAATGTGCAGCCCATACTAAGAGGGCAGACATCAGTTCTTGCAGTAACAAAGCCGCAGCTATAGAAGCCAAAATGGAAACATATTACACAAATATTTCTGATTTTGAAGTAAAAAGTGTTAAGCAAATGTCAGGATAATGTATGATGGTGAAGGAAGGTTTTAATATGCTGTCCATTGTACAGTTAATTGAGATACATGCACCACAAGAAGAGCAGGATATATGGAAGAGACAGGGGTGTTCTATAACCCACACAGAGGCTATATGAAGACAAGATAGTACTGGAAAGCTAGTAATGCCTCTAGCATTATTGAAGGTAGCGCTGGAGCAGCTCCACTACCCCGCACACAGAACTAGAGAGAGTCTTGCTGCCGTGATCACAGATTACTGGTTTTCACCAAATTTGTAAGAACATGTGGCACAGTTTATTGTGAACTGCATTGTATGCCAGAGGTTCACAGCAGGGCACACTTTGCGAACAGTGAGAGGAGAAATCCCTAGACCCAATGGTCCTACATGTTAGTGGTAGTTTGTCCCTTTTCCTGATGGATTGAGTCAGGTCCATGTATGTACCCCAATGCTACATGTGCTGCCAAGTTTCTCAAACGTGAGGTGTTTCCTAGATGGGGTGTGTGAAAGTCCTGCGTTCTGATAATGGGCCACATTTTGTAAATTAATAGTTTGAACAAATAACTCTTTTATTAGGCATAAAGCACATGTTTTCACCTGCCTATTACACACATGTGAATGGCACTTGTGTGAGGTTAAAATGACTCCTTAAAGGAAGGATAGTGAAGATCAAGATAACTTTGAAGAAGGGATAACTGCATTGCCTACCCCTTCCATTATTTGCACTGAGAAATCTGCCTGGCTCAGATCACCAACTTACTCCTCATGAGTTGATGACTGGACAACATATGAGAGTACCCCTTGCTCCTCCCACTTGAGTATGACCTGATGCCCACAGTGTAGCAAAAACATTAGGTGATGAGATGCATGATTATTTAACAAATATGACAGCTAGTGTTTCTTTAATTTTTCAACAGATCAAAAATCGGAGGGGTCAAAGAAGATTGAAGAAGACTGCCAAGCAGTTTATCCTACAGACTTATTAAAACAGCCTAGTTTGTATCCAGGGGACCAAGTGCTTGTAAGAAGTTTTGTATGCACCTGGAATAAACCCAGTTTTGAAGGACCGTACCTAGTAGAGGCGGTCAATCCTACCGCAGTGAAAATCGAAGGAAGAAGAGCTTGGTTACATTTCAATGATGTAAATCCATATAAAGGAGAGACCCTGACCCCTCCTGCACCCGTCGACAAAAGTAGCAAGAGAATAAATTCCACGGATGAAGATAAGATTGGCTACCAAGAGCCAAAAGAAAGACTTATCGAAAAAAAGACAATTTGAACTTTAAAAAAATCCCTAGTCTAAAGGGAAAAATGAATGAACATTTCAAAGTATCAATTGAACAATTCTAGTTAGGCTAAAGAGACAATGCATTTCAGATGAAATAGAAAGAGCACACAACACTTTATGTTGCCTATAGCAATAATGTTGCACACATTCTTGTATGCTGTTTTAACTTGCATTCTTCAATCATACCAAGCTTTAGTAAGACGACATGTTGATATCATCACATTTCTGGACATCCTAAAAAGAGTTTTATTATTTTCAAGATTATTATTGTGATTATTTTACAATTTCTATTATAAAAAAGCGTGGTTTATAAAAGTGACAAAAAATATATGTTGAATTAAAGAGAATGGGGATTTTGCAAGTTACAAAAGACACACTGCCAGCAAGAAGATTGATAAGTTTATTTGGAATACTTTTTGGAACCTCATTTTATACAATAGTTTGTCTTTCCTTCATTATCATCATGGCATTTCATCAAATAGTGATTAATAATGCAGATGAGGTGTTTAGCAATGAGACATCTATTTTCATCTGTAACAAAAGCACAAGTGATATTTTCTTTGATATTTCTAAACAAATTCTTCAAATGAAGAGAGATGCTGAATAAGATCATGAGGTTATAAATGCATATCTTGCTAATTCAGCCCATTTAAAGAATAATATGTGGTATCAACATATGAAGGAGTTGGGGAGGAGAATGTCAGATGTGAACTGCTATTTGTGTTCTCTCATCCCTTATGCCATGACCCAGCCAGAACATTTATCACAAGAGAAATACCAGTATGTGATGCAAATTGTATCAGCTATCGAGCAGCATGCATGACAAGATGACAATTAGAAGGGAAATGGGCATCCCTACGATGGAGGTCAAGGAAGACATTCCCATATGAAGATAGATACATAAAAAAGCAGCAAATGGAAAAAGACCCAGAGTGGAAAAGTAGAATGCTCACATATTCCCTGAGTGGTATGACTGGAGACCAGATAAGGATTGTTGAACAAAAGAGACTGGGTTCTGCAGATGCATGAGAAATGCCAGGATTGCCAGGATGCTGCGAGACACCTCAGCTATTAGTATGTGGACAGGTAGACAGCATCACAAGTTGGGAAGACAGAATGCTAGCATGTAGCACACATTTATTGGTGACAGCACGAGTACAGAGAGTGCAAATAGTGAATGATGAGTGCCTGAAAGAGTGGGCCAAGTATTCAAAATTATTAACATGGGTCAAAAATAAGGCAGGACCTGTATCCATACTGCCAATGAAGAATGCCACATTGTGTTTCAGGAACAGGTGTTTGACTAAAGTTGGGGAAAATACAGGATGCACGCAAATCATTGATGTACCAGAATGAATGGAGTAACTATCGTGTTAATGGACCACTTTTTGGCCTTTGGATCTAGAGCTTAAACGCAGCTGCCTATAAATTGGGGAGGAATATGCTCTATAGTGATCATACATGTTCCTGCATTGGTGATTACCCAAAGCGATCTCCATTGTATAAGTGTGGTCGGGGCTCCCTAGCTGTCACCCCACTTATCAGCAGAGAACACTTGGGCCCATAAAATATTCCCCGCCACAAGAAAGGAAGACTCAGTCATGGGGCAAAGTTACTGTCTTTTATTAGCAAACAAAATGACAGGATCACACCAGAAAAACAAGTATCCTCCTGAGCTCTTGTCTTCTAAGCATGTGTCACCCGGTTTTATCCTGGTGTGACGTCACACATCCAGGTTCCATCCCAGAAATATATTACACATTTACATTGGTTAGTTTGGGTTGGATGCATATGGGAGCTATACAGGTTAGTTCTACTGTTGGATAGACATATCTAGTGGCTCTTCCTAGTACCTCCTTTATTAGTATGAATCTACAATGTTGCACGGTCACAGAGAGACCATTGGCCCTTGCAACAAATGATGTCCCCATGTGAAAGGTGAATCTGGATTGGGCAGAATGTGTCCTCGCATCCTAGGGACCCTGGACGGTTGCCAGACTGAGTGTACCTTTTGAAGACAATGGGAATGAACATGGAGGTGTGAATTGTTCCCCAATGTTGCCATCTCTGATCACCAAAGTCTGAGAGAGTGCATTTAGTTAGTAGCTCGTGGGCAACACTTGTAGCTTTTTCCCCATCTGGTTTGATGAGAACAGTCATCCTCATCTACCTTGGTTGAATGGGCAATGTACAGTATGTATGGGTCACATGTCTGGAGACCGCACAATGGAGCTGTCCTGCTTGTAATTATGAGGATTTTAGCGTTATTTCCTGCCGGTGGCTCAATGTCTTGGTAACTGTAACTTTCCTTAGCTGAGTGCCTTGTTGCTGCTCACCTCTGGCTGCAGCGATCATGTCAGCTTTTCCATGTACTCGAAGGCTGTCTCTCCTTTGCCATTCATTTTAGAGACCTGTAGCTTCCATATTATTCCCTATGGCCTCTCTATGTAGTAGCAGTCAAGCATGTACAAGCTTAATATATGAACTCTTTGCATCTTACGGTTTCAGCTTTGCCGAAGGATATGAATATATAGGAGCATGTATGTGTGTCCCTCCTCTATCTACATGAGTCATAAGCATGTGCTTCATGCCTGTATGCAATAAACTAGTGCATGTTTGTGTAATTTCATGATTGGATGAATATGTACTTCAAGTATGATGTGGCTACGTCATAATGTCAGTTAGTCGACTTGCTCGATTGGTGTCATTTCCATGTTGTCCAAATCATCGATTGGGTACGGTCTGAACGGCTGTCAGAAAGAATAACACTTCTCACACCTGCGATACATTGACGATGGGGGTGATGGCCTAAGAGTGTGGCACATCTGTTGTTTCGCTACCTTTGTGTTGAGAGTCTTGTGGGGGGCATGAGGGACTGATTTGCCCCCCCAGCTACACTATATCGATGACTTTATGAAAATGGATGCACAGCAAAGAAGAAGAGATTGATTAACCTCATTCGACTGAAGAAAGTGAACTATTTCTCAGCAAAATCAATAGAACCCTATCATGACATTCAACCTGAGCATAAATTGTAGAACAGCAGTGATATTTACAGCCATTTTCATGCCAGGTGTTCAGACTGCAGTGAACGAAAAAAAAGTGGTTACAAATAACCAGGTGGGAGCTGTTACAAACAATAAACATGACAATAAAAGGATTTAATGCAATTAGAGAGGAATTGAGGGCCATCAGACTTATGACCCTCCAGAACCGGTATATTTTAGACTTAATTACATCAATGGATGGTGGCGTGTGTGCCAAGATCAGGGCTTCTTGCTGTACATACACACCAGCCCACGATGGAGAGAATGGAAACCTGACAGAGGCAATAATTATGCTGTCAACCATGCACACAAAAATGGAGGAAGAAGTAGATGAGACCAAAGGGGATGACTGGTTTTCTTCCCTGTTTTTATGGGTTCCAACGTGGCTAGCAAATGCCTGTAAGCTGCTTGGATACCAATACGGTGTTGGTATTGCTAGGATTATGTATTGTAAGAATAATCATAGGACAGTGCAAAAAGACAGCAAAGAAAGTCATTGGGATGAAGATAATGATTGATATGAATGCTGTGACTGATGAGAGCACAGAGACTGAAAGCACCACCCATGAGCACCTGATAGGAAGTACCTTGGCACCCCAGGAACAAAGTTGTATTGCCCTAAGGATCATAAGAACTATGTGGGATGTTTGGTGTTTTGTCAACTGACTGGGGAGTGTTGCCATATGGCCTGGAGTGTGGATGAGCTCGAGAGGGGAATGTAGAGAAGCAGATGTACACCTCATCTCTAGTGCCAGTCCCCTTACCTCTGTCATATTGGAAGAATAACAGGAAAGCACTGTGTATGACAACTAGTATCGTTCCAATAAAGCATTGAATATATGAGAGACGTTATGCACTCACACAACTGTAGCAGATGTACCCTTGCACTGATATGGTGGAAGGATTTCTGCATACACCATTGGTCCAAGAAGAGCTATAAGTGAAATATGACAAGAGTAAAGTGACATCATAAAGAGAAAACATGAGGATGCACTCAAACGATATTCAAATACTTAAAGAATGAAGATGTAACTGAAATAACTAAGTGAACATTTATGCAAAAACAAACAATTCATATGCATTGAGAATGCAAGTGAAAATAGATGAAGTAGATGGAGACATATAGAAGCTTGCTGCAGTACACAATATATGATGAGTAAAGCAGCCATGATGGAAAGATGGACGTTGACTCTGTACAAATAGCAAACAAGAAGCCTGAAGTAGAGAGACCATGGCTGCAGAGCTGACAGGTGCTGGAAAACAGCTTCATGCAAGGAACGAAGGGTATTTTGGATGGCTTAGGATCAAGGATACCAAATAAAGAAATAACTACAAGGCACAAGAGAAATCAAAGAGGATAAGCTACATATGCATGACATATTTCTCTTAGATTAAGTAAAGGAGTGAACATTTGCAAGTGCCAAGTATTGAACAAAGATGCAGAAAGCATATGCAAATCGGAGCAACCAAGTCTCCAGAGGCCAAGAGGAGTAATATCACTGAGTATAAGTGAATTAAATACAAAGTCAGGATTGACAAACTCATGGTCTCCTCACATGTGGTGCAAGACCAGAAAACAAGGCCTATTCATCAAGCTCCAGATGAAGAAACCGATGTACCTTCACTCCCTTAAAAGTCCCAATGAAGAGAACAGTCAGCATGGTCAACTACAAAGTAGAAGCCTTGGATTAGGGCCTAACTGATGAGACATTGTTGGCTAATTGGCCAAGTGGGCAGTGGTCTGACATTGTTCACTGCACCTGGGTTTCATTTTGCTTACGTGCTGTTAGGCAATCCGAATGTCCAAGGTTGGGCGAGAATGCCAACCAATCATGAGGGTCTACGCGGCAATGCACCATACATTGTTGCAGGGGCCAATCTGCTGCTGTTTTTTGCTATTATTCTGTATTTTACATAGTTAAGAGGTAGTTCAAGCCATGCCTACCAGATAAGTGGCAACCAATTATGTTACTAATACCCAAACAAAGTAGAGGTATATATGTTCCCCTAAAACAATTCCTCCCGTCAATAGGTTTTTACTGTTTGCTACGTATGATGACATCATAGCTGGCGTACATCAAGGAATAAAGCTTTGTGTAACCAAAGTATGTTTGAGAGTGAGTGAGCTGCAATTTGTTAGTTCACCAGATTTTTTCTACTTTATTTGAGCTGAAAATAAAGTAATATTTTGCCATATTCTTTGAATCTGTACAGTTATTTGGGTCTGAGATCGTTTATTGGTAATTCTATCTGGCACTTGAAATGTGCCAGTTTTACTGAAAGCACGTCATTTCCCCAACCTGCCTGCAATAAATAGCCAGCGCTTGTCCCACGCAAACATTGCAGTCACACTTCCCTCACACTCGCACAAATATACATAAACACTGAACTCATGCACATGCAGAAACATTCACATTTGGACACTCGGGGGCAACCCCTTCCATGCATGCACTCATACATACATACACATAGGTTCTTATACTTTGTTCATATTGCACCAGCTTTTGTCATTAAAAATTACTTCAAAAACATAAGCGTCTATAAAACCACACGATACGTTGCACTCATGCAGCTGCACTTTATGCAATGTAAAACATATAAGTTTAACATTTTAATTGAAACTTACATCTTTTTAGCTAGCACAAAAACAAGAGTGCCCTTCTATTGTCAGAGAGAGTTTGTCACTTAGACTCAAAGGTGAGTTAGACTTGTCTGCTGTAAGAAAAGTTTCCAGTGAGACTTCCCATCAGTAAGTGGGAGCGATTCATGATTCAATAGTGATTTGCTACCAGAAAGTGTGGTGTGCTGCACGAGCAACACACTATCAAACTGAGTGAGAATCGCTTTCTGTAACACTGATCCCAGTCATTCAGACTCACTCTTAATTAGTGAAACCTGGTCAAATATTGTTTTTGTATTTTTGTAATTGCATGTATTTGATAGTTTGCAAGATAATTCTCCAGAAATGGCATGCATAGGACAACATTGCAGATAGCTAAAGCAGTCCCAGGGCAGGGTGCCTTTACACAGTTACAATGATGATGTATTTGGGAGCGATCCATTTGGTGAAGGGACTATGCAGTAGTATATAGACAGGGGATGATTGGTAACACAGAACATATATAAATATGATATGTAATTAGTCCTTGGGCCAGTATTCACGCAGGTGTGCACTTTACATATATGAAATTGTGTGAAATTCCAGTTGGGCAAGTTGTGTGCGCTAAACGATCAGGAATCAAGGCTGGAGGGTAAGTATGCCCATGTGTCTGCTAGCAAATGACGCTTGAGTCTGGTCTTCAATAGATGAATTCCCAGTAAGTGAGGCTTGCTATATGATTATCTGGTTAGTAGCAATCCTAACTCCCAGACACTCTGGAACACATCATATAGCACCACCACACGAGTAATTGCCTCCATGAAAGATCTGCTGCTGGCAAATAAGGGAATCTTTCATCCCTTTGCTTAATTACAATTTCTTCTGGTCAAATCACACAAAACAATGATACATTCATCCCCGCATACACTATCACTCTCCCTTACGTTCTCATTTCCTTACATTTTATGAGTTAAGTTTCTACATTTTTGTCGCCCTGGCTTTTATGACTCTTCCCTTTTCTTGCTCTCCTTGACTCAGATTCATTTTTCCCCCCAAAGACCACGATCTTGCTGCCACCTTGGGTAGGATCAACATTTTCCTCCACACAGAAAAGGCTCAGGGCTCGATTCTCATCTTAGCGCAGGGAGCCATTTCATGACGCCCAGGCACCACTGCTATTCTCTTGTGAGCCTGGGCGTCTTCGCAAAGCACGACAGTGCTTTCGCTGTAATGCGCCTGTTTCTAATGGAAACAGGCGGATTGTAGAATCTCGGCAGCATTTTCGTTAAATAACGAGGGAATCGTTAATTAGCGAAAATGCTGCCGAGAACAGAGTTCCTATACACCAAAGTGAGTAGTTTCAACATTGCAGGATGTTGAATCTGCTTACTGTGATGTATAGGAAAGTGTTCATATACACCATTGTGGTGTATATGAACACTTTCATTTAAAGCGAGCAGCTTCAACGTTGCATCCTGCAACATTGAAGCTGCTTGCTTTGGTGTAAATTAAAGTGTTCATAAACACCCGTGTGTTGTATATGAACCTTTTCATGTACACCAAAGCAAGCAGTTTCAACGTTGCAGCAACGTTGAAGCTGCTTGCTTTGGTGTAGATGAAAGTGTCCATACACAACACGGGTGTATGGACACTTCCATTTACACCAAACAAGGCTCTTGTGGCCCTCTTCCAGTTTAACGGCACCAAAAGGGTACCGCAAATGTGTGTTAGTTTAGTGCACATATTAATCTGGAGGAGTGCCACAAGAATAGGCTTCCAAAAAGCCAGTTTACAAATGAGGTGGTTGCTAGGTTGGTTTCCAACCCATCCTAGCAACCGCCACATGTATTCCCGAAAGTGGCGCATTCCTTCCGACTTTGGAAGAATGCACCACCTTCAGATTAGGTCTTAAGTTAAACCTTTTAACGTCCTTTTCGGTACTTAACACCTACATTAGATTCGGGCCCTCAGTGCTTTAAGACCACTGTGGCAATGATGTGCACAGTGTAACTGACAAGTAAAATAGCATTAATGAAACCCTGCTTGAAATAATTAATCATGAATGAATTAATCTTTTGTAACACGCTTAATACCAGAGACCAATCTTTATGTGCAGGCCCTGGATTGGACCAAGACAAACACATGGCCCCTAAGATATCCTCTCGACCGAAATAGGCTAATTTTGTTGCATAATTGCAACATATATCTGGTGTTCTCATTTCCCAGCAGTCAATTGGTGGAGTAAAGTTTAGATACCCCTCGAGTGTAGCTGCCTGAAAGACTGCGCACTGCATTAACTCGCAGAGTTCAGGATGTGTTTCAAGAAAAGCAGCTGTCTGTAGTGATCTCCGTTTCCTACCAGGAAGTGTTAACTAGTACAACTCTTCGATTAAAATGGTGATAATACAACACGAGGATTATAGACAGATACAAGAAAATTTGCTGGACTACTATTCCAGCGGTAATTATTCCATGATATTGTAATCAGATAATGTTTGTAAATACTGAATGCTTTTCAAGGCCAGGGTATTTTTCGTTTCTGAGGAGGTTTGCTTTACAACAAAAGCACATATTTCCATTGTTGGGAGAATATGTTGCTGCATTCCACATGTGTGCAAAGAGGAAATGCCACAGCAGTACTCATTTTTGTAAAAACAGGACAGGAGAGGAAGTGACTATATTTGAGAGCTGTTGTCAGCTGTAAATAGGAGTAATGCCTCCAACAATAAGCGCATGAGGGGAAGGTTGTCTTCCTTGATGCCTTTAGGCAGTGTCGGGCTGGCCTATAGGGCAATGCCGGAAGGACAAGCTACACAGGCTAGTTATGGTTTGAGTGCAACCGTTTTTGTGCCAAAGTGGGCCAATTTGTTGAGCTTGATGAGAGATGATAATCATGTCCAAGCATGTGGGACTGTGTAGTGGGATCAAGCTTTTGCTCGAGCCTCGTCGGTGCTGGTCTCCCCTCGCTGTGTCGGGCATAGTGCTGGGTTTGAAACCTGGGCTGCTATTGGCATGGAGCGGGTAGGCAGAGTGCCGTCAATGTAGCAAGTGGTGGCGGTGCGGCAAGTCGTGGCTCCCTGGATGCTAACTTCAGGTGTTGGAATACATCCGCTGTCTGGCTCCTCTCTAGATCTCCCATCTGTGTTGTGTGGGACTGAACTCAACAGACAACTTTCATTGGGACCAGGAAAGTGCTCGGAGCGAAGCATTGACCCTGTCCAATTGTGGAAAGAACGTCAGGTGCATTTTCTGTACAAGGCATATTTTCTCATGTTTATGCAGAAAGGACAGTGCCCCAGGGATTGTGCCAGGGGAAGAACTGGATGGAAATGTGAAAGAATCGCTGGTCCATATTAATCATTAATTTCAAATGCGCTTTGACCCATTCATTGAAGTAATCCTTTGCAGCAGAGGAGAGGGAATTCCTGTTGTGGGTAAAACGTTAAAGTGGAGCAAGTAAAACCCTTTGTTGAAGGGTATGGACATTGGTTGCCATCAGTTCTGATTCATCAAATTCTCAACACCTGAGAGAAGGACAATGGCCTCTTTGTTGTTTCTGAGCGATGGGATTTAGCATGCAGCATACTGCCCCATCTGCTGATTTGGAATATCTCGTAAAATGAAACAGATATTTCTTAAGGAAACCATGGAACTCATTATAAGTGTGGTGGTATTTTGCTGGTGATTCTATGGATCCGGTGGCACTGTTTCTGGTAACTGTAACCATGGAGTCAACAGCACATTACAACATCGTGAGAGCGCCCATTTCGGCAGGTTGTTAACCGTGCCACCGGCATGAAGGAAACACTGTCAAACTAGTGTAAAATCAGTGGCACCGCCTGCAACAATGCCGGTGGCACTCTCTACTGTATGCCATTACCATAAACAACAGAAACTCCGGCACCGGAAACGTCACCGCCGGAACAGGAAATTTGCTGGGAAAACACAATCCTCTTAAAATCACCCAGTTCTTATTGCCGTCTAGACACGCAGACACAGGCATTGCACTAGCAGGCATGGCATCTCGCATCTCTGAGAGACGGCAGAGGAAGCCATGCTTCACTGAGGAGGAGCTAAACATACTGACAGACTGCATTGTATAACATGCTGTAGAGCTATTTGCAACAGGCCATCGCTGCAGCACACAAATCCGAAAGAATGCCATCTGTGAGTAACTGGCTCAGAAGGTGTCAGCCATGGGACCAGTACCCCGTATAGTACATGACTGCCACAAGCGGTGGGATGACCTTCACCTGAGGGTGTGCAACCTGCTGTCAGCCCACTGCAAGGAATGCCTGGCCACTGGTCGTGGAGCAGGCACACCTATCAAACTCATGCCATGGGAGAAGTGCAGCAGTGTGCTGTACCTTGAAGGGATTGAGGGAGTCAGAGCAGCGGAGGCACCTGGGACCTCGTAGGGACACCTGGAGAGGTCGGTGAGTACAAAATACCACACCAAAACAAACACAACAGGCAGGTAAATGCAGTGCAGAACACATGGACATGCCGAACTGCATGTCACAAGACCACATCCAACCCATACAGTGGCCCAAGAACTATGGGCATTGGTCAAGGGCACACAAATATTGCCCCCCAAACATCCAGACATGCACACATAAGTACTCTACATGTGCAGTTATTGACGATTTGAGAACCAACACATACACAAGGCACCCCCCTCAGGTGGCATGTATGCACCATGCGTAATGTGCACCCGTGACAACTCACATGCATGCATACATCCAATTCATCCTGATGGACCTGGCCCTGGCATGGTTGACTGCCTACCTGTCAGACCAACACCCCCAAGTGAAATAGTGCCTCTCCCACACCTCCACCTCACTCCCCACCTGTGTCATTCCTCAGGGCACCATTCAATTGCCATAGGTCCCCAACAGCTACCTTGCCCCTCTGGCCCACTCGATCACCACCATTGCACCCCACTACCACTGTAATGCTGATGACACACCGCCCACCTACAAATCCCCATCCTATACTACCTCTTCATCCTCCCATTCATGAGTGAATGACTGATAAACATGCAACGTGCTCTGCTGATGATCCCTGCCTCAATCCCAGCAAGACAGCAAAGCCCCTAATCGTGACGACTGTGTCCTGTAACCCACCTACTCTTTGGCCACCCTCCATGGGCCACCTCCTCACACCCCCTGAGAGCCCACAGACCTTGGCATTACCTTTGACTCATCCCACAACTCGCATCCGCACATCACAGACCATGGCAAGAGGTCCAACTTACAGCATCACCATCTCGCCTACCCCAGAAGCCCAATGTCTCCAGTGCACAGGTCCCCACTGGGCTGGAAAACAGCAACAGCCTTTCACACTCTGCCCTTACCTCCCTTGCCCCCTCATGCAAATCCAGAATAATGCTGCATGATTCAACCTAGGCCCCAAGCCCTGGTAGCACTTCCCTTCAGCCCTGAAATCACTGCACAGGCTCCCTATGACTGCAAAGGCCCAATTGCAAGACCCTCTGCCCACACACAAGACGGTCTTTGGCCTGTTCCCCCATGAGTCACACTGGTGGCAGCCCATCCTTGACAAGTCACCTCCAGCATCCCTCACCAGCACTTGGCCACAGCCACCCTTCCCTTTAATAGCCAGAATCTGGAACACCCCATCCTTCACACTGTACTCCCCTCCCCCACTCACTTCACGTGCACCTGCCCCTGTAGCTGCCATCAGCATGTGCCCAGCCCACTGAGGACTCCACACCCTGCAATACACCACATCCCATCCTGGTACCCTCACTCCTGCCTCCCTGTACCACATTGTTCCCTGCACATACACAGTAACTTTTTTAAAATTTTATTTTTATTTGTATATGGTTTAATTAAACCTTAACAAAATTTTAAAACAGTTATAAAAAAATTCGACATAAAATTACAGTATTATATTACAAACACTGGACCTCATTCTGAGGTTGGAGGTAAGTAACGGTCCTTACCGGCATGGTGTAAATAGCGTGTCCGTGCAGTCATTAGTCCGCTAATAGAGGACTATTACGACTTTGTGGGCACAAGCTTTGCGCCATGCCGGTTAGGGCATTACCACCATGCCGTTAAAGGCACGAAAAATGCCCTTTCTCAGAGTGAGAAATATTCTCTCAATCAACAGGAGCCAGGCAATGGCAACAGGAGGAGGCACGAAAAATGCCCTTAGCGGCATCATGCATAGCGCAGATAGCACTACCGGCATGGCCCAATGCGGCATTAGTGGTGACCGTTATTAACGGTGACCGCTAATACCGGTCACCGCTAATAATCTGAACCAGAAGTAGCGTCATCGCACAGGAACGGGAAGGAGCACGCCGGCCATCTTTAAAAACACAATCCATTGCCATCCTCACCACACAGGACCTGTGGGACTCTGCTGTTGTTCATAAAACATTCTACAAACACACCACTATGCCCAAGGCCCTTAAGAAGTGAGCTGCCTGCCTGCGCAAGGAGAGATTCAACGAGGATGAGTTGGAGATGCTGGCCCGGACACTGCAGGAGCACGCTGGTATTGTGTTTGCAAACAGCATGAAGAGGGAGGCCATACTAAAAAAAAGGAGATCTGGGCATTTGTGGCACAGAAAGTCAGTGCTGTGGAAAACACCCCCCGAATCACCAAAGACTGCCGTAAGCGCTGGTACGACTTGCGACTCAGAGTGAGAAATATTCTCTAAATCAACAGGAGCCAGGCAATGGCAACAGGAGGAGGACCCAGCTCACCCATCAAGCTGACCCAATGGGAGGACATCTGCTCCAGCATGATCGGAATGGAGGGGATAGAAGGTGTTGGCGAGATGGAGTGTGGCGCCACAACATCGGCCGATGGAGGTGAGTGTCCTAAGATAACACTGTAATGCCGAGTTTGAGGAAAGTCAACCAATATGTCAGTCCAAAGAGTCAAGCCATGGTCCAACACACACACACTCCCAGCAAAGTAGGCGGACGCATCACAGACAGATGCGGATGCCTGCAGCAAGGCAATGCCATACCTGACACATAGCACACAAAGATGTAAATGCCATGAGGCACACAGCATGCAGGCCCCAACAAAAATGCATGTGAGATAGCATAGCTCTTGGCCAACATGAGTGATGCTGAAGTATGCCTGCATAACCGACCCATGTATCAAACAACGTGCTCATCCAAACTCAAATGCCTATTACCCTCAATTGTGTGGATGATCAATTGTCCAAATATATGTATGATGCCTATCGAAACATCACTCATGCCGTCCTTCTCTTCGACCCCCACAGGCTCTGAACATGACAGTGATAGGCAGGACGCAGCCCCGCAAAGACCACACCCTGGAAGAGGTCCCAGGGTGACACCAACCACCCTTCAACCTCAAAGGGACAACCCAGGGGCCGCCGTGCACCACCGGGCAAGACAACCCAGGTTGGCAGTACACCGGTGCCACCAAGGGCTGTAAAGGCCGAGGCACCACCACCCATTGGCCATCCTGAGGAATCAGGCGAGGCACCACCATCTGAGGAGTCCAGTTTGGCTGGTGTGGGGCAGCCACAGCACCCCAGGCTGTGGAGGACCCACAGGATGACATTTGGGTGCCTGTTGAGGATGATGCATCTGAAGTGGTCTGCACGGCCAGTCCACCGGTATCCCCCCAAATATCATCCCTCGAAACTGACCACGCCACCACCCTGGAGAAGTTTGGGCAGGAGTAAATGGACGGGCACTTCACAGTTCCATATTGCCGAGTATTGAGGCTGAGCAGGTTGAGCAGGACAGCCAGGGACCATCAACCTCCACAGGAGCACCCGCCGGGCTGCAACAGTCAGAACAGCTGTGGCAGTTTGTCGAGGACAACACACTGGCTAGACAGGAGTGGCGGGAGAACATCGCCTCTCTAGGGAGGTCCATCACGGAGAACACCACCTCCATGGCCAAAATATTTGCTGATAACACCAGCCGCCTCTGCGAGGAGGTCTCCACCCTCCGCCAGTTACTAGGCCGTATAGCCGATGCCATGGAGGCAGGGCATCCGCCTACCCAATCCGAGCAGGCGGCCACTCCGTCATTATCTTGCTCGACCCAGACGAGCCCGCTCCGCAGGTCAGCACGTACCATGCGCCGGCAAGACATGCCCTACCTGGACCAGGGAGTGACAATTGATAGTCAGGGCAGCCTCATGTAGGCATTGGAGACTTGATGGGACATGTGTGGGGGAGTTGTGGGGGGAGGGGGTGGAGGGTTTTTGCACTTTTGTTATCATTGTTATATTTAATACACCCATTGTGTGAAAAGAAATACTTGAGTGGACATTGATCATTGCGCATGTATCATTTATTCATATACAGTGCATAGTGTACATGTACCCCCACACCGAGTGCCCTCTGTCCAACTATCATGTCACCCTCTGCAGCCATGTGTGTCAGAAATATTGTGCAATCACTGACTGGTGCACAGCACGTCCCTCCTGTGCATCGGCACCCCGATGATGTCCAACCACATCTTCTTCATCCCCTTCATCATCACCAGGTGGTAGCAGTTCAATGTCAGGGGGCAGGGGCACATATTGTGCAGCATGACACATGTCATGATGATCTTGGCCACCTTCTCATGCCTGTAGAGGAGTGCCCCCCCCGACCGGCTAAGGCAGCGTAATTGTGCTTTCAACAAGCCAAAGGTCTTCTCAATGACCACACGGGTACGGGTGTGGGAATGATTGTAGTCCTCCTAATGCCTGTTCTGTGGGTTTTGGACAGGGGTGAGGAGCCACAGCTTCAAGGGATAGCCACTGTCACCTGCACGGGAGGCAACAAAAAGTACATGTCAGTCGAATCATGATGGACAGCTGTACTAGTCACACATGCCTGCAGATTGTCGTTGGTCACATGCACATGTCCCTGGATGTATGCACCCCATTTTCATGCCCTCAATGTGGCCTGTGCCATGGACTAATGGTGTGGGGTGCATCTTCAAGATGTTACATGGTGTGCACTGATGTCTAGTTGCACATGCATCGTTTATGCATCCAGCTGTGTTTGTGCCAAATTTATGATGTGTGGTGTTCTGTGAGATTAACTTACAGGGAGCATTGGTAGTAGTCTGTGCAATATTAGGCAATCAGCACTGATTTTTCACATGGTGACATGCAGCATTCCTATGGGTGTGGCGGCCCTGTGTCAGACACTGGATTCCCTTGTTGGTTCAGTTCAATGCACTCCCAGGGATGCTTGTCCTGTGTGGTGATTTGCTGGAGACAGCAACATAGTTCATATGCACTGCATGTTGCTGGATGGCGTTATGGAGGGTGAGGTCCGCTGATGAGTGGTGCACGTGTTGTGGGATGTGGGGTGGTTTACTGTTAGTCATGTAGTGATAGGTGTCGACCTTACTTCATTCCTATGGGATTTGGGTGTCATGTACAGTTTGTGATGCTTTGGGGCACAGTATTCGGTGATGTGCACATTGTGCAGTCACATCACCATTGACAGCATGGCGCTGTGTGCATCTCTCCCCCCATTTCAATGCCATGTGCCAGTCATGCAACTTACCAAGCAGCCAGGCACGTCGTCCAGCATGTCGCTCCATGTAGCGTGGTAGCGTGGAGTTCCACAGGACCATTGAGTCATGAGTTGATCCAGGATATCGGGCACAACAATGTGTGATGATCTTGCTGGATTTGCATACCATCTGCACATTGATGGAGTGGTATTGCTTGCGATTGCCGTACACCGCCTCCATGGCATGCGGGACCACCAACTCCACGTGGGTGCAGTCGAGGGCACCTACACAATTTGGCATGCCTGCCAGTGCATGGAAGACAACTTTTGTATCAAATATCCCCTGGGCTGTCCGCGGTAGGGATATGTAGTCCCTTGTGTGCTTGAGGAGGGCATCCAGCACTTGGTTCAGAATGCGAGAAAATAAGGGTTGTGGTATGCCATGCATGTGCCCCACTCTGTGCTGGTAGGTACCTGTGGCAAGGAAGTGGAGCACAGACACTACCTTCAGTAGAGGGGGGATGGCGGTGAGTATTTCAATGAGGCTGACAATGTCGTCATGTATCATGAGTTGATGGTGTACCGGTCCAGACGGTACAGGGTGTGGATCTGCTCAGGGGTTAGGTTGAAAGGACTGGCTCTGATGCGAGGGATTGGGGGCTGCCTGAAAATGAACCCTATCAATCCCCTCTTCCCCGTGACTGAATAGGGGTAGAAGGCCCCAGTGAAAGGTGAACACGCCTGCCGTTACTACAGGGGCCATCATTGAGTTATCTAGGGAGGGTTTTGAATGATGTTTTTCTTTGTTCAGTAGCTGGGGATCCGGAAAATCCCAGACACTAAGGAAGCTGCGTTGAATCGATAAATCTGGATCCAGAACTACATCAAGAGGGAAAACTTTAGGGATCCCTACTGGGACTGGAATGCCAACCCATCCATGATGGTCTGAGGGTGACCTTCCCCCTGGGGCCCAATGTTTTCCGCTGTCCCGCCCTCAAGGGTGTTATGGTACCTGATCATTATAACCTCCTCCTTCTAAATAGAATCTGGGACCCATTTCCTTTCCTCGTTGTCCAATGAGCTATCCCCAGAATGATCTAAATAGCTTTCTAGAGAAATTTCTTCCACGTCTTTTTTTCCTGCTTTTTTTTATTCAATGTGGAAGGCCTCATTTTTCCACTCATAAGGGGTCCCGCCATCACTCACCTAAAGCGAGAGCGACCCCAAAAGAGGGAAGGGATTATGTATAAATTGCCTCCCCTCCAGCTTCCTTAAAAATGGAAAGTAGGGAGGCAGTAAAAAAAAAAGTCATCCCATCTGCAACAGTATCAACTTTAACAACAATTCCCAACCTTCTGAATAGCACTCAGAAAAGTTCCAAATACCCAGACAAAAAAGCTTCTCTAAGCCCAATAATGAGATAGCTAAACCAAGTTTATACTATGGCTATTACCCTTGCCTGTGCCGATGCCAGTGAACAGCAAACAGCACTTGCTGGCACTTCCTGGGGCGCGCGCACAGGGGCGCGCGCCTAGTGCTTTTGAGCCTCGCGCCACAGCCCACGCAGCAGGGGGCTAACTTGTCCAAGGCAGTTCACATAGAGCTCTCTATTGGGCAGAAGAAAAGATCTGTATCAACGCACAAGCAAACAGTGCAGAAGGACAACACAAACAAGTAGGACAAGCAGCCCTAGCCGCTCCAAGGTAAACATACGCAGCTTCGGTAAACTCCCTAGAAAGTACATACATTTCTCAAAGTCCAAGGTAAATGTGCTGCATTACGGCACTGTAATAAAGCAGGCTTCCTCTTGCCCACTAGAGAGCCAAGTCCGGGGGTAGCTTTCCAAGTCTGTCCTTGTGCCACTGCTCACAAGCCTGAATACTGCTCACAAGCACACCTCACCAGCAAACAGCACTTGCTGGCACTTCCTGGGGTGCGCGTACAGGGGCGCGTGCCTAGTTCTTTTGAGTCTCTCGCCCCGGCACATGGAGCAGGGGGCGCGGCTAACTTGTCCGAGGCAGGTCATGTAGAGCTCTGTTTCTCAAAGTCCAAGGTAAATGTGCCACGTTACAGCACTGTAATAAAGCAGGCTTCCTCTTGCCCACTAGAGAGCCAAGTCCGGGATTAGCTTTCCAAGTCTGTCCTTGTGCCACTGCTCACGAGCCAAAACACTGCTCACAAGCACATGTCACCAGCAAACAGCACTTGCTGGCACTTCCTGGGACGCGCATTGTTACCATGCACAGTAACAATGACACAAGGCCCAGTACGGCCGTATCTCCCAATTTTTCCACCACCTTCTTGCTGGTGGTGCCTGGAAACCCATGTGTATATGTGCCATACGATTTTCCAATGCATGAACTGTAAACACTATACACCGGCCTCATGTCACACTCTGTCTGAACTGCATGTAGCAATGCCATAAGATGGCACACAGGTGACTAACGGCATGCCCATCTCACCCCCACAGGCACATCATCTGACAGCGATCAAGGTGGACCAAGCACCTCATGGACAAGCACACAGAGGAGAGCCACACCACGCCAAAACGGTGCAAAGGTGATGCAAGCACCAGCCAGAAATCTTCAAAAAGTAACATTTGCTCCCCTATTAAAATGCAAAATGCTGACCGCCCCCTGCTCCCATTGACCCATCCAACTTCGGTCTATGTTCCTACATTTCACTCTTATCCAAAATACTGCAAAGAATTGTCACAAAACAACTGCAGAACTACAAGAACTCTTTCTATTGCACGAATATCATTTTTTGATTCCAACCAAAAATGAGTACTGTATATACTTTACATGAGGGAGCAAGTCTTCAGTGCTCTAGACGAAAACACACCTTCTTTTTGGCTACTCCTTCATTTATAAGCATCCTGGGATATAGTAAATCATACGCTTCTCATCAAAGACTTGACTAAACCATAGGCCTAAAAGCCTCAGCTGTGGAAAATGGACTTCTAAAAATACCCTATTCAATGACTTGATTAATTCTTGAAAATATCAAGTCATTTTTCCAAAGGAATGACACAGGAGAGGTGACATTAAATATGGTCTGGGAAGCAGACAAGGTCACATTTCAGGAGCAACTAATAGCTGAGGGGACATTTAGATAGTGTAAGAAATCTCTACTCAAACTCAACTTGAAAAGGGCATTATAAACGCAGAGGCTCGAGTAAGGTAGAACCCAGAGTGGATGGATTCTCTAATACAGAAAGTGCTAGATAAAAAAAGAATGATTTAGATAAACCTCCAGGATATGCAAACAGCTGAGATTCCTCAAACAACCGTACTATGGGAAAGGGGATAAGGCCAATACATTGCTAGCAAATAGGCTAAAAGCTCAAAGAACAGAACAGGTCATCACTAAAATTAACAATGAAGATGGAAAACCAATTACTTGCCCGACGGAAAGTCTTCAAACTCCTTTACGCAGAAGGGATAGGGTCCCGCAGAAGCAATGTCCACACTTCTTGAGAACCTCCCCTTGCCCATGTTGACCCCTGAAGAGATAGAGATGCTAAAGGGGTAAATTACTCAAATAGAAAGCACCAGGGCCATAATTACAATTAAGTCATGGACTGCTCAATGATGGTATTGGGCTCACACCTGTGCTTTCTAGCAGGTATATGGAGGACATTACCCCTTTTTGCATGAGCTCATCATCTTTATATTAGAAGGTGGATAGGCCCTGCAGTCATTCGGCAAGGCAAGAGTGTTGGTCATCCCCAAGGAAGGAAGGGGCCAGAGGCAATATGTCTCATATAGACCTATATCCCTTTTCAACACTGAGGTTAAAATATTTACATCAATATTTTGTCCTTGTCCAGGAGGGAAAACCATTGCGGATAGCACACAAAGCCACATTCTCACACTGACATCCAATAAGAGAAATGAGACTTATATAGATACGCATGCTGAAACAATTACGATGAACTATGGGACCGAATTCTAGACTCAATTGTATTAATGTCAAGATGCAAGTAAACATAATAATCGAAAAATGTAACATGGACAGCTGCCCTGAAGAGGTTCACTATAGGTCACTTAAATCATGAAGTAGACATGTGGAGTGAAACACGTGTTGGCAATAAGCTGTAGTAAGAGACTTGTACTTGACAACAAGATGTAATTAAACACTTACGCTTTTGTGGTATGCCTAAATGGTAATGCTAGCGTTGTAACCAAGCAAACAATTACTATCCTTGGATAAGGATATACAAAAGCTGTGGATGTTGTAACACATAAATAATTGAATAAATAAATGGTGTACTTTTGCACCATAAATATGGATAATGCACAAGTGTGGGTGATTATAGGATGTGGAGGTATAGTTTATACGAGCACAAACAGGTGATGTCCAAAATTACACCCCTGCTGCTGGTCAATCAATTAGTGAAATACACAGTTGTGCCGTTATCTATTTGGCCCATACAAATATGTTTTTAAGAGAACATTATCTGATAATGATATTATCTTATGATTACAAATCTAATAAAATGCAGTTAAAAAATAAAAAGCCCCAGCTCTGCAATGGCCATTTTGATTCATGCAAAATGCACAGCACAAATCAAATTAGGTGAATTTAGATCCCCGTTTCCTGCCCTGACCCTGGTGGTACCCCATGACTCCACATTATTTCTGTGATTGTTCATTACCTTGGGAATTCTCTTATTGAAACCTATTCAAACACTTTTCAACTCTATGTTGAGGATTCCAAAATTGCTGTCAAACTAGGCAACGCATCGTTCATTGTCAAGACAGCGAAGATCGGATGATAAACAGTAATCTCTGATTAACTACCTTTAAATTGTCAATCCTCTTTCTGGGTACTACAACACTTCAGATACTGCCATTTACCTGGCCAATTTCAATGGGCCTCCCCCATAATCTGGTAAATTAGACAAGTAAATATGGTGTTAATCTTTGATTCCAATACATTTTTACATTTATTTTTAAAAACGTATAAAGCACATCCTGACCCGAAGGCAGGGAAGTGCTGGACAATAAATTACAAATATAAAACGCTAAAACAGAACATGAAACACACAGTCAAATAGAAATGATTTCATGCTACTGTTCTTTACCTTTGCCCCTTTTCTCCTTTTCCTGTTGCTTTTCCTGTCCATCACTTTGTGGCTCTCCACATTTACCTTCTTCAAAGGCTTCCATATCTGGCTCCTTGAACAAGGTGCTAACCGTAGTCTCAACAGGTTCTGCATCTACAACCCTGTGTACCCCAACAACCACCTCCTTCTCTCCCAAATATGTTATTCTGCCCAAAGTATCTTGTTCATATTCTTCGTTCTTAGGAACAGTGGAAGGGCACTAGGGGAAAGATTTCCAGAAGGGTTCAGGAGGATAACATAAAATGTGGGCCTCCCTGGGAACTTTCTTGAAGGACCAACAAGCTCCTCCAAGAAGCACAGACCACTCCAGACTCCTGGGCCGACTTGGTCCACTGCACACGCAAAATGCATAGGATTCTCTTAGCCGCACTGGATGAAAGATATAAGCACTTTTTAAAATCAAACCTTTGTGGTAGATCAGACGGAGGAGACAGACCAGTTTTTGTCATTCATATCAATGTTCTATTGAACACATATGAAAGAAAGACCTCACTGTCTCTTATCTGTAGGTTGTCCTGCCTAATAAACCTAATTAACGGGCTTGTTGTCTGTTGTGAAGCCCAGAGCAGACAGTCTGTTCTTTGTCCAAAACTAAGCTGCACTGACCCTACCACTAAGACAAAACAACTAAAGCCCAGGAGACTCAGTCCCTTCTCCTGTAAAGCCTTCCCCAGACCTAGTATATAATTTTTAGATCGTTTTTGGCTATCTGCTGTATTAACTCCTTCAGTTTCTATAAGGGATTTTTCCAACTCCCTGGTTCCCCTTTCTCTTGACTTTGTAAAATCATCTTCCTCTGCGTTCTTGGCCTTTGAGTTTCTTTTATTTTTCTTTTCTCAAGTGTCTCTGAAAGGCTCTATACCCTTAACCATCCCTGCATCTATTTATTTGAAAAAAGTACCACATTTCATTTAAATTCTACCATTTTCGTCCTCGTTGTTGTCTCATTCATTTCAGGCACACACCCGCGTCTCGTCTAGCATGTAGTGCGCAACAAAATACTTATTTATTATGTTTGTAGGTTCAATATACTGAGTGATATACCACTCATATCACACCTGTCTCAAAATACTCCGCCCCCAGGTCACAGTGGGCCAGGAATCAGGCTAGTTGGTAAAGGTAAATATGTATTTATTATTTAAAATTCAAATCAACACAAATTTTAATATAAATAAATATATATTATATATATGGCGCAGCAATCACCAATGTGGTGACAAAACAATTCAGAAATTAAGTAAGGCAATTAAATTCACTTAGCAATACAGAATAAAAAACACAGGAAAAAGAACAGTTTTGGCTTGTGGTTAGCTTAGGTTAAAGTTTCCCCCTGCAAAGTTCTCAATTCACAAATGAGTAATTCTACACAGATGTAAGTAAATAGCAGGTATTCAGGAATAAAAGAACAGAATACAGTGTTTGAATATAGTCTTCCCTCCCCAAACAAGAGAGAAAGGCGCTTTTGGAAATTGACACTTTTTAAACTGACAGTTGAAAATGGCTTTGTGAAACAATTAAAAATGTACAAAATCTTTAAATTGATAGAAATTCTTATGAAAGCAACACTAAAACACTAAACAGGTCCTAACCAGGTCCTAACAAATATGAGCTACAAGAGGAACAACAGTACACACTTTAGATCGGAATGGAAGTTAAGAAACACTTTAAATGGAAAAAACTTTTGCAAAATGCGAATTTGCGGCAAAATTTCACTATGCAATTTTTAATAGAAACGGGTCAAATACACTGTTTTTAGTTGTGGGTATAGCTAAGGGTGTTATGTTTAACTGGGAGTTGAAATGAAGTCTCTAGCTATAAAATTGAAGAAGTTATGTACGTTTTAGCGAGAGGCGTTTTTGAAAAAATAGAACAGAGAAAAGTAGAAATGCGGTTTTGAAAATGACAGATTGGGTTTATTTAAACTATATTAATGACTAAGAAAAAGAGAATGCCACCCGTGAATCTACATAGTTACACACGGCCGCTTGTAACTCTTCACGTATGATACTCTGGTTTCCGTTCTGTATGAGAATTATTTATTTAATCCAAATCACTAATAGGTTATGGTTTTGTAAAACAAATGAGAAAAATCAGCGCAAGAATGGTTCTGACAATATTAGGGTTCTGAAGTTAAAGATGGGATAGGTTGAGATTGGGATAGGATAAGGCAATATATACTATGGGTTACTATGATTCCTGTTTATACTTGTTTAAAATTGGACCGTCAGGTTGGTCATCATGGATTGGGTCTACGGGCAGCAGGGCACCTCTGCCCGGATGGTCAGCTGGGCGGTTCTGGTCAATTTGACTTTCACCTCTGACTGGATTTGGATTGGATTGGTCCTCTGGTCACTGGACATGGTGAAAAACATTTCATGAAAAAGGCAACCCAGTCAGCGAGGCCCAGTTTCTCGGAGCCACCTGGAGGATCTGTGATTTCCATACACTTTTAATTTCAATGGTTCACTTGGAAAATGACTGCATTTAGTGCCAAAACAGCACTTTGAAGATTGCAATTGGTTGGGGAAGCTGCATTTTAAAAGGCATTTTCGGTTTTTAGCCCAGTTCTGTGGCCTTGCTTCATGTTACATGTAACAGCACCCACTGGCATTCTCCTGCAGTGAGTTTTGTTTTTACCCCAACTTTGACTGTGTGTGCAGCCTTTTGTGATGGTGAACCATACACAGTTTTGCAGATTTCTGCACGCACAGGGGTTAGCGCATCCATTTTTGGCTGTTTCTTTCCCCATTGGTAAAGGGGTGCAGTGGGGCGTATCGGCATTGGGTAAAAATATCCCACACCACTTTGTGTATTAATGAGATGAGTAGGATGGGTCCAGTAATGATTCTCATTATCTTGGTTATTACTGGTATTACTAGAATGAGCATGATGTGTTCAGTAATTATTCTTACTCTCTAGGTCAGCTCTTATATTACTGAGATGAGGAAGATGATTCCAGTAATGAGTATCACTCTATTGGTTAATTTTGGTATCAATGGGACAGGTAGGATGAGTCCCATAATGATTCTCACTCTCTTGGTTATTTCGATCACTGGGATGAGTAATATGAGTCCTGTGATGATTCTCACTTTTTTGATTCTTTCTCGTATCACTGGGACGAGTATGATGGGTGAGTGAATCGTTTTACACTTCTTTTCCTCTTAAGTAATTATCATGATACATCATCAGTTTTCCTCCTTTCTAACTGGTGCTAAAACCATTGTCCCAATCATTATATTCATAGTTCTCATATAAACAAATGTAACTTTGTGTAATATCCGAACAGTCACTCTCCCCGGGTCTCCCACTCTCCCCTTCACCTTTGTCGGTGTGGGGCTGCGTCACTGGGTTAGTGTCTTCTCTCTCTCTGGCTGGGTTCCTCATTTTCAGGATGCCTAGCATTCTTTTTCCATCCACTTGTCTCGGTCCTCTAAAACAGAACCTCTGACACGCAGTTTTGGATTTGCAAGGGTTCTTCTCTCCTTCCCTGATTGTGCCACCACCTCCTCTTAGCGTATCCTGGTTGGGACTTGTTCCTTCTTTCTGTCTCAGTCCTCTCTGACGGAACCACTGAAGAGCAGTTTCGGCTTTGCAAGGGTTCTTCTCTCCTTCCCTGGCTGTGTCACTGCCTCCTCTTCGCGTGTCCTGGTTGGGACTGTTGCCAGCTCCACAGCTGATAGTTGCCCTACCTCTCAAACAGAGGGTGAAAAGGTTTTGATTCCTGTGTCTTCTCTCCTTTTCAGGAAAACGCTTTTGCCTTGGTACATCAACGTCCCTCTCACTGCAGATTCAAAACTCCCGGACTTCTCTCCCTCCACCTCTCTCTCCTCCCATTTTTTTGACGAGGCTCTGGAGCCTCTTGAGTACCTTGTGGGAGTTCTTCTTTTGTTTCAGAGGTCTATGCATCTTTTTTGTGTCAGTATCAGCCAGGTACTGGTTTGTACCCACGTTATCAGTATAACAAATAAAAAGGGATTCTTCCTGTTCTCTTCCAATTGGATTGGTATTCTCAGGTGGCATAGGATACCAAAAAGGAAGTTCCTCCTTGGAACAGGATCCTTCTTCTCTTTTTAGGGCACATGCTGGGCCCTCCCTAGCAGAGGATTACAGTCCTCTCCCTCTTTCAGTGGATCACTTTCCATCACTCGCTCATTATTGCTCTTTACAGTATTCCCATAATCTATTTCATTAGGGTGAATCTTGGGTCTTATGGCTTAGAAATAAACATTGGCTTGATCTGCTGGGCCTTTCTGAAGCCTTGATTTTACTGTTGGTCCAATCATGTGCAATTTTGGGAGTTCCTCTGTTGAACTGGAGTCCTTGTCCCCAAGGGGGGTCTCTCTTGGTGAGGTCCCTCTTTCTGTAACCCCTAGGGAGAATGTCACATAGCGGGCCCGCCTCCCTAGCCTCAAAAGGAAAGACTCCCCACTTGGGTTAAGTGGCTGAATCCCGCAATTAGTCACACCTTACATCTTTCACCCAGCACAGAATCAAGGGGCCGACACCTGGCGCCCAAATGTACCAGGCACCACTGTGCTCTGCCAGTAAAAATATTATCTGACTGTGAGGTGCAGGCAGCTTTTGGTGTCAGGGGTAATTGGTGGCTCCGGAGTGGGTATTATCATTGTAATCAATCAGTGGTGGCAGGCTACTATTTTTTGTGATGGTGCATGAATATCTCCCACAAATTGGTACAAGCGACCTTAGTAATGAAGGCAATATTTTATAAATAATGTGTTGAAATTGTTAATTTTACAGCACATTCTTTTTAGAAAATGACGTAAAAAGCCATCATATTTCTTCTCTAGGATAACACATGAAAACAGCCAATAAATGCCATGTCACCAACAGAACATAGGAGTGTTGTACAGCAATGGTTAGTGCCAGTATGTTTACTGTAAATCATGTTCATGAAGATGTGGCTACAATCTATGCCATTAATGGTCAATGTGATTCACTTTCATGATGATGTGGTCCTAATTTTCATAGAGACCATCATCTATCCCATTATGGTGACTGTGGCTAATTTTCTTGAAACTGCTGCCACAACCTATGCCAGTATAATCACTGTAAATCACATGCATGAAGCTGCAGCCACAATTTATGCCAGTATGGCCTGGGCTGGCATCTTATAACAGTAGCACAGTACTTTGTGTTGAGGTCTGTGCATCCATTGGAATGAGTCCTTTGTCAGGTGTTCTTAAAAAAGCCATTTTGTGTGAGATTTGCAAAATTGGAGAATGGCAGGGGCATTCTGAGCCGACACCGGGATTGAGTTCCAGTGGCTGGGTGCATGACAAAAGAGGTATTGTTTGCGGGTCCTCTCTTTGTAGACAAGTTGTACTTTAAGCCACTTAGTCGATTTGCTATGCAAGGGGCATATGCCACTAAATATGTGGAATTTAGCCACCAGGTGTGCTACTTATGACTGCTTTATAGATGACACATGCAGTTTTCCACAGTATCCTGGACTAGAGAGGAAGCCAATGTAGTTTGCGTAAGATGGGGATGATTAGGTCAAATTTCTGTTCACCCATAATAAGACATTCTGCAGCGTGGTGGACTGCTTAGGTGAGCCAAGTGAGCAGCTGGGAGCCCCATCATGCGGGCATTTACCCCATTGATGTGCGAGACCACAAGGGCCTGCACTACTATTATGAAGTCCTGTGATGGGTTGGAGGGTTTGATTTTGCAAAGGGTGGATATTCAGAGACAGGCTTTTTGGGCCTTCTTGGCTATGACAGGACAGGCTGCTGTCAATAGTGAAGCCTAAGGATTTTGCTGAGCCTGAGAGTTGTGGATCATATACTTCTAGGTGAATTTCATTGAGCCACTGTTGTACAAGTAGCTTTTTATCAGGTGGACTGATGCAGACAAATTCAGTCCTGGAAGGGTTTAGTTGGAGGTAGGCAGTCAACATCCAGGACTGGGTGATGGCTAGGTAATAACTGAGACGAATGATGTACTGCACACTATTTTCTCTAATGTATAACTGAGTATCGTTTGCGTATTGGTGGATGGCTATTTTATGATTTTTGAGGACAGTGCCCAGAGAGGAAGCCAATGTAGTTTGCGTAAGATGGGGATGATTAGGTCAAATTTCTGTTCACCCATAATAAGACATTCTGCAGCGTGGTGGACTGCTTAGGTGAGCCAAGTGAGCACCTGGGAGCCCCATCATGCGGGCATTTACCCCATTGATGTGCGAGACCACAAGGGCCTGCACTACTATTATGAAGTCCTGTGATGGGTTGGAGGGTTTGATTTTGCAAAGGGTGGATATTCAGAGACAGGCTTTTTGGGCCTTCTTGGCTATGTGTTTCTGACAGGACAGGCTGCTGTCAATAGTGAAGCCTAAGGATTTTGACTCCATGTGAAGTTTACCAAGGATAAAGTATTGGTGAGAAGATGGATCCTTGGGGGACTCCGCAGCAGACCAGGATTCGGTTAGAGTGCAACAAGTTAATCTTAATGGTCTGGCATCTGCCTGAGAGGTAGGAGGTAAACCAATTCAAGACAGTGCCCGAGAATCCCATCCTGTCGGCAAGGAGGGAGAGGAGGATGCGATGGTTGAAGGTTTCAAATACAGCCGAGAAATTGAGGTAGATAAGAGGGCCCTTTATCCATGTTTCAGAGAGCACTATCCACCAACTGGAAGGTGGCTGTCTCAGTGCTACACTTGGGGCGGGACCCTTACTGATCGGTTTATAGGAGGCGAACTTGTTCATTTCTGCCGAGTAGTATAGCGACTACTTTTTCCATGATTCTGCAATAAACGTGAGGTTTGTAACAGCTTGTTAGTTAGCCAGGTCGTCTGCATCTCAGTATGGCTTTTACAAAAGAGGTCATGTGAGAGCAGTCTGGATGGTGTTCGGGCCTAACTGTCAGGTGACCAGTTCATAGCAGAGAAACAATCATCATTCAGTTTCACAAAATGATTAGTAAGTCTTGCATCAAAGATTGTTCTCATGATTTGTAACAAGAGACACTGGGGACAGCTATGAGATTGTATGTAAAATGATCCCTGTGCTGGCTCTCAAGTGAAACCAGTTCCAATTCAAGTCGTAAGTAGGTCATAGGAGCGGCAGGAGCCAATTCCAATAGTTTCCTCCAAAGGATTGCAGGGGTGAAACTATGTCTATACAGCTTAATAATGCCTTCTATTGAGTGGCGTTGAGTCATGGGCATTTAGCTTGACCTTTGTGGGCCGTAGTCCAGTCAGTGACTTATAATGGGATGGTGGCATGGTCAGATCAGTCGAGTGAGATAGGTACTGCACAGGTGTTTTGGGGGATGATCTGAACACTAAATGTAGAGTGTTGCCTTTGTTGTGTGTTTGGGAGAGCACAAATTGCTTAATGTACAAGGAGCGAGTTAGTGCGAAAAAGGCGTTCTTTGAGTTTGCTTATCAGCCTGTTGCTTGGGAGGTTAAAATCTAAGAGAAACACATTATTACAATATGCTAATTTGGCAGAGGAGAGTAAGTGGGAGATGTCAGTAATGAAAGAGTCACTCCTGTGAGGTGGACTGTAGATAATGTGGAAGGTGAAGGATTCCTTGTGCGATACAGGGAATCGGTGATAAAGGGAACCGGCAAACAAGTGATTCCAACAATCTTGTTCTGGGAGAGGGGAGGATGGAGCATGGCCAATCGATCCTGCGGATGACTTACAATTCGTCTCATGCGCTTCCTGGACAGTCGGCATGCTGGATGCAGTAGCCTCGGGCAGGAGCACATTGAAAACATGGGTGGAGTATGGGGTAAACCATGTTTCAGTGATGAACAAGGCATCAAGCTTGTTTTACGAGATGAGATCAGCAATCTATGCAGCGTGAATGACTGATGAACGGACATTGATCAACATTTGAAGGTGTGTGCATGCAGTCTGTGGGTGTTGGATATTGATGAGATTTGCCAGGCTGCCCAGTGCATACGGCCATTCAAAGACTAGTGAGAGTGGGGATAGGCTGTTGAGGAAGGAGACATATGGTGATGTCTTTTGACGAGTAGTAGAAGAAGCGACTGCATTGTAGGTGAAATGCAGAATAGTGGGTCTGGCCCTTGGCCCATGGCCCTATCAGGTCAAACAGGCACAAACAGTTGATGTCCTTGTCTTCGTCCGTCCTATGCTGAGGATGCAAGCAATGAGGACACCTAAGGAGGACTGGTGAAATAGGTGGTGGGCAAAGCACCCGAGTGGCAGTGCTCGGTCACGTGACCAGCAGTCTACTCAATGCTGTCTGCCTGGGCTGGCCTGAAGTTCTTAAGCAGAGACCTGGAAGGTGTAAAAACAGGTGGTGGGTAGAGCAACCAGGTGGCAGGGCCTGGTCACATGACCAGTAGCCTACTCAATACTGTCTGGAGCTGGCCTAGAATCCTTAAGTAGGGGCCTGGAGGGTGCAAGAACTGGTGGGGTGCAGAGCAACCAAGTGGCAAGGTCTGGTAACATGATCAACAGCCTACCCAATGCTGTCTGTCTGGAGCTGCCCTAGAGTCCTTATGTAGAGGCTTGGAAGGTACAAAAACTGGTGCTGGGCGGAGCCAGCAAGCAGCAGGACCTGTTAATGTGATAAGTAGCCTACTCAAAGCTGTCTGTATGGAGCTAGCTTAAAATCCTTAAGCAGAGGCCTGGAAGAGGCGGAAACTAGTGGTGGGTGGACCAGCTGAGTGGCAGGGCCTCGTCACATGACTAGCAGCCTACTCGATGTTATCTGCCTTTAGCTGGCATAGAGTCCTTAAGTAGCAGCCTTGAAGAAGCAAAAACCGGTGGAGGTCGGTACAACCCAGTGGCAGGGCCTGGTCACATGACCAGAATCCTACTCAATGCTTTCTCTAAAAGTACACTGTGATGATTGTAACACTATTGTTGTAGCAGGGGTCCAGCAATGGGACTGCCCAGCATCATTAGGAGATGAGGGTTTAACAGGGGTTTCTAACAAAGAGTTTAATTTTTTCTTTTTTCTGTGAAAGACAGGAGGTTCTAAAAACCAGGATAGGGGGACCAGGCGTCCTGTTTTTTCCCAAGCAGTCCCAGAATTGGACCCTCTGCCCCCCTGTCCAGGGTGGTTTACCATGTCCCTGTTTTTGGGAGAGGAGGGTGATGACGGGAAGAATCACAGCAGAGACTGTAGTGGGTATACATCTTCACACACAATGCTTGTTTACCAACAATTCAATATAAATGTTAGACTTTGGAAAATGTACGTAAACATTTTATCTGCATCGCTACCAAGGGAAGGCTCACACCCATAACTTGTTAGTTAGCCACCTACATTACCTGATCGTGCCACAGAATCTTTGGGAACGGCTGCATAGCAAGGCCTGAAATAGCAGTCAGAGCAAACATTCCTTTATTTCAAACCTACAGTCACAGCCAAATCAAAGTTTTTACCCAGGAGACTGTCCTGGACACCTTCTCATCCCACACTCCCATTTTGTCACTACTGAAGTGTAGTCATGGTAGCCACTCTCGGTTGCAGTCAGTATTTATTTTGGTCACCCATCCCTGCTTTTTATTTTGAAAATGTGATCATCTAAAGCCAAGCACAACCAGAGGAAACCAGGAAGTGAGATGCAACTTTTAACTGGCCACTGAAACCTACGCTCTAGCTGGCCCGCCAAATGTCTAGAAGAGGTTTGGTGGTTCAGATTAGCCCGCCAAACTAAGACCTGCATGCTGAACAGAATCATGGAATTGAGCACGACTTTGGGCCTCTGTATGCTGACTATGTAATTGATTCCAGTCACACGTTCTGTCAGGCAGATATTCGCTCAACCTTACAAGCTGCGACTGTCAACCAAGGTCCACCTGTGGCTGGTTCCTTTTTGTATGCCACCCATCTGGGGAGGGCGTTTGCTCATCCTTATTTCCCAGAGGGACACATGTAGTTTTTCCCGTCAACCAAGGTCCACCTGTGGCTAGTTCCTTTTTGTATGCCCCCTTCTAGTGTGTAGTGGTTATTTATTCCCTTGCTCAAAAACTAAAACTATTGGTAGGTTGGAGTGCAGGAGCCCTAGCACAGCCCCCTGCACACCCTTTTGCAGATCACAAAATACAAGAAGTCTATTTTGTCGCTGATTTAGGCTGGCCCAGAGAGAAATAAACAGTGCTGGATCTCTTGTACTCCAACTCCATCTCAACTCGATGATGTGACTCAAACTCAAAAACGAACTTTAGAGAGATTGTTGAAAACTAAACCTGCCACATATGAACTCCGAAAGGGGTCTGCAATGCAGGGGATTGGAACCATTCACAAAGTAACCTAAATGGTAATCAGCAAAGCAAACCGTGCATGGAATCAGACCATTCAATATTCCTCGGAGCGTTGGGAGAAGGGAATAAGAAATGAATTATACAGAGCATGCTAGAAAAGGAGTCCCGTTAAATAGGGGGCTAGAGAAGGGGATACTACCATACAAAGGAACCCGAAGAACATAACCAGCCACACAGTAGATCCAAGAGCGGGAAGCTAATCATACATAACAGCTTTGTGAAAAGGAACCAGTCACCCAAGGAAGCCTGAGGGAAAGTGCACCAGGTACCCAGAAGGATACTAGCAAGTGGGCAGAATGATAGGCAGGGGGCAAGCAGTGGACTCTTGGGGTGCCAAGAGTGACTGGGTGAGCTGGAGATTTTCATATAATAATAACTAAAGCATTTCTGATGCATGTGTACATTTGGGACCAGAAACTGTGATGGTTGGAAGATTTTGAATTAATCATAAACCCTGGCAGTACTCTAGGCAACCTTCAAATTCACTGTTTAAGCCTGTTTGCGTCCATCTTATTCAAACATTCTGTATTTATGCCGCAGAGTTAGAGTAATACACTGTGGACTCATCCTTCTTTTTGACTACACAGCAGCAACACATCAATTTTGTTCAATTAAATGTTCATAATAGGGGTAGTGGCTAATTAGCGAATTTATGGTATTGCAGATCAGAACCAATAGGGACTAGAGGCTTCATAGAAATCTTGTCACATGACTGTAAAGCATACGGTTATTTTGGCACATGCATCTTGACATGTGTGAACCATTAAGGCAGGGTGACTAGACGTGCCGTTTTGCCAGGGCTGTGCAGGTATTTGCCCCTCTGTTTTGGTGTCCGGAGCCTTTTTTCAGTTTAAAAACCCTTATCCATGGGTTTGAGGGTTGGATGTGGACTGCCCGGTTTTTTTGCCAGACCCGATTGAAAAATCCGAGCTCCTTTTTGCTACCACTCTCTCCACTCACTTTTCACCCATCTTCCCACACCTTCTCCCCTCCTCCATGTCCTCCATACTCCACTTAGCATTCTGTGCCTTCAACATGCACAGAGACAGGCCACTGACATAGAAGTAGGACTACCGTCTCATCAGCATACTGTTTGTGTTTTAGTCCTTCTTTTGTGTGTATCGCCACTAAAATTGTAGTCTTACTTCCATGTCAGCAGCCTTTCACAGGTTTTTATTTTAAAAATCTGGTCACCCTATCTTGAGTTTAACAAAAGATCATCTTTACCCGTACTGCATGTGGTGGCAGGACATTGTGTGTGAACAAGACATTCCTCAGAAATGGGCAAGGCTGTAATTGCGTGGCGTGGGCAGTGAGTGCAGAACGTTCACGCTGTCTCTCCCATGCCCATCTTTCTTACAACTGCCATGCGGCTGTGAGTGTAGAGTGTTCACGGTATCTGCCCCATGCCCATCTTTCGGGCAACTGCCATACGTGCATAGATGACCTTGTTTGACTTTCCATGTAGGTTTCAGTGGGGTCTGAATAACTTAATCGAAATTACCCTAAAACCGAATCTCAGAAGTTGAATCGTCATATGGCTGTCAATGATTTAGAAAAAGTCCAGAAATGTTCAGAGAACAAAATATGTGTTTCCCTCTTACCAGCTTGGTTTGAGCTTTAGTCTGAATGACAAAAATGCCACTCGGGGCACAGTAACGAAGAAAGACAAGGGCATTCCGCTTTTCCATTGCCAAAAATATCCTATAGAACGGTACTGTTTGTAAATGCTGAAACTACCGCACCCTCAGATTTGCTGCGGTTATCAAATTCTTTCCAATGCTTCAGTTGTTCCTGCAATGGAAATCGACAAAAACAGTTGTCAGATAAAAGGAGAAACAGAGCACATAGGCTTTCCCGGCTCCCAGATCAGATTAGTCGATCCCATACAAAGGGCAGGAGGTTTTCCCACAGGAAGTGGAAGGGGAAAAGAGCCAGATGAGCCGAGCCTTAACCTGCTGCTCCTCGCTGACCTTTGGGGGCGTATGCAGAGTCCCTGATTAAGGTTTTTGGGCAAACAGCTCCTTCTGGTTACTCTTTCGCCAAGCCACAGGAACCTGGCGCCTCGTAATGACCGCACTGAAGTGCCAGGGAAGAAGGCAGCAGCCGGATTGCCCTCAGCACCGCCGTTGTTGTTTAATTCTGTTTATTTTTACAACTGAAGTGAAATTAGGCCGTGTATTTTCAGGTCACATGCTGAGAGGAGCAAAACATGTGCTTTTAACATAATATAATTTGGAGAAAGGCTGCGCGTATGAATACATCCTTGTTGAGTGCACGCGCAGGCAGCCAGGAATCTATCTATATTATTTTGTCAAAGTTTGATGTCTGAAAATGACAGACACAGGCATGTGTCGGGCATGCTGATGCGATTTCATTCCTTAAGAGCAATGGAACCAGAGAACCCACCCCGTGTATTGAGGTTTTTGTAAAATCACATTGACATCAAAGCAGCCTTGTGCATTGTACCAAGACTAAAACATAAATACATTTTATTTAGCAAATGCGTTTGGCAATGGTCAAAAACATGTGTGTCCATCAATCCACCCAATGTTGGTCTGCCGAGAACTATGGAGACTCATAATTCCCTATATATTCTGATAATGTGCTCCTTTCATGACTTACACAAACATCATCCTTCGACAACAAAGAAGAGAAATGCACAAAAAAATGGATATACATATTTTAAAGGGTTTTTAATTTACAAAGTGTTTTATTGTCTGCTTAACTTTATTAAAAAGGCAACTATTGACACTGTATTCGGCTGTGGCCGAATATTTGCCCAACTATTCGATATTCGGTGAAAAACTGAAATCTGTGATCCGGTACACCCCAAAAGCACACACATTCTTTTAGCATACACGCTCCAACTCACAAAATACACTCTCTTATTCACCTGCGCATTCAAACATGCACACTCTACAAACCCACTTTCATGCATACATTCATACAACCACACAACCATATGCATTCATAAGTACTGGGCTTTCCTGATCACACCATTTGCACACAGCCAACACACATGACCAGATGGCCCGCCCCTCTTCTCCTCTCAATCAGCATAGTGCTACCACATGCATACGCTGTTTGCGCAATAATGAGAAGCAGCAGAGCAAGACATCCAGTACCCCATAGGCCTCGCAGTACTGTTCTCTGCATCCACTGCGCAGAGCCCAAAGGGGCCCTGCATTGCACAAGAAAGAATACATATGTTGCTGGTGACGTGTCCCTGATCACTGATCAGAGGTAGGCAGCACAGTCCCCCACACAAACAAAGCACACAGATATACTGCGATACCTGCCACAGCGCTTTGGGTGAGAGAAATATGTTTAGATTAACATTCTAAATGTACATTAGAATGCGAATCTATATGTACATCTCTTCACCCAAAGTAAGGGGCTGGTACCCACTGCCTTGCACAAACTCCTTTACGCCAGAAAACACATGTCCACCTTATAAACTACAGCTCAACTAAAACTCTAATTTCTACCCACATGCTCATCAACCTTGACTATTGCTCTTGCCTTCTCTTTGGTCTCCCTTTCTACTCCTTCGCCCACCTCAACAATATTCTATACCTTACTACTTGCACTCTCTATAACCTTGCGTGTTCCTCTCCTGCCTCTGCAAGCCAATACACAGTTGTATGGCTCTCCATGCATCACAGACCCCTTTCTTTAAATTCTTCTCCTCACCGTTAAATCTATCCATTGCCTAGCCCGCCATTACCCAGCTGGCTCTATTGCCCGATAGTCCCCTAATGGTTCTCTTTGCTTCATTCTCTCTCTTCCCCCTCGCTCTGATGATGCTGCCTCTCACGTCTGCTCCTTACACCCTCGTCACTAGACCTCCCTTGGCCCAGAAATGAAGAATAGCATACTTTCCAATACCGTCTTATCTACCCTTAAACTTCATCTCCTGCTCCTTGGAAGTAACTATACCACCGGCCCCCTCATATTCCCACCTAGAACATGTATACATACATTATTACCCAATCAAAATTGGTACTCACTAGTAAAGTGAAGAGAAAGCTAAAGTAGCAAGTGGGGAAGAAATAGGGATTTAGTGGTGAATGATTGTGAGGCTTATTGTCATCCTGTCACGATGAAGAGTTGTTGGGGGCTGGCTTAAAAGTGAAAGTGCGTTTTGATACGAGTCCATTATGTGTATTTGCATGCAAAGAGTTCTATAACAGCCATCTTAAACCAATCTGTTGCACAGTTGCACTGGAATTACCTGTTTTGTCCGGAAATTGTGTGATGAGCAAACCGTTTAGGAAATGGTAAAATAAGGAAAGGGTGAAAAAGGAAGCAGCATTACGGAAGTTGTGCCACCAGGTGGCGCTGCAAGTGATACTGATCATAGCATGGACCTTACACATGCCCATGTGCAAGTGACAGTGACAGACTGAAGTGGAAGTAATGAGAACATTTCCAAGGGTGTCAGCGGGATATGTTTGAGAAAAAAGTGCATACAATAAAAGTGAGGGCAGGCTCTAAAAACATTTTAAGAGAAACTCTAAAGTATATTTAATGAAGGGGCCATTGAGGAAAGAATTATATGAATAGCTTTTTCCGATTGGCTCAGAAAACTGGGGCATTAGCACTTTATGCCAGCTTAGGGGGGATGCTCATCACTTTCCCAAAATAGGGGAACCGCTTCCCTTCCACACCTGACACTGCCTTGACTGTTAGCAGGTGGATCCACACAGGAGTCCCTGGAGTTAGCTGCCTTTACACCTCCAGAGGATGCCTACTCATGCCTCACATTCATGCTTCAACAGTATCAGTAATTCACTGATTGCTCTGTGAAAATGAACTCTGGTGTGTTTTTCAAGCTGACCCAGTGATTCCCTCTCAAATTAAACACTGATTTGATGGATTATACAGGAAAATGGGTATATTATGCAGGTCGGAAAATGATTACTTGTTGGCAATCTTTTCAAAGGAACACTGAAACGCATAAATCTTTTGCAGGCAACAGGGCAAGCTCCTAGACCTGTCTCTTTATTTTGTTGAGCGCTAAATAAAGTATGCTCTGAATGGTGTGAGTCAAAACAGGATGGTCTTCCAGGGAAGACATTTGGATTCTCCCTTGCTACCCCTGCAATCCATGTAAAAAAAAAGAATGTTTTTTAAAGCATTAAAGCAGAAGCTACCAGAGTAGTGGCCCGCGCTCCACAGTCCCAGCGGTGGAGGGGCCCTGCCACACCGGGTCTGGGGGTGCCCTGGCACAATCTTTACCCGTAATCTGGGCTGGTACTTGCAGCGTGAGAAGGAAGCACTCAGTAGGGGTTGAAGCTTGCTGTGACATGTGGCACGTGTCAAATGCCACTTTCAGTTCCAACCTTTTCTCCTCTGACTTCCTCGCAGCTCATATACAGGAACCAGGAAGCTCTCCCAGCTTCAAGGTTCCTGTTTGTGAGCAGCACGGAGGAGCCGAGGGTGGCCTGGAGTGACGGACCGAAGCTGGAAAAACTGCTAAGAAGGCTATTTAAAAAAAAATGTGATGTGTATTGTTTATGTTAGAAGTGCGTGTCAGATATATGTATGTTCTATGGGCCAGTGAGTGGTAGGTGAATGAGGTAAAATGTGATAATGGTTCTGTTTGAATGTTCTGGGTGGGTGGGTGTGTGCTTGTGTAGCTAATGCTGTGAGAGTGGATGTAAGAAGGTGTATGAGTAAGTGACTGGTGGGTGAATGAGTATGAACATTATAGTGAGTTTCAATGTTCTGGATGGGTACATGTCTGTGTGGAGAATGCAGAGTGAGTGGACGCGAGAGAAGGTGTATGGGTCAGTGAGTGGTGGGTGAATGAGTAGTAATGTGATAGTGTGTGTTTGAATGTTCTGGGTGGGTGGGTGCATCCCTGTGTGGAGAATGCAGTGCAAGTGGATGTGAGAGGTTTATGGGTGAGTGAGTAGAATGTGAGTGTGAGTGTGTGTGTGTGTGTGTGTGTGATGTTCTGGGTGGGTGGGTGCCAACATAAGTGTATGTGAGAGGTTATATTCGTCAGTGACTGGTGGGTGAATGGGTATGAATGTGATTGTATGTTTGAATGTTCTGGGTTGGTGGGTGCATGTCTGTGTGGTGAATGCAGTGTGAATGAATGTGAGAGGAGATGTATGGGTGGGTGAAAGGGGATGCCTGTGTGTATTTTGTACGGCTCTGGGAGACTGGGGATCACTAGAGCATATGTGATACTTCCTTTATTGACTTTGCATGTTTTAATGGTATTTTCGGGCTAAGCCACGTTCATGTGTGTCATTACCAGGTGAGACTGGCATTTTGTTACATCCAGTCTAGCAATTGCTTAATGTGGCATGACATTTATTACTCGTCATTTTTGATAAAGCAAGCATGATAAGTAGCTAGACTGACGTTTTGGTGTAGCAGCCTGTATATTTATTACTGTAGCATGACATTTTATTAACTGTGCATCTATAATGAAGCAAGGATGATAAGTGTTCTTATAGGTCTAGACTGGTAACACTGGAACCAATTTGGACAGGTTTTCTTATTGTGACATGTCACTTTTTGAAATGGGCAAACTAATGGGAGTATTTTATTTGCATAGGAGTACTGGCATATATTGGCAGAGTCAGCTTTGTGCCTACTGCCAGTAATGATACTATAAAAAAAAATCTCAAAACGAACATGAGTATGTTCTTATATGGGAATTTGCCTAGACGTGTGTTCCTTGCCTACTGGAACTAGAGACCAAGCTACTCATCACTGATGAGGCCCAACAAGACCGAAACATGTCTGGGGATGCTTGTGGCCTTGTGCAGAAGGGAAGTGATCCAGCAGTTAGGACTGGACTGCCCCTTTAGGGTGGGACCAGGCCTGATTTGCTTATGGTCAAAATCTTCCTGCCATCATCTCTTGTGTTTTGCTTTGTCACCCTGAGTGGGACGGGTATGCCCAGACATGGGTCCCGTGCTTGTTGGGGCTAGAGGCCCAAGCTACTCCTCACTGATGAGGCCCAACAATGCCGAAACATGTCTGGGGATTTGACCTAGCAGTTCCCGCTGGACTGCCCCTTTTGTGGTGGGACCAGGCCTGATTTGCATATGGTCTTTCTCCTTCTGTAATGGCTTGGCAGGTGAAGAACAATGGTCTGGAGGGTTGCCCAGAGCAATGCCAGAGGTTTAATATTAATTTGAAACCTTCCAGCCATCACCTCTTGTGTTTTGCTTATATGGTATTGTCATGCATGCTGGACATAGTACCCCTGGACCTGGAACAACATCTTCACACAGAACGAGTTATGCTCATAGAACTGCTAGACCGTTCTATTCTAAATGGAGATTGTTTGATGCACTGCCGGGAACACGACGTCTGCATTATTCATGTCGTTAAATTCACGTGATTTAGGTTAGTCACGTGTGTTTTGGCAGTACGTTCATAAGTAGCGTGAATATGTCGCTCGCTGCTTCTGATTGAACCATTATGGCGTTTGGTAGCTGAAACCCTTGATCTGCGTCCTCACATTTTCTTCAGTTACTTCCTTGGCTTCTTCGGCGTGTTTCCTTCCACACGTGAATTCCTGGAGCTGCTATCTGGAAGTCACAGGTTGGCCGCACTGTCTGCATGTTCTTCAGTCGCGTGTATTCTGACACGCGGGTTCCTGATTTCTTCAAATGCTGCTTTCCTGACTACGTGAAGTTGGTCGTGTGGTAATCCCCTGTGCGGCTGTCCTGGGCTGCGTGTACTTTGTTCGCGGGTAATACACACACAGATTTTGGAACTATTCAGGTACGGCTGCTCACACTGCGTGCACTTTTGTTTGCTTATCGCACGCGAGCTACTCTACTCTTTACACGCTGTGGTCCTAGTTGCGTATCCTTGTGTTGCGTGTGAATCCTCACGCTGGCAAGAGCGGCTGTCCCGGCTGCGTGAACTCTGTCGCATGTAACCTGCACGCGGGCTTTTTCCTCACGCTTGCAATAGCGGCTGTCTCGGCCGTGTGATCTCTGTCGTGTGTAATCCTGCACGTGGGCTTTTGAACTCTGTTTGAACGTGCAATTCCACATGCATACTATTCTTTGCTTTGGAGTGAATCCCTGGCACCTGTGAGGAGATAACAGGTGGACTCAGTTCATCATATTTCTCTTTCTACGTGGGAAAGGAAGTTTTTCTTTGAAGGTGATTGTGCACAGTACTTTGGACGCTATCCTGTGGTGCACCAACCGGGTATCTAGCGTGAGCCTCGTGCCATTCGAGATAAGTCTCCCTTACTAACCTTCCCTTCCTTTTTGTTGTTTCTACTCCTGGATTTCTTCAGAGACTTGGTGAAGACTTCAGTTCTAAGCCCACAGGTCAGTGTTGTTAACTAGTGATATTGCTGTTGTAGTCAGTTGATTTGGGACAATTGCTTATGATACTTTATTTATCCTAGGCTGACTTCCTATAAAGCTTCCATGCCCTTTCCAGTGATCCCTCTCTCTGCCTGTTTCATTGGTCAGAGAGTGGTATCATTTGGAAGGTCTAATTTGACTTTGCTACTATCAAGTCGTGTGAATAAGGATCCGGAAGAGCCCTACCAATTGTATTCTTTTTGGTTACCGTATCCTTTTCAAAAGATACCTTGGTGATTTATGACAGAATCAGAAGCCATGGAGGGTACAGATCCTTTAACTGTCTTGACTCAGTTAATCACCGATTTGAGAAACAAAATGATTACGGCACAGGACATATTACGGCATCGCATGGTTGTTATGCAAGACGCCATTCATGCTAGTCCTCAAGGAGCACAGGCTCCAGTGGCCACTGCATCTGGATCTGGGACATTGGCACCATCACAAGAGACTCTTAAAGTAGTTATGCCAACACTGTTTCCTTTGGCTCCTCCGGAAAGGTTCACAGGTGATCCTAAAACGTATAGAACCTTTGTCAATCAGTGCCGACTCCATTTCCTGTGCAGGCCTAACTTTTTTCCCAATTGAACTACTAAACCAGCATTTGTGCTTTCTCATTTGGGGGCACAGCTGCTTCTTTGGCTAATCCTTTATTGGAATCAAACAGTCCCTTGCTGCACGATTGTAATGATCTTCTGGCTGCTATGAGTAAGGTCTTTGATATGCGTTACGCCACTCAAGCCACAGATCTGGAGTTGCTAAGTCTACAACAAGGTAGTCAAACTCTGTTGGCTTACATAGCCAGATTCAATCAATTAACAGCTGAAACCCAATGGCCTGAAGACAAGAAAACAGCTGTTTTTTCCAAGGGTCTTTCAGAAGAACTAAAAGACGCCTTGTCTACGGTCCCTGTGGTTCCTACAGGGTTCACAGAATTTCTCGATTTGATTCTACAAATCGATGCTCATAGAAATGCTCGCAAAGGAGAGAGAAAACCTTTTTTGCAAACACTGGTTCGTCCAGAGGCACCGCCAGCATCCCCGAGTGACCCTGCACCAATGCAGATTGGTGCCGCGAGAGGCCGGTTATCTAATGCAGAGGGAGAGAACCAGAGAAAAAACAATTTATGCATGTACTGCGGTTCATCTGAGCATTTACTGGCGGCATGTCCCAAGAAACCAGTTAAGCGTTCGGGAAATGCCAAAACTCGACAGTAGCAGGAGTCCCTGTGTCGAGTGCTACATCGGACACCCATACCATTCCAGCGTACGCACCTATAGTTGTTGAGGTGACGTTACGTTTTGCTGACCAAGAATTAGTTTCCAGGGCTATGGTTGATTCCGGAGCCACAAAAAATTACATTGATATCACGTACGCTAAGAAATGTTCTATACCCCTTGTAAACAAGAACAAACCTGAAACAGTTAATACTGTAGATGGGTCAGTCTTGATTTCAGGTATGGTAACCCAGGAGACTGTTCCGATTCGGATGACTTTATAAAATGGTCATTCCGAGGAAATGATTTTTGATGTCATTGCGGCTCTGCAGTACACACTATTGCTTGGTCTTGCCTGGTTGACTCTTCATAATCCAACCATTGACTGGGTTAGGGGATTGATCCCATATCCTTCCAGTTATTGCAATGAACATTGCTTTGCCAGTCAGGAGGTGTCAACCAAATCACATATTTTGGCCTCTGTGGAGGGTGGTTCCACTATCAGTGTGGTACATCAGATCGGTAAACCTATACCAAGTGAATATTCAGAATATGATGATGTTTTTGGCAAAGGCCAGGCAGAACAGCTGCCTCCACATAGACAGTATGATTGTCCAATTGATCTAATTCCTGGGGCTAAAATCCCTACTGGTCGTACCTACTCTTTAACTCCCAAAGAAGATGTTGTCCTGAAAGAATACATCGATAAAGCTCTTGAGATGGGATTCATATGGTCATCCCAATCGCCTGCTGCTTCCCCATTATTCTTTATTCCAAAGAAAGAGGGAGATCTAAGGCCCTGTATTGATTACAGAGCTCTTAATGACATCACCATAAAGAACCAGTACCCTTTATCATTGATAAATGTTTTGTTAGATCAGCTAGGTACTTCTATGTATTTTTCTAAATTGGACTTACGAGGAGCCTAGAATCTGGTTCGCATTTGTGAGGGCGACGAATGGAAGACCGCTTTCAAGATGCGGTACGGCCTTTATGAATATCTGGTGATGCCCTTTGGCCTCTGTAACGCTCCCGCCATATTTCAGTTTTTCATGAACGATATCTTCAGGGACATGATGGATCAATTCGTGGTGATCTACTTGGATGACATATTGATATATTCATCATCTTTCCAAGAACATGTTAAACATGTGTCTGCTGTCCTACAAAGGCTCAGAGAGAACAAACTTTTTGTTAAAGCCGAGAAATGTGTCTTTCATACACAAGAAGTTGAATTCCTGGGTTACGACATTACCAATCATGGTGTTCGAATGAGCCGTTACAAAGTGAAGGCCATATTGAATTGGCCCATTTCACATAATGTCAAGTCACTACAGTCATTCCTAGGTTTTGCGAATTTTTATCACAGATTTATTCGTTCTTTCTCCAAAACAGTGGCCCCGTTGACTACGTTAAGTAGTTCCAAAGTATCATTCTGTTGGAACCAGAACGCCCAAGCCTCTTTTGAGATGTTAAAGGAAGCATTTACTACTGCACCTGTACTTCAACATCCTGATCCTGATTGTCAGTTTATCATTGAAGCGGATGCTTCCAGTGTCGCTATAGGAGCTGTACTATCACAAGTTTGTGCAGAAACCAAGGAAGAGCATCCAGTTGCTTTTTTTCTCCCGTAAGCTAACTTCATACAAACAGAACTATACCGTTACTGAGCGGGAATTGCTTGCGATCAAGGATGCTTTCCGAGAATTGCGACATCATGTTCTTGGGGCCAACATCAGGTGTTGGTGTACTCTGATCATCGGAATCTTCAGGCATTCAAAACTATGAAATGCCTTACGGCTCGACAGGCCAGATGGCATGTGTTTTTTTGCTCAATACAATTTCCAGATTACTTATCGCCCTGCCAGACAACATGTCAAATTGGATGCTTTATCCCGCATCGGTGAGGATTTGAAGGAAGAACCACCGGTGCAAAATACGTTGTTGGCAGACCATGTGATATGTAGTTGTTCTGCACAACCTTCCCTAAAATGTGAATTACAGGAATGGTTGAAACAAAATCCCTGATTGGTTCAGGAACTGAATCTAGACATACACAACGGTTTGCCTTTCACACAAGGGGTGCTTTATCTACCAACAGTTACCACCCAGACCAAGGCTCTCAGTTGGGGACACTATTCTTTGATGGCAACCCATCCTGGACAGAAGAAGACCCTAGAGCTGCTCAAAAGATGGTGTTGGTGGCCTTCCATAACTCGAGATGTTATAGATTATGTTTCAACATGTTCGGTATGCATCCAATGCAAAAACACTCCTGGCAAACCCGTGGGTTTAATACAATCCTTACCTGTTCCTCACAAACCATGGGAGATGATATCAATGGATTTTGTAGTAGAACTCCCAAGAAATAATGGTTACAATACCATATGGGGGGTGGTGGACTACTTTACGAAATTGGCTTTTTGTTCCCTCTATTGGGTTACCAACAGCTACTGTCCTAGCTGATCTATTAATCCGGCATATATTCCGGTTTTTTGGTCTCCCTTCAGTGATAATTACCGACAGGGGCTCTCAGTTTGCATCACGTTTTTTGGAGAGCACTAACCTCGGCATTACTAATTGATGACAGGATGTCTAGTGCGTATCACCCCCAAACGGACGGACAGACTGAGAGGGTCAATAGCACTATGGAACAATACCTGCGGTGTTTGGGTCTGCAGTTCCAGTCAGACTGGGTCAATGTCCTGCCGGCAGCGGAATTTGCCTACAATAATTCCTACCATAGTGCCATAGGTACTTCAGCTTTCTATGCTCTGTATGGGCAACACCCCCGATCCATTCCTTTGGATTCTGGTTTGTCTATGGATACTCCTGCAGCAGTTCGTAATGTCCGAGATCTAAAGAGTCTACAGACAAAGGTGAAACAGTAATTGGAGCAGGCTAAAAAATGAGATAAGATCTATGCTGATGCTCATCGAGTCCCTGCACCAGTTTACAAAGCAGGCATGAAAGTATGGCTGTCTACTAAGAACTTGAGGAAACCTGGTAAAAAGAAACTGTTGCCTAAATACATTGGGCCATATGAAGTGATCAACGTGATTAAGCCGGCTGCTGTCTGTCTGGCATTGCCAAAACGATGGCGAGTGCATCCAGTATTTCACGTGTCACTCATCAAACCATGCTCCGATGCTACTAGATTGCCTATACGGCCTGTTGCTGTTTCTGTGAAAAGTTCGGACGAATTTGAGGTACAAGGAATACTGGATATGAGACTACGTTCTGGTAGGCCATATTATCATGTGGACTGGAAAGGCTATGGTCCCGAAGATAGGTCCTGGGAACCTCTTTCCAATATCCATGCTCCTGCTTTATTAAGAAAATTCCATTTGAAAAGGGGAGAGGCTGCTCCTTTGGGGGGTGGCACTGTCAGGCATGCTGGACATAATACCCCTGGACCTGGAACAACATCTTCACGCAGAACGAATTATGCTTATAGAACTGCTAGACTGTTGTATTCTAAATGGAGATTGTTTGATGCACTGCTGGGAAAACGACGTCTGCATTATTCACGTCGTTAAATTCCCCTTATTTTAGGTTAGTATCGTGTGTTTTGGCAGTACGTTCATAAGCAGCGTGAATACGTCGCTCACTGCTTCTGATTGAACCATTATGACGTTTGGTAGCTGAAACCCTTGATCTGCGTCCTCGCATTTTCTTCAGTTACTTCCTTGGCTTCTTCGGCGTGTTTCCTTCCACACGCAAATTCCTGGAGCTGCTATCTGGAAGTCACAGGTTGGCCGCACTGTCTGCGTGTTCTTCAGTCGCGTGTATTCTGACATGCGGGTTCCTGATTTCTTCGCATTCTGCTTTCCTGACTATGTGAAATTGGTCGCGTGGCAATCCCACGCGGACGCTGTTTCCAAGAGCGTCTTTCCTGGGCTGCGTGTACTTTGTTCGCGGGTAATACACACACGGATTTTGGAACTCTTCAGGTACGGTTGCTCAGACTGCGTGCACTTTTGTTTGCTTATCGCATGCGAGCTACTCTACCCTTTACACGTTGTGGTCCTAGTTGCATGTCCTTGTGTTGCGTGTGAATCCTCACGCTGGCAAGAGCGGCTGTCCCAAGTGCGTGAACTTTGTCACGTGTGACCTGCACGCAGGCTTTTTCCTCACGCTTGCAAAAGCGGATGTCCCGGCTGCGTGAACTCTGTCGCGTGTAAACCTACATGCAAGCTTTTTCCTCATGCTTGCAAGAGCGGCTGTCCCGGCCGCGTGATCTCTGTCGCGTGTAATCCTGCATGCAGGCTTTTGAACTCTGTTTGAACGTGTAATTCCACACACATACTATTCATTGCTTTGGCGTGAATCCCTGGCACCCGTGAGGAGATAACAGGTGGACTCAGTTCATCATATTTCTGTTTCTACGTGGGAAAGGAAGTTTTTCTTTTGAAGGTGATTGTGCACAGTACTTTGGACGCTATCCTGTGGTGCACCAACCCGGTACCTAGCGTGAGCGTGATAAGTCTCCCTTACTAACCTTCCCTTCCTTTTCGTTGTTTCTACTCCTGGATTTCTTCAGAGACTTGGTGAAGACTTCAGTTCTAAGCCCACAGGTCAGTGTTGTTAACTAGTTATATTGCTGTTCTATAGTCAGTTGATTTGGGACAATTTCTTATGATACTTTATTTATCCTAGGCTGACTTCCTATAAAGCTCCCACGCCCTTCCCAGTGATCCCTCTCTCTGCCTGTTTCATCGGTCAGAGAGTGGTATCATTTGGAAGGTCTAATTTGACAAGTCGTGTGAATAAGGATCCGGAAGAGCCCTACCAATTGTATCCTTTTTGTTTACCGTATCCTTTTCAAAAGATACCTTGGTGATTTATGACAGGTATTGGTAGCATACGTTAGTGGAGACAACATGAAAATGTATCGGCATAACCATCATGAAAATGTTTTTTATCCTGGCATATATTGAAGGGACCGGCATGACAATGCATTGGGAATGCAATTGTGCACTTTTGGTGACTTGCATCCATTGTACTTTTTTCCATGAGTTACCCTACACCCCACAAAACCAATTGCAACTGTCTGGCCTTCTACCCAAATGTTCACAGAAAGTGTGCTGTGAAATGCACCATTTCAACCCATCATTAAAAACATTTTCTCATGGGAGTCACAATGGCATATTTTGGCAAATATTTACACCATCCAATAAAACAACTCAACAGCCACCATTGTACTGCCCGTTCTTTGTACGCTATGTGAAACATTTAAGCTTGGATTAAAAAAACGTATTTACTTCTTTCACTTGGAGTAGTGCATGCTGCTGCAGTGGCATAATCATCATTGACATTGCGTACACATGGTGTTCCTGGCCAGCCCGGGGTGTGGCATGCCTGTGTTTTGTTAAGGAGCTTGGGCTGACCCTCAGCATGGACTGTAGGGAGGGCCCACATTTTGTGCTACGCTACTGATTGAACTCTGCTCACCTTGAACGCATTCAAGTGTGATGTGAATGGCTGAGAGGGGCCACAAACTCGACCAGCACCCTGCTCTGGTGCAACTCTGTTTAAGAAAATAACCGTTGGACACAAAGTCTCAGAAGTGAGAGAGCCATGGAGTGACCCACCCCTCCCCATTTAAACTCCTCCTTGGAAAGGGCTTTGTGGAAGCTTCATTTATGGGTGGGTCCTGCGGGGGACGGGGGGGTCACTAAAGAACACACCTCGCACATAGTGCTCTAAAAATCATAGATGCATTGAGCCCCACTCTTGAGGTAAGTGCTGGCCCACATCTCCACCCATTAAAAAAAGATTGACAAAGAATCATGTATCAAAGCGTAGGACATTAAGGTGTTATGTTCAGCTTTAGGTTGTGGGGGACAACATGTGGTTGCTTGTCACATAATTTAAAAATAAATGCACACAGACAGATGGCATCAGCTTACACCGTCAAAATAGATGTCTTCTATCGTAGTGGTAGCTGAGTTACAGATACATTTATAACCTGGGAATTTTGTTGATACTAAATCCTGGTCAATTATTTTATTTTCAGGCCTTGCTCATGCAGCATTTTGCTCCTGGGTAAACAGACAGCTCACACCTCCCCAGATCAGTTCTTTTTTGGCTTGTTTAACACATCAATGCCAGAGATAACGAGTACTTCTGTGTCCATTGATCTATAGATGTTTCATACACTAGCTGTAGCCTGTGTTAGAGATTTCGGTTACCTTGTTACAAGTACTGCATTATGTATGTTTTACATATAGGCTCCACGTCGAATCTGGGAAATGACATTCTCCAAATGTGTGATCGTGGACAAATCTCGCCTCCCTCTGTTCCTCGGTTCTTCTATCTGGCTGAAATGAGAGCGCCTCCAAACACTGGTGTTAGACACGTGTGAAGGTCATGTGCCATCAATTCCCATGATGTCACTTGGGGGCGGGATCAATGGACATCACTTCCTGTGATGTCATCAGAGGTCAAGGGATGTGTGATGTCACTTCTGCTACCCCTGGCATTTTGGTGAAAGGACATCCATGTGGTCTTCAATGATTTCCTACACTGGAGGATACTGTTCATGACATAGGTCGTAGTACTGGCGAGATACACAAACTACAACTAGCATGAGCCCATCTGCCATCCAGACAATTCTAGACTGTTTCTTCAACTTGATTGATGGATCCTGAATGGGTTGTAGATGTTATGCTGGTCCGTAAGGTAAGGAGGTGCATTCCCATGAATTCCCATGAAGGGGTTATGGGTAATAACACAAGCTTTGAAAGTATTTCAACATTATTTGGGGCCATGGAGCAAAGAGATAAGTTTGAATGTGCCAAAGAAAAAGGGGCCATCACTTTGTTTCCATTTAACATTAGATCTAAAAACATTGCTAGTGTTGAATCAGTTCATACTGCATGGCAGTCTTTTAAATGTAAATGTAAGGGGTACAGTTATATGTATTTGTAACAAGAGGATGCAAATGTGGCGACTATTATAACCCTGTTATGAAATGTGTGGCTCTCACACATGTGTATGGTGTAAAGATATTTTCAATGAAGGCCTTATTACATATAAATTATCATCTGCCCAGGCAGATGGTAAGTCTGTCCGCTGGGTAGAAATGCTCTGGTGAAGTGTTACTGTAAACAAGTAACCTTACTCCTCCAAGTGACTTAGAAAAAGGACAAGTAGACTCTTTTTCCCAGGTACAGCAGTTGTTCAATTGCTGGTTTACTGGACACCAGTAGGTACTGCATTTGCTGGGTGGAGGGCACATTGCTTGTTGGTCCTCGAAGAGAGGGCTGTTGTGGTTCCCTCTCCTACTGGTTCTGAGAGTGTTCCCCAGGCCTCTCCATTATACCAAATCAGCTATCATAGCTGAATGGGCATGAGCACATGGTACTATTACAATGCCTGCTTGCCTTCCACTGGCATTGTTGGGTGAAGCCTCCTACCTGCTTGCCTTTTCCCCCGCTGATAGAAGCATCTGTATTTGCAAAACAGAAGAGAGATTTATGGAAGATTTTTAATGACTCATACTCCTGGCATTGTTCTTGGTAAACCTTCAACCCACTGTTTTTCAGGCTGCCGTGCCATCACAAAAGGGGCAAAACCATTTCTGCTTCAGGCCTGTCAAGACCTAAGAGGGGAAATCTATACCACACTGCTATATCACATCCCTCCTGCACAATACCATACAAAACCCTGGGCATGATTGGCCTCGGTGAGCATAATCAGTGAGGTGCAGCGGGGGACACTATGTACAGTAGGCTTGGGTCACACATCTGGGTATAGCTATTATGCTGCAGGTGACTTGAAACACTGAAGACTGGTGGTGGAGGATTTTGAGTGAATCATAACCACTGCCAATACTCGGAGCAAACTCCAAACTATCGCCTTTCAGCCTGCTGTTCAGTTACAGTGCCAAATTGCAAAGCATAGAAAGGATACCCATTATGTACATAACAGGAGAGGTCTCAACCTGTTATCGATTAGAGAGGTACTAGTCAAACTAAAGATGGGAATTAGTAGTACTCCCTACCTTTAAGTGAGAATATTTGCCTAAGAAATCCAGCCTCCCCTAAATTCTATTGGCGGTAAATGGACACACAAAAATATGGTTGACAGACCACCTCTAAAATGTTAGTTAAGGAATGTACCATCAACAGTAAAGAGCTGATTATCTCTTCATGATCTGTTGCTGGATGCAGAGGCCACATGTTTGACAGAAACATGGTTTTCGGATACGAATGTGTCCACTGTGTCGGACATGTCTGGGTATATAATTCAACTACAGTCAAAATCTGGTTGAGGTCGCGGAGGTTCTGTTTATGCACAAACAAAAACTTTCAATTACATTCATATCTCACAACTGATTTCTCTCTTCCACAGCCCTTCCCATTTAAATTACTTTATCGCCGAATGATATTAGGTTATTCATTTTCTATTGCCCACCATTTTCGTAAACCCTTTATGTACAGATGTGAGCAGAATCCCTAGATGAATTACTTATACTTATCCCTATCTGCTGATAATGGGTGATCTACGCAGCTGGTGAGATGAAGTTACAGACCCAAACACAACTCATTAAGTAGAATCCTTTCAGGATTTGGGATCCTTCCTAATGTTTGACACACCTGCCCATTGAGCTGGTCTCCTAGTAGATCACATTTGTACTTCCTTTCCTGTTCTTTCACTGAGTATCTACATATGACATGGTTGGACCATTTTGTCATATTTGTTATCATCACTAAGCTAATTTGGACTTGCGACTTCTATTTTCTTACATATGCCGATAACACGCAGATATTAATGAAGTTTTCTGGCAACAGAGACTTTTCCTCTGAAAAATTAAGAGACTGTCTATCCACAAATCTTGGATGGAGAGCAGTTTTCCAAAAATTAACCCAAGCAAACAAAGTGCTAACTGTTAATACTGGATGCACCTGTGGAAGGCTTTGTTGTGACCAGTGCATTTTGGTCTATGCCCTTATCACTTAAAGCACTGCAACTTTAGGTTGGATCCACACATCTCAATTGTAGTAAAATGTTTTTTTTTTTTAATTTGAAAAAACTAAAACACATGATGCCATTTCCATGTGGGCCCCATCAAGTCGTAGCGGTTAGTGCCTTTGTGTCTGTAAAACTTGATTACAGAAATTGTATCAACTTGGGCCTGTTCCCCAAGGTAATGCTAGGATTGAAGCAAGATCAAAGCTCAGTTGTGCAACTCTTATTGAAGTTGCAGACATTTCCTCATATCTCACCGGTACTCAGATCATTCCACTGGCTCACTATTGGGAAGTGAGTTATTTTTAAAGCAATATACCTAATCCAGAAGTCTGACAATGATTTCAGCTTGTTTCTTTCATTTTCTTCAAGTATATACATATCAACAGTATAGGTACCTTCCCCACAATTATTGTGATCTTTAAGCAGTCCCCACTTCTACATATTTAACCTGTCAACTTAGAGACCATGCTCTAGGAATATAATATTATCAATTTTAAACTAACAATTTCATGCCTATTGGTACTCGGCATCTAGAACATTGGTTAAAATGGCAACCTTACGTCTACTGCTCTCTGGACCATTTCTGTTGACGGATGTGTTTCCACATATTCCTTAACAAGTGGAGTACGAGCCGGCTTCTTCAAGAGGCTTGTATGTACAGCATTTGACTTGTAACACATTTGCTAGGTGTTGAAGACTCGTCGAGTGTCTGACCTAAGACAGCGTTTAGACTAGTTAACTTTGGTGTTTCAGAGTAAAACTTTCCATTGATCTTGGCTGTGTAGGATCTTCTTGTTCAGATAGTGATAGGCTTTGTTCCATTTTTTTTCAGGTATCGCAATGCAAGAGATCTATAATTAGCACTAATGGCATCCCCATTTGACTTTGAAATAACAAAGCAGGCTTACGATTTTGGCTTGTTTAATTGGTCCTTACAGTACCTCCACAGAGGGTGAGTGATTATACATTACATGTTCTTCAAACAACTGAATGATTACTCAAGATTAGTTTTCTCATGTGTACATGAGGTGCCAAATGCCTCTACCGGAAGTCCCGCCCCTATTTTGCCTATATGCGGGAAGCAGGAAATTGCGACATGCACAACGCTGATAATGTTAACTATCCCACGAAGAATCCTCGAAACAAGGTATCCATTGAGAATGCCCTATATGATGTACCCGCGGAGAAATGAAAGGAGGTTCCTGTAGAAGTGTGAAGCAACAAAGGCAAGAGATAGATGTCACATGAAGCAGAGGTAACACACCAAGAAGAAATGCCAAGGAGGAAAGTATATAGACATTATAGAATCTGATGACGAAGTAAAGAATTGAGTAACATTTCATGTGCAGAATGAAGATTGCAAGTGCGAAGAAGCACTGCAGAAAATGCAAGCCGTTTTATAACTGCACATATGCTGAAATGCAAGTAGACTAAGTAATCATGAAGGCTGTCTATACTTAGTGACTGCAGGTGGTGCCACCATTATATATATGTATATAGAATCTGGATGTTTCACGTTACATTTTAGCAAACTAGGACTCCGTGAGCAGAAAGGACTGAAAGTGTGGTGCAGTAGAGAAAGACAGCTGACAATGAAGAAAGATTCAAGAAGGTTTCTCTGGCCCAGTGTCAAGGGTTGGGGCAGCCAAGAACCTGGTTATTTATTCGAGAAGATACAATGAACGTGAGAAGCGAGCTGAGCTCCTGTTGAGGTGCAATGAAAACAATGCCCTGAGTGCCAGGTATTATTCATTTAGTAGTATTAAATACAAAAAAGGAGCTAAAACACAGTCTCCTGTCACATGGTGTAGATGAAAACAGACTTTGGGCAAGCTACATCGAGACTGAAGATAAGAACGTGCTCACACTCCCTTCTATATTCAGGTGCAGTGATACTTTGCAAGGCCGAGATAGACAATTCGAATGGCAGACAGCAGGAGTGATGATTGATGATGGGCTAATTGGGTGGGAAGGCATGGTCAAGTCCACCCACAAACACCTGGGGTACCAGTTTGTGTGCTGCTACCGGGTGGAATATTCCAGAATGGTACAAGCGTGCCAACCAATTATAGAGAGACATGTAGCAAAGAGCTCTATAGTTTGAAAGCCATTGAAACGTTGTGTATTTGATGACAATGAAGATGACTTGCACTATGGGTGGGCATAGTTGTCCACCTGATTACAGAGACCCAATCATAATCCTATCCCCCATATAAAATATACCTAGATGTTCCCCGTAAACCAACCACAATGCAAATTAGGTTTTCTTACTTTAAAAAAAATAAAAATATTTATTGGTTATGGCACACGTCACTGCAGCAACACATTACAATACATTTAAACAACGCGGAGATGAGTAGCTTTGGCACACAGCATAACATACAGTTTAAAATATCAACACGATTCAGGGCTTTGTGGATCTTTCTTCATCCAACACCATCTCGGATAGATAGACTCTAAAAGGAGCCCATATATCTTTGGGCCAGCTTGTCCTTGGCAATGTCATCACGTATTGTTCCTCACATTCGTTTACATATCTAAGTTCTTTAAGAAAGTGGTTCACTTGTGGCGCATGTGGGCTTTTCCAGTTCTGAAGTATACACTTCTTGGCCACAGCGCAAGTCCATTGAACAGTCTTCTGGTCACTTCTGCTCTTTTACCTATGTCCCCAAACAAATATTTCTGGGGTGAGAGGTCAGCTGGAATTTGTGTTATCTCCTCTATTACGTCGGCCACCTCTCTCTAAAACCCAGAAATAAGTGGACAATTCCAGTACACATGGAAAGAGTTAGCTAATGTATTTCCACATTTCTGACAGCCACCAGAGCAGTCTTCTGTAAATTTAGCTATTTTGGCCGGTGTATAATGAAGTTTGTTTAGTATCTTGAATTGGATTAACAGGAGACCGTATTTAAAAGATACCTCCTTGGACAGTTCACCATATCTAGACCATTGTTTTATCTTCGATTGTCGTCCCCATGTCAGTTTCCAATGAATCCCTGGTTGTGTTAAGTGAGGGTGTATGTGTTTGTATTATCGTATACAGTTTAGAAACACTTGCCAGACTGAGAGGACAATGGTATGAAGCATTCATGTGATAGAGGTTCATCCGGGAATAGTGGGCACCTACCCTTGAAAGCTACCTTCATGAAATGGTATTGCAACGGTCGGAGCTGTCCACCCCCCACAGTGGTCACAAAGTCTTCCTGAGTGACAAATTTCCTGTTGGAAAACATATACTGCATCTTTATTTCGTTGTTGGGGTCCCATTTCCTCTGCATACCAGTATCAAATGATGGTGAAATGCCAGGAAAGTTCCAAAGAGGAGCGTCAGGGTTGTATGGTGTCTCTAGTTTAACCTTTTATAGATCTTAGACCAGGCATGGACTTTTGTACTGACTGGGTCAAGCTTGCATTCATCTTTGTGCTGTATTTTAAATAGGATAGATCGTAAATCGATCGGGTGCACGGCATGTCGTTCTATAGGGATATGTGGTGCCATTTCCAGCGGGTCATACCAGTGTTTGGCAAAATGAGCCTGCGCCACTAGGTAGTACAACTCAAAGTCTGGGGCAGCTATGCCTCCCGTGTCATACGGTTGAACTAGCTTCTCCCATTTCAGCCTGGCCGTACGCCCGTTCCAGATAAACGCTATAGCCATGGGTCTTAGGTTATCAAAGAATAGTCTGCCCGGCCATATCAGGATGTTACTGAATATATATAACATCTTGGGTTGGACCACCCTTTTTAGGATAGCAATCCGGCCAATCAACGATATAGGGTGTCTGGCCCATAACTGCAGTTTGGTGGCGATTGTGTGCAGCATTTGTTCATGATTGTCCGTGTACAGAAGTTCTTTCTTTTGACACAAGAATCAGTATCTTGTTTTTGTGGGCGACCATATGTGTTCACTGGGCATTTAGTGGCAGGAGTCAGGGGGAAAATTTCAGATTTAGATTTGTTAATTTTATAACCGGAATACTCTGCAAACTCATGTATGGTTTCTATTGCAGGGTCCAGATGAACTTCAGGCTCTCGGATGTAAATCAGTGTATCATCTGCAGATAGGGATATCGACTGGGTCAGTCCCGCCATTCTGATTCCTCTCTGTCTCTGATGCTGCCTAATGGCAACCGCCACTGGTTCTATTGTAAGAGCAAACAATATGGGGGAAAACACACATCCCTGTCTGTTAACTCTGCCCAAACTAAAGATATCTGAGATTGTACAGTTGGTCAATATCCTAGCCCCAGGCCCAGAGTACATCAGCCTATACTGAACTTTTCAAGTACGGCGAACAAATATTTCCATGACATGGAGTCAAACACCTTTTCGGTATCCAGTGAAATAGCCACTGGTTGAGCCTCAGGTTTGATCTGGGCCATGACCCCAAATAGTCTCCTAAGATGCAATGCAGTTAACTTCGTAGGGATAAAGCCACATTGGTCCGGATGGACCAGCTGGGGCATGTTGGATAACAGTCTTGTGGCCAGGATCTTAGTAAAAATGTTGGCATCACAATTGATGATTAATGAGAGAGGCCTATAGGAAGACATATCATGAGATGGCCGCCTGGGCTTCAAAAGCACCGTTATCATGGCCTCTCTCATGGATTCTGGTAAATTCCCCTGTTCAATCGCCTCCTCCCACACCAACAGTAATATGGGGGCAAGTTCGGCATTAAGCTCTTTATATAGTTCTACTCCCAGACCGTCAGACCCAGGTGCTTTCCCCGAGAAAAGGATTTGATTGCTTCAGTGTTTTCCTCTAGTGTTATGGGGTTTTCGAGGGCCAACTTACTTTCTAGCGGGAATTTTGGAAGCGTAATATTATTCAAATAATTCACCATTTCATTGGTGGGCCTAACATCATGGTTGGAATATAATTCCGCATAGAAATCGGCAAACTCCCTATTAATACCCTCCTCACTAGTGATCACATTGCTGTCTTTTGCAACTATGCTGGAGATGGGTGCACGATACCATTCAGCCTTCAGCAGATTTGCGAGAGAACGGCCTGCTTTATTCCCCTCGCCCAACCGGTTTTCTTACTTTTCCACGTAGTATGATGTCAATGATGACGCGTTTTTACTATAAATATATATATATATGACACGTTGAGAGACTTGAGCGAACGTCTGTTGATGTCCGTTTTAGACAATTGTAAATAAAACATCAAAGTTTTGCCAACTTCCTGAGTCGGTCTTATTATTGATGTAAGAGTAAATTCTGCATCCCCATCCATCCAATAAATTGTTACCTTGCTTAAAGGGCCTACTGGTTCACGTGTCTGTGATTATTGTAGGAAATTAGGAAAGTGGTCCATTATCTTTAGCTTATGTTTGACCTCTGAATACTTAATTTCTGAAGGGAGAAGCACTTCTTTGTTGTGCTTTAGCATTACATTTTGACTAAGAAACATTCAGTAGCAATGTCAGTCCTTAAGAAATACTAATATTTTGTTGAATGTTTTCCTGTTTAGACTTCAAACTAGCTGTGCAATTAATCACAGTTTCTGAAAATTGCCTTGAAGAACCTGGGCCAATTCGACAATATTGGGAGTTATTGCATTAAAATATGCTTGGGCCTGATGAAGGGTATCTGGTCTTTGCATCTAATGCCTTTTCATTGAATGTATTTGCATCGAGACATTTTCATCGAAAAAAATGCATCAGATGCATTTTTCGGGTGGTAAAGGGTTAATTTGTATTGTGGGGGGTTTAAAGGTTAAAAAACAGGGATATGGGGGGGAACATCCACCCCAAAAAAGAGAAAAAATGCATTTGTTGCTAATTTGTCTGATGCAAATGCTTTAGATGGAAAGGTATTAGATGTCAATTATTCGATGCAATGCCTATAAACCCTGATGAAGGCATTATTTATCATAGAGTAACGCTGAAACATATGATCTACTAAGACTACCTGATGAACTGTGTTACCAATGTGACCACTTTTTGACTAATTGTTCAGTCAATGTGATTGAAAATGCCTGATTAATTGTCTGATCAATTTGTCCAAGAGTTAAAGTATCACTTCTTAATTTAATTATTTATATATTAGTCTGTGCTGTTTGTTCATGTTTCATATATGTTCTGAAGAGTTTGGCTTACTTGCATGTTTTTTCAGTAACCGATTGTCAGTTTTTTGATATTGTCAATTCATATATTATGCATGTTATGATGAGGCCAGTAACCTGGCCTTGTCAAGAGTGGGAGGAGGGGTCCTGCAACAACACAAACCACAGCCAGTTCAAACCCTAAGAAGGAAGAGAGCAGTGAGAGGACCCTGATTCCTGTTCTCACCACCCCATTGCCAGCATGTATCTTTGCAGTCCACAACTGTCTCACAACATGCTTCGTTTAGAAATGTATTTTTTCGACACTTACTACCCCCACAAATCGAATGTGTCATTGCAATTTTTATATGGATGTAATGTTAATGAATTAAGATAGCTGGTGTTGTTTGTCAATGAATTGATTGAGACAATAGTTTTAATACATAATAAATGTTGTTAGGAGTGTTAAATGAGAAGCAGCTTTTGGATGATTACAAATAACTGTATATGATCCACCCTGTCATCCATGATGCCTCTTTTAGATCTTTACGGCTCTTCATTGCATGCTTGTTTCCAGTGTTCTAGAGTGACCCATGGTCAGGCATCTTTATTAATGACACCATTTCTCATTATTTATCCTTGGCCAAGTGCACTTGTCAGGCTTGCCAATGTCTTCTATTTGCTCTGGGAAACTAGACTCTATCCTATGCAACAAATTCAAGGTACAAGAGAAAGCCAAAACATTGAAAGTATCAACACATTTTGATAACATATTTATTTTTCAATGCAATCCTCAGTTCTCCTTGTTGCATCCTCTTGCCAGCATTGAAAACTGATCCATGCTATCATTGAAAAAATGGAACAAAAAATATTGATGGTATGAATCTAACATTTAGATGCATTTAGATGCAAGAAAGATGGCATGGTGGAGTCCGGTCTGCACTGACATGCTGGTAAAAGTAAATATTAAAGGATCTATTTATGTGGGGTATCATCTGACACAGTTAAGTGGAAAATTGAGCAAATACTCGGGAAGTTGAAATATTGCATAAATAGTCAAAAGAAAACAATATAAGTGAACAAATATTCTACCCTTGATACTTTCGTTTTCATACATCATCCGAGACATAAAACAAAATGTTCCAGGTCAGCAGCACCAGAGCCCTTCTGAGAAAAGAGCAACTGTAGAGAAAGCTGAATCTAAGATGAAACATTAAGGGCAGGCATCATAGGCCAAACCCATTAACATAGACAATATTAGCACCAGGGGAACATTAAGTAAGACAATCAATTACTGGTTACATGAGTAGAAGGAATACTTTATTGAGTTCCCATATTCTTCTCTCAGATGGGTTAAGGCACTATTAATGTGTCTAACCCTAAGGTATTGTCTAATCCCATGTTGCACAAGATCGTTGGGATAGGGTAATGGGTGAATTACATTATTAGGTTGATCCACCACATTGTAAGTCATGAGGACATCCACCATTGTTAGTGGCTGATTCCATGTGTAGATTGGTTAAAAGAGTCTTCCTTCAATATATGCAGCTAGTAAAGTAAATGCCATTGAAATATTATTTGTTTCTTTTCTTGAACAGCACTTCATGCTGGATTCATCTGGCTTCTAAGCACTATAATAGCGGATGTTATAACCAAAGTTTATCGAACTTAATTACCCATTTACAATTGGAGAGGATGTGAGAAAACACAATATATTTTATGATGTATAGATACATTAGCACTCCAAGGAGGCTATTGTAGTTCCAGTATGATGGTCACTATTTCACATGTTTTATGGTCCAATTGAGGAATTTGGGCAAGGAATATTGTTGACTTTGCAAAACCTCTTGTGATTCACTGACATATGTCATGCAAATGCGAGGGAGTATTATTATTCAACTGGCTTTACAAAAATATTTCATCTTTTTCATGATCAGCCATTCACACAGAGTGGAATGAATTTAATACAATTAACATGGCCCCCATTCTTTCAGTTCCTCTTGCTTGGTGCTCTTTTTCTTAAAAGCATTATTAAATTATCTGATCTTAGTAAACAATGATTGGATGAAGTTCTATATTTTTAACTATATGTTGATGACCTATTATCGCTTTAATATTTTGTTAGTTTAGGTTCTTTCTGTCTTTATTCTAACCTTTTTAATTCTGATACTTGCTGGCTGAGCTACAGCTGATTTTTTGTTAAAATCACCCATTTCTGATTGTGTTAAGTATTATGAATTCATGGCAATTACTCAATTATGGGATAACTTCAAGTCTAGTTTAGCTGCACGGCTCTGCTTCTCTTCCCTCTTCACCTCACTCTCCCTTGTTCACCTGTCTCCTCTTCTGCCCCCTCCAATTAAATCTTAGGCAGATTTCATTTTGATGCATTGCACATCTGCTGCTCTCCAATGCTGTGATTGACTGATTAGCTTGGATATGCCTCGTTGTTTAGGTATTTATTGATATCATGCTGCGTGTATATTACTTTCTGGATTTTTATGAAAATAATTCTTAGATTGGCACTCATTTTTATTGACTTAGTTTGCCAGGATAACAGTTGTTTATTCTAAGATTAAACACAAATTGTTAACAAATGAAGGGGCGTTTAATATATTCTAGCGGGAGATAAAAAGTCATGAAATTAGCCTTAATGAAGAACAGTTAAGAGTAATATAATGGTGTTAGTGCTTCCTAGGAGAAGTGTGGACAATGTGTGTATTTTACATCCAGCACTGGTGGTAGGGAGACAAACAGTTACACAAATCAATAAGGATTGGCAAAGCTAACAGTAATATCATCACGTCTAAGGTTTATAGATTTTTTCACCAGGGAAGACCAGACATCAGTCCGATTGCTTAGGTGTTGAGTGGACAAAGGGGCTCTTCTTCCTATCCTGAGGATGTTGTTTTTGGGAACCAGCTGGGCGGTCATGCAGTGAGAAAAAGGTTCAATTATGGAAAACAGATTTTGTGGATTCCCTTTAGTTTCTTCCCTACTGTCCTTGCCATTAAATCACTGCTTCTGAGGTTCACCATTTTCTTGGTATGGAAAGGACAATGCCCCCCACCCCCAATCATGTTGTCATCAATTGTCAACTTTGGTGGGTAGTGGGATGATGGAAAGGTCTGCTTGATGAAGGGATGATGTTGTTGATGGAATCCCATGGTTTCAATGCTGTATATTACTTTGTAAAAATGTACTTCGAAGCGATTACTTTGAATTGCTTCTAAATATATATATATATATATATATATATATATATATATATATATATATATATATATTCAGTGAAAAAACTTTGTTAAAAGGGATGTTATGGTTAAGTTGTGCTACTAAAACCTATCAAATTCAGTAAAAAAACTTTGTTAAAGGGACGTTATGGTTCAAAGTAAAACCGAAAAACCCCTGAAATTCGGCAGTTATGGTAAGATAAGCAACCATAACTCGGTTTTACTTTGAACCACAACGTCCCTTTAAGAAAGTTTTTTTACTGAATTTGAAAGGTTTTTAGTAGCGCAACTTAACCATAACGTCCCTTTATATACATGTAACATACAACATACTGAACCCCTAGCTAGTGATTTCGCCATGTCCGCGGACATATCGAAAATCTGAGCGTGGTGAATGTTTTTTGCAGATGCTTGACAGACACCTGTTATTTTGCATTTTTATTTTTTCATTTTTCTTACTTTACTCCTAAAATCTTCACATAACTTTCTCCAAAGCAACCCTTACATTCCAAAACAGAATGGCATTTCCCATAAAAGATAAGGAAATGCCATCTTCTTTAAAATAAACAGCATTACTGGAATCAATATTCTCATTATTACAGAAGAACATACCAGCTCTAAGCATGAAGGCACACATGCCTCGGTTGATTACACGCCTAGCATTGTTTTTCTGAGGAAAAAAAAATGAACTATTATCCCATATTGCCCTAGGTACTAATCCAGAAAAAAATACTTTGATATTTGGAAGGATGTTCATTACTGCTTGAACCAAGTGTTCCAAATCTGCCAACAAAGTAGGGGCACTGACATAGCCCAAATGGAAAGCACCATAGTGCAAAACTACCACATGGGGACTGTTGATCCTGCCCATATCTTCACAAACTTGTACAATTCCCTGTACATTGCAATCAGGCACAGTGCTCCACACCACCTCCACTCCTTTAACAACAAAATTCTTTGCAACATGCCTGCATTGAGCATACTGTTGTAAACCATGCACAAACATATCTCCAAACACCAACACCCTGACTTTCTCCACTTCTGCCATCTTCACTACACACAGTCTCTTTGAACACAAATCCACAACCTCAACATCTAATTGGCTGATCCCTACAGTCTTCTTTCCATGCTGGATTTGCTGGAAAACCTCGGATGTAGCACGCCCTGTCCGCAGACTGCATAACTCTTAGACAGCCCTTCTACCATTTCCACTTCATTCTCTGTGCCATTCCCTCATTGGATACAGCTAAGCAGGCACACAATACGAAGAACGTCCTCAGAACACCCCCATTTTGTTTATTTTCGAACATTTCAGGACACCGCGTGTGTTCTTAGAACACATTCAACTTGCAAGCGAACAATACGGACAACGTCCTCAGAACACCCCCATTTTCTTTATGTACGAACATTTCAGGACACCGCGAATGTTCTTAGAACACTTTCAGCTTGACAACGAACAATACAGACAACGTCTTCAGGACACCCCCTGCGAACATTCCAGGACTCCACGAGTCTTCTTAGAACACTTTCAACTTGACACTGAATCCATTCTGATTATTTAAGAACATTTCAGAACAGCCGTGTTGTCCGCAGAAAAATCGAACACAACAAAAGTGTCTAGCACATAAAAAAACAGAACATTGAACCTACCTTATACTCCCCCACCCTCCCCAAACACTCTTACACACCAACACACTCCACTAAATACAATTTTTAATCCAAGTTTCACTGCGCTGTCCGCGGTCGTCCGCGAATGCAAGATGGCGGGCGCCACAGAAAATCTGACGCACTTCACGCACCAATCCGTCCAATCAGCGAACACGTTGCATGTCCACGGACATCACGCAAGCCGCTCGGTCAATCAGGGCACTGTCTGCGGATTGAACCGTGAAGTCCGTCCGCGGAGTGAACAGAGATATCACTAATTTTTTTGCCTTACATTTTGGTCATTTAAAAAAAAAATCCTGGACGGATTTACACCAAATTTGCAAAAGCACGCTTTCGGGACCAAGCCCCCGCTCCTGCCGCAAATTTGGTGTAAATCCATTCAGCGGTTTGGGCTGTAGGCGTACACAAAGATTTTTCCCATTATGTCTATGGGAAAAAACAAAGGTTTTGGAACCCCCCCTATAACTATGCCCCCCCTGGACCAAACCTCTCCAAACTATGCAAAGGGGAAGGTGTGCACGGACACCCCCAAATTAAAAACAAAAATCAAAGTCACATATCTAAGGAATCACTTGGAAGGAAAATTACCTCAAAGTAATTTATTTCAGCAAAATAACATGGAACCCTTGTTGATGCCCTTTAGTTCCTTCCCCGGTGTCCTCTCCAGTAAATCACTGCGTCAATAGCCATGAATCCATGTACCTTTCACCTCTGTGTATTCAGCTGTGTCCCAAAAATGGATGGGGGCTACATGATTCTTTGGTTCCCAATAGGTCCCCTTTTCATGGGTCCTGCACCAGTTCTTTCTTTCCTTGTTAGGTGAAGTCTGATTGGCACAGGGATCCGTACCATCATCCAATTATTAGAATTAAAAAAGTGACTTTCATTAAGAAAGGTATGGGCTTCCATTTACAATCTTAGAAGATCTCTCTATTTGGGAGCACTCATCACATTCTCTTATGGAAAATGAAGGATGGGGGATGATGTAGAGTAATTGGATGTATACGATTTGGTCGTGGCACAATTGTTCACGGCTGAATTGACCCTGGTAAATTTGGTCGTGGCCAAATCTGGCCAAACTGAAATCCCCCATGGACCCCCATCCACTCCCCCACCCCTTACTTACCTTTATGGCATCCGATCATCTTCTTACTCTGTGGCGTTAGATCCGTCCCTCCTACGCAGGTCAGTCCGACACCTCAGGGTCCACTTTCCTTTTCTTTTCTTTTCGTCCCTCGCCTCCAAACCTCCGGAGGCTGGGGGAGACCATCATTACCAAATATGGGGAGCTGGAGACACCCCTGCCAACCCCGGTCCCTATGTTAAGTAGTGATTACCCAAACTGATTATTTCCAAATGATCGAATTGTACTGGCCGAATTCGGCTAGATTTACCATACGATCAATTGGTAATGATCAGTTTGGGTACTACCGAGTAATCATTGTCAGTCCGTTCAGAAGGAGGTCATCTGATCTCATGCCAGAGATTTATGTAGGATTGAATCAGATCAGGACAATGACAAAAAGCATCAAGACATTTATTTCTGAGTTTGAGGCAGTAAGGCCTCATAAAAGCTGTATTAAAATGCATAACCAACCCCCTTACAGCCATCCACCACTGGATGGCTATACGTTTCCTCATACCTAATTCCCCTGAGACTGAAGTAATGTCTCTCTGCATCCAATGCAAACGCCACCATTCCCTCTCTTATCTCCATTCCCTTAAAAATGCAACTTTGCGTCACGAACACTACAACCTACACAGAACGTCCCCCACCTCTTCCCAGAGACAGCACGTTGTATGGCTCATCATGTAAAATAACTCTGGTTTTAAATTCCTGATCCAATACTTAAAATCCATCCATGGTTTCGACCCCAATTCCTTGACTGCTGCATCTCTCTATACTCACCCATCCCGAATCAATGCTGCTAGCCTCTCTGCACCCCACCTACCCGCGCCTTCCCTGCACATCCTCCCACTCGTCTTTTTTTCTCTACCAGCACCACTGCACTGGAATGCCCCCACTACATCAACGCCATGCTTAATCATGCAAAACAAAACACAAACATTTCAAGCTGGCCTGCTGCCTCGGCCCTTCAACATTTCGAGGTACCACTAAACCCATCTCTTGTACTTGCACCATGCAGGCCCACCGATCGGTCAGTGGGCATCCTGTTTCTACCTACCCAGGTACTTTTATATCTGTTTTTGTAATGTAATGTACTTTGTTAAACTCCATGGTGCAGACCCCCTAATACTCGCTGCCGGTCTATTTCAATCATCATTAAGATGGTCATTGTGGCTGGTTACTATTTATAAAACTTCTGGTCGAAATGGCAACACACTCCTTCAATAAAATACAAATACAAAAAATGTGTTTGCTTCTTCTCTTTTTAAGATTATGGTTAAATGACATTTCACGGTGTTCAGAAAATTCCCACAAGCTAATATTTTTCTCCCTTAACAGTGTTCCAAGCCAAAATAAGGTATGCTAAAAAGCTAACACGAATGAAAGTTGGATAAATCACTGACTGCTAACTATTCAGACACATTGAAAGATGATGATCTGTATGTAGAGTGGTGTGCAGTGTTACAGTGTGTTAATCAATTCAATGGATTGAAATGCGAAGTAGGTAGAGTCACAGAAAAGTGTCATTAAGGGCGGGCCATATGGGATATACTTGGATTTGCAGGACACTTGCATGTGTTGAGGTGATGAGAAGAAACCAGAACAGAGTCCTCTCCCATTGATAGGATCAGCTCTTCAAGCAGTGGCTAAGACCATAGGGCACCTTGGGGAAGGCGCGCAATTAGAGTGGAATAAAGGGTTGGCGAATTCTGGAGGGGGAGCCAACATAAGGAAGCGTTGATACATTTTACTTGGGACTGGCAGGTGGTGCAGCCCTCTGGATGCGTGGGGTGTGAGTGACAAAGTGGGCCAATGTACTTCTCTTTTTCCACTTTTCCATTTCTCTTAGCTCTTTCAAATCATAAGAAAAAATTGAATTCCTGCCACTAAATAGGAGGATTTCAGGAGCCGGTATTACTCTTCAGGATTGATAGATTCAATACCTCTCAGTTAATGTTGATGTTTATAGGAGGCTTGGTGCAAGATTGTTATCCACTGCTTCCCATCTGCAGCCAAAGCAGGGGAGTGGTTATTTAGATTAGAAAGGGATTACATTTCAGGTTAAGAAGACGGATTCCCTCTGATACATGGAGTCAGTGTTTTATTGTTTGATGGTAAATATATTCCTAGTTAACAACTACACCCACTTAAAGTAAGAATGCACACATTTGCATGATTCTGGTCATTTAACCTGTCTGATCTTAGAAGGAACCAGGTTCCATTTCCCATATTTCATAGGTGGATATTTGAATCTTACATCTGGAGAGAAGGATAGGATTACCTTGTCTCAGTTTTCTACCTTTAATAGTAGAGTATGGCAAGGGAAGTGCATTTGGTATTGTGGAGAAGGCAGAACAAATAAAGATAATACATTGTAGAGTGGACTTTCAGAAATTGATTCCAAAACTGATCTGAATATGTTTATCACAAATCAACTTGAGAGAGAACGGACTCATAATATTTTCTATTGTCTATACTTGGAGGAAGAACTTGTTAGACAATAAACCTGTAAAGAAAATAGATTAGTGAATTCTTAGGAGGAAGGAAATACTAATGGCAGACATTTTGCATGGCAAACTACTTATCTAGAAAATGTAACTCCCTAGGTTTGAGAATCATATCTCTCAATGTATGGTTCATCAGACCAGTTGGGTGGAACAGGCCTATGAGGGGATCCACACAATATTTTTCAAAGTCTATTTGTAACAGAAGGACAATAATGCCCACTGAGGAAAACAGTGTACGTTACATTTCTAACGTATGCTGAATTAATAACATACCGAAAATAAGGCCGTAGCCCTAAAAGGTACTATTACAAAGGAGGCTTTAAGATGTATGTCCAGAAGGGAAGGCTTCAAGATGGGTGGGGTTTCTTCAGAATTGTACAACACGTTTGTGTATATTGTGTTCCCTAGGGTTTGGTGTTTAATTCTTGACAGAGAGATAGCATGTTCCCATGTTTATTATAGGAAGGGGTTCTGATCCTATTTTTAAAACCAGATTAATACACATGTCCCTGCCAAACCCTGGGGTCTGACAGCAGGTTACTAGTATAAGTAGTAGTAGTTTGTCATTTGTATAGTGCCATTCATCCCATTAGTATGGCCTTAGCGTGCTTGTGTGGGAAGGTCCCCGGGGACCGACGCCCATGGAATGGAAAAGATTGTCAGAGGAAGAATAGAATGCTTGTGTCTATTCATTTGGCCTAGATCACCTTTTGAGTGGGATTGCCAAGGCCTGGTAAGGCATGTGGATGGTGGTCCTGAGAGGTGGTCAAGAGAGTGCACGGGAACGAGAGACTCAATTTGTGTCCAGCTAGACTACATTTTTTGTTGTAGGACGTAGCTGCATTCTAATGGCATAGATGTTGTGCTTTATGTATTAGTCTGGTGTATGGAGGCAAATGCATGCTGGTGTGCACCGAAGTAGTGCATAAATACGTACCTTGTGTCACAGCTGAGTTCTGCGCTGAATGAAGTTCTGTGATCATAACATCCGGTCTGCACCAAATTATGCTTTACCTTGTTCTGGGCAAGTAAATTGGGAGGCCACGACAGTGTCAGGGCCCTACTGTTATGAGAATGGGGACGTGGGGAGAGATCTTCAAGTTGCAGAGGGAATAGTCAGGATTTGATGGACCTCCTGAAGGAGAGGTAGTCCTTGTCACGGTGTTTGCTTAGTGGGAGGCAGTTCCAGAGGATGGGAGCTTGGACAGAAAAGGAAGGGGATAACGAGGAGGAATGAAGAGCGTGATCTGAGGTTTATGGTGGGTTTATACAGTGCAAGTTTCTGTTGTAGGAATTCAGGGCCTTTCTTGTGGAGGGTGTGGTGTGTGATACATATCGCTTTCAAATTTGGCCGTTGGCTAATGGGAAGCCAGTGAAACACTCTAGGGGCAGGTGAGATGTGTTCTCTGAGTGAGAGGGCACAGAAGTGTCTGGCTGCAGAGTTTTGGATCCTCTGAAGTTATTTTAAGGTGGTTGGCAGGAGCGCCCAGATAGAGGGAATTGGCATGGTGTGGGTGGAAGAAGATGATAGCTAGGATTGCTGAGACTCTGTGGGGGTATAAGAGGTAGGGAAAGATTAGACAGCAGGATCAGGGGTCATCCTGAGCTAGTTGATGTTGGACATAGAGGAGGTATACAGGAAATCCCAGGACCACCTTCACAGTGTCCACACTAAGGCAGGGGGGCAGTCACAGGAGCACTAGTCCAGTCGCAACCACCAATGACAATCAAGGTAAAGGCCCCAGGCACAAACCCCATGACGTTTCTTCTAGTCATAATATTGGAGTTTGTATAGAGTTATTTCATCCCCGTTATCAGACTCAAAAACTAAGAATAGGGATTAACACACTCCCCTTTAAAGAAACACAGTTGCAGCATTTTGAATTCACTAGTGAGTATGAACATACATTTGTTTACTCGAAGGAGGTGTTGAAGGAAATAATCACATGAATGTGGCAGACTTGTGCAGATCATGGGAGTGCCATGATACAAAGTTGTGCTTCAAAAAAACAATGGCATGAAACTTACATGCGTTTACATGCTTCTCCTGAGTTGTCCTTCTCCCGTGATGAAAGAATTACATTCACACTGAACAGAATTCCTTTATTAACTGACTTGATTTACATGCTAGGAAAATGGAGGCACCCAGTTCACAGCAGGTGGTGTCAACAGGACTCCAAAGGGCGGGAAGGAGATCTCATACAAGATGGCAGCAGACTTTGATATACGCTCAGATCAACCACCTTTTACCACAGCAACATCACTTAGCAGCCCACCCCACACTACACATGTGCAATATATGGACCTAAGCCCCCCTTAAGGAGAGGAAAGATCACACCATAAAAGCCAGCTTGCTCATTCATAGAGTGTCAGATGCTTGAGAAGTAGCTGAAGGAAGGTATTTGGAAGAGACTGGCAAGCATCTATTGAGAGGATGAAGGGGGGACGTTACAGTAGAGGCAGAGCATTTAACAGCTGGAAAAGGTTTGTTTGTTTGTTTGTTTGTTTATTTATTTGGTGTAGCGCAGAACCAAACCCGAAAGGGTAGCTGGGCGCAAACAGTACAAGTAAGCTTAAGGACTTAGTTACAGGAGAAATGCAGTTGATACAGTTCACATTAGAGCGGGGGGTGGGTATACAAGAAAATGCAGACTACAGTTCAGAGAGTACAGGGCAGTACAGGAAAAAATACGGTTGATACAGTTCATATTAGAATACAAGGTAGGTAAGCAAGAAAAATGCAAGACTGCGGTTCAGTCAGGTTGAACAAAAATCATTCATCTAGTTACAGTCATCTAGTATCGTTAGGGGAGGTCAAGCTAAGTGTCAGGTTATCTGAGGAGGATGCATGGAATGAGTTGCCACCTGGATGACATTTTATTGAGGTGGTTGGAGGGAGACAGTTGCTATTGGAAGAGAGTTCCACTAAGAGGGTTGGTAGGGGAAGAGTTTGAATCTGGAAAGGAGTACTGGAAAGGCGGGTGATGAAGTCAACCCTTGGGAAGGTGCATAGAGAAAAGCTGGAGATAAAGATATAGTTGCAAAACCTGAGGAGGTGTGAGAAGAGCAGGTGTCCCTACTAGCCAGAGAGACCATGGAGGTTTCGGCAGACCAGGCTGGTGCAGGGCAGACTTTATAGGTCAGAGGAGATGTGAGACTGTGCAACCTCACAGACAGAAATGGCAGCTACTTCAGATGTAGTCAGGAGTGGAGTGTCTAGGAAACTGGACCCGAGAATAGGGAGGCAGTGATTAGTCAGGTACTAATGTACCCCCCACACAGAGCCCTAGAGTGCTGTGAGAGTGGACTGCAACTGGGAAATATCCACCTCTCCTTCCAACTTCTAGAAAATAATGTAATTGTTGTCAAGCCATGACAACATGGCTTTGGAGGGTCCCTGCTACATTTCTGCAGCAGTGGATTTGAGAACTCTGAAAACATTCAACCCAAAGACAATGATGAGGGTGAATAACTTGAACGTTGACAAGGTCAGCCCCAAGACAAGACTTTTGTAAAAGATAATTTCTTTGATCATGATTCTTTGGTGAAGAAAACATCTTCCATTTTGGTTGTGTAAATACACAGTACTTTCACAACAACAGCATCCTTGTGCCAAACTCTTTGTGGATCCCACTCACGCTGTCCATTATAGGAACCATAACATTGTCAAGTGTTGACTGTAAATGAATGTTGAACATGCAGACTGTCTGTTATCATTTCTAACAGATCAAATTGGGTTCATCCTGGGGTGGCAGCTTTTTGCAAACATGCATTATCCTATGAAAGCTCAACAAAATTTACTTTCTCTTGAAGTGGCCCCGTTTGATGCAGGGAACACTATTGACTATGCGAGCAGGGAATTTTAGTGTGTGTCAGAAATCCTAATATTAGAAAATAAAAGAGAAAGGAAGACCAAAAAGTTGGGAGCAAGTTGGATGTTAGGAACGAAACGATTGATCAAAGTGCCACATACTAGATACTTAGGAACAGTCATTCATTCTAGTATTAATGATGATCCCATGATGAAAAAACTCTTAAATAGTTACAAACAATTAACTCCGCAAGGCATTTTAATACAAATAAATATGGAAAATTCTCTTGTGAACCAGTAAGAAAATTCTATCACAGCAAAGTCACACCAATTCTTACATATGGAGCAGAGAACATGTTTGGGTGTGATCCCAAAGTTTGGGAATGGTGTGAAGGCACTTATTGGAAGAAAACCCTTCAGATCCCGCAAAGTACCCCGACTGCCTGCGTGTTGTATGAAATAGGGCTCTCGTCCCTCAAAGCAAGAATCATTTGGAACAAGCTAGCGTTGTTTAGAAAAACATTTGACGAAGCAAATTTGCCACCTCTCAAAACCCTGATGGAAAGGGAGCCTCAAAGTAAATCAGCTCTGAGTAAATGGAGACAACAATGCAAAGGGATCCTAAACCAACTAGGATCAGATGAACGAACATTATGGTATAACCCAGAGTTGGTAAAAGGAAATGGTTAGATCTTGATTGGATCGAAATTGGAGAGAAAATATCATCCCAAAAATCCATGCAAAGCTTACCGTCAGAAGCCAAAAAACGTGACACACTCCTGAAATATTTGATTATATCTCACTGTAAGCGCTTAAGAAGGCTGTACCTAAAATTTCGATTGAATATATTCGAAACAAAAGATACTCTGAGAAACCGACAGATGATTTCGACTGAAAATTTAATATGCAGATTCTGCGCAAAAGGAGAAGAGAATTTAAAGCATCTAGTTCTGTTTTGTTCTGAACTAAGAGATCAACGTGCAAAATGTTTGGGAAAGGTGTTGAATCGTTTCCAGACTTACAATTCGGAAGATTGGTGGAAACAATTACACATTGATGAAAGTAAAACGTTAATGATTGCAACGATGAGATTCCTTGAACAGTTACAAATTCGATTGGAGACAACATCAGCTCATCTGAATAGAGAAGATCATCCGCCTGTAGGACAGGAGAACTGATGAAAAAACCAGGGGACATATGATCTAACATATGAGCATGACTTGTCCAAAGTCTCACGTTCTAATTAGTGTTAGTAAACCAAAAAGGAAACAGATATGATTTTGACATTTTTAAGGTTAGATGAAATGAAAATAATGTGATGAGTTTTTTTTAATTACTTTTCAAAAAGTTATTATAAACTAAATGAAATAAAAAAAATTAAAAAAAGATGTGTGTCCACTTGCAGTACATTAAGAGCCTTTGGAGGATATTAGGGAGCTACTCCTAACTTCATCCTTAATGACCTGGTTTGAGCAATAAAAAAGGCCTGGCTACACTACTCATATCTCCTTTTTTGCCCTGTACGTAGACCCACTGGTTCTTTCGCTTCAGAGTCATGGGCAAGTAGTTGTACAACTTCCTATAATGGGCATTCAGTAATCAACCTTTATATGAACAGTTTACCCACTAAAAAGATGTTTGTGCAGGTCCTGGATTTGAGAGATCACTTCTCCTCTATGTCTTATAGGTAAATATGAAACAAAGCTAAAAGACTCCAGGCTAAAATAATATATGGGGACATTGAGCGCTTGAATTTTCACCTTATTCTGGAATTTGGCAGGAAACACTTAAAGAAGGGTGAACCTTCCTCGACCCCCAACGGGAGAGTTACAGTTAGAAACATTGTTACAGTGCCTCAGTGCTTGCCTTTGTTGAACTGAGTTCTTTGTGAGGTTAAAGCAGATCGTTCTATAAGTTGAATTCAGAAATAGCAAGATTGATCTGGCCTAAACTAGAAACTGCATTGTGAATCAGAAATAACTCTGTTGATCACTTCACTGATTTCTATAACAACTCATGTGCAAATGCTTTGCATTGTTGAAGAAGGATTCTAGTTCTGAAGACGACACTGATGAATCTCTATGATTTGTAGATGGGCTTTTGGTAACCTCCTCTGAATTTCTTGTCCACGGTCTTAATATTGATCTTGCAGGTTTGATGCATTCCTTGCGTTTTTAACTGGACTTTGCATTTGGAATGAGATAGCAGGGATAGCGTGCTAGCTGATTGACCAGAGTCTGCCTTTTAGCTTTTTGATGTGTGGGCTTCCTTGGGCTTAAATCATGGAGATGTGCTGGCTCTGCAGTAGATGCCTGACTGGACTGGCACAGCAGGTGGGCCAAAATGTCTGCACCCATTCACAATCCAGATCGGGTCTTGGTCCTCCCTTTTGGTACTTAGATCTGGTCAGGAGAACCAATATTCAATCATTGTGGACATCAGATGAGACCATATCCGCTGATACAAACACCATACTGGGAAAATTACATGTATATAGTGATACCCCCTAATCTCCTCATTACGTGAACAATATGGATGACAACGCTAAGAAGGATAAAGCCCTGGGTAGTACTAAATATCTGCGTTGAGTGGATTTTGACTGTGATTCCTTCTCCTCGACTCCTTTCTTCCTTTTGAAAGGTTGTGGATAGATGTGAAAAGATGAAATCCTGTCTAGAGTATTGCGTTCTTTTGCAGACAGTAATTACTTTGTGGTACTTGGCCACAAAGTAATGACTTCAAATCTTCATCACATTTTTCAGGGAATTGTGGGTTAAGGGGTCTAAAGGGGATGGGGAGGGGTTTGAGGTAGGGCCAGTAATGACACGGAATGGTGTATGGGGTGGGGGAATCCCCCCAAATTGAAAAAATGAATTTGTTGAAAAAGTTTGAAGTAATTACTTTGTGGTAAAGTACCAAGAAGTAATTACTGTCGGCAAAAGAACATGGAACCCTGTCCAGCGTTATTTAACGTGACACAGTGGAACTATTTGAATCCTTTTGACCCTTCCCTTTTCAGTTTGGGCCACTCTTGAGGGGACTTATCCTAATTATATTTTTTCTCTGTACCTTGGTAACCAGGGGCCAGATTATCTAACATAAGCACTAGTGCTAAAAAATGAACAAGTTATTTGATAATACAAAATGTTTTTTTCACAATCCATGTTATCTAAAAACATTTGCACTAAGGCCCAAATTAATCAGACTGACACATTGTACTAACATACAGCAAAAGGTGTTTATCATGTTTCTGTTTGTGTTACAATGCAAACATAGTAAATAAAACAGCCTGATTCTGTTTTACCAAGGTGAAATGAGATTCAGATAATACCGATTGTGGCTCAAGCTGTTTACTTCATTCCATATTATCTAATTAGCAAAATTGGTGCTAAATCCATTTGCTCCATTTGTTTCACATTTCCAAAGCTCAGATAATTTGTCCCACAGTGTTGGGGGAGAGACAGATCTGTACAAGCACCTATAGTCATTAGGTTGTTCTACCATAGAGGATCCTTTTACAAGGAACTAAAAAGAAAACAATACCTTAACAAATGGACTGAAATGGCATACAAACCTTTCTTAATAAACGTTTTCAAGTGTACAATACTTTAGGGGCCACACGAGCGCAGATGTGTAAAAGGACATATGGAGAGGTGAAGGCATAGATAGAGTGAAGAAAATGGTCGCTAAGAAAAGGCTGAAATTGGGATTACTGAGAAGTGGTTGGAGAGGGAAGGTTAAAGTCGCCTAAGAGAATTAGTTGTTGTTTAGTGGAAAGAAAATCAAGAAGTTGGCCAAGTTCATCAAATAATGGTTCAGTGCAACCAGGAGGGTGATAGAGGGAGATGATGTGGACCGATTAGGTGGTGAAATAGTAGAGATTGTGACTTCAAGAGAGGTAGGAGAGGATGTGGCAATTGGAGATTTTCGAGGTGATTAGGCAGGGAGAGGTTAGGTATCCAGTACCTCCCGATGCCTGCTGAACAGTCCTTCTGGTTGTGGCGTTGATCTGACTGTAATAGCCAGGCATCAGTCTATATTAACCTTCTTAATTTTAAAGTTATCCCTGGAGATAAACCTCTTCGCTGGACTTATACTTAACCTCCTATTGTGTCAAAGTATTTCCGCCTTCTCTATAGACCTTCCACATACAATGCTTGATTTACTAGACTATTAGTGGACAAGGCTCTTGATATCCGCGTGGATTTAAAATATCAGGTAGCCTTGGGTGATTTTAATTTACATGTGGATTCTGCGGAATAATTGCCCCGAAAACTGTTCTTAATTTCTTAGAAAACTGCTCACTGTTCCAACAAATCAATATTCCCACACATAATGCATGACATTCATTACATTTTATTTTCTGACACAACAAACAAGGTTTGCTCTTTTCACCTCTCTTATCTAAAAATACGATCTAGCATTCTAGCCATTCAGTTTGATGATCTCTTATCTCATGCTTCAAATCAGTCTCCTGATTTACCTTCCAATAGATTGGGATGCTCCAGAAAAACCTGCTAACAAAGATTAAAAAATAAATCTTTGCTTTATTTGAGATCTTTTATTAGCCAAGAAATGGAAACAGAAGCCCCAAAAAACGTGGAGAAACTTTAAGCCGGAGTGGAAAAAGGAGGTGTGACTGCTAAATTGATATTATAAATACAGTTACATGCAGTAAAAGTCAGCAAGATCATGCTCCTCTAATGGGAGAATGTATATCTTTATTTATTCTGCATTCACTTTACCACACATTTGCTTTGTCACAATTACATTCTCTTAGCATTACCTCTTCTCTGTTTAATTTCTTCTAAAATTAACATTTTCATTATGTGTTAGACCCCCTGTAAATGCCTTCTTTTTAGCACATATCCTTCCCCTGCCCCATCCTTAACTCGTAATCCTAAAAATAAAGCTAATCTTAACCATATCCCTTGCCCTACTCTGATCCTAACTCTAGCCCTGATCCTAGCCCTAGCCCTATTTCTAACCTTAAATCTAACCTAAACAAAACTCTTACCCTAACCTCCATCCTAGCACTAACCCCCCACTCCCACCGCGAACCCATCTTCTTAAATTCTTACAACCTCAGGAAACTCATGAACAGATTCCATTTCAGAGCAGTGACACCACTTCTCCAACCTTTGCCTAATTTCGCACATACCTTATATTGCAAAGTTAGTTGAGAAAGTGGCGTGTCAGTCACTGCAGACTTTTTCCAAGACCAGTAACATTCTTGATCCACTACACGCTAGTTTCTGGCTGCTGCATGAGACCAAGCCAGTTGTTACAGCCATTTTAGATGACCTATAACTGTGGCCAGATCAGGAGGACACAAGTGCCCTGGTGCTCCGAGAGCTACCTGCAGCCTTTGACTCAGTGTCTCACAAACTCCTGCTTACCAGACCGAGAGATAGGTTGCAAGGATAAAGCCCTGGAATGGGTTCAGCCCTTTCTAACACAACATCACCAGGTGATTTCTCTTCTCCCTTTGAAGTCAAGATACTGGCCACTGGAAACACGGTGTTGCACAGGAATCCTTGTTGTCAATGCCCTCGCCCACCTCATACTGAAATATCTATTTCAGCCCTCTTCTTAAACTCTTCAAGAACTTTGGTGACTCTGTACATAACCATGCCAATGACAACCAGTTGAGCTTTATACTGGGGCTCGAAAAGACTAAAAGAGAGGGGCTACCATCTTTAATGATTGCCTCCATGGTTGGTTGCTGCACAATTATTTAAAATGAATATAATGTAAAACCTGAGAGTTTTGTGATTTGTGAACCTACTAGTTGTTCGACCTTTTTTATGATGCAGACCTCAACATGGAACCACAGATTAGTGTTGTTGTGAAGAAAGATTTGTTCACATTGAAATCCTGAAAATACCTTTTTCTTTTCTTATCTTTTCAAATAGGTTTCAAGCAACCATGTCTCCTGTGTTGTCTTATTGATGTAATTTAACGATGGAGTACCATGCCCTGCCCAGGGAATTCACAAGTTGAAATTACGATGCCAGGAACACATATCACCATCACTGTAGTCACTTGAATGGTTGCCTGTGGAAAGTAGAGTGAAGTTTGAAGCTCTTAGCATGGCTTTCAAAGACCATTAGTGCATAGGACCATAGCTCATACAGCAAACATGCAATACAGCATTACTTTTTCTTTTTCTCCCCCCAATAAAATAGATGAAAGAGAATTATAGATTTTAATTTCTCATGGTGTGTATGGTAAACTAAGCCACCTTCTTCACAGAACAGGAACCACCAGAAGGTAAGTTTACATGTAGGTTTATTCTCCAGTTATAAAGCAGAGAAAGCACTGGGACATCCATCCAGCCCAGCACATTAGGTCCAACTGACACCAGTAGAACCCAGCACTCCAAACCTCCACCAACAATCCACATAGAATGTCAGTGACATCACCCCCATCATAACAACACATAGCCCATAATCAGGCCCCAGCCCAGATTATGACACATCTTCCTCCTTACCACTGACACAACACTACACCCATAATAGAGACCCAGCACAAATGCAAGATTGCAAGAAAAGTTATGAACCGCCACTAGAACACCATACTTTGATTGCAAACTTCTCACCAACCACAAAGATGAAGGAACACCCCAATCGTCACACAGAAATACTTAGCTCATACAAGCTCAGAAACAACTCCTAGTTGAGCCAATCCGCTACACCACAAAATCTAGCCAAGATCTTACATGAAAAACACAAGAAACTAAACCCAAACCACAGGCCCTCCCTAAAGCCTGAACACCCACTCAGCTATAAACCCGCTGAAGAACAACAACAATGGAAGGAACCAAACAGTAAATCCTTCCCCGGTGGAGACCCCACACACCACAACCAAACTAGCCCACTCGACGTCTAAGCCACACACAGACATGTGGCCACCATGTCTATGTCCAACTCAAAAACTCCAAACCAAAACTCTGATCCTACTGCCAGACATCACATCACCACACTATCCTCATAACTTACCTAGACAGCACCTAACTGCCCCTTAACCAAAACATAGACAGTGCATCACTGCCCCTTAACCACAACATAGACAGCACCTCACTGCCCCTTAACCACACCATAGACAGCACCTCACTGCCCTTACTACACCATAGACAGCACCTCACTGCCCCTTAACCACAACGTAGACAGCACCTCACTTCCCCTTAACCACACCATAGACATCACCTCACTGCCCTTACTACAGCATAGACAGCACCTCACTGCCCTTACTAGAACATAGACAACATCACACTGCCCCTTAACCACACCATAGACAGCACCTCACTGCCCTTACTGCACCATAGACAGCACCTCACTGCCCTTGACCACCCAAGACAGTACCCCACTGCCTCCTAAATACACCATTGACAGCACCTCACTGCCCTTAACCACACCATAGGCAGCACCTCACTGGCCTTACTGCAACATAGATAGCACATCACTACCCCGTTAACCACACCATAGACAGCTCCTCACTGCCACTTAACCATACCATGCCCTTACTACAACCACACCTAAACAGGGGACATACCCCTACGAACAACAACAAACACAAATCCACAGGACAACATATAAAACCCCCAATAACCAATATAGATAAATGCCATGGTGCCAAAGTCCCCGTGCCTACTTCAAACAACATGTCCATGAAATACAAAGAAATATGCAAAGCAAATGAACATGACATGGCGCTAAAGTCCCTGTGCCATCCCCACACCCACATGTCCAAAACAATCCCGCCTGCAAATGAAAACATTGTTGCAAAAACATTACAATTGCCCATGGACACCCCCACAAGTCCATACTGAAAGCTAGTGGAACTAACCTAACAGCAGGCCACCGACATATACACAACAGCAGTAAACAAAGCTTAACAAGCCATAAACTACTAACATTTACCCAGGACCCAACCCGCCGTGCATAACCTACACCCCGAGGCCACAACATACAACAGCAATATTAACACAGGCTTCCCCAAACACTTACATGATTAGTACATTGATGAGTCCTTAAAAGCACCACAAATCCGGATCGAGCGCTCGCCATCTTGCCAACCTTCTTGTCAGATCACCTACTTGTGGCTTCCACCATCTTCCAGCGCACACATAATAGATGTCCATAATTCCAGACACAGTCACCGCGCTTCCCACCAGCTCCAATAACACATGACTTCTTCCAGTCAGACTGACTCTCCGCGCCCTCCAATTGTGCTGAAAACCCTCCGGCTCCCAGATATCCAATTCCTGTTATGGACTGCCCAACCATTACTTGTGTGCCGAAAAGAGCATAAAATCTTCAAGCGTCGGAACTGCATTCAAACATGACATTGCGTTCCAATGTAGCGTCATGTTCCAGCATGGCATGCTGGGCCGACGGCCCTCCTCCCTGCGATGTCATCAGTCCGCTTGCCGACACCAAGCAGACAACACCACCAGCAGTCACTGCGCTCACTGCCACGGCCATACCCGAATGCCGCTACACCGGGCCAATGAGTTCCAAACAGCACAATGCCGCAGGGTACCTCTGCGGGTTGTGCCGACCCGCTGCTGTGCCAACCGACTCCTGGTTACGCGACACTTGCAGCACCCGCTTTGACTTCACAGCAGGAACCTCCGCTCCGAGCAGCGCCAATGGACGCTGAAGACAAAACTACACTGCACAGCTTCTGTGCCCCTACAGGACACCCTCGGGCCACCTCAGCCCCGGCAGACTTCACTCCCGCACTGCCAAGACCACCTTGCTGAGCCTTATAAATGGGCCCCTTCGAGTCCTGCACCGCCTGGCAACTGGACTCTCAGGATCCTCAACCTGGACCCTGACCTGTGCCTCCACTGCACTGCACGGCCTGCAGTATACCTCTGCTGGATGGATATCTCCCTGGAAGGCAGTGCTTCTCACCTGCTGCCCCTTCCCAGCAGCAAAGATCCCATCCTCGTCGCCAGTGTGGTAAACTAAGCCACCTTCTTCACAGAACAGGAACCACCAGAAGGTAAGTTTACATGTAGGTTTATTCTCCAGTTATAAAGTAGAGAAAGCACTGGGACATCCATCCAGCACAACACATTAGTTCCAACTGACACCAGTAGAACCCAGCACGCCAAACCTCCACCAAGACTCCACATAGAATGTCAGTGACATCACCACACCATCATAACAACACATAGCCCATAATCAGGCCCCAGCACAGATTATGACAGTGTGCTTCCCTGCTTTTGAACTCTCCTAAAAATGCCATGAGCGGCTTAAATACCACTTTCAGTTCGAAAGAGCTTTAAACACGTGATTTTTTCCAGCCACTTAGAATCTTTTTATCTGAAGTAAAGTAGTGTGCTGCCTAGGCCCTGGTCTCTTCTCCAGGGCTGGGAAAGCACTGGTATCAGAGTGCTTAATAAAACACCCTAACAGAAAACATGAAACATTTCGATTGAAGGGATATTTATCAAGTAGAGGAAGTTGTCATGACTGGAAAAAACATGTCATACTTTGATCTGAAGTAGTGCACGGAAGTCTCAGAAGATGCAAGCTCTGTAGGATCAGGTGTCATAATTGCAGCACATCATAAACCATGAAGAAACATAGGTTCTGATTCTGATGAAGTTAAAAAAAAAGCCTAACCTGGCGCTAACCATCATTGTAACAATATCAGTATGTGAGATCCATACTACTCAATTCCGAAAGTGTATTTTGCTGTAAACAAGCACAACTTTCGATATTGAAATGACCGTTTGGTTTATGTCAGGTAAATTGCCATGATAAGCACCGGTTTCGTAAGCATGTAATAACCACATGGATTCTGGTGTGGTTCCCGCAGAGTAACAACACCAGATATTTGGTGCAGGATTACGGTACTGCGGCAGTGGCGATGACAGTTGGAAGATGTCATTGCTGCGCAGGATCATTAATCCTGCGCTTTACACATGTGTCACATCACATATTATGCACATTATTCACATTGCCCGTACTATGTGCTGCCCTCCTTCTAAAACACACGTTTTGTAAATGAGGAAAGATTTCCCAGAGGTCTCAGCAGCATTTTGGGAAGTAACTGAATTAGTAGGTATTAGTAGGTATTTACCAAACATGCTGCTCCAATTGGCCCGGTAGCTCGAATTTTAAACACATTTGTAGGCCTTTGTGACATGTTCACCTCACATACTGAATGGCTGGCGCCTACTCAGATTAGGGATGGCAACTGGGATACAGAAAGAGGGCAGTGCTTAAATGTAATTACCACACGAATTGAACAATCAACAGAATCAGCATTTTATAAAGAAAATAGTATTATACACATGTTGCAGTCAAATAAACACCAGAAAGTCATACTGCTGAATAGAGAAAGATATTCTGGGAGACTTGTGGGCACAGGAACACCACCACATATTCCAATACGGACAACCATTCACCACAATGAGCTTTGACAGCACTATATGAACATTCAAATGCCAAGATGCTTCCAAGAATTTAAAAGTGAGGGTTAAGGAGACTTGAGTATTACTTAAAATCATGGCCATGTCTGTACAGTAATGTAAACCCACAGATTATCTGTGGAGACACCCACTAGAGAAATCTTCGAGGTAACCCTCTTTGGTTGAGGAGTACATGCTACGAGAAATTGTCCATAGCACAAAGAAAGATCCGATGATAGGAGAAATCAGCAAATTGACAAGAAACCGCTCATGAAGTCTTGTCACGGTGGACAGAGAATATGCAAACAATTATGGAGAAAGAAGATAAAAAGGTGTTAAAAATGTGCACATGGAACCGCCTAAGGCAATTGAGTCAAACGAAAGAATCTTGCTGTGAGTATCACAGATAGTAATTTACAAAATCCTACACCTGCAAATAATTGACATTGCACACAAAGGATATTGTAGGATTAGAGCACCCAAGAAACAGGTTGTTCCTGACAATGGACCACATGGTTGAGACAACAATAGGATCATGTCACCTCTGCCAATTTACCAGTAGAAAAGAAAATCCTAAGCCAAGTTTCTGTGCAGAATGTCTGGCAAATAGTGACAGCTCACTTTGTTGGGCCAGAGAAGTCAGGCAAACACCTAAGTGTGATGAAGAACACGTACTGAAGGTTTCCCATTATGTATGATGCAGACACCATCAATGGTGAGTGGAGCCATCATGCCACTACCAGATGAAGCCTTCTTGCCATGGTGAACTCCTGAGGTGATGAAGATCCACAACGGCACTCCCTTCAATGGGGGTAACTCAACAAAACTCACAAAGTACATGGGAATAAGGCACCAGAAGTAACACCTCTTTGTTCCAAGCAAATCGGATGGTTAAGTGCTTGATGAGCAGTATCCAAAAGACAGTCCTAAAGAGAGAGATGTATGAGATATTTCTAATTCAATCACATAGCCCCATACTGAAAGGATATCTGGAACGTGTCATGCATTTGAATGCAGAAATGTGATTCATAATTTATGCTAAACTAAGAGCCAAGAACCAGATTACCACAAAGAATTTTACTCAAAACACGTGAGCAGGAAAACACAAAAGCTTGAGAACAAGGGATCATGGAAAAGATTAAGCCTATGCCAATCAGTGGAGAGGAGCAACACAAACTGCATTAAGGAAACCAAGCAATATTGTGAAAGAACTAAACAGGAAAGTGAGACACTCCATTTAATCTTACTCCCTTGACAATAACAGGAGTGAAAGGGACAGTGATAACCACAGAAACCACAGAGCAGACAAACACACAGAACACATCACTGCCGAAAGCATCTCATGCAAGGAGCATGTGTGAAATAAGAGAAAATGCAAGAAGAGATACAAGCCCTGACCACTGATAGTACAGGAAAAGAAGTCCAAGAATTATGAAAATCTGAACACCTGGTTAGATGACTCTCTGGCAATAAATCCAATAAATAAATAAAATAATAAATGTGAAGTAGCAGATGGAGTCCTATAAAGTTCAGGGATGCTGAGGGATTGTTTAGAACAGGACAAATGAGACTAGCACCAGTTAACAGTCACCACTTCCTGTGACAGAGGCCAGAGAGAATATGGTAGAGGGAAAGTGGATTATTACTACAACAGGCATGAAAGAGAATTCAAGTGTGAAGACAAGCATCACATAAGTAGGAACATATTTCACTAGTACAAGTGATAATAAAGAAAGGCATGACTTACCTTTAATGTCCATCATTCCTTAGAGCAGTGTCTGGATCACAAGGATCCAACACCTCTGCTATAGTGAGATAATGAAAAGCCTTCCATTGGTTGGAGAAGCTACCTCCTTTTTAAGGACATGGTCTGTGAAGTTGAAGATCATAACGCCTCTCAAAAATCTATTCCACCTCTGTAATAATGAAGCCCAAGAAGGTCACATATTGAAACTGTCTTCCAATTGTTCTGGAAAGCCCTCTACTATGTATGTTCATTACCAATTAGTATCTCCCCCACACCATGAATCTCTCTTCCTTCCCTTTGCATTGAAATTGCCCTGTTTATGTAAAATTTGATTTGTGTTGCTACTTTATAAAATATTAATAAAAAAAAGGAAGGTGCATACCTGGTTATGTTTACTTCTGGAGGTAGAGTTTAGACCATGTATATTTTTGGGAATTAATTAAAGAGAGAGAGAGACGTGACCCAAAACCCACACGATAAAAAGAATACAAAATCCAAATAACCACTGCACTGATTTGCAAGGGAAAACAAGGTTTATTACGCGCAAAAGTCTCAGATAGTCCCATAGAACCGAACTGACACAGAGCTCATCATGCTCCAAGAAGTTACAGGATATATAGCTAAAACCCGCAAATTTCCATACATAACTTACAAAGTCATCCCACCACACTCATTGGCTACCACCTATATAAAATTCTAACACCACCCAATTGGCCACCCCTTATCTAAATCCGTTCCCCCGTGCACATGATCCACAGCATCATCAGTATTGAATCCTAATACATGGCTGGTGCACAGGTGCATGCTACAATAATAAAACTGCTTACACTGCAACAATTTCTAATAGGTCTTTCTCAGCCTGAACCTTTTTGTCTGGCTGGGATGCAATATGTGAAGCTAACATTCCCCCCATTAGATATCCATTAACAAACCCAACTGCTTCCCTTCTTCGATAGTTGTCATCTTTGGGTACCTGCGCACTCCACATATGGTGTAAGCTTCCCCCACTCTAGGCATAATCCTCGAGAGTGCACATCATGAAACAACACCCCTCATCTCCTGCTAAATCAACCCAATGCTCTACATAGTTCTCTGGGACAGGCGGAGGGGAGGCCACAGTACTCTGGGGCCCCAGAGCCTGCTCTACCTTTACCATTCCTGGCTTTACAACACCATCCCATTTATCAGTCTAGGTGTACATGATCCTTGTGAGGGGAGGAGTTCTACCCTTTCTAATAGACACAATCATTGTCACACTCTTGGGCCGACTCTTCGAACAGCATCTTAAAATCATCTGGCATGAGCAAAAATCATGAGCAGAAAAGCCATGATGGGAACCAAAAACTTTACAGCTATTCCAATCACGAGGAATTTTCTTGCACACGCCTCCCTCCATAGCCATGAGAAAATCCAGAACACATCTATCCTGGAGGATCATGAGCCTTATAGCCCGTAATTCAGTCTTTATCAAATTTAGACCCTGCTTGGCATTTGCTACAGTCTGGATAGCTGCCACCAGGAGGGAGGTGAAGTAAGTACTAACTTGGAATTGTTTCACGGATTGCCCCCACTTGCTCCTCTAGTTTTGCTGACCTTTTCTCCTACTGACCTCAGAACGTTTACTGGATTGCCATTTGCCTTCTCCCTGCTTGCTTCCTAGAAATTCAGCTCCTCGACCTCGGAAATCTAACCTGCCTTATAATTGCCTACATTGAGTTCTTGCTCCTTCACCTTGAGACTACCTGGATTCCTTCTTCCGTTCTTTATTCTTTGCTGTCAGTCTCCACATTTGCTAATTACTGAGCCTTCTGAAGACAGTTCCCACCTGTTCTCATCTTCTGGTCTTCACTGACATTCTCTGGGACACTTGTACCATTAAACTCTGGATTAGGCTATTCATGGGCTATTCATGGGACACCTTGCTCTAAAGAATTCCGGATTGGATTACTGGGATATTCTAGGATTCACCCCATTGTGGAATTAGATGCTCTACAGTATTCCACCATCAATGATTGTTCCCCATGAACTCTAGTGCATCCTCATTTCGTTCGGGATAGGCCCTACTAACACACTAACCTTATGCCATTCAGTCCTAACCTCCGGTGCTGGGTCCCTCGCTCATCTGCAAGATCCTGATTTATTCCTTGTCCTGTACACATCTGCAACCAGAGAGTGTATATCTAAGGTTAGTGTTGTATCTAGCTTTCTTTATTTTCCTGCCCACCTTGCCTTCCTTGCTTGACTTACTCTTTATCTTTCTTTCCAGCCTGGCGTGTACCTACAGTACCTATCTCTTTTATTTGAGCCATTGTGGTACCCGTATATCCTACGTGTAGCACAGTGTCACCATTTATTGAGGAGACCCTTCTTGGGTTCAAGTTGTGTTTTGGTGGTATCAATCATATATAAGGTGGCTAGACCAATTGTATCTGAGTACGACAGAATTAGAAGCCATGGAAACCGCAGACACCCTGGCTAATTTGCTACAATTAATAGCTGATCTTAGGACTGATATGACCACGGCTCATGCGGATCTCCACAATAGGATCAATAGTGGCCAGAGGAATAAAAGGCAGCAGTCTTTTATAAAGGACTATCCAAGGAATTCAAGGATGCCCTCTCTTCTGTCCCTGTGGTTCTGGTAGGATTCCCAGCACTACTTAATCTAGTCCTCCAAATCGATGCCCGCAAGGCTGAAAGACGTGGTGAAAAACGACTTGCCTTACCCGTAGATCATAGAGCCGACGTCTCCAAACCCTCTGCAAATGGTACAGAACCCATGCACTTAGGGGTAACACCGAGAGAGAGCATAGATGAAAGAATAACCTCTGCATGTATTGTGCCTCCCCTGACCACTTTCTTCTAGAATTCCCTAAGGAACCTGCAAGGAAACGGAAATGCCAGAACTCGGCCGTAAAGGGAGTCCTGCAGCTGAGTAATGAAATTCTGGACTCCCAGCCCCTTGCTCATCACGCTTTGATCTGTGTCCCAGTTCTACTTCAGTTGTCAACTCATACCCTCTTGCAAACTCAGGCTATCATTGTTTCAGGAGCCACAGGTAATTATATTGATATAGGTTTTGCCCATCATAGAGGTGCCCCCACCATACTCAAACTACAACTCGTAATTGGTCAATGCTGTAGATGTTACCGCTTTGCTATCAGGTCTTGTCACGGAGCAAACACAGCCTGTTTCCATGTCCATTGGTTCTGGTAATCAGGAGACAATCTTGTTTGATCTCATCTCGTCCCCACAATACAAGTTGATATTCAGTATACCATGGCTAAAGGCTAACAACCTTTACTGCACTTCCCCCCCTCCCCTTCCCCTTGCACTTTTTCCCCCCTCCCCCACCCCTGCACTTGCGCGATCTGAATGACACCTGGCCTAGTAGGATCGTTTGTTTTGTCTCCCCTTGTTCCTCCCCCCCCTGCCTCGTCGCGCCTTGAAACACCTGTGTATAGGCGCTTTACAAATACCATATCATATCATATCATAACCTTCACGTTGATTGGGAGATACAGGAAGTCACCTTCTTGTCTGATCATTGCAACACCATCTGCTTCAACTCATGTGTTGATGTTCCTAAGACCCCTAGTGTGGCTATCCTTGGTTCCGTCTCTCTGATCAGAGCTGTGTCTAGTAGTCGCCAAGGAGTACGAGTTTTCCGATGTCTTTCACAAGGGAAGAGCTGAACAGTTGCCACCGCATCGCAGTTATGATTGCCTTATTGACTAGCTCCCGGGGTCCAAGATTCCTGCAGGTTGCATCTATTCTCTGACTGTCAAGGCAGATCAGATATTGAAACAGTACCTTGATCAGGCACTCGCGACTTGGTTCATACGACCCTTTAAATCCCCTGCCTCTGCACCCTTATTTTTTGTACCTAAGAAAGAAGGGGATTTGAGGGTGTGTATTGACTGTAGGGTGCTCAATGCAGTGACCATATAGAATCAGTACTCTCTGCCCCTCATCTTGGTGCTGTTGGACCAGTTCGGTTCTTCCACAATCTTCACTAAGTTGGACTTGAGAGGGGCCTACAACTTGGTGCGCATCCACAAGGGTGATGAATGGAAAACCGCACTCAAGATGCAGTACGGCTTGTTTGAATATATGGTCATGCCATTTGGACTCTGTAATGCACCGGCAACCTTAAAATATTTTATGAACAATGTGTTCCATGACATGTTTATCAAGATGACATACTGGTCTATTCCGATTCCTATGAGAACCACCTAAAACATGTTTGCTCAGTCCTCCCAAGGTTTCGGGATAATCATCTCTACGCTAAGGCTGAGAAATGTGTTTTTCATGCTACCAGAGTTGAGTTTTTATGTTATTAGATACCGATAAAGGTGTACAAATGAACCATTCTAAGGTGAAGGCCATCTTAAACTGGCCAGTCCCATCCTCCATAAAAGCACTGCAATCTTTCCTTTTTTTTTGCCAACTTTTACAGGCGGTTCATTCATGCCTTTTCAGCTATAGTGGCACCCCTGACTGCTCTTACCAGCCCTAAAGTACCTTTTTCCTGGAATGTTGACACCCAGGAGGCGTTTGATGCCTTCAGATGAGCCTTTATTACCACCCCAGTTCTGCAACATCCCGATTCACAGCAGCTGTTCCTTGTGGAGGCTGATGCTTCTAGTGTTGCGTGTTGGGCGGATCTTTTCCAATGCTGCCAAAGCATGGGAGAAACACATCCCGTGGGTTACAATTCTCGCAAACCTACTTCCGACCAAGTGGAACTACTCAGTGATGAATCAGGAACTGCTGGTGATGAAAGATGCTGTTTCTGAGTGAAGGCACCATTTGATGGGGGCCCTCCACCCTGTTACTGTGTTTACCGACCGCCGCAATCTTCTAGCCCTCAAATCTTTGAAGTGTCTGAATGCTAGGCAAGCTCGTTGCACACCTTTTTCTCAATGTTTGATTGCACCATCACCTACAGACCGGTGGTCCAATACACCAAAGCCGATGCCTTGTCACGATTGGGCGAACTGTAGCCCTCCTCCGATAATGATACTACCATCTTATTACCACAACACATGGTTTGTGTTTGTACCCCCAGGGTCACGCTCAGAAACAAGCTAAAGGAGTGGATCCTCTCGAACACCAGTCTATTAGAAGAATTAGATATAACCATCATCCATGACATCCCCTATATTCATCAGTGGATATATATGCCCAATGAAGAGACACGCCTATCTGTTCTCCAGTGGTGTCATGATTCCCTCCTTGCAATTCATCCTGGCTGATAAAATACTCGTGATTTACTGTGCAGATGGTGTTGGTGGCCCAACATGTTGCAGGATGCAATAGACTACGATAAGACATTTTTGGTATGTGCTCAATGTAAAGGCCAAACAGGCAAGCCAATGGGTCTCTTACGTCCTATTCCTGTTATGCATAAACCATGGTACATCATGTCAATGGACTTCATTGTAGAATGTCCACCTGTCTCAACCTACGACACCATATGGGTAATAGTTGACTTTTTCACAAAATTGGCTATCTTTGTTCCATGTGTGGGTATTCCATCTGCCCCCGTGTCAGCCGATTTATACATCAGATTTCTTTTCCGCTTCTTCGGTTTTCCTTCTATTATCATTACTGATGGGGGTCCTCAATTTACCTTGCATTTCTGGAAAACCTTAACATCATCCTTTGGAATCGAGGACAGATACTCCAGCGCCTATCACCCACAAACTGATGGACAGACAGAGCATTTAATTGCTAGACTGGAACAATGGGCCTCATTCCGAGTAGGGCGGTAACGGTTAACGGTCACCGGTAACGAAACCGGTGCGTTAAACCCTTACTGTCCTGCAACGAGTTCCCTTTGTGGGTCCTTCCTTAACACCTGCTTTCAGCAGGCGCTAACGACGGGACCCGCAAAGGGACTCCGGGGTCAATAACGGTACCGTAATTTACGGTACCGTTATTGTCGCCTTCCCCCTTCCCATTTAGACCTATGGGGGCTCAAATGGGAATGGGGAATGGCCCTGGTGAATGGGAAATTACTGGTCCCTCCGACCTCGGAATGGACCATTAATTATTCCATTCACCAGGCCGGAGTTTGGACGAGTTCGGAGGCAGCCATGCCGCAAATAGCGGCGTGGTTACCTCCGAACTCGGAATGAGGCCCAATATCTCTGTTTCCTCTGCCTACAATATCAAACCGATTGGCTTTCTTTGTTGGCAACAGCTGAGTTTGCTTACAACAACTCAAAACATTCCTCCATTGGTTCCTCTCCCTTCTTTGCCCTATACGGCCAGCATCCAAGGTCCATTCCCTTGGATCTGTCTCTTCCGTTGGAGAATCTGAAAGTCACTGCATGCATTCATGATCTGACCACTGTCCAGGCCAGTGTTCATGCTCATTTAGCACAGGCTCATATCCGGACAAAAAGGTCGATCGATGCTCACCGTTCACCTGCTCCTCCCTATCAAATCTGTTCTAAGGCATGGTTATACACACCAAACCTACACATACCAGGAAAACGCAAACTCCTTCCACGGTACATCGGTCCCTACTAAATCCTGCATTTACTTAATCCTGTTGCCATCCGTTTGGACCTACCAGCACGTTGGAGAATACATCCTGTGTTCCATGTATCCTTATTGAAACGCTGCCCCCCAACTACTCGTTTGTCAGTGCGGTCTGTCCCGATTGACGTACTTGGTTCCGAGGAATATGAAGCCACTAATTTGGTCCCCAAAGCATGGATGAATCTGGTACAAGCTGCACATCATAGAGAGGAGGGTAACTCTAAAGCGCTTCTGACGGAGGCACGGGTTCCCAGCAATGAGCTGTATGAAGAGATGGTGAATACTACCGGGTATGTACCTAGGACAGAGAGGGAAGTTAAATCCCCTAAACAAATGGCAAATAATAGATGGACTAATAGAATGGATTGGAGATCGCCAGTCTTCACTGATTACCCTAGTATTATGCTGTATTCCATGTTTTTGCAGGGGGGTTCTTCCTCCCTGAATCACCATCAAATTCTTACCTTGTTCATTGAAATACCAAGGCCCTCTATGATCTCCTCAGGTGATATTAAACTCGTAGATTACATACATCCACTGAGACTGGACTGTGTACGACTGGTATTCTTTTCCCAGGCTATCATGGATCTAGTCATATCAGAAATAGATGTCTTCCACCCCTTTGGACTTGATTTAGAACCATTCAATAATCAATTGATGAGCAGAGGAGTGGAGGTCGAGTCCTTTGAACATGCGAACGTTGATTCTAACATGCAGTATGAGGGAGGGGAGGGCCCCATCACACAGAAACAACCTCCTGAGACTGATCTAAAATGGCTTACTCAAACACTAAATGAAACCTTAGCAAAGATACAGGAACTGAAGGTGAAATCATAATACGAGCCAACATTCTCAGTGGTATCCTGGAATTCTCGTGGTAACAAATCTTTGAGAGCAGAGTCTGAAAGTTTACGCCTCCTTACGGATTCTAGCATCTGCTGTATTCAGGAAACCTGGGCTCTTTCTCCATTGGTGCTGGATGGGTATAGTCTACACCAGACAACAGCAGAGAAGAAGTCCAGGGGAAGGCCTTCTGGGGGTCTTATGATGGCGATACAAAAAAGCATGATTTTTAAGTGCCTGAAAGTTTTCTCTCCGCATAAAGGATGTATCGCCATGCTATTACGTTTTGCACCGCCCATGATTCTTGGTTACCTATTGGTGGTTAACATATATTGGAGTCCTGAGTTAGATCTAAAGGAATTCATTAATATGGTGGATGCAATTATACAAGAGTGTCAAACAACATATCAAATTCTGAATATTATGGTTTTGGGTGATTTCAACTCAGATGTGGCCACATGCTCTTATAATCCTGGTTCATCAAGGAAACAAATACAGGGCCAACAGTGGAGTGTATTTATGAGAAATTGGGGCCTAATCTGTGTAAACGATTACCTGGGTAAAGGTTTGAGTGCTTTCACATGGACTAATGGAAATTAGTATTCTACCATAGATTTCATTTTTATAAGTATGTCTTTAAGACACTCTGCTTGATTTTAAAATTATACCATCCTTGATTAGTGATCACAGTATCCTCAAACTCACCATGAGGGTACACCCTTCCCCGGAGTCCTCTTCTGTTCTTCCCCTGACGTTGGAGTTAAACTCAGCTAGGAATAGAATAAACTGGCATTTGGATAATGTTGAAAAGGTGAACAATGTATTTTTTGAGGACTATAACAAATATGGCTGTGAGAAAAAGAACTTGATGTATGCACATGGGGAGTTTAACAACTATGTCAGGGAGGTTATCCTTGGGACAAAAGGTATTGGGAGACCATTGAAAAAAGGCAACATTCACACCCATGTTTACGACCTGGTCATCCATCAGCTTAAAAAAGAGAGGAATTGTGAGATTCGTAAACTCCAGAAACCTCCATTTACTCAATCTCTGTGTGAAATGGTCAAAAAAGCAAAACAACAATGGAGTTATAGGATACGTGCACTAAAAGTAAACACGGTGCAAAGAGATGCAGAAAACATACTTGAGGCACTCTCAAAAACTAATACTCAGCATTTTTGGTCCCTAGTTAATAGACGCGGGGAGGCGCACACCAAGGAACAAGGTGTGTGTATATCTTCGGACATTTGGAAAGGCCACTTTGGCTCAATACATAAACATACGGTTTGTAACTGGGTGGTTCCGGAAGAGATCGCCTCATGTCCATGGAATTTCCCTTTCACCTTACAGGATGTGCAAAGAATGATCTCTAGGTGCTTGTCTTCCCGTGCACCAGGTCTTAATATGTTAGCTAACGTGGTCTTCAAAGGTAATACGATTCTCTGGCCCAAAATTCTCTTCCTACTGTTTAAGAACATTGTCATCAACCAGGTATTTCCAACTACTTGGCACATGTCTTATGTGGTCCCAATATACAAAAAGGGCGATAGATCTATACCAACAAGTTATAGACCTATCACCTTGCTGGACACTGATTCTAAGATATTTGCCTCCTTGGTTCTTTAACATATCCATGTGTGGATGGAGGAAAAGGATGTATTGTCAGCACAACAGTTTGGTTTTAGAAAAGGGGTTGGAACTGATGCAGGTGGACTTCTCCTAACTATCATGCAGCAACAGACCAGACAGAGAGGTAGCCAACCTATCTACTTGGCTTCTATAGACCTCTGTTCAGCCTTTGATCTAGTGGATAAAGACACACTGTGGAGAAAACTGTTTGCCATAGATATGCCGCCACAGCTCCTAGCGATCTTATTTTATCTTCACTCAAAATCTAAGATAAGAGTCCGATTAAACACTGAGGGATCCCTGTCTGAGTAAATAAATACAGGAAACGGTCTCAGACAAGGGTGTATTTTTGCCCCTACTGTTTTTAATGTGTACTTGTCTGATGTTGGCCCGCACGTAGATGAGGCATCGTTTGCGGCACCGAAAGTTGAAGGTACTAGGATTGCATGGATTGCATATGCAGATGACGTGTTGTTGTTTGATTTAACACCCATGGGCTTGCAACGTGTTCTGTCTGCATTTAAGAAGTATACGGCGGACAATGCTTTGGATATAAATCAGACAAAAACCTTTATCATGCAACTCAGTTATAAGAAAAGGCCAGTAAAATGTGCATGGTTTTTGGATCACGTCAAACTCACCCTATGTCATGCCTCCAGGTACCTAGGCTATCCCATTTTTGAGACGGTCACCAGGGTGAATTTACGTAACTACTTGGATAAAAAAGTGACACCACTGATTTCTCAATTACTCAAAATCGATTGCAAATATGGGAAATTTTCAATGTTACCATGTATAAAAATGTACCGTAGTAAAACGATTACTCAGTTCAGCTACAGAATGGAACTGGTTCCGTCATGGTTTAAGAGCGAATTTGTTAAATATGAAGCACGTATGCTAAGATCACTGGTTTGGTATCTTTCGAAATGTGTTCCATCAGCAGCAATACGTTTTGAACTTGGGCTATACTCCCTTTCAAGCGAAATTCTCTGGCGTAGAGTCTCTTTGTTTAGGAAATTGCTTGTAAATGAAGAATCCACTCTATATGGAATTCTCGGACGGTGTCTAGTGGCGGGAAAGGAATCTTCTGCAGTAGTGTGTGATCTGGAAAAAGAGGTACATGAAGTACTAGCATTAGTTGGGGTTTCTAAAGAACTGCTTATCAACAACCCTACCAAGGTGAAGATACTTCTCCAGCATGCAGACTGGAATCACAATGTTGACATAATACAAAGCAAAAAACTATATGCGCATTTGGCAGGCAGTCACAAAAAAATTGCAACAACAGAACCTTACCTCATAACATTTCCAAGCAAAGGGCTTCAACAGGAATTTATGCGCTTTCGTTTTAATGTCCTTAATACAGGTGAGATTATGAATACAAGGCAAACCTTGCCTCCGCAAATGGTTAAATGTCTATTTTGTGATTCAGACATTGGAGCAGTAACCTTACAACACCTGTTGACACACTGTTTGGGTCTAAGATCGGCACGCATTGATTACTTTATTAAATATGTGCCCAACCCAGAAAATGTGGATCTGGTTGCCCTATGGAAAGACATGTTGTATGGATCTAGGGTCAAACTTCAACTGGCCATACTGCGTTTTCTAAAAGCTAAATGCGAACTATAGGGAGGTAGTTCAGCTACAACATTTTTTGTAGGCTTATGCATCTTGCGTGTCTTTTTTCATTCTGTTTTAATATGGATCATGTATATGTATAATGCATTTATACTTTTTGGTTGTATTAGGATATACTATAAGGAATGTAATTGAATCCATGTAACCAAAATGTTATGTATGTGTTTCTTTTTAAGATTTGTTCTTATTGGTTTTATATTGTTTTTGTAAAGGTTACTATGTAACCAAAAAAAAAAAATAATTAATATGAAGTCCAGGCTATCATTGATACCACAATGAGAAAGGGAAAACAGAATAATTTCGTAGACTGGAAGGGCTACAGTCCTAAAGATAGATCCTGCAAAGCTTTGAAAAATATCCATGCCCCTCGTCTTCTAGCCCATTTCCATGCTTTTTAGGGAGAAGGGGGCCTTTCAGGGGAGATACTGTTATAATATGAAAACGGGGATGTTTTTTTCCATCACGTCGCATGTTTTCAGGGCCTGCCCGGGGGTCGTGTACATAACGATTACCGTGGCACCTTAGTCAGCACCAGGCACACATAGACAAGCCCTTCAGCATCCCATTTCCTATGCAACGTAGTCAGACGAAATGACACGTAATGGCGTCCGAAGCCTATTTCTGCTTCGTTCCTCCTCACTGCAGCACTTCTGATTGAAGTTGCTTTGTTTCCATTCTGTTCACAATTGAAGACTTTATTTGCTTCCTGGTGCCAACTTGAAATTGTTTCACAAATTGCACCCGCTTGCTCCTCTAGTTTTGCTGACCAAAAACTAATCTGTCTCAAAAGAAAGGTCGCCCTCTATTGAGGAGACCCTTCTTGGGTTCAAGTCGTGTTTTGGCTGTATCAGTCGTATCTCAGGTGGCCTGACCAATTGTATGTGAGTATGACAGTGTGCCCTTAAAAAAGGCTTCATACTCTGCATAGGGCCAGGTGTACTAAACATTGGGCTATAAGAGGTGGCATTTCTTGAGGTATGACCAGCTAGGGTGTACCCATCGCATGAGGTATCAAATACATAAATAGCAGCTTTCGTACGACCTCACCTTTCCCACCTCGAGCATGTGCTTATACCACATGTTGTCCATCTCTGGGTGATGCACAACTGCCATAGTCTCTAAAATTAACCCCTTATACTGATTGTAGTCTATCTCTGTGTCAGTTTCCCTTGCAGTATGTGTTATTCCCAAATATTTTACATCTGTACCATTTCCATAACCCCCTTTATGTACCCCAACCATATAAAATAAACAAAGAAGGACAGTAGAGTAAAAAGAAAAGTGAAACAACATGTACAAAACAGCATATATATTACATACCGCTTGAAGTCTTGACCCTGCAGATGGATAAAAAAACAGAAAAGCATGCAGACAATTTAACACATTTCATCAAATTATAGGGATTTATCACTTGCAGGATTGAAAATAAAGAGGATGCTAAGTATACTGTTACTTTATTCACTAATATCTGCATTTTCCAGAGAAGGTGGAGCAATACCGGTACTTTTGTAACATCAGACAAGTAAACCCAGTACCGCAGCTCCTTCAAATGCACTACAGCGTTGAATACTCCACTTTATAGGGGCCGTGGAATCGCCTGCCGTTCCACTGCCTCACACAATTCTGCACATGAACTTTATCTCTGTGGTACAGTTGCAGTGGTGGCAAACTCACTGGATCTGTGGATGCTGTTGCCACTGTCTCTTCTCTGAGCAATCTTTTCAGATAAATACCTAATACTTTTGTTTGCTCCTTCAAATACCTGTGAAACTCCTCCCCCAACACTTTTGCTGCCGTGTAAGCATCTGATGCTGTGAGTTGAGGTGTGATTGGTGTGTGCATTCTACTCCATGTCACTATTTTTTGCGGGGACATCTGGTGATGCTTACTTGGTTGCATCCTAAGGCTGAACAGAGCCAGACGGGGACAATGTGGCCAATTCCTACCTAACGTACTATACTATTGAGAAAGTCTTGTCTTTAACAGGCCATTCAGTACATCAAGCCCATCTTGGGCCTCATTACGACCCTGGCGGAACGGGTTAAACGGCGCCGTAAAAGGCTGCGGCGCCGTTCAACCCGTTCCGCCACATTACGAGGTCCCCTCGCGGGACACGTTAAGCACGCCTGGGAAAACCAGGCGTGCATACCGGGTCCCGCGAGGGGAAGCGGGAGCAAACAACGGGCCATCTCGTAATGGCCTGTTGTTTACTCCCTCTCCCATTCCCATTCAGCCCTATGGGGGCTGAAATGGGGATGAACCGTGTCCGTGTCCTCGAGTGAGGAATTACCGGGCCATCCGAACTCGGAATGGTCCGGTAAGTCCTCATTCCGAGGACACGGATGCGGTTTTGCCGGCAGCCATGCCGCCAATAGCGGCATGGCTACCGGCATACCTCGTAATGAGGCCCCTTGTGTCTTATCTCCAGTAGGGATGCAGTTTCTTTCAACAAATCATTAAAGATGTGTGTCCCATTACCTGACTTTAGTACTTCACATTTACCCCAGTGAAGAAAGACCTTGCAGACTAAAAATTTAGCAGCTGATTTAGCATATGGTTGTGTACAAGGGACATCCTCAAAACAATGGGAAAATGGGCAAACACCAACAAGACAACGTAATTACTGCACCTGTTTAACATCCACGTAGTTGATATGGAGTTCCCAGAAGGGTCCAGTTGGACGGAGCAATGTGCAGCGCAACGTCCTGAGAGTGTGTCCTTTACTGTAGAGATGACAAGTAGTACAATTTGTGACAAATTCATTGACATATTCTCCTTCTCGGGTGCCTGACCTTGTAGTTGAATTATTTGTGTAAGTGGTACTGCTGTATATGGTATAGTTAACTGTTGCTGTTGGACAGCTACCACAGGGTATGCAGTAACATCTTATTATTCCAAATAGGCTGCTACTATGGCTGCTCTGTCTGTGGCATCATTGACAAGTGAAAAGGGGCCTGTCTTTCGGGTGTGGGCAGCACATTTTACCACTGATACCATCATTGGGCGGGACAAGCCATAAATTAATCTTTCCAACAAGGCTGCATGGTTCACAGGCATGCCATCTGACCTCCTAAATCATCTCCTTTTCTATCTAGACAGCCCTGAATCTATGGCTGTGTTGACATACGCAGAGTCAGAATATACATTTACTAAACACCCCTGTGATGCTTCTAGTGCTTCAATTAAAGAAATCAGTTCTGCTGCCTGTGCAGAAAAATGTGTTGATAACCTCTTTTTAACCAGAACCTCATACTCCCCATTTATAAGGTGCACAACTGCTGCAACTGTTTGTCTCTGTCCCATCTCCTGATCAATCATCATTGAACCATCAATGAAAATGACATCCCTCCTTCAAGTGCATCTTCCCTTGACTGTATTAAATCATCCTCAGGAACTTCATATGTAACACAATCATGCACATCCTCGCCTGGCTGACAGGTATTGCAATAAAGGTGGAGGATTTACTGTACGACATCTCACAATGTGAAGGGCGGGCTCGACAGGATAACATTTGTGTAGTAAATATGGACTTGAATTGTTCAACAATTGCAAACATTGCATGCTCTACTTATAATGTTACAGAGCATCCCATTGTGATTGTGGAGGACTGTTCAATTGTGAAGGTCACAGAGACCAGCGCCTGTTCACAAGGAAATTGTCCCTGCATCACTGAATCTAATATCCCACTATAATATGCCAACTGCCTGCGTCCCATGGATGTGTGCTGCGTCAACAGTGCAGTTATGACTTGACCATTGCAATGTGAAAACAAATAACATTCTTTTGTATAATCAGGGATTGCTAGTACTGGTGCATCTTTGAGTTCCTGGAAACATGTCATTATTTCTCCAGTCTATGTGAGTATTTTTCTACCTTCCTGTGCCTCTTTGAGTCCCTGCAGCATAGATTTTGTGTAGCTAGAATAGTTGAAAATCATGTCCTACAATAATTACACAAACCTAAAAACTGTTGGAATTCTTTAACTGTGGTTGGCTGTGGTATGTTTTGCACAGCAGCTACTCTTCCTGGGGTTACTCGTTTCCCTGCAGATTACACCACCTCCTGACAATATTGGATTATTTCCTTGTACACTCTGTATCATTTGTTCTCAAGCAGTGTTAGCAGTTTCACTGAATCTGCTCTACACAGGTCTTCTGTTGTACTGCACACTGGGAGGTCATCTACATACTGAATGACTGCACTCTGTACAGGATGTTACCCAAAACCATATGGGGTACTCTGCTAAAAATGCTTGGGGACTCACAGTACCTCTGAGGAAGTCTTGTGTGCTCGAATCTTTGCCCATGTTACATAAACACTGTGAGGTATTGGGAATCAGGGTGCAATGGAACTTGAGAAAAGTGCATTTTTCAAATCAATGTCAGTGAAATGTGTGACCTCAGTGAGTATATTGCAAAAGGTCATGTTGGGATTAGGTACTACTGGGAATTTAGCTTCTAAGTCCTGTATCATCCTCCAACTTGACCCTTTTTTGACAGAATATATTGCCGTGTTACACAGGGTCTCTCAAGGTACTCTGATGCTGTGCTGCCATAATGCCACAATTGTCTCATGTATTCTCTCGTCTGCTTCTCTAGATTATGGATACTGTCATACTCTGGGCAATACTGTCTCTTGATTTATCTTGATACGGACCACTCCTATACTCTTCAAGAGCCCTACATCATGGGGATTATTATTCCATAAAGTGCTTGGTACCCTTGCCAAGTCTCCCTGTAGATATGCAGGCATAGATTTGTCAATAAGTATAGGACAGGGTATCTGACTATGCTGAATCATTATCTGACACGGGATGCACATCTAGAAGATCATCTCACCATCATTATCATCATCTTCAGACAACTGTCCATCGGACCCCCCCTCTTAGTGACTGGGCTGGATCAGTACACAAAATTGTACGTGAATCATATCCCTGCTCATTAGTTCCTATTAACACTACCTTGTTGTTCACAATCATCACTGCATCCAAATCTAGAGTGATAATGGTACCTGGAGCATGGACTTGGGGAACTGCTAGTCTGAACATAAATTCTGACAACAGTCTCCATGGTTTATGGCTAATGACAGGCACCCAACTCAACAACATTGTTGGTCCATACATAAACAAATCTGGGAGCAGGGGCATTGCTTTAGTAGCTCTGCTTGTGTTACTGCTATAACCCTAACATAATAAATTCCTGGTGTGGAAAACACTACCACCTCTTCCGTGAATGAAATAGTTACGTTTAACTTTCTCAGCAGGTCCCTGTATAACAAGTTCACTGGTGTGTCTGCTGACAATAATAGCAGGGCCAGCACCTCATGAGTACCTACCTTGATGGGTAAATCTTTGATAATGGGAACCGATTGTATTGCCCCAGAGAACCCCTGCATGTCCATTACCATTCCTCATACTTCCTTTATGCATGATTTTGTTGCACCTGTATCATCCATGAAAAAAAATTATTTGTTACCTATCTTCACACCTACCTGGGGTTCCCCTTCTGGGTCGGCAGTAACTGGCATGATTGGGCACGTCAGGGCTCTCTGGGGGGGGGATGTCCTAATCTGCATAGGTGTTCAACCCTGGAAATAGGAAGGGGTTATGTAGAGAGGCAGATGTCTTGCTCAGCTCTAGTGCCCGCCTCCTCATCTCCGTCACACTGGAATAGCATCAACAGAGCACTGTGTGTGACACCAGGTATCATCCCAATACTGCATCAACGATATGAGAAACGTCATGCACTCAGACAACCGTATCAAATCTAACCTCACACTGACATGGTGGAAGGATGTTTGGATACACCACTGGACATAGAAGAGATATATAGAAATCAGACCAGAGTAAAGTGATGTCAAGAAGAGAAGACACAAACACACACTGAAATGATATACAAATACTTAACGAATGAAGATGTAACTGAAGTAACAAGAGAAACATGTATGCGGATCCAAATAAATCATATCCATTGAGAAGATAAGTGAGATGAGAATCAATAAATGTATATATGCAGAGATGCAAAGTAGATAAGATATATAGAAGCTTGTTACAGGAGAAAATATAACACGGATAAAGTGGCCATGATAAAAAGATGGATGTCGGACTCATGTCAAAAATAACCGAACTACCTCAGAGACAGACCAGGGCTCCTGAGTTGAAAGTCGGTGGAAAACAGTTTTGTGCGAGGAAAAAGAACAACAGAGAGTATACCAAGAAAGTCTGTTGGCCTGGGATCAAGGATGTCACATCAAGAAATAATTGCAAGGTACAAGGGGAGTCAAAAAGGATAAGATACATACTCATGACATATTCTTCTTAGATTAAGTAAAGAAGAAAACATTTTCAGGTACCAAGTATTAAACAATTAAAGATGCAGAAAGCATATGTGAGACAGAACACCCAAGTCTCCAGAAACCAGAATGAGTAATGGCAACAAGTATAATTGAATTAAATATCACTAAACAAAAGTTTGAAATGGACAAAATCATGGTCTCCTCACACGTGATTCAAGACTCAAAAACAAGGCCCATTCATTAGGCTCTAACTGCAGATAGTGATGGACCTATACTACCCTAAAGGTGCCAGAGAAGAGAACAGTCAGCAAGGTCAACTACAAAGAAGAAGCCTTGGCTTAGAGCCTAACTGATGAGAGGTGGTAAGCTAATTGCCAAGTGACTATTAGGCTGAAGTTGTCCCTCGCACCTGGGTTTCGTTTTGTTCACATGCTGCTAACGAGCCGAATGTTCAAGGTTGGCAGAGAATGCCAACTAAGCATGAGGGCCTATGTAGGGGTCTGCTATACAATGTTGCAGAAGTCAATTCTCTGGTGTTATTCTGCTATTAATCTGTATTATATGTATTTAGAGGTAGTTCAAAGAGTGCCTACCAGATAAGGAGCAGTCAATTATGTTACTAACACCTAAACAATATATAAGTATATATGTCCCTTAACCAATCGCTCGACCAAGTAGGTTTTATTGTTTGCCACGTAGGATGACATCATAGTTGTCGCACATTGAGGTATAAAGTCTTTGTATAATTGAAATTTAGTTGAGAGTGTGTGAGCTGCAATTTGTCTGTTCACCAGGTTTCCCTACTTAATTTGAGCTGATAATAAAGTAGTACTTTGCCATATTCTTTGAGTCTGTCCAGTTATTTTGGTCTGATATTGTTTATTGGTAATTCCATCTGGCACTTGAACCTCTCCGGGTGCTACTGCACATTTACCTCCCGCTACGCTTGCCACTGTATAGTACATCACTGTACCATGTGGCAAAGTATTCTTATCCCATGGTTGGGACACTGACTCTTGTGTTTGCTGCTGTACATATGCTGGTGCAGCATTTGGGGCTGGGTGTTGTATTTGTTGTGTTGCTGATGGATGCCCGATAATGTGGCTGTTGTCCCTGCTGGGGCACTTGCACAGCATCTGGGCCATACATGGCACCCAGAGGCATCAACCCCCGATGACGGTTGATATGTAAGCGGAACTACCGGCACGTTGGGGCATGCACAGGTATCATAAGGATATGCTGGTCTACTCCTACATTATCGGGCAAAATGCCCCATTCTCCCACATGAACAACATGTCCTGGCCCTCCAAATCTCTGCCCCATCCCCCCAAATCCTCTTCCTCTACCACGTCATCCTCCTTGGAACCCCCTCTCCCTTGTTGATAACCTCGCTTATTTCTTCAGTTATCTGGATAACCTCTATACTCTTCTGTCCACTCTGGTGCCATCCTTGTATCTACCTACCCTACAGGCAGGCTCGTAATCACTGCTCCTACTATACTCAACTTTGCTAACTTCTTCTGCACTAACTTAGCTTCAGTCTTCTGTGCATTGTCCACTACTTCTTGCACCTTCTCTTGCCTTTGCCTACAACGATGTACTATAATTGCCTGATTCTCTGCCCCTCCCCTATCCTCAATCTTCACCACATTGTCTAGATCTTTCTGTACCTCTGTTGAGAGTCTGTTCTTTAGTATATGGTAAAATATTCCTATGCTCTTGTCTCATAATTACCCCTGTCTCCACCTTCCACATCTCCTGAATTTGGATTATATATTGTACAGGGTCTTTGTCTTCTTTCATAGTGCATGCCATAATCAAATGTATATCAGGTGGGTCGCGATAGGCTGCCCTTAAAAAAGAACATACATTTGCCAGGCAATCATTAAAATGTGCTCGATCATGATTATCATCACCATTCATACCCCTGGGCAACCTACTTTTCTACAAATATCATCTGCTTGCTCTAATAATGCAGCAAACAAGCTTTTCATATCCCTTACTGCTATTGTAATGCCCGCTGTCTGTTTTTCAAGTACATATATCCACTTACCTACTCCTGCTGTGAGCGGTGGCAGTGACATCATCAAATTGTTTCTATCCATGTGTAGTCAAGGCACATACTGTGCCCCTCCAGGACCTTTATGTAACGATGGAAGCTGTGCTTCCACCGGCTCAGCCAGTAACGTTGTCCCCCCTCACTACCAATTCACCACCGCCATGAGGCCTGGTTGTGCTTTGAGTCTTTGACCCCATAAACTCCCTACTCTCGGTGTCACCCTGGGTGGCATGTCTTTCCGCTGCTTCTAATCTGTTCCCCATTCCTCCTCCTCTGCTATTCCTGTGTCTGCACCTGATCTAATCAACTCATAATTTAAACTATCAGCATGCTGTGGCCCTGCTCAATGCCTCTTATCGTTGTGGCCATCATCCTATGTTTCAATGTGTACATCCCTAGTCGCTGTACTGCCAATTCAAAATAAAATATCACCTCCTCTCCATTCATCTGACCCTATTGGTGCTCTCCACCCTTCTTCCCATTCCAGCGTTACTCACTCAAGCTCTGCATCTGTCCTTCGAAGAGCTGTTTCTAAGTCTCTCTGTGCCGTGTTCTCCGTCTCCATAACTAATGGGTCGCACGTGGCGTTCACAGCTGAGGGCTGTGGGATGTTTTCATAGGTGGTGGGGGTTCTCTGTCTCAGGGCTGCAGGGGGCACATACTCAGGTTTAGTATAACCTGTGGCTGCTTGCATGCGGTAACATCCCTGTTGGGGCAGCTGAGCTGTGGCGGTTGTAGGGGCAGAGCAGGATGCCAGGTGTACACAGGTTACGGGGGTATCACAGGATGCTGGATTTACTGTTTCTCATCCCTAGGGATATTTTCTAAATCCTTAACCATCCGCCAAAGCTCAATAATGATTTGCCTATTCCTTGAACTTCTTCCCTTATACTTTGTTGCTAAATATGTATGCATATATGGCCCAGCAAATCCTTATTGTTTGTTCCTTCTTCAGGCAAAGGTTTATACATCGCTCCTCTCATATCAGTGACCCACTCGTGATGGTACTTAAGTATTTTTTTCCGGTACCGCAGAAGTGCAGTACACATATATTCGAGCAGGGTACTCACAGTTCCCTCTGGTCATGCACTTATTACTACTTTCTGTTTTCCAGACACCGGTCCAGCTGCGCCATTCTGCCTCTACCCTCCTTGTGCTACACAACACCTGTTTCCACTCCCTCTATTTCACAATCACAATCCCACTCCCCTTTCTCTTCACCACTCGCACATATATTACCCCACACCTCTCTTCATACCACTCAATAACTATCGCTTAACACTACAATTCCATGAATACCTTAAACCACAATTCAATTAAACAAAATTATATACACAATGGTTTAGACCCTTCCTCAGCCTCCTCTTCGAGGTGAGAGAATCGATCTCCTTATGCCCCCACATGGCAGGTGAAGGGATCCCAGGCCCGCATATAATGGGCCTAAACAACAAAATCACACTTATTTACACAATGGTTTAGACCCTTCCTCTATCCCCTTGCATTGGGATTAGGGAATATCCCCTCCTCACACTCCCTTGTGCCGGTTGGAGGGATCCAGTCCTTCATATAATGGGCCTCTACTCTATTTGCAGCGCTGCCTTTTCCCCACAATGGAGGAGAGCATGTTTCTTCTCTCTTCTCTTTTCCTCACACTATATTACTGTGACGCCCCCCTTCCTCTCAGAGGATGAGATCCCTCTTGTCACCTCAATATAAAAACCCAATATATTTTGCCACATGGTCTTTTACAATCACCTCACCTAGTTGTTTTCTCCAGTAAAGGTGCACTTACATCTATGTGTGCTCCTGAGTGCCTCTGATGCGGGGGTGCCATCAGTTACCTGCACAACTGGAAGCAGTCCCCTGCTCCAAAGCGCAGGCAGATCTTTTGGCAACACAGCACCTGCAAACCTCTTCAAGTCATGCACGAGAGACTGGTCACTGCAGACGGGCCGCACTACCCAGGATGCATGGCTGGGACACCCCCAGCCTCACCGAGAGTCTGGGATCACGTCAGGGTCACCAAATTTGTAGAGAGAGAGAATCGTCACCAAAAACGTGTACGATCAACATAATCCAAAGTCCAAATAACCACTGCACCAATTTGCAAGGGAAGACAAGGTTGATTACACGTAAAGGTTGAGCACCGAACTGACACTGAGCTCGTCACGCCTCAAGAAGCTACAGGTTATATAGCAGAAAACCACACATTTCCATACAAAGGTTACAGAGTCATCCCACCACACTCATTGGCTACCACCTACATGATATGCTAATACCCCCCTATAGTCCCTGGACCAATTGGTCACAACTTATCTAAGCCCATTCCCCAGTGCACATGGTCCATGACATTTGTCACTATTGAATTCTAATACATGATTGGTGCACAGATACACTGCTACAATAATAAGACTTGAACATCATGTAATGTGCACCCCTCTGAGCCAAGCACGTTCAAACTAAGGATGGTGAGGCAAACTTGACTTTGATAAGACAATGGACTTCTCATTATACCAGACACCAAAGGCAGGCACAAGCTGCAAGCTCGACCTTGTACTAGATTTACTGGCATCACCGCTGCTCCTCGTACAGCAAATCACATTGCGTTCCAGACATGGCTCACCCGTATCTCCTTTAAACCAGGACACCACTCTTGAGTCTGAATTTCAGGTATTTACTTGCTTTGGTTGTGCATTTACTTGTAATTCATAACAGATGACCGCTACTTGGGTATGGGCAGTAGTGCTGTACATCTTCACCTGGGCTGTTGTCATCACCAACCCTTGTGCCGTGTTCTCATGAATTTGACCTTCAAAGGGCCCATCCCTACCTTCCCTCCTCACATCTATCATTCCATTCCCAGCACACGCAAGCTTTGCAGCTAGATACAATTAGCAGCGCCTATGACCTCGGCTTCTCTCTTGAGAGATGGAAAGGGGACTTGTCTTGAGACTGAGCTAAACAGAGGCACAGCTCCACATAAGGGGCTTCATTTTTCTCATCATGTATGTAAGGGAGGTAAGGTCTTTTCAGACTCCCTATCATTCCCATGTGAAATGGATCTTATGTTTACCCAAATGGCTGGAGACGTCCCCACGTTGGTTTGTCTGTTCTAACAATTTCGGCCTCAACGTAATCACAAAATGACGGTAAACAAAGCCATATGGTGAGACATACAGACTCAATTTTGTGCCACCCTAAAATGCTATCTTTTTCTAGGCCATCATGATTTCTAAAAAGCCATCTCTCTACCTTTCCTGCGCCGCGCACAGAAAGCGCAGCCTCCCCCTCCACCTCCTGGCAGCTCCGCACAGACCCATTTCTCACAAAAGCGCTTGGCCATGTATTGTTGCAAATATTCAGTATCCTTTTCTCTTCCTCTGAGCTCATTACCATGCGTGTTACCGGAGCAAACCCTGACCTGCATGCTCATCCATCTCCACAAACCTGCCTGTGCCACCTCCACCCCAACCTTAAGAAGTTACAGCTTACAGACCCCTTTCCCTCATTCTCCACTCTCTTTGAACTGCTGGAAGACCCTTCCCCCCAGACCACCCTACATTGCCCACCATTTACTTAATCATCATTTGATTTGATTGTTTATTTATATAGCGCCTATACACAATGTGTTTCAAAGCGCCTCAAGACAAGGGAGGGAACAAGGGAAAATACAACCACATTCTTACAGGCCATGAACAGTAAGGATGTGAAATGAACTATCATACTCGGCCTGACGACATTTCAGATAGTGCAAGAGCTAAGACATAGATAAGGAAGGGAGGGGGAGAGTGGGAAGGAAATGGAAACAGATAGGCGACTACCGTACTAGGCCTGACAACATTTCTGGTAGAGCTGGAGAAAAACAAAAGGTGAGGGAGAGGGGTGCAGAAAGGGAGGGGAGGAACAAAACAAGCGACTATCATACTAGGCCTGACGACATGTGAGATCGTATATCCTCCTCTAAATTAACATCATCCATCTATTTGTTTGAATCGTGAGGCACCAGGGAGAGTGAATCACAGATCAGACCCCATAGAAAGGCACCTGGGAGAAAGGCCAAAGGTACACTTTCCCTCATAAAGGCATGGGTTAGAGTTTGCATATATTGGTCCAGATTTTATAGCCACCTCCATCTAATTAATGGTTTCATGTCTAACATTACTCTTTGCATGTCAATGATCATTGTGTCGCTTAGATTAGTTAGGATTGTGACACGTGAACTAAGCCTGACCTTCAACCTGTGAAGATGAGCCCAGCTGACCCACGTCCCATCTGACCGCCCCATCCATAGCAACCAATTGGAGCCTGACATCACCTACAACCCATACTGTGCCGGGTGTGCCAACCAACTGAAACTGTTCTATATGTCGGTACATCATGCATGCCGATTCTTTGGTTCATAATGTGCTGCCTGTGTATTGTTGGCAGAGCGCTCTCAGGGCAGCAGAGTTCTCTGCGTGCATCTCTTTACTGATATAAAACTTTGTTCAACTTGTAATCTATCTCCTGGTCTCATTCCCTACTGGGGTGCGTCCTTTTATTTGGTGTATTTTGTATCATGTTGGGACCAGGCGCCTTCATGTACTAGGACTATAAATCCAATATAGCGGCACTCTTGGTATGTCAACTCGCTGACCTTGCATCTACTGCATCACCTTTCTGACTCCATCTTCTCTCTCTCCCCCTACTTCAACTCCCTTCTCGCACCTTACTCAAAATATTACATTGTGTACTACTTCTAAACACTGGGCCTATAATACACTTCCCTATCTATAACCTTAGCAACCATAACATTCATACCGCTGTTGCTCTTTCTGTGTTGCTATGTGATGTATCTAATGTGTCACAGAACTAACTAAAAGTGAATCACACACCTTCTACCTCTCAAAACTCAAACTTTTCACGCTGCAACACTAACTAATAGGTTTTTCTCAGTCTGAACCTTTTTTCCTGGCTGGGACGCAATACGCGCATCCCAATAGAATGTCTGTACTTGATGTGAACCCTTGTAAATCTGTCTGAGGACAAATAACATGTTTCACTTTTACAGTTTTAGAGAAGGTTCTTGATGGTCTGTGTCATGTAATAAGAGCTGCACGCCAACACATCCAGAAAAGGAAACTCACATGTATATGTGTGCCTTGCTGGATCCTGCAGCAGATTCATACTGCATCAGATATGGTAAGTACTGCTGTATATCTTGACATGTAAAATTCATGTGTGGCCGTGCACGGAAACAGACTAATCTGACTCTATCAAAAAATAACTTTCCCCAATGTATGATTTATTTTATTTATTAATCCTCGGTGCGCAGACAACACCACTTGCAGATTTCTCAAAATATGTGAAGTTCATTTTAAGTTGCAGAGCAATACATGAGAACACAAATATAGTAACTGTCTTCTGAATCTGCATACTGTATTGGTGTTGGCAAATGCATTTGAAAGCATTATGTTTTCATGCAAAAATGCCAATAATTTAAATGAACAGTCTGCAAAAACAACACTTTTTTTGGGATAAATTCTTTTTATTGGTTTACAACAACAAGGCGGGCATACCCGCCGTCCAACAAACAACCAAGAGCGAGATTAACACATTCAGACAAGAGATAGGCCAGCCGGCGTGCCAGCAAGACATTGCCCATGTATTAGGCTGTGGGAAGTGGGTCTGGTCACTGTAGCATAAATGGGCATGAGCCAGTTCGGTGGAGAGAGGTGGGCTGGCTGGGGGGGGCGGCCCTACAGGGGAGCGGGGCGAGGGACACAATCAATAGCATGGGGGTAGGTGTTGAGATCATCTTAGTCATATAATGCCAGACCATTTGCCCCATACTTTCAGGAATTTGGCAGGGCAGCCCGTGGCAGCATGTCAGGGTGATTTTCCGGGGGCCGGCAGAGCCGTCTGTGGACCTCCGGGGCTGGGGAGGCCCCAACTCCTCCCCGTCCCAAACAGAGTATGAGGCACACACAAGAACAAAGTAATTACTGCTGTTTATAATAGTAACGGCAGGGATAGTTCTCAGCTCGTATGCATCCGGAAAAACTCAGCGTTAGTGGGGCTCGCAGGCCCTTTTTACCGTAGTATGATGCGCTACTTGCGTCACCTGGGAAAATTGTCACAAAACCTAACACCACTTCGGATTGGCTACCCGAGTGATAGGGTCAGTATGGTTACCTATAGCAGAAGGGTTTATTGGATAAGGACAGGTCAGGTGGTACACTTGGGTTGTCCATAACAGTTGCTACTCCGAAATTGTTACAAAGGGACACTTGGTGATTGGCTAGCCAAAATGGTGTCAGTGGTGAGCCCCTCGTATTCTGATTGGTTCCCTCGCGAGCACCCAAGCCTTGGACCATCGCCGTTCCCAGCTCGCGATGTACCTGGTGCTGGCAACAATGTAAAACTATATGTTAGTGGTGGGCATTGGACAGGTCTGGCTAGTGGCTGATGTGCATGTATTTCCCATCGCTGCAGGTGTGCAACTTGTCGCTTCGTTGTTGCAGCCTGTGTCCCAGACGTGGGACTCCGGCGAATTTCTGTCTCGTAAGCTTGGCATCTTGTCAGTTCGGCTTGGTCATGTATGGAGAGACCGTGGCTGGAGCAGAATTATGAGCATTTGATTTGTATTTCGTCTCTGAGGAGCGCTTGGGGATGACAGGTGTAACCTTGGTGCTGGGAGCGCGGCATGTGGGTTGCAACATCGCGGCCTTGGCTGTGGGCTCTCGTAGGGGCTCGTTCTGCTTGGTCGGCGCTTTGCTTTTCGTCTAGGAGGTTTTCTGTCTGAGAGGCTCCTGCCTGGGGACTCTTGCTTTTGTGGCCTACTTTGGACCTAGCTTCTGGGTGGCGGTACACAATCCATAATATGGGGTCGTGAGGGGCGACAGAGTGTCACAAGCAACAGTAAATACATAGGTGGCGAATTCCCAGGGATAGGTAGCGAGAAAGCATCTGCAAGCATGTATACACGAGCTCTTCAGGCGTCTTGCGCTTCTGCGGTGCTGTAGGAGGCCTATGTGAAAAATAACAATGCATGTCTGTGGGTGTACCAGTCCGCTGTGTCATAGCACCGAGTATGTTCTTCATGTGGGTTGGTGTGTGAGTGATCAGTGTGCATGGTGGCACATGTGTTCTTGTCTGTTGGCTATGTCGTCATGGCATCTCTAATGATGATGGTGTTTCTGGCTGTTGTCTAATCGAGTTGGTCCATGAGGCTGACTTCGGCAAGGCCAGGACGTGGTAGTAGGCAGGCTCCCCGAGCGTGTGGGCCTTGGGCACAGGAGATCTGGGTGTCCTGCATGGCCGTGAATGGGTCGAACTCCTCTCGCGGGGGGTGCTTGGGTCTTGATGTCCTGGGCCATGGTTTGGATGAGACTGGGGGGATGGTATTTTCCCATTTTCCCACTTCAGTACCCCCTCTGGTCGACTTGTCGACCACAAAATTATCTGCTCTTTTGTCTCCGCGTACTCTCCATACTTTTGTTATTCACGCCAAGTGTCGATACTGGTTCACGTGGTCTTCAAATGACCAGTACATGTATATGCATCCACCGCCAGGCTTGCAATAAACCCACTTTCCAACGTAGCTCTTTGGGTTCCTCAGGTTTTCTACTTTCACTGATGGTGGATATAAGTCTGCTTCTAGTATCTGCTGGCGTAATCGTTCTCGTTCCTTTATGATGATGTCTGTATGTTTGTCGTCTTCAACTGGCATTAGAGTGTGCATGCTGATCATTTCCATCATTTCATCAGTAGTGCGTGCTGATCTTGCCTTCCAAAACTTAATTTCCAGCAGGGCGGCCATTGCCAAAATTATGCATCCTGCTATAATTTTAAGACCATCTGACAGCCACGATGGCATCCATGACCACACGTATGAGAACCAGCTACCGTCTTTCTTCACTCCCTTTGCTACTTCTTCCATCTTCCCGTGCATCTTGGCAAGTTGTGACACTGCCTCAGAAAGCGTGCCATTGTCTGCGTCGTTGGCCGGGATGAATGTGCAACACAAGCTCCCAATTTTTGCACTAACTCCTCCTTCCATTGCTGTTAGGAGATCCAGCACATATCTGTTCTGGAGTGCCACCATTCATACTGCCCTCAGTTCTTCCTTTATTGCGTTGAATCCATTGACGGTGGAGTTGATTGTCATCATTAGTTCCCATCTTGTAATCAGGAGCCATTTCGCATTTGCATATGCCTGCATCCCTGGATGTATTATGGAGGAGAAGAACATTGCTGCTCTGCTGAATAGTCTGTGTTCTGGTGGGATGTCGTTTCTGATCTTCCCCACAGGTAGTTCCCCGTCAGTGGTTCTCCTTGCCTCTTCACTCTCAACAGGCTTGCTGTGTTGTTCATTTCCCTTCCTCCTCCTATCTTCAGCGACCTTTTCTTCCTTTTGTTCCCCTCGTCCATTTTAGGGAAGTTCCCCAGGTTGACATGTTTCTGTGGCACTACCAGGGATGGTATGTTGATGTGTACCATTGTGCATATTCCATTCCATGATGGTGGCAAGCTGTGGTATGCCTTTTCTCCGCAGGCCCAATAGTGATCCATCAGAACTGCTGTACCGGCACCCCCCTCAGCTATCATTATTGTTCTTTTGCAGTTGCTGTTTCTTCCAACATCGACATTCCCATTGTGTTGATAACATAGTGTAGGTGCAGTTAGTGGAAGTATTATTATTGGTTCCTCATCCTTCTCTAGCCATGTTACTAGTGCTGCACTCCTTGTCCATCCGTTGTAGCATTTATTGTTCTCTTCATTTACTGTTACTACTGTTGCCTTTGCCAATGTTATCATATTGCTTCCCACTACCCCATCTACCCATCCTTCTTTTGTGTATACCTTTCCATATATTAATATCAGTGGTCTTTCCCAGCACCCTGGTATCCCAGGAACTTCTCTTGCGCGCCATTCACATGGTAAGTAATTCAATGTTACTTCCTTTGTTTCTCCTTTATCAGGTCCATCCGTCACATATTGGAGCCCTTGTGTATGCTGCCAGTAGTTGTCGTACATTGGTAGTGTTTTTATGAAGTTATTTTCATACGGGTACGTGTCCCTTGATTTCCATCTCAGCGTTGCTAGTCTCCCTTGGAATCGTCCTCTTGTTTGGAACAGGGCCAGGTATAGCAGGCACTCCACTGATGTTGCCAGTACCTCAGTCGCCACAAATGTTCTGGATGCACTCATGGCGTATGGGATCAACGAGCACACATAGCAGTTGTCCTTAGTTGTCCCCTTACCAATTTTGGACATGTGCTGGTACCACATGTTATTTGAGATGTGTGCAGATTCTGTAAGATATGTGTCTACCCAGTTGTTTTCAATAGAAACACTACGTTTATCCCTTTTCCTGCTTTCTCTTGGGTTACTTGTACCATCTGACACCGTACCTGTTGCAGCCTGGTGGGGGGTTTGTTAGTAGAAGGTGATGCCATAACATAGGAAGCATAATGTGCCTGCCAGACAGTGGCAGCAAGTAGACCAGTGATGAAAAATATTGCTGTCATTTTTATTACAATTGCTAATATCACTGGCATAGTTCTCTTACCTTAGCTGCAGTCCTGCAGCTTCTTTTCTTTCGATGATACAGATGCCCGCCTGAAAATTCCTCAAAATATGCGTTATTTCGTTAGTGTTTTCAAGCTCTCCCTATCATATAATCATTCAATGCCCAGGCGAAAAGCTGTTCCCACGCCTTCTTTAGTGTCCTATCTCTTGGGACTGGTAAGTGTTCGTAGATATGTGGGAATGATTGTTCTATGATCAAAAGAGAAATGTGTTATAATACACACATATTGTTCTTTTCTTTAAGTGTTTGGTCTTTTTATAGCATAAACAAATTGGTGTGACAATGCTTCTGGGGTGTTGTCATCCGTGGGCAGCATTTACCTCTGGGCAATGAAGTATGTGTTAGTAGGTTATATTGAGTTTTTTCTACATATAACAGTACTGTGCGGTACCTGCATGTGCGAGACAGAGAGGAGAAGAGCACATGCACATGCCTACATAGTGGTGTAAAATTGCACATCAGTTGAACAATGTTCTTTATTCAGGTAGTGGCTGGGGCGGGGCTTGTTGGGGCAGTGTTTGTTTTACTCTGAGATCTCGTGACCATGGGGTGGGCTGTGGGTGATTGTTCACTTCTGTCTTTAAGGGGGTTTGGTGACTGGGGCTGGGCTGTGTTGGTGTTGCTGGTTTCTGTTGCTGGTGCGTTGACCCTGTCATCGACGCAAGGGCGGGTCTGATCTTTGTAGGGCTTGATGTCATGCAGATGGGACCAGACGTTCTTGTCCCTAAGCTTAACAGCTCTATGAGCTGTTTTCTCCACCTGGTGGGGCCCAGTGAACCGGGGGCTGTTCCACCGGCAGTTAAAATTACGCAGAAGGACATGGGCCCCCTCTTTTACTGTCCACTGTGCTACTTGTTCCAGTTGTGTGTTTGTATTTCCTTCTTGTTGGTTGTTCTTCGACCCGCCCCGCGTCCGTGTTATCTGTTGAGAGATAAAGGCGACATTAGTAACCAATGAACATACATATTCGCACATTTCTTCACCAAAAACTTTCTGCGATGTATGGCAGTCTGTTATAGCTCTTGATGGTGGTGTGAGTGAAAGGTACATCTGCGTCCGGTCACCACCTCGTGGGGTGTGAGGTGGTGGTCCGACCCTGGCCTGTTTTTTAAATAGAAGAAGGCCAAGGGGTGGCAGTAAAGCCAACTTTTCTTGGTTGTTTGCTGAATTTCTGCTTTCTCTTCTTTTAGGTGGCCATTGTGGCGTTCAGAGACGCCATTGGCCTGTGGGTGGTACGCGCATGCAAACTTATGCTTAATACCAAGGAGGGCGGTTATGTGTTGGAACATTTCATTGGCAAAGTGTGGGCCATTGTCAGACCGCAACACTTCGTATACCCCCCACCTCGGAAACACCTCTCTGACTAGGAACTTCGCTGCCCTGAAGGCGTCTGCATGGGAACATGGACCGGTCTTGATCCACCTTGAAAAAGGGCATACTACCACAATCATATACCTGTATCTTTGGCATACGTTGATCATGTCAACATAGTCAATATGTAGGTGCAGAAAGGGTCCTTCAGGTCGGGGTATAGTACCTTTGATCACTTGCAGCGTGTGACCGGCCGTAAATTGTTGACAAGTGAGGCAATTGCTAATGAAGTTTGCAATGTTTGAATTTAGCTCGGGACAGAACCGCTCCTCTTTTATTCGTGCTGCAATCACCTCTTTTCCTGTGTGTGTGGGATGGTGTAGTTGGGCGAATGCTGTTTTCAATTGGGCGAGGGGCATTACTATTTTGCCTGTGTTATTTTCTTGCCATAGTGCGTCTGGTGGAGACATTGTGCATCCTCTTTTAACCAATAGTCCCTTCTCTGCCATAGCTGCTGCTGCCTGTAATTCCATTATTTGCATTTCAGGGATGTATGTGTACCTATCCTTCATCAACATCTGTCTTGCCCCTGCCCTCCCCTTATCTTTTTCTTTTTCTGCGGGGGTCCAAATCTCGGCAAAATACGCACATGTTTAGCATGTGCGTCTGCTGTTTCGTTAACTTTGGAAATGGGATCATCCCCGTTTGTATGGGCCTGACACTTCACCAAGCCTATTTCTTTGGGGTCTTCAATTACTTCAATGAGTTCAGCCAGTAGTAGAGCATGTTGCACCGGGGTGCCGTCTGCTCTTCTGCCATTTAATTAAACCTGAGTGGACTGTTGATGTGACGTATGCACTGTCAGAATATATGGTTACTCTTTTGTCATTGCTTTCTTTTAGAGCTAAAATTAGGGCCACTAGTTCTGCTGCTTGGGCTGAGTAGTGTTGTGGTAACTGAACACATTTTACTGGGACATAGGTCCAATCCTCTATCAGTCTCACCACTGCTGCTCCTGTTCTACGTACCCCATCACTGTGGTCAATTTTTGAGGACCCATCAATATACATTATCTCTCCAACCTCCAGGGTATTTTCCTCAACTTTTCTCGTGCTGGAGTAAATTTCAATGGCCGGTGTGCAGTCATGAGCGTAGTTGCCATCTTCTACTACCTCTGCTATAAACCTCGCTGGGTTTACGTTGCTGCACCTCACAATTTTTAATTCTGGTCTGGACAAGATTATTTTGTACACTGATGCCCTTTGGTTGGTCATGGTTGATTTTGGTTTGTTCAGGATTGCAAAAAGGGCATGTTTCACATATAGCGTGGTTGGGCAGCCCATTGATATTGAGGATGATTTTTCTACCGCAAAAGCTGCGGCGGCCAGGCTCTGTTCGCACGGGAAATGACCCAACATTACAGGGTCCAGGTGTCCACTGTAAAATGCTACTGGCTAGTGTCCCATGCTAGATTTTTGTGTCAATACTGCCTTCATCAGTGCTGAGTCACAATGTGAAAAGATCAAGAATTGTTCTTCATAGTTTGGGGTGGCCAGCACTGGTGCTGTCGATATGGCATGTTTGAATTCCTCAAATGCTTCTGTCATTTCTCTAGTCCATCTCAACGTTTTCTCCCATGTATGTGCTTCTCTGAGGGCCTCAAGCAGTGGTCTTATGTATGAGCTGTAGTCAAAAACCCATGTCCTGCAGTAGTTGCATAGGCCCAAAAACTGCTGCAGTTCTCTCACTGTCTGTTGTTGTGGTGTGTTGGTTATGGCCAGCGCCCTTTGTGGTGCAATGTTCCTTCCATGTTGTGAAATGAGCTGGCCAATGTAGAGCACTTGTTCTTGGCAGTACTGTAACTTCTCCTTATCTACCTTGTACCCTTTTTCTGCTAACACCGTGAGCATTTTGACAGAGTCTTTCCTGCATGTCATCTGAATATTGCAGCACCATGCTTTCCATGTCAATGTTACCCAAATCCATTTTTATCACCCTGTTAAAAATGGATGGTGACTCACAGTACCCCTCTGGGAGCCTTGTGTGTTTCCATTTTGTGTTGCGGTATGTGAAACTTGTCAGATCTTTTGAGTCAGGGTGCAGAGGATCGAGAAGAATGCATTTTTGAGGTCAATCACAGTGAACCGTGAGGCCTCTGCTGGTATTCCACATAGTATAGTGGCTGGATTGGCCGCTATAGGATATTCTGCTTCTACAAAGTGGTTGAGGGGTCTTAAATCCTGGATAAAAAATGCCAAGACCCTCCCTTTGCTTTGCGCACAGGGTACACAGCAGTGCTACATGGAGATTCTGATGGTAAGAGTATGCCACTATTTATGAGGGCTGTTATTGTTTCATATATCCCCTCATCTGCTTCCTTTGGTAGTGGGTACTGTTTTACGCTTGGCAGCATTGCTCCTTTCTTCAATTTTATTTTTACCCCTCCAATGCTTTTGATGCAGCCCACGTCATATGGACTGGTGGTCCATAGAGATGCTGGTACTGCCGCCAGATCCTTCTCGTAAAATGGCACAGCTGTAGTGGCTGGTGCCTCTAGCGCAAGTGCCATCTTTTGTGCTACTTCCTTGTATGTCACTGTCACCCAGATGTGAACGCTCATCTCAAACACCATCTCCCCCTCATCAGTATCGTCCGAGAAGAGCTCCTCATCTGATACCTGTGTTAGTCTGCACCCCTCTGCTACTGCTATTACTGCTCTCCATGCTCTCCCTTCCCTGTCCTGGGCATGTACTGCAATGTAGTCTGGTGTTGCTACAATCCTCTCAATGTTCACTGATATCGTTGTACCTTCCTTCTCACTGGCTGGCTCACTGGCTGGGTCTAAAAAGATAAGCTGCTGGTCTCCTCCAAATGTTCCCTCCAATTCCTGGTAGCCATGCTATTGCCATGTCTGTCCCATATTGGAAGATGTCTCCCTCTACTGGTTCTGCCCTGGCCACTGTTTTGTCGCAATAGGCCTGCAGTATTTGTTGTGCTGTGGGCATGTTAATGCCTGGCGTGGAGCATATTATTCCCTTTTCTGTAAAGGAGATGGTCATATTCAGTCTGCTCATGATTTTTTATTTTATTTATTTATTTGAATTTATAAAGCGCGCAGAACTGCCCTGAGGCATCGTGGCGCTGTTACAATAGGCTCACGCTTAAACATAGGTATAGAGTAACAGTCAGTTACAAAAGTACATTGATAGGTGGTACAGGACCGGGAGGGTCAAAGAGTTAGGCTTTGCTGAGGTTACAGGGCAGGCATAGCTGTGCATATTTAAAAATAGGTATATAGTAACAGTCGGTTGCAATAGTAGGTATAAACTTGTATGAGACTGAGAGGGTAAAGGAGTTAAACTTTGCTGAGGTAACAGTGCATGCATACATATGCGTATTTAAGCATTAGCGGAAAAGGAGGGTTTTTAGGTTTTTGCGAAAGGTGGTGTATGATTTTTCATTCCTTAGTGAAGTTGGTAGGGCATTCCAATTCTTGGGTACGAGGTGTTGGAAGCTAGATCCTCCGGCTCTAGATCTTTTGAACGTGGGAACATAGATCTGGTTGGCACGGTGGGCTCTCATGGGTCTGTTAGAGGCATTGAGGGTGATTCTTTCTGCGAGATATGGTCTCTCCCTAGTATGTTTAGTGGAGATTGCTTTGAGTACAGCAGTGGAAGAGACATATCGTGACCTCCTACAGATAAGGAGATGTTATCAGTGAAGGGAACCAACCCAGAGAATCTTTGAGTGTTCATAGCTTCGCCTGACAATTTAAACTTTCCCTCCCTTATGCATGACCTAGTGGCCCCTGTGTCAACTAGGAAGGAAAATGTTGTGTCACCTATCGCCACCTGTATGTGTGGTTCTTCTGCAGGGTTAGGTGTTAATGATAGGGTGAGACACATCAAAGACATCTGTGGGCTGTGCGATTGTCGGTATAGTGACTGTCCACTGCCCGTGTAAGGTTTGTGACCCAATATTGTCACCCTCCCCAGCTGTGTCTGTGTTACAGGTGTGTCAGTCAATGATATTGCATTGTCCTGTATTTGCATGAGCTGCTGCACTGTTTGGACCTGTTGCTGTTTTGCAATCGTCTGCTGCTGTGGTTGTGTGTATGTTTGTATGTGTAGTTGTGGTTGTTGTTGTGTTTGCTGTGTCTGTTGTTGTGGTTGTTGTGGCATTTGTGGTTGTTGTGTGTACGCTTGTATTTGTAGCTGGGGCTGTGGCATTGGTGCTTGTTGTAGTGGTAGTGGTTGCTGTGTCTCTTGCTGTTGTTGGTAAACCTGTTGTTCCCCCATGAGCCCTTGCTGCCCTTGTTCTCTCCAAGCTGCCTGAACTGATCTCATTCTACATGTGCGTGACATGTGTCCTATCATTCCACATATCCAGCATGTTGGTGGTTCCCGTGCCTGCCATGGGAATCCCCCTGTGCTGTCTTGGTACCCCTGCTGTCCATGTTGATTGTAACCCCAGAACCCTTCCCCTTGTTGTTGTGCGGGTGGGCCATAGCCCCTCCCCCTCACTTGGCCGCCCATCCCTCTGTAGTTATTTCAGTACTCATTTCCCGGTTGCATATAAGCTCCTCCCGCGTGCGCTGTGTATGGTGGGGGTGGAGGCATCTGCTGCATCATTATCTGTGCTTGTTGTAGTGTTGCTACATGTGTTTGTGTTGTGTCTTGTGCTACAGTGGCTTGTCTGGACATGGGTGCTGTTATCAGTGCTCCTTCCATAGCATATTTAGATAGTTTCTTTTGAACCAATTTTGCTTCCTCTGTCTTCCTATCTTCCTCCTTTTGCTTCATCTTTTCTTGCCACCTCCTGCAGTGGTGTACTATTGTCAGTTGTATTTCTGGCCATGCCTTTGCTTCCATTCCCACTAATTTCTTCAACTGCCTCTGTACTTCTTCTCGGAGCCCTTGTATTAGTATGTGGTAAAAAATTGCTAGTGTTTTGTCCCATGGCTCCCGCGTTTCTAGGCGCCACTTCTCCTGAATCTCCTGGATATAATCAACAGGATCTTCATTCTCTCGCATCTTGCATGAGGTTATTGCTCCTAGGTCTGATGTGTCTGGGTATTGGACCCTCAACGCCTGCCAGAACGCATGCCTACAGTTGGCGAATGGTGCTCCATCATGTGACGTGTCGCTTATTGTTACCCCTGGGAATCCCGCCCTCTTCCAAATGTCATCTGCAGCATCCCCCAGTATCGAAATGAGCATCCCCTTTGCATCCCCCACCACTAGTTTTTGCCCCGCAGTTTGTTTTTCCATTTCATATATCCACTTCCCGGCTCCCCCACTGATCAATGGAAGCCTGCATTTTATATTTTCTTTATCGGCATGCTTCCAGCGGACATATTGTGGTCTAGCTCCTCCCCTCTCTAGTAGTGGCATTAAAGTGTAATCCCTCACCTCTCCCGACGTCCGTTTGTGTGGGGTTATGTTAGTATATTCATCATCTTCCTCCATATCTGGTAACTCTTCAATACTATCAATGTTACAGTGGTTTACCCTATCACCTCCTATGTCCTTCCTTCCCCTCCTGCTACCCTCTTGCCTCATCATGGGTGTGTTTGCTCGCACCTCCTGTCTGCGTCCTGGGAGGTCCTAAGTCTGCCGGCATATGGGCTGTGTACAGGTGTTGGTGTTAGTGGGCGTGGTGTTTTCCTGTTCCCTTCTCTGCTTTTCGTTTCTTGTGTGTTTTTTTCTCCTTGTGTCTTGCATGCCCATAGTGATTCGCAGTTAGTGCGCGTCATGTATAATTTATTGAAACCCTCCCTATTCCCATCTCCGCAACCTCCGCACGACTCTTCCTCCTCCTTGCTGCAAGATCCATCAAGAAATGTCAATCCCCACTCTGTGCGTTTTTCCCCCACTGTCACTGTCCTTAAATCTATTAGGTCCACGTCTGTGTACTCACCCTCTTTGACCTCGACCCCCTGCGTTCATGTTGTTGCTACCTCCTTATCCTGGCGTGTATACTTTTTTGCTCGCTGTTCCACTCTCCTCTCACCCCTTTCATCATTCTTATTCTTCACTACCTCGCCGCCTATTTCCGCTCGTTTCCTATAAAGCTCTTCCATTACTTCTTCGCTCACCTTTGCTAATATCCTCTCTTCTTCTTTTCTCCCCCATATTCCCCCTTCCCACTTTAGTATGCTCTCTATAACTTTTCCTTCTTCATATTTCCGCATGCTTTCTGATATAATCTTCTCTTTCCACAGTCCCATTTCCCTGTCATTCTCTTCCCGCTCCTCCTCCTTCCTTCTCATCTCCCTTTGCTCTGCGCGCGCCACTCTTTCCGGTATTGCCCGGATGCGCGCATCTTCCTTCTTCCTTTCTTCTGTTTGTTCCTTCATTCTCGCCTTCTCTTCCTTATTTGCTTTCTTCTCCTCCTGTCTTTCCCGTGTTTCTTGCTCAAAATGTCTGATTAGTGCACTCCGTACGTCCCTCAATCCTGCCAATCTTTCCTCCAACATCTCTTCCTCTTCTTGTGACAGCCGCTTTTCTCTCTCTTTATTTACCTCGTGCCCTGTCTGTGGGTGATCCATCTCTTCCTTCCTTACCTTCCTCACTACATCCTCCTCTTCCCCTGTTAGTGTCCCCCGGAGTTTCAAGAGCACCTGCGCTGTTATCCATTCATCTGGCCCTATGTTTGTGAAGTTTCCCAGAGCCCTTCTTTCACCCCCCATTTCTGCCTGTGTTGTAGTTGAATCTACCGCACGCGTCACCGCCATCCCCTTTTGGCAGCCGTTAGTTGCTGTTGGGCAGCTTCTCTTAGTTCTGTAACTGGATACAATCCCCCTCCTTCTTCACTATCTTAGCCATGGACACGTCCTCTGCCCTTTCCTTTTCTACCTTTGCCCCTGCTACCGCGAATGATCCTTCTGCCTCCTCCTCACTTTCTTCAGTGCTGGGTGGGCTTTTATGTGAAGTACCCCCACCCCCTCCTTTCACCTTCCCCTCTTTTACCTCCTTCTCTTCCCTTATCCCTTTCTCCTCCTTCACCCCCTGTACTGCGAACATCCCCGGGGCACCTGGTGTACCTCCCTGGAACATCTTCCAGAGATCAAAAACCTCTAAATGGTTTGCAAACTTTTTCCCTTTGTATGTGTTATGTAGGTATGTCAGCAAGTAGTGTTGGGTAAACGTGTCGAAGCTGCCGTTAGGCGGCCACGGTACCCTTATTTTGTTGTCTGTTCTTTGTGTCCACTCAACACTGTATTTTATAATTTTCTCTTTGTGTGGTGACAGTGTCGTGCAGATTTGCTGGAGTGGTGTAGTTAAAGCGCTTGCTCTGAACCCCAACCCTGCTCCTGCCCCCGACCCTTTTCTCAATGTTAACTTTTTACCTGGCCCCGTAAACTGGGGACTTTCGACAGTCTGCTGAAAAGGAAGGCAATCTCAACTTTACAATAGAGAGAAAAAGGGTGGCAGAAAGCCAACAGGGTACAGCGCATAAGTCAGCAAATTATGTGGCTGTGAAAGGGCTGCGGCTGAGAGCTTGGGTGGGAGCCTGCCAAGTTCCCACTGGTTTAGGGAAGTGGAAGAAAAGGGGGGTTTTGCTCTCCAGCTGCGCACTCACAAAAAGTAAATAAGCAGTTGCAATTATATATGAATAGTTTTAATGCAGCCTGACACGTGTTTCGAGCTGGACGCTCTTCTACTGAGGCTTAGTCTTGGCTTAGGCAAGTTGTAATTACTAAATTTGAGGTATAAGCGTTTTAACAAAAAATTATTAACATAGGTCAGGGGCTCCCATTAATTTGCAAGTGCACGGATGAATTGTCAGTAAATTATTAGCTTGCAGTGTGTTCACTGCTAAGTGAGGAGAGGGAGCCAACTTTACAATAGTTTGCTTTTACTCTTCTTTCTTCCCGATGTTACAACTATGGCCCCCTTCGGCCGTGGTGCACAAAGCCCCTGCGGCTATGTGCTCTGTGCGGCGTGCCTTTGAGCTGCCCCACCTTCCTCTGCCGCCTGTACTTGGCACACATTCAATTTAGTTCCTCCTCATCCCCGTTCTCACTGCCTGCTCAGTCCCCTCCCTCTTCTGGTGCAACCCCTTTGTCGTGCGTGGCTGGCGTTCTCCATGCACGGCCTCCTCCCCCGTGGAGTGCGGACGGCGTTTGCGGCTGCCTTTCCCCCTTCGCCGCTACCCTTTCGTACCTCCTGCCCTCGACCACCCCAGGATGAACACGAGACAGTCGTTTAGTCCTATACAAGCCCTATGGGTGACGTCACCAACTTCTACAAGATATTACGTACTATTTTAGAACCTGTGATCGCGCGCTAACACCCTTATTCCCCTTTAACCCCACAGCTGTCTTCCCACTACATCTGGAGTGGAGTATGCAACAATCAATTACTTAGTATAATCGGACTGCGCACGCTACGTCGCCTCGCGTGTGATACGCCCCCACCCTAGGGGAGCTTAACCAGCCAATTATCTTCCGCACTCAAGAAACAATCTAGCTACCTCCTCCGAGAAAACATTATCTACCTAACGAGCTTCAACACTCAATTAGTAGGGATCCTCATCTACTCATTGATCTACAACGTCAACTCATAGGAAAGCCACACCTCCCGTACACAGGTGTCTGTGATCTGAACCAATCAGCGCGATCTGCCATCATAGGTGGGTGCTTGAAGCCCCACCCAACTTACTCCGTGATGCTGCAGAGGACGGCCCTTGTGCCTGTCCTGCTGCACTTTACATACCTATCGCGGCTCATTAATCAAAATCCTTTTTCAACACCTTGTGACAACCGCCCCCCACCCTCTCTACAATTCCTCCCCCCTCCCGCACAACATTACATTGCTGGTTGGGTGTGCCATACTCACCCAAGTCCTCGTGAGCCGGGGCCTCTTGACTGCGGGCACTCCTCCAAAGCAGCTCGCCAACTCCCCTTGTCTGGACCACGTCTGGACACTCGCCAACCGCAGGCGGGATACTTCTCAAGTCGGCTCCATATAGCCAATGTCCGGATTGCGCTTTCCGGTTGTCTCGCAGTTCCGCGATGGTCCTGTAGTCCTCAAAAGGAGCAACGGCAGAGGGGGCCACGCTTCCGGGTTGCCACGTTACAAGAGGCCTGGTAGTTGCCCTTAGGTTAGGTAGACCTCAAACAGATCTCAGCAGTGCCTCCAACTTGTTGGGGTGATTTTCCGGGTGCCGGCAGAGCCGTCCGCTGACCTCCGGGGTTGGGGAGTTCCCAACTCCTCCCGCTTCCCAAAAGGAGTAAGAGGCACACAAAAGAGTAAGTAAGTAATTACTACTGTTTATTGTAGTAACGGGAGGGATAGTTCTCAGTTCGTATGCATCCGGAGAGACTCTCAGCGTTAGTGGGGCTTGCAGGCCCTTTTTACCGTAGTATGACGCGCTACTTGCGTCACCTGGGAAAATTGTCACAAAACCTAACACCACTTCGGGTTGGCTCCCCAAGTGGTAAGGTCAGCATGGTTACTTATAGCAGAAGGGATTATTGGTTAAGGACAGGTTAGGTGGTACACTTGGGTTGTCCCTAACAGTTGCTACACCGAAATTGTTACAAGGGGACACTTGGTGATTGGCTAGCCAAAATGGCGTCAGTGGTGAGCCCCTTGTATTCTGATTGGTTCCCTCGCGAGCCCCCAAGCCTGGGCCCATTGCCGTTCCCAGCTCGCGATGTACCTGGTGCTGGCAACAATGTGCAACTATGTGTTAATGGTGGACAATGGACCGGTCTGGCTAGTGGCTGATGTGCATGTCTTTCCCATCGCTGTAGGTGTCCAACTTGTCACTTCGTTGTTGCAGCCTGTGTCCCAGACGTGGGACTCTGGCGAATATCTGTCTCGTAAACTTGGCATCTTGTCAGTTCGGCTTGATGACGCGTGGAGAGACCATGGCTGGAGCACAATTATGAGCATTTTATTTGTATTTCGGCTCTGAGGAGTGCTTGGTGATGGCAGTTGTAACCTTGGCGCTGGGAGCGCGGCATGTGGGTTGCAATATCGCGGCCTTGGCTGTGGGCTCTCGTTGGGGCTCGTTCTGCTTGGTCAGCGCTTTGCTTTTCATCTAGGAGGTTTTCTGTCTGAGAGGCTCCTGCCTGGGGACTCTTGCTTTTGCGGCCTACTTTGGGCCTAACTTCTGGGTGGCGGTACACAATCCATAATATGGGGTTCTGAGGGGCGACAGAGTGTCACAAGCAACAATAAATACATAGGGTGGCGTCTTCATAGGGATAGGTAGCGAGAAAGCATCTGCAAGCATGTATACACAAGCTCTTCAGGCGTCTTGTGTTTCTGCGGTGCTGTAGGAGGCCTATGTGAAAAATAACGATGCGTGTCTGTGGTTGTACCAGTCCGCTGCGTCATAGCACTGAGTATGTTCTTCGTGTGGGTTGGTGTGTGAGTGACCAGTGTTCATGGTGGCACATGTGTTCTTGTCTGTTGGCTATGTCGTCATAGCATCTCTAAAGATGATGGTGTTTCTGGCTGTTGTCTAATCGAGTTGGTCCATGAGGCTGACGTCGGCTTGGCCAGGACGTGGTAGTGGGCAGGCTCCCCGAGCGTGTGGACCTTGACTGGGCAGGCTCCCCGAGCGTGTGGGCCTTGGGCACAGGAGATCTGGGAGTCTGGATTGGCCGTGAATGGGTCGAACTCCTCTTGCGGGGGGTGCTTGGGTCTTGATGTCCTGGGCCATGGTTTGGATGAGACTGGGGGGAGAGTATTTTCCCATTTTCCCACTTCAGGCGTATATGCGTTTTTCCATGGACGCACACCTGTCCATCTCATTGGTCTATCTGTTAATGGTGGGCCCATCGGGCACCCCCCCCTTTGTATGATCCGTTTCCCCCCTGGATGCCCAGTAGTGCAGTCTTGGGTTCCAACGGGGCCGGGTTATCCAAAACCTTGTTGATTTCGTGCATGCATTCCCTCCAGAATTTGTGAATAACAGCACATTCCCAGAGCATTTTGTAAAAAGTGCCAGGCGCCATACGGCACTTGGGGCATTGGGCGTCCTCCCTCAGTCCCCACTTAGCGAGCGCTGCCCAGGAATGGTAGGTTTGGTGAAGTATTTTGTACTGTATTAACCTTAATTTAGCATCAATGCCTATTTTGCGGGGGAACATCAGGGCCTCCACTCACTTCTCTGACTCCAGAGGACCCCCTAGGCGTTCCCATTTCTCTCGCAGGCGGGTTAGCTCCTGAGCTCCGAATGCAGTAATCACCTAGTATAAAGTCGAAGTGGGTTTTGCTAGCATCCTTTCGTGTAGTACATTGACCTCGAGGGGTGAGCTTGCAGGAATGTCTGAGAGGGTGGGGAATTGTGCGCATAGGGCGTGTGTCAGTTGCGTGTGTCTGTATATGTCAACGTGTGGTAGATCAAACTCCTCTTGTTATGTTTCGAACGGTTTAATGTGTCCGTCCTGCAGGACCTTCGTGAGGGTTTGTATGCCCTGGTCCTCCCAACCAGGAAATCGGCCCATAGTGACCACTTCTGGGATGTACTCATTGCCCTACATCGGTTGGCTCAGCGTTGGTCATCCCGCCCACCCAATATGTTGGAGTGCTTCCCTCCACACGAGCTGTATCTGGCGTATCAGACCTGGGAGGTTTGATTGTGGCGCGGTCTGTTCCGTATAGGGGTTTGGGCCCAACTTCATGTCTTGGGTTAGGCTTTCATACACTGCCCCCGAGGCGACGGTCCGGGTGAATGGGGCGTTCGTTCTCCCATGTACCTGGTCTCATTACCGACATGTGGGGGAGTGGGGTCCGCATGGAGCCATTAGTTCAAGACGCCTAATTGTGCCGCCCAGTAGTAGGCGCGAAGGCAGGGTACACCCAGGCCACTCTCCCAGATGGATCGCTGCATCGTAGTCAGGGCGATGTGGGGTTGTTTCCCACCCCAAAGAAGTTTCCGGAGAATGGAGTCAATATTAGAGAAGGTTGCGGGGAGGATATGAATGGGGGCATTCTGGAGGACGTAAAGGAACCTTGGGAGGGAAAGCATTTTAAACAGGGCGGCTCTCCCCAGCAAACCCAGGGGTAAAGATTGCCAATGCGTGACGTCCGCTTCCAGCCTGCTCACCACGGGTTGGAGGTTGAGTCAAAGGAAGTCTTCGGGATTGGGGGTCACCTCGATACCCAGGTAAACGAAACTCTGGATGGAGACTGAATAGGGGCAGCGCAGAGAGATTGCATCCGCCCCACCCTGAAGTGGGAAGAAGATAGTTTTCTGTCTGTTGACTTTAAGCCCACAGACGTTTGGTATTCTGTGAGGATTTTGGTAATCTCAGAGCATGAGACCCTAGGACTGCTCATATAGATAGGCGGATCGTCGGCACAGAGCAAGACCCGGTCCTCGCCGCCCTAGCGCCCTAGCGCCACGTGAATCCAGACCATGCGGGGGTTGCCCTAAATCGGATTGCAAGGGGCTCAATGGCTAATATAAACAAGAGGGGAGAAAAGGAGCATCCCTGCCTGGTTCCTCTGCTCAACGGGAAGGGCTTGGAGGTGATCCCATTCACCCAGACCGTCGCCTCGGGGGGAGTGTATAAAAGCCTGACCTAAGACATGAAGTTGGGCCCAAACCCCATTCACTTCATGATGTCCCACAGGGCAGACCACCCCACCGAGTCGAAACCTTTTTCAAAGTCGACTGCACGAAGCGACAGGGGTTCTTTGATGTTGGGGGCCTGACTGATTGCAAATTGGACCCTGCGCAGGTTCATCCTAGTGGATTTAGCCGGCATGAATCCGAACTGGTGGGTGGACCAGGGAGCAGATGACCTTTAGCATCCTGTCGGCTAGGACCCGGGCTAACACTTTGGCCTCCCTGTTGATGAGGGAGATGGGTCTATATGAGGCGCGGAGGTTCGGGGGTTTCCCGGGTTTGGGGATCACCACAATGGTGGCCTGCCTTAGGTCCTCTGGGAGCATACCGTCGGTACGGGAGCGTAACAACATACGGTGCATATGGCCTGTGACCGAGTCACCCATTTTCCGCCAGGTTTCGGTGGGGAAGCCATTAGGGCCAGGGGTTTTTGGTCTGGGCTTCGGAGAACCTGGGGAGAACGGCAGCGTCTAAGTAGTGTGGCGACCCCCTGCCGGGCGTGGTGTCCCTGGATGCATAGAGGCTCTGGTAAAAGGCGGCAAAGGCGTTTGCTATATCTGCATCTGTTTGATGCAGGATCCCTTCGGGCCCCTTGATGGCTCTGACATGTCCGCGGGCGCTGTCCCGTCGCTCCAGCCAGGCCAGGGCTTTACCGGCCTTGTCACCCGTGCCATAGATCTGAGTTCGCATAGTGAAGTGGGCGGTCTTGGCATTATCCAGTGCCAGGTTCCGAAAAAGTTCCTGGGCCGTGACCATCGCTTCTTTGGACTCTGGCGTACCGGAGGCCAGAATTCCTCTTCGGCCCTGGCCGCAGCCTCCACATTTTCAGCGATTTTTAGGGTTTGGCAGCGATGGTGTTAATGGCCTACCTGCTAAAGCACCTTTTGTAGATATGTGTATTTGCTAACTTTGAAACACAAATAGTTAATTTTAAAATCAAGTATTCTTTTTAATTACTACAAAAGGCATTTGGTGTGTGTCGTTTCCTGATTAAAAATGTTATAAAGTCTAAAGCATGCAACTAAAATGTCTGTGCATATCGCAACTTGTTTCATGCACAATAGACTAAAATGTTTATTTTTCTACTCCCGGTTTTAAAAAAAAGTGTGCTTTTTAACCACATAATATGAACATATTGACCCTTTCAGTTTTTATGGCGTTCACTGGATACAACAATGATGCTCAGGGCAATGCAGGGTTCGCAAATTACACATAAAATCAATGCTTATGGAAAAAAAGTTACATTACCGGAAATTGAAAATCAGTATGGAAGCCAGTAATGCTGGTTGGAAATGAAAAGATGGATAACATTCATTTACATTAGTTTCAAAATGTTTCAAAGCTAATTTGAAAATGGACGACCACTCATAACATCATGCATATGTTGTCATTGAGCACTAAACACATGAAAATGCCCCAAAATGAATGTTCATTCATCAACTAATGCCTCATCACAACCAAGTGACACAAAGAGGCATGGAGAGGGGACATGTGCAAGAACATGACTAACTGGTTCCTCTTTTCTGAAAAATCCAGATGTTTCTAGTGAACCACAGGAGAGAATCAGCACCCCGGAATGCCTCTGCTGGCAGATTCGGTAGATGGGGTTTGAAGAAAACCATTAAAGAAGTGAATCAGCATTTCTACTCCAGTGCAACCCAAGTCGCTACTAAAAAGTCAGATATTTGTAAAAACGTATGCTCACGCAACACTGTTGCCTGGTGGATCCTGAACTACAGCATTCAAGGTATTTTTGCCCATCTCCAGTCAGTCTTTGCTACAAAATTTGTCAACATGAAGAGGCGAATACCGACAAATCTATTGCCACCAACCCACTAGCATAACGCAACATTTGGGGGCCTCCATTGAGCAATGCTGAGGGGGCCCCCCAGCTTGGCAACAAATCATGGGTCATGCTACACTCTTGGCTAGCTTAGATTACCATGCTTGTGCAATTTGCACAAACATGTTTCTTCAGGGGCACGCTGCACACTGTACTTGGAGAAGCATATGTATTTTAATGCATTATACAGCACACTTTCTGAGAAAAATTAGCTAAAAAGCTAGAGCTGTTGCAATTGTTTTGAAGGGTAACACCAGTCCAAAAATCCAATAGATGCAAGCCACCAACAGTGCACAGAAACATGAATGCTTTAATTAATGTAATGCTTTGCTATAAAAATGCCATGCCACAATGAAAACATGTCCACTTGCTGCACATTATAGACCAATACTATAGTACAGTAAAGCATGCCTAGCCACAGTTAGACATGCCTAGACTGGTTGCACCAAAATGCCAGTTGAAGAAATAACATTTATCATGGTTGTTTTATCTCAGATGCCCGGAAAAATATACAATGCCACAGTAAGAAATGGCTAGACTGGCAGCACCCAAATACCAGTCTAGCCAGATAATTGCACCTAGCAAGACTGCTTTATCAGAGATGCCCAGTTAAAAAAAGTCAAGCCAAACTAAGAAATGACTAGACTGGCTGCACCAAAATTCATCTCCAGCCACTTATACCACATATCATGCCTGGAGATGGATAACCATAATGATTTTTCACACAATCCCCGCCCCCACACTCCGCTTCTCCCTCCAACCCCCTGCCCCCAACTCCCAAAATCAGCATATTGGCCCAGAATTACTGCCACGCCCCTCTTCCTTGTCATCTTGCCTCATAGATAAGTACTAGGACGAGGAAGAGTGGGGGTAGGACTAATGCAGACTGCAGGTAACTAAGCCAGGCATTACCTCCATGTCCCACTGCCTCATCCCAGTACTTGTGTATGAGGCAAAGTGTCTCATACACAAGTACTGGGATGAGAAAGAATGGAGATACGAGTAATGAAGATTGCCAATAGGTAATCATGGCATTAAAAACAAGCAGTGGCACAACACCATTGATCTGACTGGGCTTCAGTCCTCTCCCCCACCCCCTGAAATGTTGTGCTATGTTGACTCGACCTGGCTGGCCTACAAAACCATTGCTGGACAGGACAGGACACAGATGTTAAACGGTGTCTGTGTTTCATCGTTAATTAACAAAGGCCCGGCAATCACTAACGTAAAGCATTTCACTGTTAGTTTTTAGGACATTGAAATTGTGATGTGGGTTTAGTACTTGCATGCCAGGGGAGTGATTGGAAGGGTACAGAGGGGACAGGAGACTGCACAATCTCACAGCAATCCATAAATCGTTGCTTTCAGACGTAAAGGAGAGAGTTAACTGCTTGTAACATTGAAGCTGCACTAGAATATTCTCATTAGAGTGCGCAGGAACTATGACCCCACACAAATAGGTTTTCCCCTTTCCACATCCCATGAAGTTAGCGCCTCACCCAGCATTTGAAGGGTTAGCACACCCAGCCACCCATGCATTTTAGTGTGCACTCTTTCACCATACACTCACACAGGCATACCCAGGATGCACCATGCACTCACTCATTAATACACATTAAATAATACACATATACATATTTATGCACACACATACATGCAGGCACACACATTTAAAGAAATTACATTTTCTTACCTTTAATCTGTTGGTCCAGGTAACGAGACCTACAGCTCCGTGCAGCAGCCAGGAATGCTTGTTCCTATCATCTGCAGAGGATCTGGAGGCCTCTGTGTCATGGGGTGGAGGGGAGCCCCATTACTTAAAAAAAAGAAATGGTTTCTTCTTGAAGTCACTCTGACTTCATAAAGAAATTATTTCTGTTAAAGGACCGAACCGGGTCAGAAATAATTTCTTTACGAAGGCAGAGTGACTTCAAACAGAAACTATTTCTTTTTTAAGTAAATAGGACCTAGAGGCCTCCAGCCTCAGCCTTATTTCTGTTACGTTGTAACAGAAATCATTTCTTTATGAAGGCAGTCTTCAAAAATAAACAATTTATTTTTCTTTTTTTAAATGTATTTTTTTATGTGTGTCTGAGGGGCCCCCTCCCAGGATATGTGCAGGGCCCCTACTACGCCAGTGCACCAACCCTCCTTTTATCATGTCCATAACCCACATTTGCCACCTTCTGTCTGGTCTTTATCAAGTCATCAGTCCACTTGCCTTCACTGCTGGGTCCATGCACTTCCTCAGTTATGAAACGCTTTCATAAATATTAGGGCCAGGCTTAACCATCAGCATCATAAAGAAGGTCCAGTCCTTCAGAGCCTTTGGCATTCCTGCAGGGCCACATGCATACAGTGGCTACCGTGCCACCATACCACTGACAGACCCTCAGTTGAACCAGACACCCTAAGTAACTTCAGATTCGTCTCTGCACTGTCGCAGTCATGCGAGCTGATGAAATGGTTGGTATGAAAACAACTTCCTAACTGCATTGAAAAATGCAACCTCCTAGGCACCTCTCAGCAGGATGTTAAGATTATGTGCAGCACAGAGAGTGCACCCATTCATGTCAGAGAGAATCTCCTTGAAGAAAAAGACAACGAGTGATTAGCCAGAGACCCCATTTTTATGCAACCCTCGAAGCAGTCAGCGGCATTTGGATTACCTTATGGACATAGACGAATGAAGCTGTACTAGACTGCAGAAGTCATGAAACACTTTAACTTAAAACTTCCGGTGAATGCTGACGCCACACAGCCAATGGTTCCCAATGGGTGTGGAATTTGTCCGAGCAAACTAGCTCAGCCAAACTATGAACTCCCACATTGTTTATGTTACGCCAAGCCCGCCAAATTCGTCACCCAGGCAACGGTGTTAGAACAGGCATATTTGTCAGGCTAGCCTAAGGCCTTTTTGCCTGCTCACTTTCTCGGGATTGTCTGTGAAGCTTGCAAACAATGAAGAGGGTTCTGGCAGCCATTGCTTTCCTTTGCTAAGGTGTAATACCAACATTAACCAATGTCGGTTATGTGGCTTTCGGTATGGCGAATAGAATGCGCAATTCAAATGCAATGTTTTAACATGACACATACAATCATTGCTTATGAATAGAGGGTTCAAATACTGAGATTTCAAAATCAATATGAAAGGCACTCATAAAAGGAGGAAGGACATATGTTGTCATATTTGTGTACACTATATTTCAAGGCTAAATAGAAATAAGATTGGTTCTTGTAACATCACACATGTGCTACTGCCACCGAATGTCTCCTAGTTTGTTTCTGATTAAGAAAATAATGAGCCTCTTCAGCCAGGTACCAAAGGGAGAGAGGACATTGTAGAAGATCAGGATTAACTGGAGTCTTGTAGCCGAAATTTCTAGAGCATTCTGCAGGAAACCAGAGTGCTGCAGAAAAATAACTGGGTCATGTCCGGACTCTCAGATGCAGCAGATAGGTTTCAAGAAAACCACGAAAGAGCACAGCAAAAAAGAACACTAAAAAGCAAAGCCAAATGTCAAAATGTCGGCTCCCAAGTATTTGTATTAAGGACTTTTCAAAAGCCGCACAACCTCTGCCTATTGGACTTCAAAATGCAATCTCCCAGGACATATGCACCCATCACAGGTCATATTTTCCTGGTAAAATATGTCAACATCAAAGGCACAAATGGCAACATTTATTCCACAAATTCTGCTCTTAGCCTACCAGGCAAACGTACAGTATTCGTATTTAATATCCTTCTGCCCAGACTCTAGTATCCTAAAACCACTCACCCTCAGTACTAGTTCCTTCAGTGTCCACACAGCTACAAAAATATCAGTAGCACACAAGCAAAGCACCCCAAAAATGTTCAGTTCCATAGAGTCTAATGTAGTTACTTAGAGTCTTATCCATGCAGTAGTTACTCTGCCACTGACAAAACCCTCCGTTGATTCAGAAAGAGTATCCAAGTTCAAGCCAATTTTCACACCCCTGCAATCATGGGAGACATGGAATGTTTGGCTGACAGATCTGGGACAAAAAGTGCCCTTCACTAGACAACTCTCAGGAAGGTTTTAAGAAGATCCACATCATCGAGATGTCACTCATTCAAGCAAGAGGGAGATCACTTGAATGACTGCACAAAGAACAGTCAGTGGTGCTAATTATGCTAGGTTTGTCTGCAAACGTTGGTTTACATGTATCACATGATATGCATACATCACCTTAAATGTCAAGGTGAGTGGACCTGCATTAGAATCTAGTGTTTTACAAAGTAACTCTTTCTCTTCCGACTCCTCTTCAAAATTTGAATAGAGGAGAACAGAAATCTTTGCCATAGTAACTAAATCTACATACAGAGCCATGGCTAAATGATGGAGACTCACATTAAGACATTAATAGAAAAGGAAAGAGGGCACTGGCGAGAGAGACAAATGAGGAAGGACATGGAGCAAGAGAACAGGAGACCAGGGACATACGCACTGGAGAAAGGGGCAAGAGCACTGGAGACTAGCATCGAGTAGACTGGAAACTCGGGACAAGAGCACTGGAGACATCAGCCATGAAACTGCAGTCAAGAGAAACAGAGATTAGGAGACGCAGCACTGGAAACTGAGCAGAAATACAAGAGACAGGAAGCAGCAGCAGACTAATGGAACAGTCCACGAACTGGGAAGTGGCAAGAGCAGCAGGGCTCGGCAGGCAAGACACGGTTCCCATTAGCAAGCTCATGAACACAGATGCGCAATTCAAGGGCAATGAGCTCCTGCATAGAGCAGCTTTACAATATTCTTCTGCAAGGAAACACCATAGGCTAAAATAGACTGAGCAACTAAAAGATGAGCATGTCCCTGGGACTCCTGGGAGTAAAGTTCCCCGAATGTAATATAGGGTTTTCCATGTTCTCAGAGCCACTGGAACTGGCACTGTATGACATGATATGATAAGTTATTTATAACACCCTTACTACCCAGAGTTTTCTAAGCACGGACTCGGGGATTGAACCTGTGTTGCTCCTGTTGTCTTGCTTCCACGGTGAGCATGTTGCCCCTGAGCTATCCTCCACTGTAGCCCATATAGCCCACTATATAATTATTTCTCCTTTGGAAACAAATGCAAAAGTATACATGACAAATAGTCTAATCCCACAGATGACGTCTTCTACTAGTCAAGCATCAGAGTTGTGATGTACTGCCTACCACAGCACTCTCTAACCGCGGATGAACATAAACATAGCCTATATTCTCTCACCGAGCATTACTAACACCACTTCACTCTACTGTCTAGACACCATTGGCTCTTCTTTCCTGCCAGTGCACTGGAAGGAAATTTAGGTGTCCAGTTTGCCATGATATTTCTTCAAAATATCAAATTAATGATGTTCTCAAATTCTCCAATTACCAGGGACGTGCAGCCAGACATGTCTTCCTTTTCTCTACCACTAACCTGACTATATTGTATCTCAGATCTATTATCGTCTCTGGATAATGGCGTATGTGAATGCTCTCTACTGTGACTGGTCTCAAAGTTCACCCACAACATCATACATCATCCTATCTAAATCATCTAGCGAATGTGTAGGCAGGCTGTGGCTCTCCACATGTATTGGCCTATGACGTCCACGATTCCTCATCACTGAATATACAATCTACAGTTGATGAGAATTGTAGGCCCAAATAATTCTGGAGAGCTGCAGATTCTCTACCCCCCCCCTTTCGGCCCCCCCCATCCTACTCAATAGGAACACCCTTAACATGCTTACACTAGTTTCTCGTTGAATCCTAGGTCAAATTTCTGATCCCTTAGCCTCTCCCATAAAATGCCATCAAAACCCTGTTCAGAAATATAACCATAACTGACATCTTACATCACGAAAACGCATTGATCCTATTTATTCACAGGATAAAACATAAGTACAGTGAAGGATGTATATTTAGTGTTAGGAATCATACGATTTGGACTCTCTTTTGCTACGGGGGTGGGGGGGGGGAATAAACTAACCGCACTTTGGCCAACATCTGGAATCCCATCTGCTCAATCAGACATTGATGACCTCATCCACATTCTGCTGCCAACTCTATCTCTTATCAGAATGTACTTTTAGCATCAAGTGATCCTTCATTAAAATGGTCTGAAAATGTAGTGTATTTGTTACTTGAGAAACCCTGCAGAGCGCCCAGCAACACACGTCCAACACTCTAGCTAGTAGCCAGTAAGTGCCTACTGAGTATGTGAGATTTTATTTACCCTTTCAGGAAAGATGGCTCTTGTGCAATGTGTTTGGCAGCTAAGAGAGCCAGGAAAATGCAGTCTGACAGGGTAAAGGCAGTGTTATGCATGCATCAGAAATAGGCATACTAGGATGCCATGACATAAGAGAAGTTAGGATACTGAAAGCGGATTAGTGATTCAGGTCACTGGATAGTAACTAGTCCAAGGTGGGCAGGGGTTTAAAGGGACAGACTGGTTACTCAGGGAAATAAAAGGCTGTAATAGCGTAGCCAAGGACTTTGTGTATCTGCTGTGGGAACTGGCCCTTATCCCCATATCAAAGGGGGAGACACACCACATCCCACACACCCATCCCAGGTCAGCTTTAAAGGAAAAATGTGTTAGGCTACCTACATGTCAAAAGAGAACAGGAGGTGATCTTCTGAGTACTGTGTAGCTGATATGGGATAGAGTAGTTTAACACCCCGGGAGGCATACCAGTAACACAACATATTCCCATCCCCATGAAAGAAGACGTTTGTTAGTGCCTGCAGGTGAATAGATTACATGACGTTGGGCACGTTTAAGCCCAAAACAGAGATTTGTATTGGTATCTTTAATAACAGTACACCATATCATAAGTAGGTGCCAGAACATTCTTACCAACCCGCTAGTGACAGTACCTTCTCATTGGTAACACATTAACCCCTTGCAGGAGTTTATGGTCTCTCAACCCTGCAGCAATGGCATGGGCATATCTGGTGTCAACCCTCAAGGCTATGTGCTTACTTTCATGATTAAGTTCATGCACACTCCTTGGTGTGAGCTTAGTGATGGAATACCTCCTGTATAGGGTGGGAATTACTACCCATGCCCACAACCCATGGAGGGTCTCAGGGAGAGTACCATGGCCGGTTTTTGATGAGCATTGCCACTACATTGGCCTATGTGAGGTCAAGAATCAACCATAACCCATGAAACCGACAGTCCGATACAATACACCCCCCATATTCACAACCTATTGAGCACCAAAAGCGACCAACATGAAAGCACACTGGAATCTTTACCCAGCGTAAGTTAACATTTGAAGGAAACTACACCCACCCCTACTCTGCCATAGGTAGCTAAGGCAGGGAGCCATGCTTAGTTTGCTGGAGACCAATCATCTTGCCATCACCTTCTGCACCCTCTTAACACAGTGTGGTTGATGCACTCATCACTGGCGGGGTTTACTCAACACTTCCCCTAGTGCCCTACTCAATCTCAAACCTTTAGCGGGTATCCTGCACCTGATCCCACAACACATTGATTTACATGACAGGCAGGCCATCATCTGCTCCCTCACTGCAAAGGCTCTCACTGCTCTCAGCTCCTTGGCCGGAACAGCCAGGTCAATGGTCCTCTGATGGGCTGTTCTCCCCTTCACCTTCTCCCTCTATCCTTTGTTCTTTCCAATGGTCGCCACCCAATGGACACCTGGAAGAGGTTATTACCACTGACCACTAGGGAGTGCTCAGCATCCAGACCACAGCCCAGGACATACAATTTCATCTCCATCACAATGCATGCACATATCATAGCTGTTCAGGATACAAGGTTACTGTTGTACACATTACAACATCTTAAATGCCATAATTAACGTACATGGAGTGAGCTTTTTTTTAGGATATTTATAAATGCTGAAAATAGTACCTGGGTACCCCCTTCCCATAACATTCAGCTGTTTTGAGCCAAGGGTTACAATATCATGGTGTGAGAGGAGCTCCCTGCAACGCATCGGAAGAAGACTAGTTCTTGCCATTTAATCTGTCTCTGAATGGTCCACCCTACATCTTCATCACAACCACTGCATGCAGTTGCTGATGACAGTTGTGAAGCAGTGCACACCTGAAGATGTACCCACTGCAGAGAGTACAGTGTGAATGTCCATACCTCCTCATATCTGTGCATCACATGCAAGGCAACATCAAAACAAATGGATGAGTTTGACTGTGTCTCAAGCAGCCTACATGTTCCTCCTCCCTGTATACCATTAGCTGTTATAAAAATGGCTTTTCCGAAGTCATACACATCTTCAGCTTTCAGAATGTTTCCCAATCACTTCAGAAGCTTTTAACCCTCCCTTATGAAAACAAATAGCCGTGCAACAACTGTCAGCTTTGCCTCTTCTCGGGCCAATGTCTATAGTTCCTGGCCGTGATAGTCCACCTGTGTCCTTCTGAGCTCTATAGGAGCTATGACATCCTTAATGCTCTACAGTCCATACCGGAGAAATAACTTGCTTGGGAAAACTGAAACCTGGGACACTGAGGAACACTTGATATTCTTAAATGTCCACACCACAGTGAATTCAAAGGCTCTGATCAGAAAGTGGTTAAATAAAAAGAGTGAGGATCTCGCTTGAGTATGTTCCGGCACTCTTCGATGTCACCCTAGAGACTGTGGATATTACCACTTCCTCTGAATACTTAGTGCATAAAACATGCACCAATACCAACACTTGTGTTTAAATCACCTTTGTCGAAAGGCCACAGGACCCAGAATGAATGGATCTGATGGGCGTTACATTTAATTCCTCAGCCAAGATTCTGATGCTAGAAGACCTAAACACCTGGACTGAGTCTACAGGCAATGGTCTTTACTCTTATTGGTTACTCCCAGCCCCCCTAAAAGCCACAGTCATTAACCCCCGTCTCAAGAAACTGATTGCTAACTATCCCAATTTCTAACCTCACATAGCATCTCAATCTGATTGAATAGGCTGGTCCCAGTTAACTTCAGAGCTACACTGGAAAGCACTCACTGCTTCGTGACACGCAATCAGCTTTCTTGCCAGATTGAAGCACATAAACTGCCCTAGTTGACACCACAGAAGAAATCTTGTTTGGCTTAGATTCTAAGAAACCAAAGGCACCAAAGCTGTTGGACCTCTCGGCATTGTTCAATACAGTGGGACACACTATCTTGCTGTCTTGACAGCGGACTTCCCTGGGCATAGAAGGCATCACCCTAAAATGGATTTCATCCATCTTAGATGATTGCTCTGCCAGAGAAAGATGGATGTTATCACTTTTTCTCCCGACATTTCGTATTTCCATAGGGTGCTTCACCCTCACCATGACTGTTACATTTCTACACCCATCCATGTTCAGCCCTTCTTGCTGGCTATAGCGTCACCTTTAAGTTATATCCCAACAAAACCCATCTGAGAATCTACCTCAGTAACACGTCAGCAACACCACCAACGCCACAGCTGGTGTGGCTGGGATTCAAGCATGCATGTTGTCAAGCCACCTGCATCTTAACCTTTGGAAAGCAGAAATCATAATCTGTGGTTTTCCCACAACAGCAACCTTCTCCACCATCTATCTGTCTGACATGGGCCAGCCCTATTCCCCTTTCAACAATGTAAAGAGCCTTGGCTTCATCTTTGACCACAAACCCTCATTCTCCTTGAACATGCTGGAGGCTGTGAGTAAATTCCACTGTCTGATTTTCCTGCTTAGAAGGATGTTGTCCCCATTGGGCATGCATTTCAAAAGCCCAAATCATCCAGGTTCTGCTTATCACTGGACTGGACTACTGTGGTAGCCTTAATTGTGGCCTTTCCAATACAAGTGCAACGGCTATACTAAACAGTGCAATCCACCTGGTCTTTGGTCCTAATGAATGTGACCACATCACTAATGCTCTATAGAATCTACATGGGCTCCCCTTGCCACACCAGATCCGGTTTATGATCCTGTGCAATACCAGAAAATAGTATGGAATTCAGGCTTCAACAAAAATACTTTGCAGCTGCCCCACTGGTTGAGCACAGCCAAGGAACTCAACCAGGCTACCTTCAAACAGAAAATACTTGGGGGAGGGGGGCGGGGGGAAGAGCTGGGAGTTGCCAGATCTGAACGTGTCAACTCCCTTTTGGTTAAACATAAGACTGGCAGCTATTTCAAAAGTCTGCAGGCGTTGCATAGTGGTTGAACGCCTGCTGCTAGCAGGTGAATCCTAGCACTGCACTCACCCACTGTCTGGTCGTGGTAACTTGTCTGTGTCCACTTAAATATGAACTTACCCTATCAGGAATATGATACACAGGCAATAACGTTGATGCCTTGATTACCATCCACTTATTCCACTAGACAAACCTTCATGCTCTTCTCCTGTCTACCTCTTCCTCTCCCCTGCCTTCCTCCTCTCCCTCCACTTTTCCCAGAGTCCTTATCCCCCTTTTCCCCCTTTTCCAGGTTCAGAAGTATTTTGAATGACTGTAAATTAATAAATAAATCAAAGATGTATCTATTTTTAACAAAGGCATCAGGTAGTCCACCTCCGAGTTTTATAAACCAATGGGAATCCCGCAGTCACTTGCAGCCCCACACAACAAACTTCGGTATTGATTAGAACATCAAATAGCCGGCACGCGTGCCAAAAAATGCTAGAAGTAGCTTAAAGAGTGCCCAATCACTGCACAGGTTGGTGTGGATCCCTGCAGACCCTCACACATGTTTGCTGCATCTCCTTCTGGTGCTATGCAAAGTGGAGCAAACACACTCTCATATATGCCTGCAATCACGGAAGCTCGCCAAAATATATGTTACAGGTACACACGAGGGTACACAACCCCACTTCTCCCCCACCATCTCCCCAAACCATGATGCCTCACCCAAATATCACTGTGCATTTTGTGGCAAATGTTAAGATGGATTTCTGAACTCTGACCTGGTGGGCAGAGGTTCAGAAGGCCAGCCTAGTTTCCTGGAACAGGTTAACCTTCTGGCAAGCCAGACCAATCAAGGTAGCTATGGCGGCGGTCAAGACTAGGTCTCAGGAAGGGTGAGGGTGACTAAAAGATCTCAATGAGCACACAGAGCAAAGGGCACTTACAAATCACTCCCAGTCAGGTGTATATATATTAAAAATGCAAATACATTTATTTCAAGGCATTTGAGTTTCAACACACAAAACAAATCACAGTAATACTTTTAAGCCAACACAATACTATCTAAATACATATATACAAGACCAATTGGGTCTAAAGGGTTAATGCACGGAATGGGTCCACAACCTAAAAGGGAAAGGACAGGCATTGCAAATAGTCTTTAGTCCCTTCTGCATCCAACACACTCCTAACTAAGAGGCAGTCCAATCCCTAAGAAGAGTGGCGCCTATTGCTCAAATATACTTGCACTGCTGGCGCACGCGGCAGTTCAAATGGGCAAAACGAGGTCTCTTCAAGGGTCTGTAGCAGCTCAGGAAGGTGGGTGAGGTGATGAAGAAGAGGTTTGCACTATTCGAGGAGGGCCTCCACTTGAGGGCAGAGTCGATTCCAAAAGTTGGGAATAGTTCGCTAGTTTGCACTAGCAGTGGAAAGGAGAGGGGCCCTCAGGGGCCACTTGCGCGTATAAATTGATGGATACACTAGGGGCCACTGGTTAGGGTTGCAATTACTCACTGAGCCCTGGCGCACTCCGGACCATACTCCGGCAGTCGAGTCCACTTCCGTTGCATGTTTAAATGTGACTTTCAGCAACAAAGTTACAGCGTTGATTCCCCTACGGGACAATGGCAATTTCTCTGCTCCTGGTGGATGGATCAGGCCAGTTCCTCTGCAGCAGGCTTCAGGGCACAGAGGACCACAGCTGCAATGAACTTGCAAAGTTCGTCACCAGGGCTGTGCGACACGGCAACCACGTAAACTCCGGTTTGGGCGTACTCACTTTACTCCAGACTTGGGAACGCCAAGTGTACGAAATTCGGTTGAGAGTGTCGGGAACAAAGAGCTTGCGATGTGCCAAGTTTCAAGGGCCTCCTCTAAACGGCAGCGGTATCAGAGCCCAAAAACTGTGCAAGCTGGTCAGTCCACTGGATGGCCCAGGGCCACTTCCGAAAAGGCTTACTTGCAGGTTAAGATGAAGGTGCCGAGAATAGTTGGTCCCACTATTCCAATGGCTCGAAGCGCCTTCTCAGACCTTCTAGGACGATCATATGCAGAGGGGACCAGCGGGACGACAGCGGGCTCAGGGTGCCAAACTTTCCAGCGGGTCACCAGGGGTTCCTCGACTTGGCTTCTTAGTTTCAGGATACTTGGATCCTATCCTTCGTTCAGTGAGAACTCCAGAGATCGACATGGTATGGGTGTTTGGGGCTTTCTCTTATCCAGAATCTCCTTCTCGCCAAAACGAAGAGGACCCAATGGGAGATCTGCTCACATACAGGCATACCATACGTGGACAAATCATGGACCATGGTGGATCCCAGCATTCACAACACTCTGGGCTCTCTGGCACCCAGGATGTGTATTGGAAGCAGACGTTCCAGCCCACATCCTGGAAGCACACACATAAGGCATGCAGAAGCCCACGAAAGCTTGGCGCTTTGTGGGAAAATGCATGCCCAATTAAGGATTGACCCGGGTCAGCTCGACCTGGGGAAGGTGAAGCAGCAAGATGGCCAAAGGACAGGACAAAGAACCTTGTGGCGTGGCCATTTTGGAGCCAGGCCACCTAACCGTGCCAAACGCGGTAATCGCAGTTTACCTGGCAAGAAAGGGTTAAAAATATGCAAAATGATAAGCTGCCACCAGCCCTGTCCAAGGCACATCTGCACTTCTCCTAAAAAATCCTTTGAGAGTACCTAGGGCCTTTGGAAATTACAAGACCCAATTGTACTGTACTGTAAGGTACATTGTACACTTGTTAGATGTTGCAGAAAAGTTGCAACATTGGGAGGACTAAGGGAAACAAAGTCTCCCAGTACTGACTGTCTTAAGGGCATGCCAGTTTCCCCGTAAAAAGTGAGCGAAAGCCGAGGGGAGTGCAGCAGAAGGCTGTGCTCCTCTGGTAAAGTCAGACTATGGTGTTCAGACGTCAGCAAAAAGTTGGGGGGTACACAACTGGAGGGAAAATTACACATAAATGGGATTCTTTCCTAACAGCAAACATTCAAAAAAAATGTACAGTAAAAAAATCTGTGGTATTTTACACTGTAAAAAGGCAGAATACTAGTGCAGCTCATTGAGAGCGGGGGTGATGTGGTCGAATTTTCATAGTCCGATGATGAGGTGTACTGAAGCATGCTGGATGGTTTACCAAAGGGACAAGGTGGAATCTGGAACCCTTTGAGTAGGGCTTCGCACCGTCCAGGTGGGAAATGACCAGAGTTTGGACAAGGCTTTTCTGTAACTTGGGATAACGATGAAAGTTGTTATGTCACAAGGCGTCCAATAAAAGCCCCGCCCCCACTACGTGGAGGCAGAACCAGGGCCTTTCAACCACACTTGCGTGTCTGTGTGTTGACTGCTCCTGCCGGAGCTCCGCAAGCGAGGCCTGCCCGCGCGGGCCCTTGCTCCCTGTCTTTTCTCCACTGCCAGGCCTCCTAAACCTCTCCTGATCCTCTGACAACGTTGGATCAGCCCCGACACGCAGCACAATGCTGGATCAGCCCCAACATGCAGACGCACGACACCAGGAGCCAACTACACTGCGCAGAAGGATCCTAGCAAGGGAGAATGTACTCCATCCACGCCCCACACGTGAACACACACACGAAGGCCAAAGACCCCCACAGGGGCACGCCAAGGCGAGGCATCAACCCCTGCACGTGGCAAAGTGAGGCCCAGTTATGGCAACCGGCACATCCACCCCCAGGCCCGGCACGCCATCCAGACTGGCCGCAAACCTGTCGGTGTGTACGCCGCTAGCCCGCCCACAGGTGGCTCTTCAGTGATGATCCATCCTTTCGACCCATACACTGACCTATCATCGGTTGGCCCAAGATGGCAACTGTGGATACAAAAGTTTGAGATGGCAATGGAGTGTAAGGACCTTACCACTGCGAGAAAAATGAGATTGCACCTATTGATGAACGTGGGGGATGAAGTGTTATGTATCTTCAATTCTTTGACCATCGACGATGGCCTGGATGTCTACCAGCAAGCGAAGGATACCCTAACAGCCCATTTTCTCCCACAGCTCAATCCAGATTACGAGACATTCATATTCTGTACAACAATTCAGCTGGAAGAGGAGACGTTAGACGCATACCACACCAGACTCCGGAAGCTGGCAATATCGTGTGAATTCACAGACATTGAGAAGGAAAGACAGCTCATCAACAGCATCCAATCAGAAAAACTGAGAAGGATGGTACTGAGTGAGAAGGGCATCTCGCTGACCCGAATCCTTGAGCTGGGCCGCCAGAGGGAACTAGCTCATGCCAGTGCAGCACACATGGGCACAGCCCTTCAGAAACTGCAGCCAGCCCTCACATCGGCCACTGTGGCCCAGATCACAAATCGCCAACCTACGAGGGATGAGACTGGCAAAAACTACATGCACTCCAGGTGGCAGCCTTGATCCCCGGGACCCACGGAATGTGGGTGGTGTGAAGGGCCTCGCCAGGGAAGACGCAACTGCCCGGCCCAGGGGACCACATGCGGCGCATGTGGCAGGAAAGACCATTATGCCAGGGTATGTAGGTCGTCAGGCGCACAACAACAGACACTGCAAGCACCCCAAGAAAGGAGTTGGGGAAAGAAAAAGAAACAGGTCAGCGCCCGGCGAATCGAAACCACAAACTCCTCCACGGAGGAAGAAGGTGATGACGCAGCACGTGCCCAACAAGACTCCGGGAACGACCAGTGGAAGAAAGGGAGGAAAGTCTACCTGGTGTCAGCCCTCAATCATGGAAACGCCATGCCAAGAAAGAAGCTCAGAAGACGAAGATGCCCAGTGGTGATCCAGAACCAGTAGGTACTGATGACAATAGACACCGGGGCCTCCGTGCATGTGATGCCACTGACCACATTCAGGACACTCCAGCCCCAACCTGACCTGAAGGCAACGGACATGCTACTATTTGCGTACGGGTGCAAGACCCCGCTACCCACAGTAGGCAGGTTCCGTACCACCATCAACACGGCGAGAAGGCGCTACAATCAAAAATCTACGTGGTGAATGCGGGCATCAAATGCCTCCTGAGTGGAGACGCAGTGGAGGACGTGGGGCTGGTGAGCTTCATCTGCGAAGTGACGGACTCACGAGAGGTCGAGACTGTCCTGGCAAAATACCCCAACCTACTAAAGGGGATAGGATGCCTGAAAGGAAAATCGATCAGGTTACACATTGACGAATCAGTCCAACCAGGAGCAGTACGACACAGAAGGACGCTGTTCCACATGCGCGACCAAGTAGAGAAGGAACTAAGGGCACTGGAGAAAGCTGGCATAATCGAAGAAGTGACAGGGCCCACGCCTTGGGTCTCCCCCATGGTGGTCACGAAAAAGCCGAAACAACCTGACAAGAACATAATATGCATAGTCATGCACCTACCAAATGCAGCAATCAAGCGGGAGCGCCACATCACCCCGACATTGGACAAAATAGTGGCTGACCTCACCGGGTCTAGGATATTCTCCAAGGTAGACCTGAACGCTGGCTATCACCAGTTGAAGCTACACCGGGACTCCGGTACATAACAACGTTCTCAACGCACATCGATCTACGCAGGTACAAGGGCCTGAGTTTTGGAATCTTCTCAGCCGCCGAGGTTTTCCAGCAAACAATACAAGAGGTGATCCACGCCATACCAGGGGTCCTGAATGTCAGCGATGATATCCTGATTCATTCCAGCAACAGAGAGGAACACATGAAAAGACTCCATATGCTCCTTGGCCGGTTAAATAGCGCAGGATTTACGATTCATAAAGAAAAATGTGAATTCCTAAACAACGAGATATCCTTTTTCGGGTACACGTTTAATGGCACAGGCATCTCAGCGGACCCACA